>NC_039368.1:59813932-60472897 GCF_003573695.1 Papaver somniferum | reverse complement strand
GGGGGGTAATACATATCACTGTAATATTATTGTCAAAGTTATGATACAACTGAACTTTGATGCCGTGTAATAATACTATGACACTATATAACAATAATTGAGAACATATGTTTTCTTATTGTTATGGCTACGGAATTCAACAACTATGATGCTGAGTTGAACACGTTTCAGAATCACTGGAGTACTTGGAGTGACAAGGAATTCAAGGAACGTTTAAGAACCAAGGAAATCAAGCACTTGGATGAGAAGCTACAAAGTTTATTTATTTTTTAATCCATATGTATTGATAGTTTTGTCACTAAAATTGACAAAGGGGGAGATTGTTAGAGCACTACTCGGTCGAACTCGCAAGCATTGCTATCTCAAGCTTGTTTTTCAAGTTTAGTTGTCAAAACCATAAGTCTTGATTTCTATTCTACTTATAGCTATGTCTCGGATTAAGATAGAATGTGTAGTTGAGCTTTAGACTTCACGGCGTTCATCGACTGAAGACGAAGAACTACTAAGGGGAGCTTGTGGAACTTCATCAACAAAAGGGTATATTGAGACTTGAACTCATATATCATTCAAAAGTCTATTATATTCTATCTCTTATTCAGACAAAGTCGTATAACTATATAGACTTTACATTATACACATTTGATATTTAGAGTTGAGTTTAACTCTCTTATATTTTTCTCGAAATATGTGTTGGAAAGCTTTTGATTTAACTACGTTCATCATTAGTCTTGAAGAAATTCAAAATATGATCATGTGAAAATCACTTGGTAACATCTTATATGATTTGTGTGAGATAGTCATTTGATGTGGACTCAGAATGTTTCGTATTGATCATTCGATCACTTGAAAATTGCTTATAGACTAATAGTTTGTGTGAGACAACTATTGTCGTCTTCTAAGAATGTTTCAATGATTGAAATGGGGTTTAAGAGCTAAAACCCATGTCTGGAGACATTACGTTTTGTGTACTAAGTGTGAGAACTGTGTTGATGGAATTCAGGACCGGAAGTTAAGTTTGCATACCCGTTCGCAAACTTATTCAATTGTTTAAGTCAGGGTACTTAAGTTTGCATACCCGTTCGCAAAGTGATTTAATTGTTGAAGTCCGAGAACCAAGTTTGCGTACCCGTTCACAAACGGTTTCAACTGAGTTCGGTCCGGAGCTAAAGTTTGCATACCCATTTGCAAACTGTCGGCTCGTGACCAATGTCCGAAACTTAGATTTGCGTACCCGTTTGCAAACTTAAGTGGTTCAAGTTCTAAAATCGGTTAAGTATGATTTCATACTCATGACAAATACATTTATATATTAAGGAATACAATCTTTACAAACCATGGCTAAAATGTTCATGAACTGATTCTTTTGAATCAATCTTATTTTGCTTCAATTGTGGCTTGTATACTTCTATGATAATATAAACAATTGAACAACTCTGAGTAACACAATTAGATTCATTTGATTATCAATTGATCTAGAATTGTTAAGACGAACATGGTTAGTACAAAAGTGTTCATATGGCTAACTTCGGTTAACTGTTATTGAGCCAACTCAATATACACGTTTAGTTACAGTTACTCATATCTAAATCAAGGTATATTTCATTTGTGTGTAACAAGCTAAGACCATCTAACGGTGGAAAGACATTAGCTTGAATCTTAAATCAGGTTTCATCCAATGGTGAATACTGATTGCTTTGTTCCAAAGTTATCAAACCCTGATTTGAAGACTATATAACGGAGAACTCTAGCAACATGGAAACCTAATCCCCACACCTCCTGTGTGATACTAGCTGCGGCTAGAGTCGATTCTCCTTTAACCTAGTTTTTTCCTAAAACCATTATAGGTAAACGACTTCAAGACTTCATTGGGCTTCTGAAGCCAGACCCAACTATTTTCTCTGTAGTTGCGTGTTTTGATCTTACTTGTTCTATCTTATTGAGTACTATCTTCTCTAAGATTTGATCGAGATTTATCTCCTATGGGTAAGATATAAAAATTAATCACAAAGTTCTTCGTCTCATTCTTTGTGATTCCACAATAACTTGTTCTACTACCATATAGTTAAGTTATCGTGAGGTGATTGATATTTCTAGGCCATTTTCGGGAATATAAAACCGGATTATTAATTGGTTCCTGTTCACCTTGATTTATCAAAAGATGAAACAAATTTCGTAGATATTTCTGTGGGAGACAGATTTGTTTATCAAGTCTTCAACTTTGGGTCGTAGCAACTCTTAGTTGTGGGTGAAATCAGCTAAGGAACTCAAGTGTGTAGAGTCCTGCTGGGATTCAGAGACGTAAGAAACGCGACTGCACCGTAATTAGTGTTAGATTGGTTAGGGCTCAACTATATTCCAGTCCGAAGTTAACTTGTAGAAGGCTAGAGTCTGTAGCGGCTTAATACAGTGTGATGTTCAAATCTTGACTAGTTTTTGGGTTTTTTCTGCATTTGCGGTTTCCTCATTAACAAAACTTTTGGTGTCTGTGTTATTTCTTTTCCGCATTATATTTTCTATATAATTTAAATATCACAGGTTGTGCGTAGTTCAATCAATTGGTAAATCCAACCTTCGGTTTTTGATTGAAATTGATTGACACTTGAACATTGGTCTTTGGTACCGTTCAAGTTGTTTCTCATAGTAATCAGGCTCACGGATTTCTATCTGAAAAAGTTGGGGTATAACAACACCACCATATGTATGTACAAACTCCAATATACTTTACTACAGAATCAACTAGACAGTCAGACTCAATCTAGATATAAGTACATCAAAGAGTTTATATCTCAATCTCTCGATTTGATCTTTACTCAAGCAAATAGAAATCTGCGAGTCTTTATCAAAGAGATATAACTAGGATGGTCCCAAAGACCAATATCCAAGTATCAATCAAATTAAATCAACAACTAAAATGTCGGATATTCTAATTGATTGAACAACGCACAACCTGTGATATTTCAATTATATAACGAAATATAATGCGGAATAGAAATAACACAGACACCATAATTTTGTTAACGAGGAAACCGCAAATGCAGAAAAACCCCGGGACCTAGTCCAGATTGAACACACACACTGTATTAAGCCGCTACAGACACTAGCCTACTCCAAACTAACTTCTGTCTGGACTGTAGTTGAACCCTAACCAATCTCACACTGATCCAAGGTACAGTTATGCTCCTACGCCTCTGATCCCAGCAAGATGTTACATACTTGATTCCCTTAGATGATCTCACCCACAACTAAGAGTTTCTACGACCCAAAATCGAAGACTTTAATAAACAAATCCGTATCACACAGAAAAGTCTACGGTAATAGATAAATCCGTCTCCCACGAATATACCTACGAGTTTTGTTCAGTCTTTTGATAAATCAAGGTGAACAGGAACCAATTGATAATCCGGACTTATATTCCCTAAGACCTAGTATTATCAATCACCTCACAATAGTCTTAATCGACGCAGCGAAAAAAGATATTGTGGAATCACAAACGATGAGACGAAGATGTTTGTTATTACTTTTTATCTTGCCTATCAGAGATAGAAATCTCAAGCTAATTATTACAATTGTACTCGTACGATAGAAACAGCAAGATCAGATCACACAACTACAAGAAAAGTAGTATCGGTCTGGCTTCACAATCCCAATGAAGTCTTTAAGTCGTTAACTCGGTTTGAGAAAAGAAAACCATAGGTTAAAGGATAATCGACTCTAGCTTAGCACAACTAGTATCACACAGAATGTGTGGGGATTAGTTTTCCAAGTTGCTAGAGTTCTCCCTTATATAGTCTTTCAAATCAGGGTTTGCAATCAATGTTAGCTTAGTAACAAAGCATTCAATACTCACCGTTAGATGAAAACTTGATTAGATTCAAGCTAATATTTATCAACTGTTAGATCAAAAACATAGCTTTTCAAACACAAATGAAATGCACGTTCCTGGGCTTGTGTTACCGTACCCAAACTTGTACATTAGTTGGTTCAACAATAGTTAAACAAATGGTTAGCTATATGATCATTTTCATATCAACCATATTCTTCTTCACCATAACTAGTTCAAATGACTCAAATGAACTAGTAAGAGAGTTGTTCAATTGCTTAGATCTTATGTAACTTCACAAGACATAATCGAAGCAAAAACGATTTGGTTCACTCAAACCGGTTCATGAACTTTATAGCCACGGTTTGCAAATTAATCAATAAAGATAAGTTAAAGAAAAATCATTTTTAGATATAACCTACTCAAGTTCGCGGATGGAGTTCACAAACTCCAGCAGAAATTCTCGGGTTTGAGAACTTCGCCAGTTCGCGGACTGAGCTTAGTGAGTGCGTTTCCATACTCCAGCAGATATTTTCGGTCGAAAACCTTCGCCAGTTCGCGGACTGAGTTCGCAAACTGTGCAAACAATTCCGGTTTTCTTGATGAACAAAGTTCGCAAACTTCGGTTCAAGAATTAGGACTTATACATATATGTGTTTCCACAACAATGGTTATATCCATCAATGGTTATATAGTCTAAACTCTCATTTAAATCATTGAGACATTCTCAAAGGACGTTATATAGTTGTTATTCACAAACCATTTTTCGTCAGAGCAATTTTCAAAGTGATTGAAACATAACATGACTTTCGTCACTAGGTAAAGATGAACTTGGATAAAGGGAAAGCTTTACCAACATATTTCGAGAAATATATAGGCGAGGTAAACTCGGCTCGAAATACCAAATGTGTATGATCTAAGTCTATATAGCAAAACGACTTTTGTCTCAAGATAGGAGATAGAGTAGATAGACTTTTGAGTGATAGATAAGTTCAAGTCTTCACATACCTTTTAGTCGATGAAGATCCACCGGTTCCTTGAGTAGTCCTTCGTCTTGTATGATGATTTCCATGGAGTTCTTGAGCTCAACTACACTTTCTATCGTAGTCCGAGACCTTACTATAGTAGAATAGAAATCAAAACTTATAGTTTTGATCACTAACATTGACAAACATGCTTGACATAACAACGCATGCGAGTTCGACCGGGCAATGCTCTAACAATCTCCCTCTTTGTCAATTTTAGTGGCAAAACTATTAATACATATGGATTACAAAAAAGATAAGTACATTTTTGAAGCTCCTATTCCACATGCCTAATCTTCAACATTACTTGAAATCTTCGTCACTCCCAAGTAGTCCAACGATCCCAAAGGTTGCAAGTTTAGCATCATCGTTTTTGAAAATCCGTAGCTGTAACAACGAGAAGATAAGAGTTCTCAATCATTGTTATACATTGTCATAGTATCATTACACATCGTCAAAGTTCAATTGTATCACAACTTTAACAACAATACTATGGTGATATGTCACTCCCCCTTAGTCAATACTCCATCTCACATGGAAACCACTCCCCCTTACATAATGATCCGAAAATCATATGTATTTGTAGTGTGAACTACGTATTAATTCTCCCCCTTTTTGTCAATAAAATTGGCAAAGATACAAGAACGGGATCCTAATGAAATTTCCAAAAGAGACATTTCATGACCAAAAGTAAGTATATACTTACTTGTTCTTTAGATGAAATCATAAAGCCGAAGCTAAATGTATTCATCAAGGAGTTTAAAGATACAAGATAACCCCTAAAATTTTCTACAGCCGCACTCCCCACAAATATTTGGCAATTAAGCACAAGTTCAAAAGAACTCTTCCCCATTAAATGTCATTCCCGAAAGAACAACAAGCGAGACCTTAATTTCAAGAGAAAATAAGGATTTTTATTAGACACCAAAAACCATAAAAATGATTTTCTATATCCAAAAACTCAATCAAATTAATCACAAGAAAACCCATGACTTATTTAATCGAAATACACAATCAAACTAATCACAAAAGTAATAAATTTAATTGGTCATGCTTGACACAAAGTATCTCATGGAACGACAACCATGCCAAAACAATGACTTAGTCGTTAGCTCAATATAAGACACTTTATGGAACAACACAGTATGTACACAAAATGTGGATCGAAGATCGACCTAATACCGTGGAATAATCAAGGACTCACTCTATTTTCATTTGCACATGACATCCAATAGACATAATCCTTGAACACAAAATATTTTAACCTATCTTTTATCAAAAATGGACATAATAGGCTTAAATTTTGTATTTGTCAAAAGTCAATTCATCCTTTCATCAATACATTCATATCAACTCACGAACGACTTTACTTTTGACAAAGTATGGGACAATAAAGTTCACGGACGTAAACACACATATCCCATAACAATATTGCAATATATGAAACCATAAAGATTAATACTGCAAAAATCATCTTCCAAACAATTTTTTAGAATTTAAACAAATAAACCTAAAAACATAAAGATGAAAATAATAGCTATGTGTAGTGACAATCATTGCTATTTCAAACTCTAGTTATTCTTCTAAATAAAACAAGAAAAATAGAAGATTCACTAGGCAATTAAAATCAACAATCTTGAAAACAAGAAGAAGCAGACTCCAATGCCACGTCTGAACACGAACTAAGATCATGTGGACCGTTCAGGATTCTCACGAGTCTTGAGATCTTCCAACTTGTGATTGATAGCATCACTTGAATCTTCAGAGAAGAGATTCTCTTTGTGAAGATCATTTATGTGAGATTTTATGAGACCAAGGTGAGTGGTAACCTTTTTCAACTCAGTTTTCAACACATCAAGACTTTTCAAGGTATCAACGAGCTGCAGTTTTGCTTCCTCAAAATACTTAAGAAAGTCATGAACCACTTCAGCAGAAACCATCTCCTCCTTTTCAATATCCTCATGAGTATAAGCAAAGTAACATGAGGCATTAGGATGATCATCTTCTACTAGGGTTCTTTTCTTCCTTCCCTTGGACTCAACACCAAAACCTTTCTCAAGAAATCCCCTTGCAAAATCACCATAACAAGATGAAGAATAAGACATTCTTGATAACCCAGAAAACAACCTAGAGTATACGTACGTGACTTACGTAACTCAATAGGTCAGGTACTTAAAGTATTTCTCAGGGAAGGAAATCTAGGGTTAAACAGTTAACACGTACCAGAAACCGGTTGTCTGTGCGAGTACAACTTGAACCATTATCCATAAACATCTCAGGAAGAGAAAAGATTTTCAAAAAAGATATTTTCCAACACGAGAAGTCTCAGTAGTCTTAGCTCAATAAATTTGTATACTCATAAGAAGAAGAATTTAGAGAATAAGAATGGCAAAAATTTTGAGACACAAAATTTCAAGATGAAATTATGAAAACAAACAAAAATACTTACGCGAAAATATTTTTTATTGATACTCCAGATAAAGACGATAAGAAAATAGCTAGAGAATCAGAAAACACTTTGCCATCAAGTATACCTGACTATATCTCACTCAACCAGGATTTTCGTGAATGAGATTCCAACCTTGTGATTAATTAGCACAAGTATGAGCCTTGAGCTCATCAAATGACCGTAGATAACGGTTGACTCTCTTTTTCCAAAATCTTGAGGAAAAACGATTATGATGTGAAAAGCTATCATAAAATTTGCTATCATCAAAATAAGATGCATAGTTTTTATTTTTACCTGAAGTAGCTTTATCAGGACAATTTGACAACCTATTAATGATCTCTTTATATCCTTCAATTATCATATTTAGATTTTCTTCGCCATCTTTGCTTCTTTCTTCTGGTTCCTTTTTCACATTGAGAACAACATCATTTCCCTTTCTATCATAAGAAGATTTATGAACTCTTCTTTGATGAAATGATTTAGGAGGACTGTCTCTCTTTTGAACATTTGAGGAACATCTTGAACCGACCTTCCTGGTATAGAACACAGGGCGAGTACTAAAATCGATTGGTTTAGAAATGCGAATGTCAGTTACACCTTCAAGAATCAAATCTAAGGTGTGTTGAAGACGATCAATAGATTTGTCATTCAACCTGGAT
Source organism: Papaver somniferum (assembly GCF_003573695.1). Classification (NCBI taxonomy): domain Eukaryota; kingdom Viridiplantae; phylum Streptophyta; class Magnoliopsida; order Ranunculales; family Papaveraceae; genus Papaver; species Papaver somniferum. The sequence goes on along the minus strand of NC_039368.1, from coordinate 60,464,944 downwards.
TTTCTCTCTCGTTCATCATGTCCATTTGAATTACAAAAGAGGCATACTTTCTGATCAAAGAGGTGATCAGGAGAAACAGTTTTACAACCATTGTTAGGAGAATTCTTCCTTCCATGTGGTGTAGAAATTCCTTGATTAGAAGAAGACACAATCACATCATTCCTTTCAAGAAGGGATTCAGATTTTACTTCTAGAGCTGTAACTTTTTCAGTCGTAGCATAAGTACTTGGTATATTAGACTACCTAGAGCATTTTTGAATAGAGAGTTTATTCAGGCGATGTTCAATTTCCAAAGCATCCTTTTTAAGGGTAGCCTCAAGAATGATCTTCAGTATTTTCTTTGAATTTGCAGTCTCTTACTACACCAAGAAGAACATTGACATGGTGTTTTAACCGATTAAATCTATCATCTTGGACTCTAACAAGATTTAGAATCAAATCTCTCTCTTCAGCTGTTTCCCGTTCATTTAGAGAGATAGGCTCTTTTGAAGGGTGATCGGAATAACACATGCAGGAGTTTGTCTGTCTCGTCAGAACACAGGGTTCGTCTATATTCAAGATTGACGAATATTTCTCTTTAATAAAATTAGACGAGACGGAAATTTTATTTCTGGTGACGCGTTTATCAGAGATAGTACTCTTGTCCATAGAGTCAGATCACTACAAACACAGACTTGTAAGGTCTTAAACGTGTTTGCCTTCTCTGATACTAATTGAAAAGGCGGGGATCTAACAACACCACCCAATATTTCGCTTAGCAATATGTATGGAAAAACTCCAATATACTTTACTAGAGAATCAACTAGACAGTCAGACTCAATCAAGATATAAGTACATCAAAGAGTTTATATCTCAATTTATCGATTTGATCTTTACTCAATCAAATAGAAATCTGCGAGTCTTTATCAAAGAGAGATAACTTGGATGGTGCCAAAGACCAATATCCAAGTATCAATCAATTTAAATCAACAACCAAAAGGTCGGCTATTCTAATTGATTGAACAACGCACAACCTGTGATATTTCAATTATATAACAAAATATAATGCGGAATAGAAATAACACAGACACCAGAATTTTGTTAGCGAGGAAACTGCAAATGCATAAAAACCCCGGGACCTAGTCCAGATTGAACACACACACTGTATTAAGCCGCTACAGACACTAGCCTACTCCAAACTAACTTCTGTCTGGACTGTAGTTGAACCCTAACCAATCTCACACTGATCCAAGGTACAGTTATGCTCCTACGCCTCTGATCCCAGCAAGATGTTACATACTTGATTCCCTTAGATGATCTCACCCACAACTAAGAGTTTCTACGACCCAAAATCGAAGACTTTAGTAAACAAATCCGTATCACACAGAAAAGTCTACGGTAATAGATAAATCCGTCTCCCACGAATATACCTACGAGTTTTGTTCAGTCTTTTGATAAATCAAGGTGAACAGGAACCAATTGATGATCCGGACTTATATTCCCGAAGAACAGCCTAGTATTATCAATCACCTCATAATAGTCTTAATCGACGCAGCGAAAAAAGATATTGTGGAATCACAAACGATGAGACGAAGATGTTTGTGATTACTTTTTATCTTGCCTATCGGAGATAGAAATCTCAAGCCAATTATTACAATTGTACTCGTACGATAGAAACAGCAAGATCAGATCACACAACTATAAGAAAAGTAGTATCGGTCTGGCTTCACAATCCCAATGAAGTCTTGAAGTCGTTAACCCGGTTTGAGAAAAGAAAACCAGAGGTTAAAGGAGAATCGACTCTAGTTTAGCACAACTAGTATCACACAGAATGTGTGGGGATTAGTTTTCCTAGTTGCTAGAGTTCTCCCTTATATAGTCTTTCAAATCAGGGTTTGCAATCAATGTTAGATTAGTAACAAAGTATTCAATATTCACCGTTAGATGAAAACCTGATTATATTTAAGATAATATTTATCAACCGTTAGATCTAAAACATAGCTTGTCAAACACAAATGAAATGTACGTTCCTGGGCTTGTGTAACCGTACCTAAACTTGTACATTAGTTGGTTCAACAATAGTTAACCAAATGGTTATCCATATGATCACTTTCATATCAACCATATTCTTCTTCACCATAACTAGTTCAAATGACTCAAATGAACTAGTTAGAGAGTTGTTCAATTGCTTAGATCTTATGTAACTTCACAAGACACAATCAATGCAAAAACAATTTGATTCACTCAAATCGGTTCATGAACTTTGTAGCCACGGTTTATAAAAGCATTCCTTAATAAATAAAGATGAGTTCAAGAACAATTGTTTTTAGATATAACCTACTCAAGTTCACGGACTGGGTTCGTGGACTTAAGTTCGCGGATGGAGTTCACAAAATCCAGCAGAAATTATCGGGTTTGAGAACTTCGTCAGTTCGCGAACTGAGTTCGCGTACTGAGCTTGCTGAATGCGTTTCCAAACTCCAACAGATATTTTCGGTCGAAAACCTCTGTCAGTTCACGGACTGAGTTCGCAAACTGTGCAAACAATTCCGGTTTTCTTGATCAACAAAGTTCGCAAACTTCGTTTCAAGAAATAGGACTTATACATATATGTGTTTCCACAACAATGCTTATATCCATCAATGGTTATATAGTCTAAACTCTCATTTCAATCATTGAGACATTTTCAGAGGATGTTATATAGTTGTTATTCACAAACTATTTTTCGTCAGAGCAATTTTCAAAGTGATTGAAACATAACATGACTTTCGTCACTAGGTAAATATGAACTTGGATAAAACGAAAGCTTTACCAACATATTTCAAGAAATAGATAGGCGAGGTAAACTCAGCTCGAAATACCAAATGCGTATGATCTAAGTCTATATAGAAAAACGACTTTTATCTCAAGATAGGGGATAGAGTAGATATGATTTTGAGTGATAGATAAATTCAAGTCTCCACATACCTTTTAGTCGATGAAGATACACCGGTTCCTTGAGTAGTCCTTCGTCTTGTATGATGATTGCCATGGAGTTCTTAAGCTCAATTATACTTTGTATCCTAGTCCGAGACCCTTAGCTATACTAGACTAGAAATCAAGACTTATAGTTTTGATCACTAACATTGACAAACATGCTGGAGATAGCAACGCATGCGAGTTCGACCGAGCAATGATCTAACACTATCTGTTTGATGTGCTGATTACATTGAGAAACAATGATATAGCTCTTGGATATATTTTCCTTGATTGAGTCTGACTTTCTAGTTGATTCCCTTGGAATTATATTGGAGTTATTCCATACAGATTTCCTAACAATATATTGGGTGTGGTTGTTAGACCCCCACTTTTTCACATAGACAATCACACGAAGTTTGAACCGAATTTTCATATTGTCTCTACTTTGTCCGTAGACGATCACATTCGGTAGAGGATTTATAGGTTGAAACGAAAATATTGTGGTGTATTTGGGTACCATCGTCTTTTTAATTGATATCAGAGCAGGCAAACACGAAAAGATCTAACAATTTGTGTTTGGTTTGGTCCAACCTATAAGACATGAGCCGAAATCAGAAAAGCAAATATAAACTTATAAAAAACTATGTTAACTTACATCAATATGTTAAGAATAATCTCTCAAAAAGAGTCGATGTGAATTGGTCCCGTAATTCTTTTCCGAAATGAAGAACAAAGTCTACTACTGATAAACACTTGATTGAGAATTATGTTCATGATAAGAAAAGAATGCATCAAAAAAAAAGGTACAAGTGCCTGAATCAAATCCTGTTTTGGATCTGACTCCAGTTACTGGTGAAAAATCTTGTGTTTCTGTTTCAGAAAGTAAGAAGGATTTAGTGGCTGGATTGCAAATTTTTTCAACAAAGACAAAACCTTTTCAGAAGTAGGAAAATCCATTGATAGCCTGGAAGATGTCTTAGAACTTATTGTTCAACTGAATGTAAGAATGTGTGAAACCAAGCGAGAAACACTTAGCCTCCAAAATAATCTGGCAGATTATTCGGAACAAAAATTGGCTTTGTGTAATGAAGTGAATCAAAAAGCTTCAGACTGTGAATATCTTACACAATCGCTGGAACATTCACAAATAAGGAATATGTTACTTATTTGTGAATGTTAATATATTCCTTGAAGAAGACATTCTTACAGAATCATGTCAAGAGGTATGCTTTGGAAAATGTTTAGAAAGACTTTTGCAACAAGGTATGAATACCTTAAATAGGCATATCGAAAGTCTTGAAAGAAAGATCTCCGCAATCTGTATGATGTCCTATCAAGACTAATTGGGTTCGAATAAAAAGGAAATACCATCCTGGGCTCAAAGAGTAACCAAGAATATAACATTACGCAATAATCATGATGAAAAGGATGTATCAAGCACCTTCGAAACCCTACAAGGACACAAGATCATGTCCCTAAATATAAGAAGGAAGATGTTGATATTGGGGTACTTGGTGAGGAAAACTCTTCTCACCCCAGTACTTAACAATGTTGGAAAGTGTATCCTTACAGTGCCCAATCTTTTGATGTAAGGAAGCACAAGTATCTGGGTATCTAGTATCCTATTAGTATCTCTTATTCAACACAGAGAGAGTACACAATCTACTTGAAGATATTTAAGAATTCTTTATGGGTAGAAAAGTTTTCTTACAAAAACTTATCTAGAGTATTTTTAGATACATGATTGATTCTTTTCAGAAAATCTTTAGGATTTGGAAACACATAAGACACGAAATTATTTTCGAATCTGGTCAGAATTATTTATTTAAAGCCGATACCTATGTTTGGTATGTGTTTAAACCCTCTGGTATATGTACTCATCTTGTTTGAGAACTTATTATAAAAGATGTATCCTCAAACTAGATCTCAAGCTAAGACTCTGAAAGCTTTGAGTGGAATGACTTCTAATGAAACCATTAATATTGTTGATTCCTTCAATAAATCTGGTTATAAGGACAAAGAAATCTTGTCCAAAATAGTTTGGATGCTAAGATTGATATTCTCAATGTAAAACAAGTCCTCCTCAGTACTGTTGAAACTCATCATAGACATGCAGCATTACTATGAATTGTTATCCGTAACCCAAGAAAGCTGATTAAACTTAGAATCGGTAATAGGGAGTTTTCTCAAAATATTAATCGAACGGTTAATGCTTTAGCTTGTGAACATAATCAAGGTATTGTGTGTAGAATCCAGGAAATCAGTCGTGATATTGTAGACGAAGATCCCGAGAAATGTGAAGATATTGAAGATGATCTTTGAGAACGACCGTTCAAAGATCTAATCAGAAAATAGACATCAATGTTTTGATTTACTTCAAATATCGTATAAGGTCTATTTTAAATAAAACTATCATTATTATTTATGAATAAAAAATTATTATTCTATAATTTTTGTTTGATAGTTACTGATTACATAGCATGTGGATGAATGTTTATACTTTGCTATGTGTATTCGGTTTATGAGATGTCTAATTTCGATTTTTATTAACCTTAATATTTGATCTCATATGATGTAACCCTTTTAATATGTGTGGCCTTTTGATTTAGCGGGATTAAGTTATATCACATGTTAGTAGGCTTTATCAAAGGATCATAAGGTGTTCCGCTTGAAACTCATATGTGAAAAGTCACAATATGCTGAATCAATTTGTGTTTTCATGAGTTTTGTTTAGCATAATATATTTGTTTCGGGTTTTCAACTTTTGCTATTGGCACGCATTAGTTAAAACCGATTCAACCTTTCTCTGGTAAAGGTTGTTTTTATTGTTGTTCTTTTGTTCTTGCGAGAGGATGACAACACACTGGGGGAGTTCTTATTTGAACTTGCGCTTAATGATATATCTTTCTGGGACTGCGGAAATTGAGGTAACAAATTTGTTAGTTAATCGTTTTCCTGTTTAAGAAAAGCCTGTTTATATTGCATGCATTTTGCTTTTGCTTAACAAAATTTCGGTATAATTTATATGTTCCATTATATTGTGTATGGATGTGTGTGTTAAGAAAAACCGTGTCAATTTATTTGGATTATTGTTTGGTATCTTCTTTATTGTTGGGTATCAAGTGTTTTTGCTTAACAAAATTCGGGTGCAATTGCGGTGCTATAATGTGTATGTTTGTTTCAATTTCTTCCGGTTAATAAAATAATTGTGCAAGTCAATTTATTTTGGTTTGTATGTATTTTTTAAGGCTTAAAAAAATATTGGATCATTTTTTTAGTCCAATTGATTCCGGATAAGAGAAACTACGTTAATTCTAATCTTAGTTAGGCTTATCAAATTGGAGGATTCGGTTATTCAAGTCTAATCGAATGCCTTGAAAAGAAAAACTAGTTAACTAACCTAGTGTTTGTCTTATTTGAATAGAAAGGTCTAAGTTATTGTCTGAATAATTAGATCCTGATGAGAGAAATAAAGTTGATTCTGATCTTTATTTTGGTCATATCGAAAAAAGCGGTTGTGCATACACAATCGATCTAACAAGGAAATTAAGTTTATTAGTCGATTTGTTATATAGTTAGGGAAAATTTCTTCGGGAAATTGTTTCCTTGATAACATATTACGCTTGATTCGAGCAACTAATTAATTACTTTGTAGTTTCGGTTTTAATATTGGTTATCGGAAGTGGTATGTGAAACCTTCGTGCTTAACTCTTATAGGTTGTTTACAAGTCATTTAGATTTGTAAGATCCCTTCAGTTTGTCCTTTATTTGATCGAAAATTTGTCACTTTGTAACAAATAAGGGGAGAAATATATGGAGTAAGCAAGTAATTTTTAATCACTAGGATAGGACAATTGTGCTTAAATGTTATATCTAACAAAAGTGTAAAGCATTGACTAAGGGGGAGAAACATATCATATTGTTGTGTAGAAATTCTTACTACAAAAGAGGAATAACAAAGATGTTCGGGTTGAATATTTACCTAGCTTACCTTTAGGGGGAATAAAATCTTTTGTTATTCAAATATCAATAACGACATTTATTGATTGAATATATGCAGGTTATTGTGTTGTTAAAACATGGAATCAAGCGTATGAAGAATATGTTATTTTGTAATTCGTTTAGCTCCATATGTAATAAGAGTTTTGTCACTAAATTGATATATGGGGAGATGGTTAGAGCATAGCTCGGTTGAACTAAGCAAGCGTTGGTATGTAAATTTTGGTTGTCATATTTTAGTATCAAAACTCATCTAGAGTCGCTTGATTAAATACTAGAGTCAACGTCATTTAGGTTAGACTAGGAAGTATAGAAATATGTTGAGACATACAAGTATTACTCCGAAGACCTGAAGAATGTGAAGAAGTAACGAACTACAACGACGACATTATCCTTACACTTGAGGTTAGTAATATTAACTTGAACTGTTTCATTCCTAAATCTTTCAAGTCGTGCATATTGAAAACATAATTGCGAAGCTGTATATACTGTACATATTGTATAATACTCTAGTGATATGACATAAACATAATAGTATGATCATAGTATTAAGGAATTAGAATACGAATTATAACACTTATATTTTGAACTTCGTAGATATGACATTGACATAATCTTGTATATATTGTTATAATTGTATGAATGGGTTATGGTGAAGATTTTGAACCTAGGAAACAATGTTTAAATATGTTTAAAGGAAGTACATTTATGAACTTGTTTTGTGACGAAAGGGAAATCAATAGGCTTATTGGTCCGGCTATTCATTGCAAATATTTGGATGACCAATATGTGTGATATGAGGGAACTGATCTTAACTTAGATTATGTATCTTGGTATAACTAATCACAATGCCTGACTTATAATTTGGTATGACCGTTTTTTGTTAATTGGTGTAACCGATCCTAAGTAATCACCATAAGTGGTATGATCGATACTTGTAATTGGTGTGATCGATCATGAGTGTGTGTGATCGATCCTTGTAATTGGTGTAACCGGTCCTGGTAACTGGTGTGACGGATCACAAGTAATACCATGTGTAATTGGAACCGATCCTTGTGACAGGTGTAACCGAACTTAGTGACTGGTGTGACCGATCACAAGTATTTCCATATTTAGGTATAACTGATCCTAGTGATTGGTAGAACCGATTGAACCCATGTATGTGATTTTGTATGATCAATCACATAGTAGTCTTGGAAAACAGGCGAACCAATTCTAAACTTGTTTAAAAGTATGGTATAACCGATTCCAAGAATGCAAATTCATGTAAATATAAAATAAGGATTTCCAGTGCAAGGATGTCAACATACTTCGAACACGAGAAGTAACTCTTATCATTTATTGTTAGAAGATATTCCTTAGTACTCAAGGTGATCCTGTGCCGAAATAAATTAAGAATCTTTTAATTATGGTTTTTGGTTTAATTATCAGTAATTAATGCATATCTCCAGAGAATAAAAATTAGTAATATGCATTTACTAATTGGAGATTTTCTATTAAGAGATTTCGGAAATATTGGACAAGCATTATTGGAATTGGGAAAACCTAATTTTGCAATTCATTCATATCTTGAGAATACTTTCAGTTTTGGAAATTCCTTAGTGTCCAAATATCCTTGGTTTATAAATACCCAAGTTTGCATTTCTAGCAAACTATCCTAAGAGCCAGGAAAACTTCATTTCTTAATGTTTCTAGTGGAGCCGTCTATTTGGAGAGAAAAATATCCTAATTAGGTGAAATCTCTTACGACAGCTCGTTTAAATACTTCTGTGGGATCAAGAAGCTTTACGAGTACCTTTGGTGGGAAACTAGATAATTGCAGTGTTATTAGTTTTCGATTTGATTTCATTGACTAACAGTTGTTGAAACTTTGATTTCCCCTAGCTTGTTCATGCTTGAGAACTTCTCTTCTGATATAATATTCACTCAAAATAGATCAGAGTATCGACGGGATCTTTAGAACTGTTGTCAGATCTAAAGACATCTTGTGACAATCCATTGTTAACAGACTCCGTTCTGTGCGTGATTGATCACAAGAGTTTCAAGTGGTGTTGTTCATGTTATTGAAGATTAAAGAAGATTTAAAGACGAAAAGTATTTCATATTAGTTTTCGTATTTTGTAAATTATTGTGCATAAACCTTGATTGGTTGGGATCCAACTAGAATCGATTGATTAGTTGCGTGAGATCGACATTCTCTATATTTCTCTTTGGGATTTATGTTGATTGAGTGCGAATCTATACTTGAATATTTAGGTAGTTAAAGTTAGATTGATCTAACCAGAAAAAGAAGTTTATTAGATTAAACATCAGATCTTTTGTCAACGACTCATCTAAATCTTGTAGCAGATTGATTAGAGTGGTTACCAAACATATTATTACTTTGCTATTTGGAATACGATTCCAAAGGACTTGTTATTCACGTGCATGACTTTAGAAGTTGAAGGCGCATGGATACTGAGGGAACTAAGTAGTTAGGGGTAGTTTGATTGGTCTCAACTATACGAAGTTGGTATTATATTTTGTATAGCTTCTTAATTATGAGAGTACTCAAAACTGGACTAGGTCCCGAGGTTTTTCTGTATTTGCGGTTTCCTCGTTAACAAAATCTTGTTGTGTCTTATACTTTGATTTCCGCATTATAATTGTTTATTATAATTACCAAACCTATTATCAGTAACACACTTTGTTGTAGTATTGTCTCGATCTTGTATCCATAGTCAATCACACAAGTTATCTTGTTGTTGTATTCTATCGATCTCGTATCCATAGACAATAGTGTGAAACCGAATTGTCGTATTGTCTCGACTATGTCCATAGACTATCATATCGGTAGAGGACTTATAGGTTGAAACAAAAAGATTGTGGTGTATTTGGGTACCCTCGTATTTTCAATTGGTATCAGAGCAGAAAAATACGAAAAGATCTAACAATCTTTGTTTGGTGTGATCCAACCTATAAATTATGGGTCAAGCAATGACTAAGCGATTTCGAAAAAAGAAGACTCAATTAACGTACTGCATGATAAGTGCTCAAAAGAGGATCTATCTTCAAGTTCATGTTTCTCAATTGAAGATATCACTAATAAGATATTACTGAGCTCTATGCTTGAAATAAAAGAAATATTTTCCAAAATATTATTGACTAGAGAATCCGAATATTTCTTGTACCAAAATATTATATAAATAGATCATAAGTATAGTTTTTCTACCTTTTACGTGTTCCCGGTCGTCTTTTAAGAACTTCCCATATATTTAAATCGAGCACTAATTTTAGGAAGTTCCGATCAGCAATCTTAGTTGTTGAAGTGAGCACTTAATGGCTCAATGGAAAAAAATCTATCTTGATGTTTTCGGACATAATTCTTTTTGAAACAATTCCAAGAATAGGTTTCACACATTTGTAAGTCACAAGTTGAATGATCTGATTCAACAGATAGATCTATTCGAGTATGAATAGGATTAGAAGTGTGACTAGAAACCTTTTGAGTCATGAGTTGATCAGAGCTCTTAGATCGAACCAGAAATTCCTTGGAGTATTACAACATCTTTTGATGAGATTGTTTCCTTGATTCTGAGTTGATCAATAACAAAGATGCATGATTTGAAATCATTAGTTTGTGTGCATTTAAGATGATCTTTATCCCTTTAAGAGAGATAATCCTTGTCACAGTAAATGACAGTTTTTCTTGACCGGATATTAGTCAAGGGATTATGCATTGAAACACATATCTTTTGATTCTGGCAAGTGATTAGACTATTAGAATCAAAATGTTGTTTATTAGTCAAGAGATTCTGAGAGTGAGAATCACCAATCCTTGTCTTAACTAATAAAGCTTTTTCTGATTTTAAAATCATTGCCGGAACTTTCAGATTCAGTTTTCAGAGAAAACGGAAATGTATTTTCATCTTGACATAGACTAAATGTGATTATCATCATTTCAGGAAGTTCATGAATTTCAAGATTTTCTTGAGACACAGCTTCTTCATGAGACCTGGTTTTTATCAAAGAATCTTTGATATTCCTTTTGACAGAGGGATGATATATATTATCTTTCAGATTATATTTTTCAGCATAAAAAATTTAATCTCATCACTGTCATGTGAATCTGACTTGTGCGTCACGGGTGTTTATTTTCTTATCTTCTTAATAAACAATTATAAAGCAGAAATCAAAGTAAAAGACAGAACAAGATTTTGTTAACGAGGAAACCACAAATGCAAAAAAATCACAGGACCTAGTCCAGTTTTGACTACTCTCAAAATTAAGCCGCTATACAAAATATAATACCAACTTCGTATAGTTGAGACCAATCAAACTACTCCTAGCTACTTAGTTCCCTTAGTATCCCTGCGCCTTCGACTTCTAGAGTCACGCACACGAATAACAAGTCCTTTGGATCGTATTCCAAACAACAAAGGAAGAATCTCTTTGGTAACCACTCTAATCAATCTTGCTACAAGATTTAGCTGAGTCTTTGACAAAGGCTTTTTATTTTTAATCTAATAAACTTCTTTGTTTGGTTATATTAATCTAACTTTAACTACCGAAATAGTCAAGTATAGATTCTCACTCAATCAAAATAAATTTCAAAGATAAATATAGAGAATGCCGATCTCACACAACTAATCAATCAAATAAATCCGATTCTAGTTAGATCCCAGCCGATCAAGGTTTGTTCACACAAATTCACAAGGTACGGAAACTAATAAGAAATCTTCTTCGTCTTCAAATCTTCTTTGATCTTCAATAACTTGTACAACACCACTTGAATCTCTTGTGATCAATCATGCACAGAACAGAGTCTATTAACAATGGATTATCACAAGATGTCTTTAGATCTAACAACGGTTCTAAAGATCCCGTCGGTACTCTAATCTCGTTTGAGTGAATCTTATTTCAGAAGAGGATATTCTCAAGCATAAAAAAACTAGGTGCAATCAAAGTTTCAACAACCGTTAGTCAATCAAATCAATCGAAAACTAATAACACTGCAATTATCTAGTTTCCCACCAACGGTACTCGTAAAGCTTCTTGATCCCACAAAATTCTTTAAACGAGCGGTCGTAAGAGATTTCACCTAATTATAATAATTTCCTCTCCGAGTAGACGGCTCCACCAGAAACAACAAGAAATGAAGTTTTCCTGGCTCTTAGGATATTTTTCTAGAAATAAAAACTTAGGTATTTATATACCAAGGATGTTGGACACCAAGGAATTTCCAAAACCGAAAGAATTCTCAATATATGCAAAGAATGGAAAAATTCAGTTTCCTAATTCCAATCAAATTCTTGTCCAATATTTCCGAAATCTCTCAATAGAAAATCTCCAATTAGTAAATGCACATTAATAATTTTTATTCTATAGAGATATGCATTAATTATTGGTAATTAAATCATATAAAACCAAAAACCTTAATTAAAAGATTCTTAATTTATTTCGGCAAATAATCACCTTGAGTACTAAGGAATATCTTCGAACAATAAATGATAAGAGTTACTTCTCGTGTTGAAAGTATGTTTACATCTTTCCACTGGAAATCCTTATTTCATATTTACATGGATTTGCATTCTTGGAATCGCTTATACCACACTTTTAAACAAGTTTAGAATTGGTTCGCCTGTTTTCCAAGACTACTATGTGATTGATCAAGTACCAAATCACATACATGGGTTCAATCGGTTCTACCAATCACTAGGATCCGTTATACCTAAATACGGAAACACTTTTGATCGGTCACACCAGTCACTAGGATCGACTACACCAGTTACAAGGATCGGTTCCATCTACACATGATATTACTTGTAATCGGCCACACTAGTTTCCAGGACCGGTTATACCAATTACAAGGATCGGTCACACAACACTTATGATTGGTCACACCAATTATTAAGATCGGTCACACAAATTACAAGGATCGATCAACCATCATATGGTGATTACTTAGGATCGGTTACACTAATTAACAAAAACTAGTCATACCAAATCATAAGTCAGGCATTGTGATCAGTTATACTAAGATACATAACCTGAGTTAAGAACGGTTCTAGCAACTCACACATATTGGTCATCCAAAGATTTGCAATGAATAGCCGAACTAATAAGCCTAATGATTTCCCTTTCAATTCACGAAACAAGTTCATGAATGTACTTCCTTTAAACAAATATAAAATATTGTTTCCTTGGATGAAATCTTAACCATAACCCATTAACATAATGATAAGAATATATACAAGATTATGTCGATGTCATATCTACGAAGTTCAAAAGATAAGCATTATACTTCGTTGTAAATTCCTTAATACTATGAGCATACTAGTATGATCATGTCACATCACTAAAGTATTAAACAATATGTACAGTATATACAGCTTCACAGTTATATTTTCAATACAGCACGACTTGATAGATACGTTAGGAATGAAACAGTTCAAGTCAATATTACTAACCTCAAGTGGAAGGATGATGTCGTCGTTATAGTTTGTTACTTCTTCACATTCTTCAGGTCTTCGGAGTAATACTTGTATGTCTCAACATTCCTAGACTTTCTAGTATAACCTAAATGAAGTTGACTCCAGTATTTAATCAAGTGACTCTAGATGAGTTGTGATACTAAAATATGACAACCAAACTTGACATACCAACGCTTGGTGAGTTCAACCGAGCTGTGCTCTAACACTATTGTTTCACAAGAGCATGTCCGTAGGAATTTAATATTCAAACTTCCTTTAGAAACTAAGGACATGAATATCAATTTCTAGAATATCAACAAATCAAGCAGAGACAAATTAACGGGTATAACCAATTTATTTTTTAAAAGAAGATATTACCGGTTCGGTTCTGCATATATATTGTTTTTTGACGTCGAGCTTGCAATTATCCTAGAACTTCTATGGTGTGTTATACGGGTGGCTCCCACTGCCATCCAAATCTACAAAATTGGGAAAATTAATGTTATTCCCTGATTACTCATTTATTAGCTTAAACAAACCTCATAGAGAACTTTATATTATCAAACAACATTGCTTGCAAAAGATTTTGTCTTGCTATTATTGTAAGAAACTCATATGAAATATATGAATTCAAAGTTACTAAATAATAAAGACAATATCTGAATTCAAACTCATATGCTTTTCTTGTGTTTATGTACATGCTCACGTTATTGAGGCCTACTTTCTTGCTTTTTTTTTATCATAAATGCCTAGTAAGTTTCTAATAGAAATATCATCGACAGATCATTTTTGTGATTATCACGCTTCCATCAGCCATTCCTTGTTGATACCCCAACCTCATATTTTTCATCTCCAAATTTCTGATAGGAACCCTGGTACCTTCATTAGCCATTCATTGTATATGTTTCATTATAACATGATTGTTACACCAACTTTTGGTCGGATTTCATGGCTTCGAATCTTGATTATTATAGATGTTTTAGAATTTGTTGAGATTTATGAAACTTTATGATGATGTAATGAATTGCAGTTTCGTTAATGTTAGATCAACACTAGACATATGTGCTCACATCTTGGTAGAAGTTATATTAGGTATGCATTTTATAGATTGTATAATTTGAGATCTTGAAGATTATTAAATAGTCATAAAATTATTAACGATTTTTGGGTAAATAATTTCATAATTCCAAATACCTGATACAAAATAAATGATTGTTTCTGATATGTCATGGAATATTAAATTTATCGCATAACATCATGTGAAGACAATCGTTAAGGTTATATGAAATGAAGAATTTTCTTATGATATTGTTGATGGTGGTTTTTAGTTCAAGGCTAAAATTGTAAAACCAGTATTTAATGCGCTGTCACCCTGCAAGGGGTAAAGCCATTTGAAAAGTGACGAGTGCAAAAAACCTCCTCGCTTATTGAGCAATTCAATGTATATGAAATTCACTCAGAATGGTGCGCGTAGTAGCAATCCCAAATATTCAGTGATTTCTATTTTATACCAGCATTATTAATTAATGCATGATTTTCCTAGTATTTTCCATGCTATGTTCTCAGCCGAACTCTCATCATTTACATGATATGACGATTAATTGTTCACTCTCAGCAGAGTAACACGAATCTCCCGAAGTGCCAGTATTGAGATCTGCATGAAAATACCCACATAGGCTACGTCACTCCCTGACAAAGAGAATCTCGTATCGACGCACTTTTAATTAAAGACATCTCGATCGAACACGATTAAATTACTTAAGGAAAATCTAGACCGTCCATATCAGTCTCAGAAAGGATCGCGGCCACACAAGTTGTCCGCATAATTTAACAAGCCTAGCCAAACCCTGTCAAGAATAGGCGATTGTTGTGATGACCACCGGCGGGCCCACTTATGCCCTATCCAGTCGAACACCATACATACATCTCCCAGCGCCATAAAAATGCCTACCCTAAGTTGGGTGGCCGTGTTGCTTTATAGAGATTCGGTCGAACATAGGATGTTCAGGGCAGTCTTAAAACGATCACGACCGTCAAACTTCTCCAGTCTGGTTGGACGGATTAGATCATCCCATGAATGATTGGGGAAGCGCTAACGTTGGCGGGCCCACTCTACCCTTACCCGATCGATTTGCTCATGGCATGGTCATGGAGCAATGAACGTTTGCTCAAAACATGGCGAGTGTGATGCTTTCAAGGGTCGCAGAAGTCCACTGGCGTCTTAAATCGATCACGACCATCCAACTTAGCCAGCCTATTTGGATGATTTAGATCGCATTTTAGACCACCAGGAAGGTACACATGTGTTCGCCACCTGCCCAACGTTGGCCCCACATGATCGATCTCCCCAAAGGAGGCCCACAGCGTGCCAAACCGCTTGGACGAAGTCGTGAGGGCGTGACTGTTTCAAAACCCTAATTAGGGTTTGCGGCAATGCACATCTGTCGTAAATCGATCGTGACCATCCATCTTCACCATCCTAAACGGACAGTGTAGTTATAGACTCAAGAGGTCCCAAGGATGTCAACGTCTTCACCGTGGGCCCACCTTTGCGTGTGACCAGCCGTCCTATGCAGACTAGGTCCCGGCGCCTCGAAACGCGCCCCCAAAGGTGGCATGCCACACGGTCTTTAAAACTCTTGGCAGCAATATATTTATGTCGCAAATCGATCACGGCCACTCATATTTACCGGTCAAATTGAGTGGCCAAGGTCGAACATTTATGGGACCGAGAGGGGCAGGCATGCACGTCAGTGAGCCCATCTCCATGCACACCCGATCGGCCCACTCAAAAATAGCGCCCCTGCTTGGATTCGACCAAGCCAAAAAGGGATGTTTGCGCACCTTTTAAAAACCCTAAATTCCATCAACGACAGCAAATATGTGTCGTAAATCATCTCGTCCGTCCAACTTTGCCATCTTGGTCGGACAGTTTAGATTAAAAAATTAGGCGATTAAGGAAGCGCCTCAATGATCATCGTCCGCCACTCTGCCACAGGGAGTGATCGACCAGAGGGTGGCCCTCCCATGCGGCCTCCAAACGATCACTCGAAGATGGTTGGACGTGTTTCTATTTTAAGACGCTTGATCCGCAACTTATTCAATCAAGCTATAAAACAGCGATGCTTCATGCATATTGATTGCTTTGAGGTGCTTACTTAAAAACGATGCATTACATGCATCGAGCATGCACAATATTTTATGAATATCAATTCCATAAATAACTTAGTTATTTAACCTAATAGCACCATATGTTATTTCTTGTGGCGGGTCCCACGACTTGACCCGCTCATTCGAGACATCAAACATGTCACAAACTGGGGGATACTTAGTGGGGTATTGATCTGGCGATTTACAGCGTGCGACGTGCAACGCGCCAATTACGAGAACGTGTCAGGAGGCATGGACGGTTAACGATGATGAGGGAAGTGGGCAAATACGTGATCCTGAGACAATCACCTACACGGCCCCACTACTCCATCACTTCACTTCCTCCACTTCCTACGAGATGAGGGTTGCGCTCAATGAATTGTATAAATAGGTTTTCCGACCTATTTTCAAATAACACAGAGAAACCAAGGGTTGTCACAGTATCCAGAAAACGCCCAGAACTGATAGCTTACATTGTGCAATCCAGTTCAACATTCTGATACAAGTCATAAACAGCCAACGCCTTCACAATCTCGACACTTTCTTCGCTTTCCCCCCCTAAGATCAACCTCATCTCCTTCACTTTGTGACCGAAGCAAGTCTGGAATGGCCATTTCTTGGTTTAGGTTAGAATTATACAGATTGATCTCTCGAATCTAAAGTACTCCCGTATAGTACATTTTTTAAGAATTAGATTCGTTTCTCATCCACACACACACACCCAAATTTACCAAAACCAGCAGAAACAGTTTTCACCCATAAACAACTGGCGACCACAGTGGGAGATTGATCTCTCGGTTGCAAAACCAGTTTCTCAATACTCATTCCAGTTTTCTCAATTTAAAAGGGGTGGATCTTAGATCCAATTCAATCGTTAAATTCAATTTAGGTTCAACAACCAATTTCGTGTTCCATTCGCTAAGAAGCTTCATAAAAATGCTTTTTCAAGAAATGCTACTGGAAATGCCTTGGGTAGATGAGCACCAGTAAATCTCCCAGATGAAAGGACCATAAAGCCGCGTGGAGACACAAGAAGACGTGACTACTTCTTAGAAGAATGCAACGGCTTCTCTGGAGATCCGGAACGGAGCAACCGCCTTTTCTGCAAACACCACACAGCAAGCCAGAAATGCCTCAAAGGGTCCACACCCAGAAAGACGAAGTGAAGGTTCGCGCAGCCATTGTTTCAGTATGGAGATAGTCGACAACAAATTCAACACCAGTGGAATCCTAGGGAGACACCTGTAGAGGTCACCAAATAAAAGGTCTATCTCTATTCCACCACTGCTAGCAATTTAAGGTCAGGAATATCCGATACCACTTCATCAACAAAACATGTAGATCCAGAACATGGCGTAATTCCGAGAATTTGTACATCTACAACAACAAAGGAGGCTTGACACATCTTCAAATCATCATAAAGGGTTCGCCTATTATGTCAACCCGGACAACAACGAGACACTCCCTTAGGTGTGACACCTCCGATCACCAGAGCCAGAGCCACTGCCGCCACCAATATTTCTTCGAGCGTAACGCCCCCGGTCGTTACTAAAGCTACTTCCACTTCCCATCAGGACGAGATACCGGAGGAGCCAGAGGAGGTCAACCCCCTATCACCATTGTTGATTTAATGGAATGACGATAAATTCTCGCTAAGGATCAGATGGACATGGCTACAACTCAGAAAGAGGTACTCACTTTCGTCAAGACGCTAATTGAGCGACTACCACAAGAGCCGTGTCATCCCATAGAACCAATGAGGATCACTTTCAGCACTTTTGGTGCAAGCACTTCAACAGGGCGTGCATTCATAGATGAAGAAATTCGTGATGCTCCTGAGCGCTCAAAGGAAAGGAATCAGCTGTCCAATTTCATCACGCGTGAGGATCTAGAACGACTTCTCCAACATCGAGGCAAGGAAAATCCGGTAAACCTGCACCAGCATCATCCTCCTTATCCTCCTCGTGCAATGAGTTCCTCTTCCGAGAGGATACTCTTCTCCTTAATTTTCCGACGGAACTGGTAATGCTCGTGAACACATCTCTCGTTTTCTGGAGTCATTAGGAGAACACGAATGCAATCATTTCCTTCGCCTGAAAGAGTTCTCAAAGTCACTTACTGGGAGAACGTACACCTGTTACAATAACATTGCACCAAACAGCGTATCCAATTAGTGTGAGATGGTAACCGCTTTCTACAAGAAGTATTTCTTCGTATCCAAGAAAAATCACCTTTTCAGATTTGGGGAGAATGTTCCAACGAAACAAGGAACATCCAAATGATTATGTGAAGAGGTCCAGAATTCAGGCACTAGAGGGTCATACATCTCACCAACAGGCAATATAACCTTCAGCCTTCTGTAAGCAGTTTCGCTGAAGCAGCAAGAGGAAAATCACCGAGATACAACATCCCGCGTAAACCGCCAACTCCAACTCCAGTACCACATGCAAGACTATCACAATGATGGAACAATGTCCGAGATATACCATATCTGGCTTGACGATAACAAAATCGGTGAGAGACACTTTCAGAATTTCTCCTCCCGTAGAAGAAGTAATTGCATTACCGAAGGAGGTCGAACCCGAGACTTAAGAGGTACATACGAATTCTCCATGTCAAAAGCTTCTTCATACTTGCACAACTTGTTAGTTAAATCATCCGCATGAGGGAACCTCCCAACTCCTGAAAGACACGATCCAAAGATGATAGAGACAAAGGAGTGTAGTTGGGGATTGCTCAGCGCTATCCATCTCAAAGATGCTGAATTTAGAGAGACGCAAGAACGCTATCATTATGATTCCAGGATTCCCAAATAAGAGGATATACTCAAGAGAGCAGGCGCATTGTCAAAAACCGCGATATGCCTGGACGTCTATGAAAAGCAACGTAGACGCAAAGACGGCCTCATGATCAGCAACTCGTACGATCCTCACTAATGTTGGGTTCAAATCCAACTCTCTTCCAAATTATTTCTTCAGAAACCCAGCGTGACAACATCTATCAAGTTGAAAGCTCAATAGATACTCGTGGGCAGGGGACTGTCTCCCTCTTCTCCATTTCATGAGGAAACATCAAGGAAGCTATCGGTTCCATCATCAGCTTCTACCTCTAATAAAGAGACGATCTCTACCATTATATGAAGACTTCCAAGTTCGTGCAAGTAGCTACCATGTCAGTCTCTTCTGATCACAGCTGCTGCCAAGAATTGTTGTTGCTCGCCAGAGCTTCACCATAGCAACAACCACTACGGACATAGTTAAGGAATTCTTCAACACAAGAGAGATGGTCAATCAAGAAGCATGTAATTTGCAAGGGAAAATCAAACTGAAGGAGAAGCCGCTTGAACGCTCTCTCCAGAAGAAGCCGCTTCGACGCACACTCCAGAAGCCGCTTCAACGCACGCTCTCTCCTGAAGCCGCTTCAGCGCTTTCTCCAGAAGAAGCCGCTTCAATGCTCTCTCTCTCGAATCCGCATCAGTACTCTTTTCCGAAGCCACTTCAGCGCTCTATTCAGAAGACGAAGCCGCTTCAACACCTTACCAGCAAATGCAACGGAAGTACGTCTTTCAAGAGAAAATAAGCCCGAGATAATTACACCTGGGGACTGCCAGCACAGGATTCCTTCACGTCCCTCAACCGGTTTATTTCTAATATCAGCAATCATCATTGTTAAAGCTTTACAAGCCGCAGAAAATTCTCAACATGAAGACCTACATGTGCATCAACGACTCCAAAGTACAAATCGGAGATGTATTCATGTGTCCATCCACGCCATCGATTCTGAAGTATAACTGGGGACTGCTCATCGCATCCCATTTCATACAACCATCCAAGATTCAGAAGACGGTTCAAAGGATGTTTCTTGAAACAAATTCCTTGAAGACTTGATAGCGGCACATCGACAACGGAACGCCTCTCAGCTTGTCTACTTCACTTAACGGCTCTAGAGGATTGTGCCCATACAAGCATCCCCATCATATCATCATCGCAATAGCAAGATGACTGAAAGAAATCATCAAGCATCCAGTACATGCTTCTTAGGTAAAGCGTCATTCGTACCCTGAAGTGCATATGCTTCAATGACGAAACAAACTCTCAATCACCATCTCATTGTGCCTAGATCCCAGAAAGAAGTTCCGTCATCTGTAATTTTCATATTTTGGTAAATCCCTTCACGGAATCAGGAAGCAGCGAGCTAGTGCACGCGGTACTCCCATATTGCAATTACTTCTTCAGACGTGTCCAATCACATCACACACGCTATTAATTGGAGATAGAGCCTCCACACTTAACAAATACGATTCTTGGATCTCCTGTTCATGGAAGTACAATACACGCAATATAACAAATGGAAGTTACAGCATGAATGAGGGATTATTATTCGATCAAGCCCTGGCTCCAGCCACATGAAACAAAGACTACTAAACATCAAAGAAGTGTCGTCAACGCCAGGGCCAATGGTGCCTTCGCTACATCCTCTCAGGAAGCCGCTTCAACATCCTCTCGAGCCACTTCTACACGCTTTCTGGAAGCTACATCAACGTTCTCTCTGGGAGCTGCTTCAACATCTTTTTCAGAAATTGCTTCAGCAGCCTTTCAACATCTTTTTCATAAATTGCTTCAGCAGCCTTTTACGGATATTCCTCATGATAGGGCTCGTCCACATCAGAGTCAAGGATTACGACATCGTCATGAACAGTTTGATATCCCAACCAACCATATGCCTAATCTACCTGGGGCCAACCGACATCACGCTAGGGGAACGTTCACCTGGACGCCTCTTGAATGTGACATGTTCCAAGGACAGGACGACCCATCTCTCCTGGTAACATCTAACTTTGTCTCATAAGTTTTATCTTTATTTGTCACCATCTGGTGCTTACCCCGCAATAGTATAACTATTACGTGCTAAGCAGGAGACTTAATGTTGATGGTGGTTTTTAGTTCAAGGCTAAAATTGTAAAACCATTATTTAATGCGTTATCACCCTGCAAGGGGTAAAGCCATTTGCAAAGTGACGAGTGCAAAAAACCTCCTCGCTCATTGAGAAATTCAATGTATATGAAATTCACTCCGAATGGTGCGCGTAGTAGCAATCCCAAATATTCTGTGATTTCTATTTTATACCAGAATTATTAATTAATGCATGATTTGCCTAGTATTTTCCGTGCTATGTTCTCAGCCGAACTCTCATCATTGACACGACATGACGATTAAGTGTTCACTTTCAGCAGAGTAGCAGGAATCTCTCGAAGTGTCAGTATTGAGATCTGCATGAAAATAACCATACAGGCTACGTCACTCCCTGCAAAGAGAATCTCTTATCGACGCACTTTTAATTAAAGACAGCTCGACCGAACACGATTAAATTCCTTAAGGAAAATCTAGACCATCCATATCAGTCTCAGAAATGATAGCGGCCACACAAGTTGTCCGCATAATTTAACAAGCCTAGCCAAACCCTGTCAAGAATAGGCGATTGTTGTGATGACCACCGGCGGGCCCACTTATGCCCTAGCCGGTCGAACACTACACATACATCTCCCAGCGCCGTCAAAACGCCTACCCTATGTTGGGTGGCCGTGCTACTTTGTATAGATTCGATCGAACATAGGATGTTCATGGCAGTCTTAGAACGATCACGACCGTCCAACTTCGCCAGCCTGGTTGGACGGATTAGATCATCCCATGAATGATTGGGGAAGTGCTAATGCACACGTTGGCGGTCCCATTCTACCCTTACCCGATCGATTTGCTCACGGCATGGTCATGGAGCAATGAACGTTTGCTCAAAACATGGCGAGCGTGATGCTTTCAAGGGTCGCGAAATTCCACTGGCGTCTTAAATCGATCTCGACCATCCAACTTAGCTAGCCTATTTGGATGGCTTAGATCACATTTGGGACCACCAGGAAGGTACACTTGTGTTCACCACCGACCCAACGTTGGCCCCACATGATCGATCTCCCCAAAGGAGGCCCACAACGTGCCAAACCGCTTGGCCGAAGTCGTGAGGGCGTGATTGTTTCAAAACCCTAATTAGGGTTTGCGGCCATGCACATCTGTCGCAAATCGATCGTGACCATCCATATTCACCAGACTAAACCGACGGTGTAAATATAGACTCAAGAGGTCCCAAGGATGTCAACGTGTTCACCGTGGGCCCACCTTTGCGTGGGACCAGCCGGCCTATGCAGACTAGGGACCGCCCCCCAAATGTGGCATGCCACATGTCCTTTAAACCTCTTTGGGGAAATATGTTTCTGTTGCAAATCGATCACGACCACTCATCTTTACCGGTCAAATTGGGTGGCCAAGGTCAAATATTTGTGGGACCGAGAGGGGAAGGCATGCACGTCAGTGAGCCATCTTCACGCACACCCGATCGGCTCACTCAAAAATAGCGCCCCTGCTTGGATTCGACCAAGCCAAAAAGGGATGTTTGCGCACCTTTTAAAAACCCTAAATTCCATCAACGACAGCAAATATGTGTCGTAAATCATCTCGTCCGTCTAACTTTGCCAGCTTGATCGGACAGTTTAGATTAAAAAATTAGGCGATCAAGGAAGCGCCTCAATGATCACCGTCCGCCACTCTGCCACAGGGAGTGATCGACCAGAGGGTGGCCCGCCCATGCGGCCTCCAAACGATCACTCGAAGATGGTTGAACGTGTTTCTATTTTAAAACGCTTGATCCGCGACTTATTCAATCAAGCTTTAAAACAGCGATGCTTCATGCATATTGATTTCTTTGAGGTGCTTGCTTAAAAACGATGCATTATATGCATCGAGCATGCACAATATTTTATGAATATCAATTCCATAAATAACTTAGTTATTTAACCTAATATCACCGTATGCTATTTCTTGCGGCGGGTCCCACGACTTGACCCAATCATTCGAGACATCAAACATGTCACAAACTGGGGGATACTTACTGGGGTATTGATCTGGCGGTTTACAGCGTGTGACGTGCAACGTGCAACGCGCCCATTACGAGAACGTGTCAGGAGGCATGGACGGTTAACGATGATGAGGGAAGTGGGCAAATACGTGATCCTGAGACAATCACCTACACGACC
The DNA here is from genome assembly GCF_003573695.1 of Papaver somniferum. Lineage (NCBI taxonomy): Eukaryota > Viridiplantae > Streptophyta > Magnoliopsida > Ranunculales > Papaveraceae > Papaver > Papaver somniferum. Next base: position 60,441,325 of record NC_039368.1, on the reverse strand, counting down.
CCACTACTCCATCACTTCACTTCCTCCACTTCCTACGAGATGAGGGTTGCGCTCAATGAATTGTATAAATAGGTTCTCCGACCTATTTTCAAACAATACAGAGAAACCAAGTGTTGTCACAGTATCCAGAAAACGTCCAGAACTGATAGCTTACATTGTGCAAGCCAGTTCAACATTCTGATAAAATTCATAACCAGCCAACACCTTCACAATCTCAACACCTTCTACGCTTCCCTCCCTAAGATCAACCCCATATCCTTCACTTTGTGACCGAAGAAAGTCTGGAACGGCCATTTCATGGTTTAAGCCAGAATTGTACAGATCTCTCGAATCTAAAGTACTCCTGTGCAGTGCATTTGTTTAGGGTTTAGATTCGTTTCTCATCCACACACACACCTAAATTTACCAAAACCAGCAGAAACAGTTTTCACCCATAAACAGATATATTTTATTTGATTAATATTTTGTAAGAACTTGAGGATAATTGTATTACATAGACCAAATTCCTGTACATACTGTATAATTTGGAAGGGCCACTCCACTCACTGCCAATGAGTAATCAGTTGCTCGGAGCTGAACCAGACACAATTGATTCAGATCCGGTTCTGGATCCTAAAATGGACCCATCAGTAATTTAAAATACTCGACCAGTATACCCGATTAGACCCGATAAGATTTCGGGTCTAAAACTGATACAGTATACCCCTCGGGTACCCAGTTATTTCATTGTTATATTACTTTTTTTTTGCAAAACTCAAAGCATTTGCTAAGTTTTCTTTTTGACTTTTTTTCCTCACTTTTCCTTTTTCTTTTAAATTTAATATTTATTTAATACATTAATAAAAAACTTTATTTAAGACATTAATAAAGAAACTATAAGTAGTCAAAAAAATATTAAGATTTTTGGGTAATTAAAGCCTGGTATATTGTTCATATTTTTTCAACAAAATGCTTGTTAATTCAACAATGAATAATGCCTAAGTTAATTTTTACATTTTCAACAATAGTTTAATCCATATGCGACCAATTTTCTTAGAGAATAATATTCTAGCATGTTCTTACTTTTTCTTTTTCTAATCAACTAATTTTGTATAATAAACTGATTTGATTGCTTACAAGTTACATATTTTTGGAGCAATTGCACGTCAATACATATTTTTTTTATAATAGACTGAGATGTGTAATTACAGATATGTAATTGGGTTTCTGCAACCCATCCAAAAATTGGAGCAGTTGATGTTAATGATAGTTTTGTACCATCTCTGAATGGGTAAGTGGCAGTTAGATAATTTCTTAAATTTCTGGTTGTTAGGTTGGTGATGTTGGCGCATAAACATTGTATAAATGGAAGAGGCTCCCGTGTATGGAACGCCAAGCACCGGGTAACCAGTGCAAACGATTTCAGTTCGTTATAGTTTCGCTTTTTGGGTTCATCACGCGGAGTTGGCTCCTCACCAAGAGTTTCGATTAACAGATGTTGGTTCACGAAGATCAACGTCAACCTTAAGATTTAAATTATGGTCGGTGGAATACCCAATAATCATGCCTTATTTTGAAGAGATTTTCTCGTGTTTATGAATCGTTTAGAATCAAAATCATCAAGTGCAAATATGGGTACCACAAATCCACCACAAAAAGTCGTTATTTTTTTTTTCCTTTAAACCAACACTGACTTAAATCTTCGAAATGGAAAATTGTATAAATGTGGATTTAATAAGAGATTTTTTAAAGGGATTAAGAGATGATTCCGAATTTGAATTGGATGTTCCAGAGTGAGGAAATGGTGAAGAATAAGATTCGGGTTTGACATCAAGATAAATCTGTCCAGTTTTGTTTTTATGATAATTAGAAGAGAAAAATAAAATAAAAATATTGGTCAATATTTTGACTTGACAGTCAATGGTCATTTCAGGTACCAAACTCTTGATTTTTCAAGCGTTGGTTACCATTCATAGCTGTCGGACACTTGTCAGGTACCAATGTTTAAATAGCCCATTTGTAATCCTCAATACCTAATTTAGTATTCCTTTTTAACTATTGAGGATTATGAAATTAATTACCCAAAAATCTTCATGAATTTATGACTATTTATTTATTTCCCTTAATTGTTGGTCATGCACGTGGATTCGTTTCATATCAAGACTATATAAATTTGGGTTTAGTAGGTACAATTTTATTCTTGTATTGTAGTTTTTGGAGGGGGGATATCACTGTTTTAATTTGAGGTGATCAGAAATCTTATATCTTCATTTTAAGAAATATGGAGGGAAATGGAAAGAGTCTTATGAGAATAATATCAGTGATGTTAATAGTGGGAATGCTTATGGGACAAATTTCAGCAGATTCTGTATCAGATTATCTAGCTTGTTTTAAACCATGTTATTATAATTTTATGAACCCAAACCCTGAGGATAAAAAGCTTTCTGATACATGTCTTAATATTTGAGGTTTCGCGTGCATTAAAAACTCACCACTGGATAATAGCCACCGTAAGACCCTTGTAAGTACACACTCTATGTATTTTTATTTTATTTTGATATCTAATTCATGCATGATTAGAAATTTTTTTTTTTTTTGACACACTAAAATGGTTTGAAATTTATAAATTATCTACATAAAACTTACAATATTAAATAATATGTGGTGTATGTGTTTAATTTTGCAGGCTAATTGAAAGAAAGAGGTTTACCGACTCAGGAATAATACTGCTTCTTGACCTGCTAAAGAAAAGTTATCCAGATAACTCATATTAGTTATAATATATTAAAATGAATAATTTCAAGAATAAATGGTTGTATCAAGTTCAAGAACTGTTATGAAATCTCAAATTTATCACATAATATCATGTGAAGATAATCTTTAAGGTTATATGTAAGGAAGAATTTTATTACTATATATTTTAGTTGATTAATATCTTGCAAGCAATCAAATTAATATGCTAAATATAGAACAAGTTTTCTCTTTCTTCTGTCTTTTCTCTTCCCTTCTCAGGAAAAAAAAACACCTAGAGCTGTTTCATCTTTCTTGCTCAGATTTGGTCCTTTTGGGCCAGATCTGAGCAAGGATTTCTTTTTATAAAAAGGACCAGATCTGAGCAAGGATTTCTTTTTATTTTCTAGTTTAAGTTAATAGTTTATTTAATAAGATGTTTCTACATCATTTCTTGTGTCTATCGACATGTTTATTCGCTGTTTTGAGGCGATTTTTCTTCGTCTTTGTGGGGCAAGTTTTTCCATCTTTGATTGACTGGTCCATATATTGCTACTCTCGATTAAAAAACATTAACGATTCAACACGAAATCGCTTTGAATCCATACTCTAGGGATTTAGGGAATTCAAGCTCGTTTGGATCTACAAGTTTATGGGAAAAATACTCTTTCCCTTCAGAAGCATGTCTTATCATGGAAGAATACAATCAAATCAAGTGGTCGGAATTATTTCCGGAATATACCATCATATCTCCTTATATATAATAAAAAAATTGGTTATCTATGCGGTTTTTTGTTCTTTCTCTTCGCGATCTACTTGTAGTTGATATCCTTATTTGTATTAGGGTTTTGACTATCTTGATGTATTTTAATGTTTTTATTAATCTTTTAAGTGATCATATAATCACCATTTTGATTTGAATGAATTGAAATTTGTTGATTGACCAAATATATATATGTGTGTGTATTTTTTAATTGGTTGATTGACGATAATTGTCTTACATAGACCAATTACCTATACATACAGTATAATTTGGAGGTACTAATATCCGCTCACTTTCAATGGGTAATTGGTTGATCGGAGCTGAACCAGACACTGTTGGTTCAGATACGGTTTCAGAACTTAAAACCGACCAATTAGTAATTTAAAATACTCGATTGGTATACTCGATAAGATTTCGAATCTAAAACATATATTGTATACCCATCCGGTACCCGGTTATTTCATCGTTTTATTACTCTTTTTTGCAAAATTAAAGTATTTGCTAAGTTTTCACTTTGACTATTTTTTTCTTCTGATTTTTCGTTTTTCTCTTAAAGTTAATATTTATTTAAGACCCTAATAGATGTTACTAAATAGTCATAAAAGTATTGAAGACTTTAGGTAATTAAAGATTGGTATATTGTGTTTTTATTCATGTTTTTTTAACATTTTCAACACAAAGCTTGTTAATTCAACAATTATTAGTGACTAAGTTAGATTTTACATTTTCAATAATAATTTAATCCATGTGCAACCGATTTTCTTGGAAAATAATATTCTAGCACGTTCTTGCTTGTTTTTCTAATCAAATAATTTTATAAGAAACTAATTTGATTGCTTACAAGTTACATCTTTTTGGAGCAATTGCACGTCAATACAATTCTTTTAACAATTGTAGTTTTATTCAAACTTAATCCATATCTCATTCATATGTGTAAATAGAAATTGAATCTTGAATGTATTATTATCACGAAAATAGGAAAAAATCATGACAAATTTTTTCAGGATAACGTTTAATAGCACATCATTTTTGGATTTTTTGGGTTATTTATTTTTGTTTTTTCTATGGAAGATTTTCTATGAGTGGTGCAACCCATATTTTTTTTTACTAATGCAAAAGTTGGGTTGAAGGAAGGCGACACTTTATCTGTTTTAGATCGTTATTGCATACACACTTTATGATCATAATATTTTCAGAACATTTGGTGAATTGGTACTTATATGAAATAGTGATACCTGATAACGAATTAAAGATGAGTTTCAATAGTTCCACTACTAATCTTAATCAAGCGACTCTATTTGAGTTTTGATACTAAAATATGATAACCAAACTTGATATACCAATGCTTGGTGGGTTCAATTGATCAATGCTCTAACAATTGTCATAGATCTCTATAAAGAGATTATAATCATATTAATGCAAGAAAATTACACTAACCGAAAATAGTTACTCAACAATATTTTCTCAAGGGAAATTTCGAAAAATCTTTTCTTATTTACACAAAAGTCCTTATCACTTATCGAAGATAGATGATAAGGGTACATAAGCATAATAACTAGGTTAAGTTATTTTGAGACTCATATTTTTGAATGTTGAATATCTTCTAATTAGAGATTTTTGCTTTCTCACAACTATCCTCAATCTGAGAACTCTTTATCCCTGAATTTTTGAGTTCTTTTCTTAGGTTTGAAAGAAGATCTTGATATCCTGAAATATTTATCCATAAATCCCATATGTTTTGTTGTATCAGTTTTTACTTTGACGAAAACTTTGATCTTGTCTTGCCGGATCAGTGAAGCAACCCTTTTTATAATCAGAACCGCAATTCTACGACTTGTTGAAATGTTGTTTTTTCTGATGTCTTCTTGTTTACAATGGCAGCACAATGCAGACATATTCTGACACCCCTTTGGTTTGACAGAGTTATCCAATCTTTTCTTAGATTTTTTAGAGACAACTTGGGTTGATCTAGAAGCATTTTCACGAGCATTCCTCAATTTAGAGTTTTTTTGCTTTTAGTTTCCTGATTTCATCATGAGAACTATCAACATGATTGATAAGTTTAGATACACGTTTCTTTTTAGAATCAAGAGAAAGTTAGGATTTCACAAGCCTTTGTTCATCTCTTCCTTGTCACTAAGATAGCCTAAGCTTATTTTGTCGGCCAAAGTTATTAATCTTTTGATCTCAGAATCCATGAACTGAATCTACTTATCTTGACAAAGTAATTTTTGTGAAACAATCAGGGAAACAAACTCATCTTGTGTATGTAATATTGATCACGGATCAGGATTGTCAACTTATGTAATGGTTGCAACATATTCTGACTTATAGTCTTGATCGTTCTCCTCGGGAGAATAGTCAAAAGTTGCAGTCAATGTCTTTCTTTTCCACCGAGTATCCTTAGTAGGACATTCTGGAGAAATATAACCAAAGCCTTGAAATTTATAGCATTAACGAATATTATCATCATCATCCTAAGTATCTTTCATTTTGGTGGTAAGAGTTTGATCCTTGACAGATACAGAACGATTTCTCTTCGTTGTCTCAATAGTCTTTTAAACTGTCGAGTAATAAGAGATAAATGATGATTTAAAGCATAATTTTCTTCATCTACGTGGTTAGAGTTTTTAGGACTTGTAGTCAATGAACTTGAATTGGCTTTGAATGTCGTGCATGTGTTCTTTTTATTAGACAAAAACTCACGATCAAATATATGTAATTTCCATACAAGAGAGCTTCTAGATAAGGAAGAAAGATCATTAGCTTCAATGATATCATGATTCTTAGACTCGTATTTGGATGGTAATGATCTGAGAATATTGCACACTATAGATAATATTTTCAAGTGAGAAAGAGGCATTGATTATCTCAGAGAGTTTAATTTGAAACTCTTCAAAAGTATCATTATCATCCATACGAAGGTTTTCCTAATCAGAAGTGCGGGTTTGAAGTCTAGCTTCCTTTTCTGAGGTATCACCTTCAAATACAGTCTGTAAATTATTCGAAGCTTCTTGAGAAGTTTAGCATGTAGATATATGATGCTGCAGATCTCGTCTTACAACATGGATTATGGCATTCAAACCATCTGAGTTCTGCTTTGCCAGAGATGTTTCTTCACTTCAGTAGTAATCTAAGCGTTTAAACTCAGTTTCCGAATTTTCCACTTTCGTACGGACATACCCATCAACGACCAATAGCCACATAATAAAATCGCATGTCTGAAGAAAGCATTTCATAGCAGATTTCCACCACATATAATTGGAACCATCAAATCTTGGCAGTACGTTAACTGAACCCGAATTATTCGAACTCATGTTCTTATAGGTTGTATCGCACCAAACACAAATTGTTAGATCTTTTCATGTTTGCCTGGGGTAATACCAATTGAAATGACGAAGGTACCAAGTACGCCACAATCTTTTCAATATCAACCTATAAGTCTGATACCTTGTGTGATCGTATGTGAACAAAGTCGAGACGATATAACAACAAGGTAATCACTTGATAATAGTTACAGTACAAGACCTATATACTATATTGAAAAAGCGGGGGTACAAAAACCTCACCCAATATTTTGATTAGAAATCTGTATGGACTAACTCTAATATACTTTTAAGAGAACCAACTAGACAGTCAGACTCAATCTTAATAAAAAGTATATCAAAGAGTTAATATCTCTATCTCTCGATTTGATCTTTACTCAAGCAAATGGAAATCTGCGAGTCTTTATCAAATACTAGAGAGATAAACTTGGATGGTACCAAAGACCAATATCCAAGTGTCAATAAATATAAATCAACAACCAAAGGTTGAACAACCTGTGATATTTCAATTATACAACAAAATATAATGCGGAATAGAAATAACACAGACACCAGAAGTTTTGTTAACGATGAAACTGCAAATGCGGAAAAACCCTGGGACCTAGTCCAGATTGAACACCACACTGTATTAAGCCGCTACAGACACTAGCCTACTACAAACTAACTTCGGTCTGGACTGTAGTTGAACCCTAATCAATCTCACACTGATTCAAGGTATAGTTGCGCTCCTTACGTCTCTGATCCCAGCAGGATACTACGCATTTGATTCCCTTAGCTGATCTCACGCATAACTAAGAGTTTCTACGACCCAAAGTCGAAGACTTCAATAACCAAATCTGTATCACACAGAAAAGTCTACGATGATAGATAAATCGGTCTCCCACGGATAAACCTATGAGTTTTGTTCTGTCTTTTGATAAATCAAGGTGAACATGAACTAATTGATAACCCGGACTTATATTCCCGAAGAACAGCCTAGTATTATCAATCATCTCACAATAATCTAAATCGTATGGTAGCGAAACTAGATATTGTGGAATCACAAACGATGAGACAAAGATGTTTGTGATTTCTTTTTATCTTGCCCTATCGGAGATATAATCTCAAGTCAATTATTCAATTGAACTCGGACGATATAAAATGGCAAGATCATATCGCTCAACTACAAGAAAGTAGTTTCGTCTGGCTTCACAATCCCAATGAAGTCTTTCAGTCATTATCCTACAGGATCTCGAGAAGAAACCTAAGGTTAAAGGAGAATCGACTCTAGAAAAACCAACTAGTATCACACAGGAGGTGTGGGGATTAGTTTTTCCAGTTGCTAGATGTCTCGCTTATATAGTTTTCAAATCATGGTTTGCAATCTAAGTTACCTCGGTAACAAAGCATTCAATAATCACCATTAGATGAATAACCTGATTCAACCAAGCTAATATCTTTCAAATGTAAGATCGAAACTTAGCTTGTCACACACAAATGAAATGTATTCATTTAGGTTTGAGTAACCGTACCTAAACGTGTACACTTAGTTGGTTCACAAATAGTTAACCAATGGTTAGCCATATGAGCACTTTCATATTAACCGTATTCATCTTTCTCATAACTAGTTCAAATGACTCATAAGAATTAGTTCAAGAGTTGTTCAATTGCTTAGGTCTTTATTCATAGACACAATTGAAAAAAAAAATCGGTTTGATTCACTTGAATCAATTCATGAACAATATATCCACGGTTTGCAAAGATAGCATTCCTTATAAATTACTGTTTTAACCTCATGAACTACAGATTTGAGAAATAACCATCTTGGGTACGTGTACGGGTAGGCGTACCTAAGGTGACTGGTTTATTAGTTTGCAAACTTACAAACTCAATAGAAATTTTCGGTTGGAAAACTTCCGCTGGTACGCGTACTCAACCTGTCTCCTTCACCAATACCACATGCACACATATGCACGCACTTGGTTTCCGGCACATGGATTTATACACTAATGTGAGAACACACTATATATGCTTATATCCATAGTTGGTAATCTCAACTCTACATTTCAATCATTGAAACATTCTTCTATAATATTATAACAATCGTTATTCACGACTATCGTCATCAAAGCTATTTTGAAGATTGAAACGTCATCATGAATTTCGTCACGGGTAAACATGAAAATGGTTAAAGCAAAAGCTCACCAACACATATTTCGAGAAAAAGATACGTGAGTAAACTCGGCTCAAAATAGCAAATGTGTATGTATGAAAACTATCATACTTATACGACTATTGTCTCAAGAATAGGAGATAGAGTAGACTTTTGAGTGACAGATAAGTTCAATTCTCCACATACCTTTTTGTTGGATGAATTTCCACTTATTCCTCGAGTAGTTTTTCTCCTTCGTAAGATGATCGCCATGGAGTCTGGAGCTCAACTGCACTTAACTATCCTAGACCGAGACTTAGTCATAAGTAAATTAGAAATCAAGAAATATAGTTTTGATCACTAATATTGACAAACATGCTTGAGATACCAACGCATGCGAGTTCGAAGGAGCAGTGCTCTAACAACCTTCCCCTTTGTCAATTTTAGTGACAAAACTATCAATACATATGGATTACAAAATAGACAAAATAGATAAAACTATCAATACATAGTGACACCAATATAATGCGGAATAGAAATAACACAGACACCAGAAGTTTTGTTAACGAGGAAACCGCAAATGCAGAAAAACCCCGGGACCTAGTCCAAATAGAATATTGTTAGAGCATTGCTCGGTCGAACTCGCATGCGTTGCTATCTCAAGCATGTTTGTCAATGTTAGTGATCAAAACTATAAGTCTTGATTTCTAGTCTACTATAGCTAAGTCTCGGACTAGGATAGAAAGTGTAGTTGAGCTCAAGAACTCCATGGCGGATCATCATTCAAGACGAAGAACTACTCAAGGAACTAGTGGAACTTCATCTACAAAAAGGTATTTGGAGACTTGAACTTATCTATCACTCAAAAGTCTATCTACTCTATCACCTATCTTGAGACGAAAGTCGTTTTTCTATATAGACTTTGATTATACACCTTTGGTATTTCGAGCTAAGTTTATCTCGTCTATCTATTTCTCGAAATATGTGTTGGTAAGCTTTTCGCTTTAGCCAAATTCATCTTTACCTAGTGACGGAAGTCATGTTATGTTTCAATCACTTTGACGAAAAATAGTTTGTGAATAACAACTATATAACGTTCTCTACGAATGTTTCAATGATTGAAATGAGAGTTTATATTATATAACCATTGATGGATATAAGCATTGTTGTGGAATCACATATATGTATAAGTCCTTATTCCTTGAACCGAAGTTTGCGAACTTTGTTGATCAAGAGAACCGGAATAGTGGCGTGAGCTAAGTCCGCGAACTCAGTCCGCGAACCCAGTCTGCAAACTGGCGGAAGTTCTCGACTCGAGAAAATCTGTTGGAGTTTGTGAACTCCTTCCGGGAACTTAAGTCTGCGAACCCAGTCCGCGAACTTGAGTTGGTTATATCTAAAAACGATTGTTCTTGAACTCATGTTTATATAAACTAAAGAATGATTTTTAAAACCGTGGCTATAAAGTTCATGAATCGATTCGAGTGAATCAAATCGTTTTTGATTCGATTGTGTCTTGTGTAGTTACATAAGATCTAAGCAATTGAACAACTCTCTAACTAGTTCATTTGAGTCATTTGAACTAGTTATGGTGAAGAAGAAGATGGTTGATATGAAAGTGTTCATATGGCTAACCATTTGGTTAACTATTGTTGAACCAACAAATGTACATGTTTGGGTACGATTACACAAACCTAGAAACGTGAATTTCATTTGTGTGTAACAAGCTAAGTTTTCGATCTAACGGATGAAAGATATTAGCTTGAATCTAATCAGGTTTTCATCTAACAGTGAATATTGAATGCTTTGTTACCAAGCTAACATTGATTGCAAACCCTGATTTCAAAGACAATATAAGGAAGAACTCTAGCAACTGGAAATATAATCCCCACACCTTACGTGTGATACTAGTTGTAAGTTAGAGTCGATTCTCCTTTAACCTCTGGTTTTCTTTTCTCAAACCGGGTTAACGACTTAAAGACTTCATTGGGATTGTGAAGCTAGACCGATACTACTTTCTTGTAGTTGTGTGATCTGATCTTGCTGTTTCTAAATACGAGTACAATTGTAATAATTGGCTTGAGATTGATATCTCCGATAGGCAAGATATAAAAGTATTCACAAACATCTTCGTCTCATCGTTTGTGATTTAACAATATCTTATTTCGCCGCATCGATTAAGATTATTGTGAGGTGATTGATAATTCTAGGCTGTTTTTCGGGAATATAAGTCTGGGTTATCAATTGGTTCCTGTTCACCTTGATTTATCAAAAGACGAAACAAAAACTCTTGGGTATTTCTGTGGGAGACAGATTTGTTCAATCCTATAGACTTTTCTGTGTGATACAGATTTGTTTATCAAGTCTTCGACTTTGGGTCATAGCAACTCTTAGTTGTGGGTGAGATCAACTAAGGGAATCAAGTGCGTAGCATCCTGCTGGGATCAGAGACGTAGGAGCATAACTGTACCTTGGATCAGTGTGGGATTGATTGGGATTCAACTACAGTCCAGACCAAAGTTAGTTTGTAGTAGGCTAGTATCTGTATCGGCTCAATACAGTGCGTGTTCAATCTGGACTAGGTCCCGAGGTTTTTCTGCATTTGCGGTTTCCTCGTTAACAAAATTCTAGTGTCTGTGTTATTTCTATTTCCGCATTATATTGTTCATCTTTATAATTGAAATATCACAGGTTGTGCGCTAGAATCAATCAATTGGAAATCCGACCTTTGGTTGTTGATTCAAATTGATTGATACTTGGATATTGGTCTTTGGTACCATCCAAGTTATCTCTCTAGTATTTGATAAAGACTCGCAGATTTCTATTTGCTTGAGTATAGATCAAATCGAGATATTGAGATATTAACTCCTTTGATATACTTTTATCTAGATTGAGTTTGACTGTCTAGTTGATTCTCTAGAAAGTATATTGGAGTTAGTCCATACAAATTGCTAAGCGAAATATTGGGTGTAGTTGTTATACCCCCGCTTTTTCAATTGGTATCAGAGCAGGCAAACACGTTCAAGACCTTACAAGTCTGTGTTTGTATCGACCTGACTATATGGACAGAGGTGCTATCTCAATAAACGTACCCCCAGTCTTCGATGGCTCTAATTACTTATGGTGTAAAATTGGTATGCGAGCTTTTCTTCAAGCTCGTGATTTTCAATCATGGGTATATGTTTTTAATGGATATAATGCTCCCGTCGTGGCAGTTGGAGATGTAAACGTTCCCAAGGACATTGGTGAATACACCCCTACTGAGATAAATGTTGCAAAGCAAAATTCCGACGGTTTGAATTCCATTATGCATGCCATTAACCCAAATGTTTAGCACCATGTGTCAAATTGCACTAAGTCTAAAGAAGCTTGGGATATCTTAGAAAACGTTTTTGAAGAAAATACCAGTGAAAAGGAAGCTAGGCTTCAAAACCTTAATTCCGATTGGGAAAACCTTCATATGGCAGATGAAGAAACATTTGATGAGTTTAATAACAAAGTGTCTGAAATTGTTAATGCATCTTTTGCATTGGGCAAGATTATTCCTGAAAAGGACATTGTGATGAAAATTCTCAGATCGATGCCATCTAGATACGATTCTAAGAAGCATGCCATCGTTGAGGGAAATAACCTATATAATCTCTCCAGAAATACACTGGTTGGGAAGATTAAGATCTTTGATCATGAGCATTCATACAAATCTAAGGATGTTGCGTTCAAAGCACTAAAGGACACTAAATTACTTGATAAAAAGTAAAAAAGTGTATATCTCTGAAGACGATCACTCTGAGACTGATTCATCAGATGAAGATCTTGACAAGTCAGTCTCGATGATCACAAGACAGTTTATGGATCTTCTGTTGAAGAGAAGTAACGGTTCTCCAGAGAGAAGCCTAAAGCATCAGTCAAACCTCATAATTGTGTTCCTCCTAAAAACAAGGATATTGATGAAACTGATGACGAGGATATGCCTCAGTGCTTTAAGTGTAAGGGATTTGGCCATTTCTCAAACGAGTGTCCAAATCGGAAGAAATACAATGGGAACAAAGGTATTGCTGCAACTCTTGAGGAAATGTCTGATAACTATGATTCTAATGAAGATGAGAAAACAAGTGTTGCACTCCTCGGTGAAAATATTGATTTTGATAACTGTAACAATACATACATCAATCTCGATATTCTTTCAGAAGAAAGCTCAACCAATCTGGAAGAAAAAATTGACCTATTATTTGGAAACTCTGTTAGTAATGTTTCAGGATCCACTATGTGTCTAGATGCGTGCACATCTCCGAGGCCTGAATATTATCCAAGATTGACGTGTTCATTTTGTTCTCAAGAGGGTCATGAACTATCAAGGCGTTACAAGTACAAACACCAATTGAGGCACGTCAACAAACTTCAACGAAGAGAAAATCGATTAGCAAATAAGCTTAAACTTTCCCAGAAGACTGCTGAGGTATGTAAGATTTTATCTTCGTCTAAGAAGTTAGTTTCCAAAGACAAAACAAGACCATTAGAGAAGAATGTATGGTCAAATCGTTTTGATAGACAGAAGTCTAAGGATTCCTCTCAAGAGGAACATGGTGGACAAATTGTTGTTCACCACAACACCGATTGTGTTGATTTGTAATTCTTGTCTCATGTGCCTGATCAAAAAAGACAAGATTGTGTACCTCTCAGACTTTAGGAAAAGTTTTTCTTTTCTTAGTTTTTGTTCTTCCCTGTCTATCAATAAAGGAGGGTTATTATCGACAATTCTACTCTTTATAGGGTTGAGAGTTGGTCATGCACGAACCTGTTTAAAGGTTTCGAAAACCTACGTTCCTTTTTCCTTCCTTAAAACCTCTTTTTATCTCAAGACTACTTGTTGAGTTTAAATTGTGATTTCCTCTCACAAACCCATACATCTATGGATACTCCAAGCATGATGTCTTCTGATGGAAAAGATGTTAATATGATTGCTAAGCCATCAATCATGAAGGAAAAAGAAAAATCTCTGTTGTCTCCTACCTTGAAAAGAAAGAGAAGGAATGTAAGGAAGCCAAGAGAAGTTCCTTCAAATTCTCAGAAGTTTTCTGACGTTCTTGAAGTGATGAAGGAGATGCGAAAGGAGATTCAACAAATAAAGGCTTTTGTGTATAAGACTCATGAGATTCAGAAGGCCCTGGTACGACATCAGTCAAGAAGGTTTATTGATATCAACTCCTATCTTAATGTCCCAATGACTGTTGACGACAAGGAGTTCGGGGACGATAAAGAATTCCTCAAAGGTCTTATTGCCTAGTAAATCTTCTACTTTTCTTGTTTTGATTAGAAGAATAACTAGAGTTTGGAATAGCTATGATTGTGATTACACATAACAATGTCCAACGTTTTCATCTTCATGTTTTTAGGTTTATTTGTTTAAATTCTTAAAATTGTTTGGAAGATGATTTTTGCAGTATTAATCTTTATAGTTTTATATATTGCAATTGTTTATGGGATATGTGTGTTTACGTCCGTGAACTATGATTGTCCCATACCTTGTCAAAATTAAAGTCTTTCGTAAGTCGATATGCATGTATTGATAAAAGAATGAATGGACTTTTGACAAATACAAAAGTTAAGCCAATTATGTCAATTTTTGATGGAAGATAGGTTAAAATCTTTTGTTTGCAAAGATTATGTCTATTGTATGTCTTTATGTATATTCCGCAATATTGATCTTCCCTGATCCATAATCTATTATGTATTACTTCGAGGCTCTGTAAGTTTTCTTATGTTGAGCACTATTGACTGAGTTGATTATTTTCTTATGATTAACTTAGTAATCGCTTCATATATTCTCTTATGTCGAGCATAACAATTAAATTGATTACTTTTTGTGATTAATTTGGTTGTCTATTCCGATTAGATTAATTATGGGTTCTCGTGTGATTAATATAATTGAGTATTTTTGAGCCTCCATAAGTTCACTTATGTTGAGCATTTCCGATTAAATTAATCATAGGTTCTCTTTTGGTTAATTTAATTGAGTATTGTTGGATTCAAATTCATATTCGTATGTGATTTGATATGTCCAAAGAAATCCTTCTTTTCTTTTGAAATTAAGGTCGCTCTTGTTTTTCTTTCGAGAATGACATTTAATAGGGGAGAGTTCTTTTGAACTTGCGCCTAATTGCCATATCTTTGTGGGGAGTGCGGATGTGGAATATTATAAGGGTTATCTTGTATCTTTAAACTCCTTGATGAATGCATTTAGCTTCGGATTTATGATTGCATCTAAAGAACAAGTTGATATATGCTTTCTTTTAGTCATGAAATGTCTCTTTCGGAAATTTCATTAGGATCCCGTTCTTGTACCTTTGCCAATTTTATTGACAAAAAGGGGGAGAATTAATATGTAGTTCACACTACAAATACATATGGTTTTCGGATCATTATGTAAGGGGGAGTGGTTTCCATGTGAGATGGAGTATTGACTAAGGGGGAGTGATACATATCACCATAGTATTATTGTCAAAGTTGTGATACAATTGAACTTTGATATTGTGTAATGATACTATGACACTATATAACAATGATCGAGAATTCTGTTTTCTCATTGTTATAGCTACGGATTTTCAACAACGATGATGCTAAACTTACAACCTTTGGGATCATTGGATTACTTGGAAGTGACGAAGATTTCGAGTAACGTTGAAGATTAGACATGTGGAATGGAAGCTTCAAAAATGTATTTATCTTTTTTGTATTCCATATGTGTTAATAGTTTTGTTACTAAAATTGACAAAGGGGGAGATTGTTAGAGCATTTCTCGGTCGAACTCGCATGCGTTGCTATCTCAAGCATGTTTGTCAATGTTAGTGATCAAAACTATGAGTCTTTATTTCTAGTCTACTATAGATAAGTCTCGGACTAGGATAGAAAGTGTAGTTGATCTCAAGAACTCCATGGAGAATCATCATACAAGATGAAAAACTACTCAAGGAACTGGTGGAAATTCATCGATAAAAAGGTATGTGGATACTTGAACTTATCTATCACTCAAAAGTCTATCTATGCTATATCCTATCTTGAGACAAAATTCCTTTTGCTATATAGACTTTGATTATACACATTTGGTATTTCGAGTTGAGTTTATCTCGCCTATCTATTTCTCGAGATAGGTGTTAGTAAGCTTTTCGCTTTAGCCAAATTCATCTTTACCTAGTGACGAAAGTCATGTTATGTCTCAATCACTTTGAAAATTGCTTTGACGAAAAATAGTTTGTGAATAACAACTATATAACGTTCTCTAAGAATGTTTCAATGATTGAAATGATAGTTTAGATTATATAACCATTGATGGATATAAGAATTGTTCTGGAAACACATATATGTATAAGTCCTTATTCCTTGAACCGAAGTTTGCGAACTTTGTTGATCAAGAGAACCAGAATAATGGCGTGAGTTAAGTCTGCGAACTGGCAGAAGTTCTCGACCCGAGAAAATCAGTTGGAGTTTGTGAACTCCTTCCGGGAACTTAAGTCCGCGAACCCAGTCCGCGAACTTGAGTTAGTTATATCTAAAAACTATTGTTCTTGAACTCATGTTTATATAAACTAAGGAATGCTTTTGCAAACCGTGGCTATAAAGTTCATGAACCGATTCGAGTGAATCAAATATTTTTTGCTTCGATTGTGTCTTGTGTAGTTACATAAGATCTAAGAAATTGAACAACTCTCTAACTAGTTCATTTGAGTCATTTGAACTAGTTATGGTGAAGAAGAAGATGGTTGATATGAAAGTACTCATATGGCTGACCATTTGGTTAACTATTGTTGAACCAACAAACGTACATGTTTGGGTACGGTTACACAAACCTAGAAACGTGAATTTCATTTGTGTGTAACAAGCTAAGTTTTCGATCTAACGGTTGAAAGATATTAGCTTGAATCTAATCAGGTTTTCATCTAATAGTGAATATTGAATGCTTTGTTACCAAACTAACATTGATTGCAAACCTGATTTAAAAGACTATATAAGGGAGAACTCTAGCAACTGGAAACCTAATCCCCACACCTTACGTGTGATACTAGTTGTGAGCTAAAGTCGATTCTCCTTTAACCTATGGTTTTCTTTTCTCAAACCGGGTTAACGACTTAAAGACTTCATTGGGATTGTGAAGCCAGACCGATACTACTTTCTTGTAGTTGTGTGATATGATCTTGCTATTTCTATCGAACGAGTACAATTGTAATAATTGGCTTGAGATTGATATCTCCGGTAGGCAAGATATAAAAGTAGTCACAAAATCTTCGTCTTATCGTTTGTGATTCCACAATATCTTCTTTCGCCGCGTCGATTAAGATTATTGTGATGTGCTTGATAATTCTAGGCTGTTCTTCGGGAATATAAGTCATGGTTATCAATTGGTTCCTGTTCACCTTGATTTATCAAAAGACGAAACAAAAACTCTTGGGTATTTCTGTGGGAGACAGATTTATTCAACCCTATAGATTTTTCTGTGTGATACAGATTTTTTTTATCAAGTCTTCGACTTTGGGTCGTAGCAACTCTTACTTGTGGGTGAGATCATCTAAGGGAATCAAGTGTGTAGCATCCTGCTGGGATCAGAGACGGAGGAGCATAACTGTACCTTGGATCAGTGTGAGATTGATTGGGGTTCAACTACAGTCCAGGCCGAAGTTAGTTTGTAGTACGCTAGTGTCTGTAGCGTCTTAATATAGTGTGTGTTCAATCTGGACTAGGTCCCGAGGTTTTTCTGCATTTTCGGTTTTCTCGTTAACAAAATTCTGTTGTCTGTGTTATTTTTATTTTCGCATTATATTGTTTATCTTTATAATTGAAATATCACAGGTTGTGCATTAGAATCAATCAATTGGAAATCCGACCTTTGGTTGTTGTTTGAAATTGATTGATACTTGGATATTGGTCTTTGGTACCATCCAAGTTATCTCTCTAGTATTTGATAAAGACTCGCATATTTCTATTTGCTTGAGTATAGATCAAATTGAGAGATTGAGATATTAACTCCTTTGATATACTTTTATATAGATTGAGTCTGACTGTCTAGTTGATTCTCTAGAAAGTATACTGGAGTTAGTCCATACAGATTGCTAAGCGAAATATTGGGTGTGGTTGTTATACCCCCGCTTTTTCAAACACCACATTATATTAAGCCGCTACAGACACTAGCCTACTACAAACTAACTTCGGTATGGACTGTAGTTGAACCCTAATCAATCTCACACTGATTCAAGGTACAATTGCGCTCCTTACGTCTCTGATCCCAGTAGGATACTACGCACTTGATTCCCTTAGCTGATCTCACCCATAACTACGAGTTGCTACGAACCAAAGTCGAAGACTTCAATAAACAAATCTGTATCACACAGAAAAGTCTACGATGATAGAAAAATCTGTCTCCCACCGATAAACCTATGAGTTTTGTTCCGTCTTTTGATAAATCAAGGTGAACAGGAACTAATTCATAACCCGTGCTTATATTCCCGAAGAACAGCCTAGTATTATCAATCACCTCACAATAATCTAAATCGTATGACAGCGAAACTAGATATTGTGGAATCACAAACCATGAGACGAAGATGTTTGTGATTTATTTTTATCTTGCCCTATCAGAGATATAATCTCAAGTCAATTATTCAGTTGAACTCGTACGATAAAAAACGGCAAGATAAGATCGCTCAACTACACTAAAGTAGTTTCGTCTGGCTTCACAATCCCAATGAAGTCTTTCAGTCGTTAACCTACAGGGTCTCGAGAAGAAACCTAAGGTTAAAGGAGAATCGACTCTAGCAAAACCAACTAGTATCACACAGGAGGTGTGGAGATTAGTTTTTCTAGTTGATATATGTCTCCTTTATATAGTTTTCAAATCAGGGTTTGCAATCTAAGTTACCTTGGTAACAAAGCATTCAATAATCACCTTAAGATGAAAAACCTGATTCAACCAAGCGAATATATTTCAACCGTTAGATCGAAACTTAGCTTGTCACACACAAATGAAATGTATACATTTAGGTTTGAGTAACCGTACCTAAACGTGTACACTTAGTTGGTTAACAAATAGTTAACCAATGGTTAGCCATATGAGCACTTTCATATTAACCGTATTCATCTTTCTCATAACTAGTTCAAATGACTCATAAGAACTAGTTCAAGAGTTGTTCAATTGCTTAGGTCTTTATTCATAGACACAATTTAAACAAAATCGGTTTTATTCACTTGAATCAATTCATGAAGAATTTAGCCACGGTTTGCAAAAATTGCATTCCTTACAAATTATTGTTTTAAGATCATGAACTACCGATTTGAGAAATAACCGGCTTGGGTACGCGTACGGGTATGCGTACCTTAGCTACCGGATTTGAGTTTACAAACTCAGCAGAAATTTTCGGTTCGAAAACTTCTGTGGGTACGCGTACTCAACCTGTCTCCTTCACCAGTACCGCATGCACACATATGCACGCACTTGGTTTCCGGCACATGGATTTATACACTAATGTGCGAACACACTATATATGCTTATATCCATAGTTGGTAATCTCAACTCTACATTTCATTCATTGAAACATTCTTCTATAATGTTATAAAAATCGTTATTCACGACTATCGTGATCAAAGCTATTTTCAAGATTGAAACGTCATCATGACTTTCGTCACGGGTAAAGATGAAAATGGTTAAAGTAAAATCTCACCAACACATATTTCGAGAAAAAGATACGCGAGTAAACTCGGCACGAAATAGCAATGTATATGTATGAAAACTATCATACTTATACATCTATTGTCTCAAAAATATGAGATAGAGTAAACTTTTGAGTGACAGATAAGTTCAAGTCTCCACATACCTTTTTGTCGAATGAAGTTTTACTTATTCCTCGAGTAGTTCTTCGTCTTCGCAAGATGATCGCCATGGAGTCTGGAGCTCAACTGCACTTAACTATCCTAGACCGAGACTTAGTCATAAGTAAATTATAAACCAAGACATATAGTTTTGATCACTAATATTGACAAACATGCTTGAGATAGTAACGCATGCAAGTTCGACCGAGCAGTGATCTAACATATATGATCAATATCAGGCGCTTTGGACTAACTTACAATGTAATTTACTCTATTATAAATACACAATCATAATACGGAAGTAAAGTAAATGACACATCAAGATTTTGTTAACGAGGAAACTGCAAATGCAGAAAAACCTCGGGAACTAGTCGCGTTTTGAGTACTCTCATAATTAAGCCGCTATACAAAGATAACACCAACTTCGTATAGTTGAGACCAAGTAAACTACCCCTAGTTACCTAGTTTCCTCAGTATACATGCACCTAATACCAATCTGGCCAATGCACGTGAATCCTAATATAGAGTCCACTATCTTAAGTTGTTTCGGTCTCTCTGATGGATTGTCTTCCAAACATTAAAGGACTAATCATTTTGGTAACAACTCTTCAAGAAGTCAATCAGAGATATTATATGTTGAGTGTGACAAAGGTTTTTCTGTTTAAAATATATTAAACTTTTTTTTCGGGTTTTAGATCTATCAAGGTCTAGATTAAACAAGTTAGCCAGATTAAGTCAATAGAATTACCATACTCGGATACTGAAGAGTACCACAAAATTATAGCTTATAGATCCAAATACGACTAGTCAATAATTAGTCTATCAAAAGATAAACCAGATCTAGCCGGATCCCAGCTGATAAAGTTTGTGCATGAAGCAAATCACGAAGATAAAAAAACTAATAAGAAAAATCTTTTTGTCTTCAATCTTCAATAGTCTTTTGTACTTACACAATAACAAACTTGATTCCTGACTTATAGCCGATCACGCACAGAACAAAATCTGTTAAAAATGGATGATCATAAGTCATTGCCGAACTCTGGATCTTATTTGAGTGACCTTATGTCAGAAGAGAAGGCTCTTAAGAATAATCAAACTAGGTGCAAATTAAGTGAAAACTACTGTTAGTCAATCAAATTAATAATCACAAACTAAAATAACAATACGATTCTAGTTTCCCTCCAACGGTATCAGTATACGCTTCTTGATCCCAAAGAATCCTTTAAACAAGCGAAAGTAAGAGATTTAACCTAATTAGGCTACTTTCCTCTCCAAGATAGTATTACAAGAATACTATTAGTCGGCTACACCATAAACAACAAAGATGAAGTTTTCCTGGCTCAGGATGAGTTTTTAAGAAGAACATATTTCACTATGTATAGACCAAGGTAGTTTGGACACCAAGGAATTTCCATAACCGAAGATTTCACAAGATATGCAATAAAGCACCTATAATCGGTTTTATGAATTCCAACCATTATCTAAATGTATAACCAAAATATTCATGGACAACTTACTATTAGCTAGCATGTAACTAATATATATTTCCAGAGATATGTTTTCATTGCTGGTAAAAAAAAACATATTAATTTATAAAATCTCAACAAAAAAAATATTATGTTGTTTCGTTCTGGGATCTCACCTTGAGTATCAAGGAATATCTTTGAACAATTAAGAAATAAGAATTCAACATATATTCAAATTACTCACTATGTCGACATCTTGAACTTTCCTATTTTGCAAACCCAATTTCCCAATAACACAAACCCTAAAGTGTACATGACTTATATAGAAATCATTTTTTCGTATTGGGACCGGTTCTACCATGATAACTAAATCAAGTTAGGATCGGTTCTACCATGACTCCCAATATAGGTAGGGATCGGTTCTACCTTGACTCCCAACATAAGATATCGGTTTTAGCTTGATTCCCTATATAAGTTAGTGAAAATGCGGGGGTCTAACAACCTCACCCAATATTTCGATTAGCAATCTGTATGGACCAACTCCAATATACTTTCTAGAGAATCAACTAGACAGTCAGACTCAATATAGAGAAAAGTATATCGAGGAGTTAATATCTCTCTCACTTGATTCGATCTTTACTCAAGCAAATAAGAATTTGCGAGTCTTTATCAAATACAAGGATGATAAACTTGGATGGTACCAAAGACCAACATCCAAGGATCAATCAATTTCCAATCAACAACCAAAGGTTGGATTTCACTATTGATCGATACAACGCACAACCTGTGATATTTCAATTATATAACAAAATAAAATGCGGAATAGAAATAACACAGACACTAGAAATTTTTTTAACGAGGAAACCGCAAATGCAGAAAACCCCGGGACCTAGTCCAGATTGAACACCACACTGTATTAAGCCGCTACAGACGCCAGCCTACTACAAACTAACTTCGGTGTGGACTGTAGTGGAACCCTAATAATTCTCACACTGATTCAAGGTACAGTTGCGCTCCTTACGTCTCTGATCCCAGAAGGATACTTCGCACTTGATTCCCTTAGATGATCTCACCCACAACCAAGAGTTGCTACGACCCAAAGTCGAAGACTTTAATAAACAAATTTGTATCACACAGAAAAGTGTACAAGGATAGATAAATGTGTATCCCACATATAAACCTAAAAGTTTTGTTTTGTCTTTTGATAAAAATCAAGGTGAACATGAATCAATTGATAAACCAGACTTATATTCCCGAAGAACAGCCTAGTGTTATCAATCACCTCACAAAAATCTAAATCGTATGGTAGCGAAACTAGATATTGCGGAATCACAAACGGTGAGACGAAGATGTTTGTGATTTCTTTTTATCTTGCCCTATCGGAGATAGAATCTCAATTCAATTATTCAATTGAACTCGTACGATAGAAAATGGAAAGATCAGATCGCTCAACTACGAGAGAAGTAGTTTCGTCTGGCTTCACAATCCCAATGAAGTCTTTCAGTCGTTAATCGACAGGGTCTCGAGAAGAAACCTACGATTAAAGGAGAATCGACTCTAGCACCCAACTAGTATCACACAGGAGGTGTGGGGATTAGTTTTCTACAGTTGCTAGACGTATCCTTATATTGTTTTCAAATCATGGTTTGAAATCTAAGTTACCTTGGTAACAAAGCATTCAATAATCACGGTTAGATGAAAACCTGATTTAACCAAGCTAATATCTTTCAACCGTTAGATCGAAACTTAGCTTGTCACACACAAATGAAATGTATTCATTTAGGTTTGAGTAACCGTACCTAAACGTGTACGTTGGTTGGTTCACAAATGGTTGACCAATGCTTATCCATATGAGTGCTTTCATATTAACCGTATTCATCTTTCTCATAACTAGTTCAAATGACTCATAAGAACTAGTTCAAGAGTTGTTCAATTGCTTAGGTCTTTATACATAGACACAATTGGAAAAAAATCGGTTTTATTCATTTGAATCAATTCATGAAAAATATACCCACGGTTTGCGAAGATTGCATTCCTTATAATTTATTATTTTAATTCCATGAACTACCTATTTGAGAAATAACTAGCTTGGGTACGCGTACAGGTATGCGTACCTTAGCTACCGGATTTTGAGTTGGTTTTAGTTTCCAAACTCAGCAGACTTTTTCGGGTGAAAAAGTTCCGCCAGTACGGGTACGCATACCTAAGGTGGCTGGTTTTTGAGTTCGTAAACTTCAAACTCAGCAGAATTTCACGGTCGTGAATTTCCGCCAGTACGCGTACGGGTACGCGTACCAAACATGTCTCCTTTACCAATACCGCATGCACACATATGCACGCACTTGGTTTCCGGCACATGGATTTATATACTAATGTGCGAACACACTATATGATTACATCCATAGGTGGTTACATATTCTCAACTCTACATTTCAATCAATGAAACATTCTTCTATAATGTTATAAAAATCGTTAGACATAAAGAATCGACTATCGTCATCAAAACTATTTTCAAGATGGAAACATCACCATGACTTTCGTCACGGGTAAATATGAACATGGTTAAAGGAAAAGCTTACCAACACGTATTTTGAGAAAAAATATAGGCGAGTAAACTCGGCTCGAAATAGCAAATGTGTATGTATGAAAACTATCATACTTATACGACTTTTGTCTCAAGAGTAGGAGATAGAGTAGATAGAATTTTGAGTGACAAGATGAGTTCAAGTCTCCACATACCTTTTGGTCGGATGAAGTTACACTGGTTCCTTGAGTAGTTCTTCGTCTTTGCAAGATAATCTCCATGGAGTCTGGAGCTCAACTACATATAGTTTTGTCATTAAAATTGACAAACATGCTTGAGATAGCAACGCATGCGAGTTCGACCGAGCAATGATCTAACAGTTAGGATCGGTCCATACTTAAGGTCTTCAATGAAAACCGAGACCATAATCTTTTTTATTTCCTTTCGACTATGAAACAAGTTTATTCGTCTACTTCCTTAAACTTATGTAATTAAATATAGTTTTCTAGGTATGAAATCAAACATGTGTTCACTACATAATCTAGTAACGATTTACAAACATTATGTCGATGTCACAGTTACAAAGTCCAAAAGATAAACGTTATATTTCGTAAATCAATATACCAATATAAAGCACTCATCACTATTGATATATATTATTCCTTGACACTTTGATCACAATATAATGATCAAGTTTATTAGACTATACTTTCAAAAATATAACTTTGCATGTTGCATTTGTAATCAGAAACGACTTGAAAGCTAACGATATAGAAATGGGAACAAGTCAAGTCATGTATTACTAACCTCAAGTGGAAGTATGATGTTATCGTCATTGCCGAAAGATCTTCGAAATCTTCAGGCCTTCAGAGTAATCTTATATGTCTCAATGTCAAGTGACTTATTGAGTTTTGATACTAAAATATGACAACCAACCTTGACATATCTACGCTTGGTAGGTTCAACCGAGCAGTGCTCTAACATGGTAGTTCAGATTTGTCTTTAGATCTGACGTTAACTTGTGATTAGGGGTGCACATACCCTACCCATACCCGCTAACCCTACCCTACCCGCCAGTTTTTTAACCGTATCCTACCCTATCAACTATTTGGCGGGTAGGGTGGCGGGTAAAGATTTTCTTAACCGCCAGTAAACGGGTAGGGTGGCGGGTGTAAGCCATATCCTACCCAACCTACCTAGGGGTGCACATAACCTACTCATACCCGCCAATCCTACCCTACCCGCCAGTTTTTTAACCGTATCCTACCCTATCCATTATTTGGCGGGTAGGGTGGCGGGTAAAGATTTTCTTAACCGCCAGTAAACGGGTAGGGTGGCGGGTATAGGCCATATCCTACCCACCCTACCCGTTGTGCAGCCCTACTTGTGATCATCTATTATTAATAGACTCCATTCCATTTGTGATCGATCATAAGTTGGAATCAGTTTTGGTTGTGCAGGTACAATTTGAGATTGAAGATTTGAATACAAGAATATGTCTTATTAGTTTCATATCTTTGTGATTTGCTTCGTGCACAAACTTGATAGGCTGGGATCCGACTAGATATGGTTTATCTTTGATAGACTTGTTACACTAGTCATATTAGATCTGAAAACTATTATTGGTGATATCTTCAATATTTGAATCTGATAGTTTGTATACCTATATCTGATTAACTTATTAATCTAGATCTTGGTAGATCTTAACTGACAAAGGATTTTATTAGATTAAACGGAAGAGCCTTTGTTAAATCAATTCGAATATCTTTGATCAACTTATTGAGATAACAAGAGTTGTTACCAAACAGATTAGTCATTTACTGTTTGGAAGATGATCGAAAAGAGTTGAGTGATTGAAGTCTTCACAGAGGCTGAAGCAACTTAAGATAGTGGACTCTATCTTAAGATTCACGTGTGTTTGCCAGATTGGTTATGGGCGTAGGTATACTGAGGAAATTAGGTAACTAGGGGTAGTTTGCTTGGTTTCAACTAGACGAAGTTGGTATTCTCTGTATAGCTGATTAATTCTGAGAGTATTCAAAAGTAGATTAGGTCCCGAGGTTTTTTTGCATTTGCGGTTTCCTCGTTAATAAAACCTTGTTGTGTGCTTTTACTTTACTTTCCACACTATAATTGTTTAAGTTATAATTAAAGTATTTGCACTTGTACGTTAGTCCAAACACTTAGGTTGATCCCTATAGTTTAAGTTCGGTTTCGAACTTGTACCATATACCTTGTAGTTTGATATCTTCTTGATTATCTCCGTCTATATTAGATCACGTAAGATATCAGACTTATAAGTTGATATCAAAAATATTATGGTGTACTTGGTACCCTCATCATTTCAAAAAACTATTCTCTAGGCCAATTACGATCAAAGAGAGCAATTAATGCGATATGACTCAACATTAGAATTAGAACTCCCTAGTCATGTACGGACGTAGAGATTAAAGTTCACTACTTATTCCTTAATGGTTATGCAATCAAGGAGAAAAGTAGATTCCTAGAGAACATCCTACGAAATCCTATAGTAGTATATTCGCAAAAGTGTAATCGTGGATAAATCACCCCTTGCAATTCTCAAAATAGTTTACTCCACTTTTGACAAGAGTTAAGAGCTTAACCTATGAGAAAATACGAGATATATGTTCTGATCACCAGAATATGATAGCAAAGAAGAAATCTCACAGGATAAGCAATACATATATATAATCCATGAAGAATACGTATTGTAAGTCATCTTCCAAAATAAAATTTAATTAAATAAACTTTAAACATGCAAGATGATAGTATTTAGAATATCTAATGCAAACTACTCCAAAATCTAGTGTTCCTCCTTAAACAATAAAAATAAATTCCTACAGTAAGTTAACTAATAAATATACCTTTGAAGAATTCTTCATCATTCAAGAACTCATTGACAATAACTGACATCGGAACATAAGGTTTGTGAATAAGAGTGTTAAATATTTCAATCTTATTTGGCTGTTGTTTAACTAGTGCTTCTTGAATCTCGAGAGATTTCTGTAAAATGGCTTTGATACCTTGCACTTCCATCTTGGTCTTCTTAATTTCTTCAAGAATATTTGCAAATTTTTATTGATTTGAACAATTTTCTCTAAGTTTCTTCATGTTTTTCTTTTTTCTCTTAAAGAGAAAATTTTTTCGTTAGGTTCTCAACTTCTTTAGTTGTGAGATTATCAACAACCATAGATACACAGTCCCCACTAGAAGAGATTTTGTTTGAATACTCCATATTTCAGAATATATTTTTTTTGAATATGAGAATTGTGCAAGGCACAAATATATAAAACTTCAAAAGAATTTATGTTCTGAAAGAATTCTAATTATAATGAGAGATTGAAATGGAAGTTTTTCAAACCGCCAAGTTCTGGAAACAGTAAAAATGTTTATTAAAAAGATTTCATTCATGAACCAATCAAAATAGAAAGGCGGGATACACTTTTACCCTTGATTAAAGTCTGTATGTGGGGCACATCTTTCCAATATCATTACTTAAAATATAGTGTGAGGGCAGTGTATACAGTATGTCTCGAGAATATGAAATCTTTGAATATTCAAGCCAGAATTTAGTCTTAGCATGTCAGTAATTCCCTTGAATCATGTTCCCGCCTCTTGCTTAGGAGTCAGATAAGCAGGAAGAACTAATAATATCATAATATTATACTTAGAAATCAAGTCATTGAACTTTTGAAGAAGTAGTAAAAATAATTTTGAACTTTCAGTTCTGTAACCGAGTCAAAATCGGAATAATTGAACTGGACCAGATTCAATGGAGCAAGGCTCAACATGAATATTATTATTCTCTTTTCACTATGGCAAGATCTGAGAAAGAATTTTAGACTCGAGTTTGTGATGAAAATATAGAAATTGAAGCAATAATATTCAAAACACAAACTGAGTAGTTTGTACCAAAGCCCTGGAGGTGCACAAATCTTGTCTCTTTTAAGGGCGCAGAGACACCAAAAAAACCTTCTCAACATAATTAATTAGTGTTGGGGTGAGTATTAGTGAGCTCACCACTAGATTCATGCACAGGTTTGTTAATATTCATTTTCACTGGTCGTTTAGATCTCGATCTATTCTTCCTTTAGGTTTATTCTTTCCCATAGAATAAACCTAAAGGAAGATAGTCACATACCTTAGTGGGGTTCGATTTTTGGAAGAGTTTA
This sequence comes from Papaver somniferum, assembly GCF_003573695.1. Classification (NCBI taxonomy): domain Eukaryota; kingdom Viridiplantae; phylum Streptophyta; class Magnoliopsida; order Ranunculales; family Papaveraceae; genus Papaver; species Papaver somniferum. The sequence goes on along the minus strand of NC_039368.1, from coordinate 60,413,362 downwards.
AGCACGTTTTTCAATCGATTAGCCCTCCATTGTAGTTTATTGACATACCTTAATTTTTGTTTGTACTTGAAGCATTGTTTGAGTTCGTGACCTTCAGTGGTAAAGTAAGGGAATGTTCGGTTAAGAAGAGGTTCAGGATCCCTTCCAGTTTCGGATGATAGACACACATGAGATGTTCTTGAAATATCAATAATATGATTTTTATTAGAAAGAGAAAAATCCATTATATCCTCAAAAGTTATGGACGAGGGATCTTCAAAAAGCTTGTCAAGGTTGATTCAAGTATTGCTACTATCATCATGATTATCTACTTCAGCCAATAGTGCTATGCTTGAACTATCCTCTTCTTCTGAATCATAGTGATCAATATTTTTATCAAGAGTTGCAGCAAGACTCTTGTTGCCAGTGTATTTTCTTCTATTTGGACACTCATTAGCAAAGTGACTGAAACCTCTACACTGGAAGCATTGAGTCATATCCTCATCATCACTATCATCATTCACCTTTTAGAGGAATACGAGTACGTGGTTTGGATGATGATGAAGGGCGTTCTCTTGAGAACCAATTATTCATCTTGTTGAGAAGATCTCTAAACTGTCTTGCAATGAGAAAAACCAAATTTTTATGAACTTCATCTAATAATTCGTTAAGAAGATCTTTCTCAGAATTGCCAACACTTTCAGTTTTATCAAGTAATTCAGTGTTCTTAAGTGCTTTAAAGGAAATATTTTTATCATCTTTTGTTTAATGCTCATGATTAAAGATCTTTAACTTTCCAACAAGGGTGCTTCTGGAGAGTGTGGTGAGATTGTTTCCTTCAGTGATGACATGTTTATTAGACTCATATCGAGCTGGTAAAGATATTAGAATTTTCATCACAATATCCCTTTCAGGAATGGTCTTTTCTAGTGCATAACAAGCATTCATTGTTTCCGATAAATTGTGATTAAATTCTCCAAATGAATCCTCATCCGCCAAATAAAGGTTTTCCTAGTCAGAAGTTAGGTTTTGAAACCTTGCTTATTTCGCTGTTGAATTCCCTTCAAATATGGTTTCTAAGATATCCCAAAAATCCTTTGATCAAGTGCACATAGACACATGATGTTGAAGATTTTGGCTTGTAGTATGGATAATAACATTCATTCCATTAGAATTGTGTTTAACATCACTGATTTCGGCTTCATTATATGTAGATATATCTTTTGGAACAACAACTGTCCCTTCTCAAACCGTTAGAGTATTGTATCCTCTTACAACAATAACCTATGTCTCGAAATTACAAACTTGTAAGAAAGATCGCATAGCAATTTTCCACCATAAGTAATTCATGCCATCAAAGGTTGGTGGTATGTTAATCGAGATTGGATTCTTGTTTATAATTCAAATCGCCACAAACACAGATTTGTTAGGTATAAAGGTGTTTTCCTTTTCTGATACCAATTTAAAAGGATAGGGTACCAAGTATACCAATAAATTTTACGTTCGGAAGCCTTTATGGACAAAACCTAACACAATTCCAAGTAGACCAATTTAATGATCCTTGACAATATATATGTAGAGTTTATATCTCTATCTCATCTCAATCAGTGTGTGCCTGGACTAAGGAGTCTTAAAACCTGATTGTTAAGAAGAGTACTTGGATGATCTCAAAAATCAATCCTAAATCAATTTAGTCGTATCCAAATGATCAAACCGGAATTCTTCCAAGTAATAAACTTGTTATTTATCCTTCAAGAGACGAATTCTACAAGAAACAAGTCTTGTAATCAATCATAATTATATGTACATATCTACTAAGATCGCGTACTAATTGTGTAAATCTTATTATAAAGATAAACAATATAATATGGAAAGAGAAAAACGCAAGACACTAGAAGTTTTGTTAACGAGGAAACCACAACAACAAAAAAACCCTAGGACCTCGTCCAGATTTGAACACCAAAATGCATTAATACATTATAGACACTAGTATGCTAACAGACTTCGGATTGGAATGTAGTTGAGACCGAATCCACCCTCCAAGAAATTCAGTTATAGTCGCGCTCGTTACGTATCTTGAACCTCGCAAGGATCTACGCAATTTATTCCCTTAACTGAGTCCTTTACATCCTAAGAGTTGCTTCAACTTAAGTGAAGACTTTTGATACCAATCTGCCTCTAATAGATAAGCCTATTTGATTTCCATATAGATCAAATATCAAGGCTTGGAAATCTGTTTGCAATAGACAATGCTAGCAAACCTCACAAATCCGGAACACTTACACTCACTTATATGAGAATCCTGGATTCTTTACAACCTCTAACAAATAATAAATTTATCAATTAAGAATACTTTTCAGATATATATCTTGAGGAATCACAAAGTTTGAGAGGAAGAGAACTTGGTGATTACCATCTATCTTTCTTGAAAGAGATTACAAAAACCTCGATAACAAGATTAGAATACACGAGTTATAAAGTAAAAGATAGTTGAACCTGGCTTCACGAATCCCCAAAGCGAAGTATTTTATTCGTAAACCTAATAAGATTTCACAAATGAAACCTAGGGATTGAATTTAACAGTTGAAAGAGCACCTCCATTTATTGTTTTTCAATACTGAGGGTTCCTTATAATTCAAGATAAAGTAACTTGAGAATCATGCAAACACTTTCTCTGTTTAGATGAAACTCTAGTTAGGGTTTCAAGTAAGCTACATAGAATAATATATATAGTGGTCCGGTTGCGGAACCATGTACAACGACTGCTCTTTTTGGAGAATATGCCTTAAGAACTATAAGCAATTTGATGTTCATTTAAGCACTTAAGAATTTAATCATGATACACATGCACAAGTGTTTTAGTGATAAATGATGTCTTAGAGGTGTTTAACAGAGTCATAACAAAGCTAAACATATTTAAATAAGTCTTTCAGCATTTGCTAAATTCTACTGGGACCGTTGGTGAAATGGTTCGTGAACCGTAAGGCAAGTTCACGAGTGAGGGTAATACGGTTCGTCAAACGGGTTCACCAACCCTACTCGGCTCGAGAACTCAGATGGATTTGGTTCATGAACCTAGTTAACCAAATGTTAGCCTTTCACACCATCATGAAAAATTAAGATCACCACGGTTCGTGAACTATCCCATTCTGAACTTAAGGATTGCGAACTGGTTCACCAACCTTCCATTTATTTCTGAAACTCAAATATCTATGGTTTGCGAAGTGGTTCGCCAACCTACCTTGAGCCGAAATATCAGAAGTTCTGAATTTCCCTCTTTTGATGTTTGAAACATTCCCAAATGATAAAATCAATACCTGTGCAATTTTCAAATGATCCATAAATTAATTCTTGAACAATAAATTATTTTGAACTAATATTATTAAGGACCTTTGAATATCCAATGGATTGAATCATATTTCTAGATGTTTACCAAGACAAGCTTGACTCAATTTTTTTTTTTTTTACAATAAATCTATTAGAAGTCATACAGTATAGTCTCAAATAGATAGAAAGGTAGGATAGTGAATAAATAAAATGGTTCAGTCTTCACATACCTTGTTGATGAAGTTCTCCAAATGTCTGCGTCGATCTTCGGTCTTCGAGGGTGATGTCTGATACTCTTTTTTTTTATCATCAAACCATAAGTGTTTCATTCCACAAGAAACGTTTACATGATGGTTTTAAAGAGAAACAAGTACAGCATAACATGAAACAAATACAAAGAAAGATACAAAATGTAAATAAATCGCGAAGAGAAAGAGCGACCTACCACGATAGCACCCAAATCTGGTACTATGAGATTGGAGAAAGAATGGTACACGAAACTATAATTCGACCATTTTGATAGATTTTTTTCTTCTTGGAAAAGAGATGCTCCTATGACAGAGGAGTGATATGCCCAAAATTCTTCATGTGCAACTAACCCGAACCCAAGATCTATTTTTCTGATGAAGAAGAAATTGATCTTTTCCCTTGCTGAATCGCCGATGTACTTTTATCAAGAAAACCAAACACGAACAAATCATTAGGAAAAAACACTATATAAGTGTAGATAGAATCACCCAAATAGCAAAGATAAAAATCGCTCTAATAGCGAAGAAATTATTGAAGACATGGAATTCAAGACCATGATAAATAGACAAAGAATTCTTGTCAATAGATAGTTGATTTCAAAGATTACCAAAATTCCTTTGGGTAATTTTCGTCTTCCTAGGCCAATTGATGAAAGACCATCATATGAAACTATTTCGATTGGTCTTTGTGGTAAGAGTGTTACTTGGAATGAAGGGAAACTTCCTACAAATAATCTTAGTCTTGCCTTGATGTCCTTTGGGAAACTTGGAATATCTAATCTTTGTCCCCCCACGATTTAAAATTCTCATTGGAGTCGTGAGTTTGCGGAATTGGTCTATTTTTATTTCCTTAAGATGGGAACTCAAAGTCTTGACATTTGTGGGTTTATCATTTATCAAATGTTATCAATGACATCTCCCAATAAGAAGTTAGGCTATCCATGCTTTATTGAGAAAATTTGTCACACCTTTTCCATTGCTCTGGTCGGCAACTCCATTGAAACTCCCAAGCTCGTTCTTCCATGTACTTTCAAACGTATGAAGGAGAATGTTTGCAAGTGAAAAAGATGTGACACACTTGATGGAACATGTGATTCCACCTCCATGAATCTTCTTCATCAAATTCTCAAAGGTTTCGATAAGATTTGTGCCAAGGTAAAGTGCATTCAAGAACAATTACTTGTGATTGCTACCAATTTTCCGGAAATCAAAGATGACATGGATAGGATTCAATCCACTCTTATAGTCTCCGATGATGAAAATGATGACTAGTCTTTGGTGACTTACCGATTGGTTTTGAGTTGTTTTGATTTATTTGTCTAGGAAACTCCGTATGAGAATTTATTTCTTGTGTTTTTAGAATAATAACTAGGGTTTGGAATAACCATTATTGTGAGTAATCCAACGTTTTGATCTTCATGTTTTTAGATTTATTTATTAAATTCTAAGTTTTTTGGAAGATGATTTTTGCAATTTTAATCTTTATGATTTTATATATTGCAAATTGTTATGGGATATGTTGTTTACGTCTGTGAACCTATGATTGTCCCGTACTTGTTCAAAAGTTATCTCTGTTATGTCGGTATGAAAGTATTGATAAAATATAGAATGAACTTTTGACTTACAAAAGTTAAAGCCTTTTATGTCATTATTTGATGGAAGAAAGGATAAAACTTTTGTTTACAAGGATTGTGTCTATTGTATGTCATTATGCAAATAGTGATGGGAAATAGAATGAATCCTTGTGTATTCCGCAGTATTGGTCAATCTCTGATCCTTTTTTTTTGTTGCATATACTGTATTGCTCCGTAAGTTCTCTTATGACGAGCATGGACAATTGAATTGATCACTTTTTGTGGTTAATTTAGTTGTGTATTCCAATTGAACTAACATGGGTTCTCTTGTGGTTATTTCAATTGACTTTTTTGGATATAAATTCATGTTTTTCATGTGATTTGGCTATATCCAAAGAAATCCTTCTTTTCTTGTAAAAGCAAGGTCGTCTTTGTTGTTCTTTCGGGAATGACATATTATGGAGGAGAGTTCTTTTTGAACTTGTCCTTAATTGCCAAATCTTTGTGGGGGAGTGCGGCTGTGGAATATTATAGGGGTTATCTTGTATCTTTATTAACTCCTTGATGAATGCATTTAGTTTCGGCTTTATGATGACATCTAAATAAGTTGGTATGGTATTATCTTTTGGTCATGAAGTATCTCTATGAAAATTTCATGAGGATCCCACTAATTTCCTTACCTTTGCCAATTTATATTGATAAAAAGAGGAAGAATTAACGTGTAGTTTCAAACTACAAATACATATGGTTTACAGATCATTATGTAAGGGGGAGTGGTTTTCATGTTGAGATGAAGTATTGACTAAGGGGCAGTGATACATATCACCATAGTATTGTTGTCAAAGTTGTGATACATTTGAACTTTGATGTTGTGTAATAATACTATGACATTGTATGTATAACAATGATCGAGAGCATTTGTTTTCTCATTGTTATCGCTACGGATCTTCAACAACTATGATGCTGAGTTGAACACGTTTAGAATCATGGAGTACTTGGAAATGACGAAGTTTTCGATTAGTGTTGAAGATGTCAAGGAGATCAAGCATTTGGATGAGAAGCTATAATATTTATTTATTTTGTAATCCATATGTATTGATAGTTTTTTCACTAAAATTGACAAAGGGGGAGATTGTTAGAGCACTACTCGGTCGAACTCGCATGCGTTGCTATCTGAAGCATGTTTGTGAATGTTAGTGATCAAAACTATAAGTCTTGATTTCTAGCCTATTTATAGATGTCTTAGACTAGGACATAGATTGTGTAGTTGAGCTTAGTTTTCACGACAATTCATCGTTTGAAGACGAAGAACTACTAAGGGGAGCTTGTGGAACTTCATCGACAAAAGGTATGTGGAGACTTGAACTTATTGATAGGTGTCTAAAACACCTACTTTTATATCTAGTATTTGTGTTTTCTTTGCGAGTTTTCTTGTAAATTATGTATCTTATATTTGAATTTGAGTTATTAGGTGGAATGGAATCATTTGGAGCAAAAGAAGGAGAAATCATTCATTTGGAGCAAAAAGGAGCAAAAAGGTCAATTCACTGGCGGGCGAAACTTGGATCCAGCTAAGGTTATGTTGCACAAGGAGGTGAAGAAAACTGTCGTGATTAACAGTTGAGTTGATTAGAGACTTAGGTTGTCGGTTATTCGGAACCGACAAGCCATATATATACTTGGTGGTCCTTATCAATTTGCGGGTGCCAATATGAATTTCAAGCATTACAACCCTGAAATCGTTGTTCTCCTCTTCATTACATCATACCTGGAATTCAGAAAAGAGAGTAAAAGAGGCGATGTTGTAGTTACAGATCGAGAAGGAACTGTTGATGTTGAACAGAAATTTCAGCCAAGAACATCTTGCTGCTGATTGATTGATGATGGCTATAAGGTTATGACAGAACAGATTGAGGGTTTACTGTGGTGGAAGAATTGAATTCTGAAATGTGGTGAATTTGTTTTGGTTAATGTCTGAGTTTGCTGAGAAGAATCCAGGGTTGAATTCAGCTGGATCTAGGAAATGATAGAAATGAGGTTGATTGAGTCTGAAACAGGGAAGATTGAGAAGATGATGCTGCCATGGATTAATGAAGATTAGGGTTTGGTTGAATCGAATTACAGATGGAGATTGATGCCTGGATATGTAGATGATGGCAGTGATGAATTAATGAAATTGGTAAACTAGGGTTCGATTTGAGATGGGTTCTGGAGTCGCAAGATGCTGTTCTTGGTGTAGATTCAGATGAGAAAAGAACGAGAAGAAGATTCGAGGATGCGTTTCAAGGGTTAGGTCATGGATTCAAGATTGGGTTAGAATGGTTGTTGTTCTTGAGAAGATGAGCTGATGAAGTTAGGGTTTGAAATCAGAGAAGAAGAATTGAAGGGTTTTGGTTACAGATTTGAAGTCAAGAAGGAAATACAGTTGGGTCTGTTTATGGAGTTGAAATTGGTTCAATAAGGTGATGTATCTGTGCTGAATTGGAGAAACTGAAATGGGTTTCTGCTGCTGTAGTAGTTGAACACAGTTGTGGCAGCAGGGATCAATTGAAGAAACAATCAGGTGAGGAAGGTTGGGTTTGCTGTTGCTGCCATGGGTTGTATTGCAGGTGGAGATTCAAGATGGTGATTATGTGGACTCGATTGACAGTATTTGGTAGTTGAATCGGTGATTGTGATGTTTTTCATGGGTTCTGCTGGTGGAACTGGTAATGGAATTGAATGGTTCTTGAGATGTGCAGGATTGGATGGAGCTACTGAGTTTGTGCAGTTCAAGTTGTGTTGGTGGTTATTGCAATAGCTACAGATGCATGGCAAGGAAGAATTTGAATCTGATTACAATTGCAGAGGTGGAATTGCTGCCAGGGTTGTGTAATTAAGCTGAATGGTGCAGCAACTGGTTCAATGAGGTGTTGCAGGGTTGATTCAGGTGCAAGTGAAACCGCAGTTGGAAATGGAATGGTTTGATTGCAGCTGCAGTTCAGTGAGGTGCTCATGGGAGTGAAGAGAAGGAATGAATGTAAAGCTGCAGGTTATGGATATGATGGTATGGGTCACACTGGCTAGTACATGGAAGATGAGAGTCTGGTGCTGCTAATGAAGCTGGATTTGGTGCTGTTGGTTCGAGAGACTGGAGTTTTAGACTTACAGCTTTATGCAACTGGTAGTACTGTAGTTGATATTACATGAAGTTGCACTGAGGTGATAACTTGAGGTTGTGGCCTGAGAGAAAGATTACAGGGAAGTAACAAGGAGCTAATGTTGCTGCTGTTGTTTGGTGATTTGAGCTGGAAGTGCAGGTTAAGAGGCAGCGACTTTGGCTACTTTCTGTAGCTGATAATTCATTGCAGATAGCGGCGGTTAGAATGGTTGTGCGGCTATGGATAGTCCTTGGAAGAAATGGTGCTAATGGTTGATGCCAAGTAGATATGGCTTGAGTTGGTCGTGCTGATGATGTGTGCAGCTGTAGAGGATACAAGCAGGAAAGCTGAACTGAAGATGAATTTGCACGCAGTCTGGTGGTATTGCAGGTGAACTAAAGAATTGAGCTGCAGTAGATGAGATGGCTGTGCAATGGGTACTATGGTGTTGCTGTTGCTGTTTCTGTTGCAGATAACAAGAAGAAATTGCAGGTGATAGGTGCTACGGGATGAATGAAACTGCTACAAGAATGGAGCTGAGTTGGTGCCTGCTACCATTGTTTGTATGCATGAAATTAAGCTTAGGCCTGAATGAATGAATGTGTGGTGATTGTATGGGGTTCAGATGAATATGACTATGCAGGGAAAGAGCATAAGTATAAAAGGCCTGAATTTGGCTTGGATCGGTCATAAACAGAGGAAACTCTGTCGGAATCGGAGTACGGAGAGTTGACTCACCGATCCGTGACTGACTTTGATGGACTTGGACTGTCTAACTGGGCTTGACTCATGGGCTGTTTCAGCTAATGGTTTTTGGCAGATGAGTGCAACCAAATTTAGAGAACTTGGCAGGAGAAAGATAAATAAAGGGAGGAGTCTCTCTAAACCTAGATATCTCCATGAGGGAGAATCTCATATCTTATCTCTTTTTTTACTTTTTGCCTGGGGTTTAGAAATATGAGTTTTTTTTTTATTCTTGTGATGAACTCCTATGCCATGAGTAGTTAATTTATTTTGGTTAAGAAATAAGTTGGATTTCCAAACATGGGTTGTGTTCAATAAACTAGTTTTGTCTTCATATTTATCGTTTATGATTCACCATTTATATTGTTACATGATTTGAATGCTTGTTTGATCGAGTCGCGAATCGGTTGAGTTTGTTTTCATTTCTATTGCTAGATTAGGATTTGTTATACGCAAAAGTGATAAATTCCTGATTACAAGTAACATAATTGTGAATATTGCTTGTAGTGATACATCCTGGTAGTCACAAGTGAATCATAACCTTTGTTAAATCGGATTAGTGCTTTTACACGTTAGGTTGCTTTGATTGGCCTGATTTCATAGAACTTAATGCATCCAGGGAACTAAACTTGATTAGTGCTTTTACATGTTAGGTTGTTCTCTAAGATAGAATTCATATTCGCATCTTTTAATGTGTTTATTGATGACAAGAGGAGATTTGCGGGATATACTTGCGATCAAGGTATCCTAGGGCCTTTGATAAAAGAGAAATATCAATTCTAGTTATTGTTAAATAGCATGTTTGTGAATGAAAACGGTATCCTTAACCAATATCTTTACATCTTAATTTGTGTGCTTTATTTGCTTTTATTTTAGTTTACTTTTTAAAATCAGAAAACCCCCCAATTGTTATTATAGGAAACCGAAACAACTTGACAACCTTAGTCCTCTCTGTCGGAACGATCCTTTCTTGCCCTTGCTATATATATATTTTGAGTAGTGAGAAAGTAATTTATTTTTGACGCATACGACAACGATCAAATTTTGGCGCCGCTGCCGGGGAGGCAGCGGTTGTCACTTGTTTTTGGTTTCTTATTTTTTGTTTTTATTTTCATTTTTCTTATTTTCTGGTTTTTGACATAGATTTGAGAACTCTTGTTTCAGGTACCATTTTCTATGGACGGAGCATATTGGAACAATGAGTACGGTTATCAACCTCAACAAAATTATGACAATTATCACCCTTGCGGAGAATACAATCAAAACCAATCATTTGGTTATAGTCAATATTCTACGTACCCTTTGAGTTATTCTCATACATATCAACCTTCTTATGGTAGGTATGTAAGTGAGCAACCACAAGGAGGGGAGACTAGTTGTACTCCTATTCATATTTCTTCTAGTTTGGTGGATGAGATGCAACAATTTATGGTCAGCATGGAGTCAGTTTGTAGACAACCAAGCATGGAGCCAGTTTCGTCGACCGAATATGCTAATAGTATGTTTGGCCCAATTTCTGATCGTAGTTATGATCATTCACTCATTCAAAGGGAAGATAATTGGCCTAGCTATACTGGAGTAAGTGATTCTACTTTTTCCTTGTCGAACGAGCTTAACCAACAAATGGAACGCTATTTTCAAAATTTGGATGGATCACTCCAAGAGCTTCAAAAAGGTGTTTCCATTTTAAGACAAGGCATTGAAGAATACAAAGAGGACATGCAAAATTCTGCGAAAGACCAATCTTTTGGAAGTGATAGCCAATCTTATGTCAACTATGATAGTGACGATGACTATGAAAGTACAACGCTTGAACCAATTTATGGTGACATCCTCGAGGAGCGTACAATGGAGTCTTTTTGCGATCAAGGTGAAGATGAAAATGAATATGATGACACTAGTGCAGCTTACTCAAGCATTGATCTTAATAATGATCAAGAACCTATTCAAAAGGTAGAGCTTGAGGATGATGCAATGCGTGTTCTTAAAAAGTTCCTTATGGAGAGACTTGAATCCGCAGTAGCATATGTGCCTTACAATAAAGAAGAGTGTGTTGAGAATGAAACTGATATGACCAATATTGTGGAAGACCCAATTGAGCTTGCAAAGGATTGTAATGATGATGTTTATGTTGAGACTTTGGTTAAGGCAGAAACGGACGAATAATGGTTGCAAGGTTTGATAGAGGACCATGATATAAAAGAGGTGAATAACTCACTTGAGTTTTTCAAGGATGAAGAGGATTCCGTAATACAAGAGATTGTGCAAGGTTTTTCTAACCCTTTGCATATTGTTTCTTCTCCTTTATCTCTTATTGGTTTGAATGTATGTGCTTCGAAAACATTGTTGAATGACTTTGTTTCTCGATATCCGCCATTGGAAACATTTGATTCTCATGTTATGCAGGTTTGTGAACAAGAAACCATGAAAGTTCCCGAATTCTATATTTTATATCCACTTCCAAGTGTGGACAAGAATAAGTATGGGGGAAACTTTTATCGGTTAAAAGCTTCGTTCCTTTTTTATATTACTAATATGTGTGCGAAGCTAGTGTTTGCAAAACAGGTTCAATGGAAGGATCCTCAACTTTTCAGGTTATTGGTGTATGGGGAATCGGTCTTGCAAGTCGGGATGACGACTTTAAACCAAGCGCTAAATGGGAGGAAACCCACTGGTTTTGTGTATCTATCTCTATCTTTTTATTTCTCAAGTCTTTTATCTTTATTTTCTTATTTTGGATATTTGCATATCAAAACTCCAACTTTTAGAAATTTTTGAACAATTTAGAATAAACACTAGCCTTTCTAAGTAGATGGAATTTTTTCTTGACGATGAGGTATATATATTGGATGAGTTGGGATTAGATGCCAATTAAATAGCTTGTTTAGTGTTTATCCTCTATTTTTCAGAAATAGCTATGTGTTGGAATATCAGTTTTTTATCATGCATTTTATTTTCTTATTGTGTATATATATCATGTTATGAATTTCTCATCTTAAATTTTACTTTCGATGACTTAATTTACATTGAGGACAATGTAAAGTTTAAGTGTGGAGGAGTGTTTTCGCATATAGAGTTTTTAGCCTTGTTAGTTTTTCCCTTTTATGATTAAAAAAATGCTTTATACACTCCGAAACGTAGAAATATGTGCCTTTAGGATGACACTATTAATCTAAATGGATGGAACCATCTTGGCTGCGGGAGTTGAGGAACCCATTAACTACAAGGGACAGAATTATTCAAGTGTTAGAAATAATATGAAAGTTGCTACCATAGCTCGGAATATCACCATATCACTTTCTGTTTTTACTTTTGCAACCTTTATGTTATATCTATGTGATTTGGTGGGTCACTAACATCAACTTGTTATTGCTGTTAGGATGAAATAGTGTGATTGAGTTACTACAAAAAGAGAAAAAAAGAAGAAAAAAAAAGAGACCGACCAATTGACCAAACAGAATAAATTTAACACTTGGATAAAGCAATATGTGTGTGTTCTCCCTGTCTCCGTCGCCTAAACAAGCGTGGAATGCAGGATCCACGGGAATTACCATGTAATCTGCTGACAAGAAGCATGCGCTTGGATCCAAAAGATCCAATCATGTTGTCGATTAAAAAAAAATGGAAAAAAAAAAGAAAAAGAAAAAAAATTATCATTGTGTTGAATAAAATCGATCACTGGTTCCCTTGTATATGCCAGTGAATTGATGTAGAATTAAGTTTGTCGACCTCTGGTTCCTTTGTATATGCTAGCTTTGTTGATATTAAAATTCAGACCAGTAGCTCAATCCATTAGGATGCATAGGTTCATCTTGGAAGTGACCTTCAGACAGATATGGAAACATCGATCACTTTAGTAAACATCGCAAACATCTATATCTATTTCCATCTTCTTTATCTATTCATTTGTGATTGTGGTTTGTTAGTTTCCGAGATTGTGGCTTGTTCGACTTTCTTAACAGAGCTTAATTTATATATATTAATTTGGATTCATAACAAGGTACCTCCTTTTGCAATCATTTTGCATTCATTCATGGATTTGTCACAAGTAGCTGGAGTTGGAAATATAGGTTTTGTAGGTAGACCTCTTGTAAACCTTCATGAGACTATAACTCGTCCACTAGGGACACCTAGGGGTTCAAAGGCCTGTTATTCATGCTAAGAGTAACCGTATCCTCGACGACATGGAGTTGTTTGTATGTTTTTAATTATTTTGTTTGATTTTCTCGAGGACTAGCAAAGTCTAAGTGTGGGGGAATTTGATAGGTGTCTAAAACACCTACTTTTATATCTAGTATTTATGCTTTCTTTGCGAGTTTTCTTGTAAATTATGTATCTTATATTTGAATTTTAGTTATTAGGTGGAATGGAGTCGTTTGGAGCAAAAGAAGGAGAAATCATTCATTTGGAGCAAAAAGGAACAAAAAGGTCAATTCACTAGCGGGCGAAACTTGGATCCAGCTAAGGTTATGTTGCACAAGGAGGTGAAGAAAACTGTCGTGACTGACAGTTGAGTTGATTAGAGACTTAGGTTGTTGGTTATTCGGAATCGACAAGCCATATATATACTTGGTGGTCCTTATCAATTTGTGGGTGCCAATATGAATTTCAACCATTACAACCCTGAATCGTCGTTCTCCTCTTCATTACATCATACCTGGAATCAGAAAAGAGAGTAAAAGAGGCGATATTGCAGTCACAGATCGAGAAGGAACTGTTGATTGTTGAACGGAAATTTCAGCCAAGAACATCTTGCTGCTGATTGATTGATGATGGCTATAAGGTTATGACAGAACAGATTGAGGGTTTACTGTGGTGGAAGAATTGAATTCTGAAATGTGGTGAATTTGTTTTGGTTAATGTCTGAGTTTGCTGAGAAAATCCAGGGTTGAATTCAGCCGGAGTTAGGAAATGATCGAAATGAGGTTGATTGAATCTGAAACAGGGAAGATTGAGAAGATGCTGCTGCCATGGATCGATGAAGATTAGGGTTTGGTTGAATCAAATTACAGATGGAGATTTATGCTTGGATCTGTAGATGATGGAAGTGATGAATTAATGAAATTGACAAACTAGGGTTCGATTTGAGATGGGTTCTGGAGTCGCAAGATGTTGTTGTTGGTGTAGATTCAGATGATAAAAGAACGAGAAGAAGATTTGAGGATGTGTTTCAAGGGTTAGGTCATGGATTCAAGATTGGGTTACAATGGTTGTTGTTCTTGAGAAGAAGAGATAATTCAGTGAATGCTTGGTTTCTCGACTTGAGAAAACCAAAGGAGAAACGATTTATTTATATAAGAAACCACTCGTGGGTTACAAGTAATTACAAAACAAAAGCTAACAGAAAAAGGAAAAATTGAATACAACAGGGAAAGGGCACCATGAATAGATTAACTTTCCTTTTATCTAACACTCCCCCTCGATCTAAGCGGGTGGTCGGAGACAGTAAGCTTAGAGCGAAGAGAAGTGAAACGCTGTTTCGGTGTTCTTTTAGTAAATATATCAGCAATTTGGTCTTGAGAAGAGACAAATCTGACATCTAACTGGCCACGTTGAACTCGTTCTCGTAAAAAGTGGTAATCAATCTCTATATGTTTTGTACGACCATGAAAAACGGGGTTCATAGTTAGATAAGTAGCACCGAGAACACCATAAAACTGGTGGAATGCAAACTTGAACCTGGAGTTCTTTCAGCAAGGATTCAATCCACATAAGTTCAGCAGTAGCAATCGCAAGACTTCTATATTCGACTTCGGTACTTGATTTCGAAAATGTTTTGTGCTTCCGAGCACTCCAAGAAATGATATTTGATCCCAAGAAAACACAATAGCCACTCGTAGAACGTCTATCAGTTTGATCACCAGCCCAGTCGGCATCGGTATATGCTTGAAAGTTTAGCTTCAATGTCGGAGAACCACGAAGAGTAATACCATAATAGGAAGTACCTTCTAGATAACGCAAAATTCGCTTGACAAGAAGTAAATTCTTGTCCGTTGGGTTTTGCATAAATTGGCAAACCTTGTTGACAGCAAATGCAAGCTCTGGGCGTGTGATCTAAAATATTGTAAACCGCCGACGAGACTTCTATAAACAGTAGGGTTCGATAAAGGAGTTCCACCCACTGGGTTCAATTCAGTAGAAGTTGTAAAAGGGGTACTCACAGGCTTTGCACCATGCATATTAGCACGTTCTAACAAGTCTTCAGTGTAGCGTCGCTGGGAGAGAAACAAGCCAGCAGGAGTTCGTGTGACTTCAACACCAAGGAAGAATGATAATTCACCAAGATCTTTTAGAGCAAATTCTTTATGGAGAGTGGCAATCAAATTTTTCAAGCATCCTAAGTTGGAGCCTGTTAAAATAATATCGTCTACATAGACAAGCAAGTAAATAACACCATCAGATGTACGACGCATAAATAGGGAGGAATCAGCCCGAGAAATAACAAATCCAAGTTTTTGAAGAAAAACATTCAAACGAGTATACCAAGCCATGGGTGCTTGTTTTAGTACATATAGGGATTTATTTAAGCGACAAACATGATCTGGAAATTGAGGATCAGTGTAGCCAGGGGGTTGTTTCATATAGACTTCTTCCGTAAGAAAACCATTGAGGAAAGCATTTCGAATATCCAGTTGACGAATTGGCCAAGAATATGAGAGTGCTAAAGTTAGAACAACCCGAATTTTGCATGGATTAACAACCGGACTAAAGGTTTCTGCGTAGTCAATACCTTCTTGCTGATTAAAACCTTTAGCCACAAGACGTGCTTTACGCCGCTCAACAGTTCCATCCGCACGTCGTTTTATACGGAACACCCACTTGCAACCTACCAAATTCATATTAGGAGTCCTCGGAACGTAAGACCAAGTGCCATTCTTAGGCAGAGCATAATTCTCATCATCCATAGGTTTGCGCCAATTAGGATCGTTCTTTCCCTGTGAGTAACAAGTAGGCTCAAACAAAGAATCAGTATTTTTTGTGTGTTTAGATGCTAACAACACCTTTTTCTGGATAATACCATCTTTTCCCCTAGTGAGCATAGCATGATCATTATGAACTACTGGTTTAGGAAAATTGACAGTTGCAGGGTGAGGATCAAGAACAGTTGGTAGATCAGTTCTAGGTGTTGTAGGAACAGCAGGGAGAAGTGCACGAAGAGGATCAATTGGAGGTAACTCAAAAGGAATTGGAGCGGTATCCAAATGGGATTGAGTAGATTCTGACATGGAGGAGGAAGTAGGTGACGATGTTGCAATTGGTGTATTAGAAAGTGGACTGGAAGTAGGTGATGACATTGTGGGTAGTTTATTGGAAAGTGAACTTGAGGTGGATGATGACGTTGTGGGTATTGATCTTGTAGAAAGTGGACTTAAAGGTGGGGTTACTGGGATTGATTAAGAGGTGGACTCATGGTTGCTCAGAGAAGGAAAAGTGGTCGAGGAGGCAGCGGAATTATGAGATGGAGATGAAATAGGCAGTGAAGATATAAAAGAGGGATAAGAAATTACCTGTGAAGGCGTCGACGGAGGGGGTAGTACGGGTGGTGCAGCTGCAAAAGGAAATGTAGATTCGTCGAAAACAATGTGATGTGACCAGTAAACACGGCCTGACGGTATATGAAAACATTTATAACCCTTGCGATTTGCACAATATCCTAGAAAGACACATGGAGAAGACCGAGATTCTAGTTTATTTGTCCGATAATCCCGAAGATGAGGAAAAAAAAGACATCCAAAATTCCGAAGAGACAAATAATCAGGAATTTTGTTGAATAATATCTCATATGGAGAACGAGCACCAGTAGGGACGGAAGGAACTCGATTCATAAGAAAGGTTGCGGTAAAAAACGCATCATACCAAAAACTAGAAGGAATGGAAGCCATTGAGAGAAGAGTAAGACCTGTTTCAACAATGTGACGGTGTCGTCGTTCCGCAAGGCCGTTTGTGCAGATGTGTGGGGGCAGGTAAAACGATGATGTGTGCCATTGAGTTCAAGGATTTTGGTGAATTTACGATATTTAGTGCCATTATCTGATTGAAATTTTTAATTTTCCGGCTAAAAAGGTTCTGAACATGTTTATAGAATATTTCAAAGATAGACATAGCATCTGGTTAAACATGCATAGGATATATCCAAGTAAATCGACTATACACGTCAACAAAAATTATATAATACCGAAAACCTTCATTAGATAAAATAGGAGCCGGACCCCAAACGTCTGACACAATCAAATCTAAGGGACTGTCATAGACAGTAGTACTGGAATGAAATTGAAGTTTATGACTCTTATTTGCTAAACACGACTGATACATAGAAAAACTAGAAGTAGAAACAGGTAGATGATATTTCGAAACAATTGCTTTGACTGTTTTAAGCATAGGATGCCCTAAACGGTGGTGCCAGTTTTGAAGAGATGTGCATTCTCCTACATATGTACGGATAGATGAGGCAGGAGAAAGGGTATAAATACTATCCTTAAGTGTTCCCAAAAGTACTACCTTCCCCGTGCGACGTTCCTTCACAAGACAACCATTATCATGAAATTCAAATAACACATTATTATCACGACAGAATTGAGAGACGGAAAGAAGATTATTAGAAATATGTGGGACATGAAGGACATTAGAAAGAAGGAACTTACGGGTTGGAGTTGGCAAGATAGCATTACCAATATGAGATATTGTCATATTAGATCCAGAAGCCGTGCGGACTTGATCAGGTCCCGTGTACTCATAATGACTCTGCAAATTATTAAGATTATTCGTCATATGGTTGTTCCCCCCACTATCAGCAAGCCAATCATATGTGTATTTTGGTTGGTGATGATATGCAGCATAGGCAGTAGGAGGAGATGAGTTAGTGCTTGACGAAAGCTTAGCACCCCTGTTATTGTAGTTATTACCCTTAACTGGTTTACGCTGATCATGGAAAGGGTAGGCTACCGTATCAAATCTTTTACGGCAATCCCTAGCCTGGTGAAACGGCTTCTCACATATTTGACGGATGATAGCTGGTTTCCCGTCCCTTGTGAGAGGAACATCACGAGGAACATCACGACCACGACTTGTAGAGACAGCATTAGCTTGTGGTTGAGAGGCAATAATCTGATTTTGGGAAGCCACGCGAAGATCATAAGATAATAACATAGCTTCAAACTCATCCGAGTTGATGACACCCATAGTAGTAATTAAAGAGCTAACAATCGACTCATATGCAGAATCAAGACCCTTAATGACGTAATGACGAAATTCCCTGTCAGAAACTTCTATTCCGCTGGCAGTCAGCGAATCGACAATATTTTTAACCGACAATATTTATAATCAGACATAGTTGAGTTTCCCTTCTTAATTAAAGAATGTGACTCTTTCAGATGTATAAGATGTGCATCAGTCCTAGATGCAAAGAGACCATCTAGTTTCTTCCAGATAGAATGAGATGTTTCACAAGATTTGACTTTGGCAAGAACTGGGGAAGTAAGAAAAGACATGATCCAACCAAGTAAGAGTTTATCTGTGCGTCGCCAAGATGAAAATAATGGATTAGGGGCTTCATTAACAAGAGCCGGTGGACACTGGTAGGTACCATCAATAAATTTTTCCAAATCATAACCCTGCAAATAAGGCGTAAATTGATCCTTCCATAACAAAAAATTGTGACCAGCAAGTTTCTCCGTTACAACACCATGTAACCGCTCAAACGGTACCTGGAAAGAAGATAAAGAAGCCATGATGCTAGGAGAACCAATAGTAGATGATGTAGAAGAAGTCAACGATGAGGTTGACATAATGACAAAGTAAAAGATGAATTGAAAAAAAAATATATAAAGATAAATCTGGAAACCCTAATCAGGTCCTAATGAGGTCGACCAAGATGATACCAAGAGAGAATTCAGTGAATGCTTGGTTTCTCGACTTGAGAAAACCAAAGGAGAAACGATTTATTTATATAAGAAACCACTCTTGGGTTACAAGTAATTAAAAAACAAAAGCTAACAGAAAAAGGAAAGATTGAATACAACAGGGAAAGGGCACCATGAATAGCTTAACTTTCCTTTTCTCTAACAGAAGATGAGCTGATGAAGTTAGGGTTTGAAATCATAGAAGAAGAATTGAAGGGTTTTGGTTACAGATTTGAAGTCAAGAAGGAAATACAGTTGGGTCTATTTATGGAGTTGAAATTGGTTCAATAAGATGATGTATCTGTGCTGAATTGGAGAAACTGAAATGGGTTTCTGCTGCTGTAGTAGTTGAACACAGTTGTGGCAGCAGGGATCAATTAAAGAAACAATCAGGTGAGGAAGGTTGGGTTTGCTGTTGCTGCCATGGGTTTTATTGTAGGTGGAGATTCAAGATAGTTATTCTGTGGACTCGATTGACAGTATTTGGTAGTTGAATCGGTGATTGTGATGTTGTTCATGGGTTCTGCTGGTGGAACTGGTAATGGAATTGAATGGTTCTTGAGATGTGCAGGATTGGATGGAGCTACTGAGTTTGTGCAGTTCAAGTTGTGTTGGTGGTTATTGCAATAGCTACAGATGCATGGCAAGGAAGAATTTGAATCTGATTACAATTGCAGAGGTGGAATTGCTGCCAAGGATGTGTAATTAAGCTGAATGGTGCAGCAACTGGTTCAATGAGGTGTTGCAGGGTTGATTCAGGTGCAAGTGAAACCGCAGTTGGAAATGGAATGGTTTGATTGCAGCTGCAGTTCAGTGAGGTGCTCATGGGAGTGAAGAGAAGGAATGAATGTAAAGCTGCAGGTTATGGATATGATGGTATGGGTCCCAATGGATAGTACAGGGAAGATGAGAGTCTGGTGCTGCTAATGAAGCTGGATTTGGTGCTGTTGGTTCGAGAGACTGGAGTTTTAGACTTACAGCTTTATGCAACTGGTAGTACTGTAGTTGATATTACATGAAGTTGCACTGAGGTGATAACTTGAGGTTGTGGCCTGAGAGAAAGATTACAGGGAAGTAACAAGGAGCTAACGTTGCTGCTGTTGTTTGGTGATTTGTGATGGAAGTGCAGGTTAAGAGGCAGCGACTTTGGATACTTTCTGTAGCTGATAATTCGTTGCAGATAGCGGTGGTTATAATGGTTGTGCGGCTATGGATAGTCCTAGGCAGAGATGGTGCTAATGGTTGATGCCAAGGAGATATGGCTTGAGTTGGTCGTGCTGATGATGTGTGCAGCTGTAGAGGATACAAGCAGGAAAGCTGAACTGAAGATGAATTTGCACGCAGTCTGGTGGTGTTGCAGGTGAACTAAAGAATTGAGCTGCAGTAGATGAGATGGCTGTGCAATGGGTACTATGGTGTTGCTCTTGTTGTTGCTGTTGTAGATAACAAGAAGAAATTGCAGGTGATGGGTGCTACGGGATGAATGAAATTGTTACAATAATGGAGCTGAGTTGGTGCCTGCTGCCATTGTTTGTATGCATGAAATTAAGCTTAGGCGTGAATGAATGAATGTGTGGTGATTATATGGGATTCATATGAATATGACTATGCAGGGAAAGAACAGAAGTATAAAAGGCCTGAATTTGGCTTGGATCGGTCATAAACAGAGGAAACTCTGTCGGAATCGGAGTACGGGGAGTTGACTCACCGATCCGTGACCGACTCTGATGGACTTGGACTGTCTAACTGGGCTTGACTCATGGGCTGTTTCAGCTAATGATTTTTGGCAGATGAGTGCGACCAAATTTAGAGAACTTGGCAGGAGAAAGATAAATAAAGGGAGGAGTCTCTCTAAACCTAGATATCTCTATGAGGGAGAATCTCATATCTTATCTCTTCTTTTACTTTTTGCCTAGGATTTAAAAACATGAGTTTTCTCTTTATTCTTATAATGAACTTTTATGCGATGAGTAGTTAATTTATTTTGGGTAAGGAATAAGTTGGATTTCGAAACATGGGTTGTGTTCAATAAATTAGTTTTGTCTTCATATTTATCGTTTATGATTCACCATTTATATTGTTACATGATTTGAATGCTTGTTTGATCGAGTCGCGAATCGGTTGAGTTTGTTTTCATCTCTATTGCTAGATTAGGATTTGTTATACGCAAAAGTGATAAATTCCTGATTACAAGTAGCATAATTGTGAATATTGCTTGTAGTGATACGTCCTGGTAGTCACAAGTGGATCATAACCTTTGTTAAATCGGATTAGTGCTTTTACACGTTGTGTTGCTTTGATTGGCCTAATTTCGTAGAAATTAATGCATCTAGGGAATTAAACTTGATTAGTTCTTTTACACGTTAGGTTGTTCTCTAAGATAGAATTCATATTCGCATCTTTTAATGTGTTTGTTGATGACAAGAGGAGATTTGCGGGATATTTGCGATCAAGGTATCCTAGGGCCTTTGATAAAAGAGAGATTAAATATCAATTATAGTTATTGTTAAAAAGCATGTTTGTGAACGAAAACAGTATCCTTAACCAATATCTTTACATCTTAATTTGTGTGCTTTATTTGCTTTTATTTTAGTTTACTTTTTAAAATCAGAAAAACCCCAAATTGTTATTATAGGAAACGGAAACAACTTGGCAACCTTAGTCCTCTCTGTGGGAACGATCCTTTATTGCCCTTGCTATATTATATATTTTGAGTAGTGAGAAATTAATTTATTTTTGACGCATACGACGGCGATCACTTATCTATCAGTTGGAAAGTCTATTTCTACTCTTTCTCCTACATTGAGACATAAGTCGTATTACGATATAGTTTTCTATATACACATTTGGGATTTCGAGCTGAGTTTATCTCGCTTACATATTTCTCTAAATATGTGTTGGAAAGCTTTCGCTTCGACCAAGTTCATCTTATATCATGAGAAAATTTCCGAGTAACATCTTACATGGTTTGTGTGATACAATCATTTGGTGTAGACTTGGAATGTTTCGATAATGATTATTTCAATATCTTGAAAATTGCTTTGATGCTAATAGTGTGTGAAAATGGCTATTGTCATCCTCTAAGAATGTTTCAATGATTGAAATATAGAGCTTAGAATCATGCAACCATCTTTGGATATAAGCATATAGTGTGTTCGCACATTTGTGTATAAGTCCAAAACCGGAAACCAAATGGATACATACTTGTGTGTGTACTAAATGGTTGATGGAGATTGGCTAAGTATGCGTACCCGTACGCATACTGGCGGAAATTGATGTCCGTGAATTTCAGCTGAGTTTGGAAATCAAAACCAACTCAAACCACTTACCAAAGTATGCGTACCTGTACGCCTACTGGCGGAAAGTTCACATTCGTGAATTTCTGCTGCGTTTGAAAACCAAAACAAACTCAAATCCTGTTACTTAAGTATGCATACCCGTACGCATACTTAAGTGGTTATTCTCTAAAATTGGTTGTGTACATGAACCTAAACATTTATAAAGTAAGGAATGCAATCTTTGGAAACAGTGGATATAATGTTCATGTATTGATTAGAGTGAATCAAGCCGATTTTGCTTCAACTGTGTTGTTGTATACTTTTATGGGAATATAGCAATTGAACGGCTCTTTAACTAGTTTCATTTGACTCATTTGAGCTAGTTATGGTTAAGATGAATAAGGTTGTGTTGATGGTGGTTTTTAGCTTCGGGTCAAAATCGTAAAACCTTGCATCTGATGTGACGTCACTCTGCAAGGAAACAGAGACACATGTGCTAACCTATCCACTGGCAAATTTATTGAGCCGCTCAATATAATTACATGAAATTTATCCAGACTGGAAAATCCCAGATGTTCTGTAAATTTCGGCGCCTCGCGTATATTCACTTAATATAAGTTCCTCTGAATACCTTCTATGCTATGTTCTCCGGCTGAACTCTTAATGTTGATATGGCATGACGATTTGTGTTCACTCGCAGCAGAGTAGCACGAATCTCCAAGTATCAAGAATAAGATCTTTGCATAAGGTATTCAATCAGAAAAGCATGCTGCTTTGTGGCAACGAACTTAAAATAACTCTGTGTTGACACATAGAATTCAGTCAATTTTCCTGAATAACTTGCATAAGTTAGGATTTCGCGCCTCGCGCAATTCACTAGACCTTGCTTGTCAAAATTAATTAAATCCGTCACAGCGCACTGGAAGTATGGCCATGCCCTAGCTTGCCGGCCCCACTTCCCATTGACCAATCAGGTCGACCTAAAGGCGCCACACTCTCACCAGAAGTGTGGTCGCGCCTTATGTTTGGCCGTCCCCCTTTTGTGGCCAATCAGGTTGCTCTAAGCTTGCCTCCATGCATTAAAGGCCAAACGCACCCTACCGCGGCAACCTCGCAATATGCCAACTTCGCAACATGCCAACTTCGTGGCAACCTGCCGTAAATAGCCACCACACGGAAATTCCTTCCCACGGCGCCAAGACTTGGCCACGCCAAATCCTTCCACGACGCCAAAGCCTAATTTTGGTTGCGGGGCCAATTTTTAGCTTTGGCCATGCCGCAACATTACTGGCATACCACTATGCCGCGCATACTAGTATGCCGCTATGACGCCATGCCATGGCTACGCCGCTGGCATGCCATTAGCATGTGGCTGACGCCACTTCACTATACAACAAGATGTGGCCATAATCAATGGCCATCATTCTTTATGAGATGCAATCTCAGCCATCCAAGTTTGCCACCGATTTGATGAGATCGCGACAAGTTTTAGGCGACTAGCTAAGACGAGCCTAGCATTACCTGCGGCAAGCCTCTCAATTTTAACTTGCCACACGTAGAAAAGTGCTACACGTTCTCCATGAAAACATTCGAGACATCAAAATATGTCATAAACTTGGAGATGCTCATCAGGGTATTGTTTGGCGGTTTACAGCGTGCGACGTGCAATGCGCCCGTCACAAGAAAGTGTTATGAAGTAGGATAAAATTAGTGGTGGTGAAAAGTAACAGTGTAAACAATTCATTTCCTTCATCATGGAAGAGTAATGACCGGCCGGTTACACGAATTCACTTTCTTCATCATGGAAACATAACTTCTGGCAGTTACACGTTACTCTTTTCTTCCACCACTCAATCGTTTCCACTTCATACGAGACCAGGGTACGTTTCACTATGACTTGTATAAATAGGTGTCACCTATTTCCACCAAAGGACAGGTTTTTGGTCGGCAACACACAATATCTAGAAATCACCTGGTAGCTTTCCATCATGCTCACCAATTCTACTTTCTGATACAAGTCGCAAAACACCCACAATTCCAGAATCAACTATTCTGGTCTCAACATTTTCTTCGATTCCCTCCCTAAGACCAACCCTTCTCCTTCACTTTGTGACCGAAGCAAGCCTGGAACGGCCATTTCTTGGTTTATGCCAGGATTGTACAGATTGATCTCTCGAATCAAAAGTACTCCCGTGCAGTACATTGTTTAGGGTTTAGATTCGTTTCTCACCCACACACCCAAAATTACCAAAACTAGCAGAAATGGTTTTCACCCTCAAATAATTGGCGACCATAGTGGGAGATTAATCTCTCGGTTACAAATCAAACTCTCGTTTCCATAATCCTACCAGCGAATGCCATTCTTTGAAGCGCATCGTCCAAGAAAAGAGGGGTTTCAGGAGAATTGCGTATGGGGACTAGAGATTCTCCATCTTACTATGGATCAACATAAAAATGTTCCACCAACAATAAAAAACGACAGGGGAATTCCCGTGGAAAGAAGGGCATTACGTAAAGACTCGAATTTACCTCCTGAAGACTCAGTTCTGGTGAAAGACCCTAAAGCGAGTAAGTTTGCCAGATGATGTTTACACGACTGTAGATGGTGGATTTTCAACAAGGGAAAAATCATAAAATCATGATGCATGTTTCTGACACGGCTTTCAGACGAGCGACAATTCATATTTTACGAAGCCACGATGAATATTCCTTTCGAAAAGCCTCCACGAGCTGAGCGATTCGATCCATGGCATTTCGTCGTGCCCTCTATGTAGAATAACACAATTGGGCGGTTCTCCGTAAGATTGAGAGAAATAACGCCTTCAGGACGTCGATGACACTCACTATTCCCTGACTACATGAGAGAGACCCCCCTCTATATATAAGAACGATTGGGCGGTTCTCCGTAAGATTGAGAGCAATAACGCCTTCAGGACGACAGTGACACTCACTGTTCCCTGACTATGTAGAGAGACGTGTATAGACCCAGGCGGTTCTCCGTAAGATTGAGAGCAATAACGTCTTCAGGACGTAGGCAACACTCGCTGATTGATGTGATTTCAATGTTGTTGTAGTAATAAGATTCGTTCAAGACTTGTGAAAGCTGATTTTAGACTTAATTTTAAATAAAAAATATAGGAAACTTAAATAAAAGTGATATGAAAAATATGGAGAAGACTGGGGCTATGGATTCCAATAATTACCAATATCAAAGTGATTTATATTTTCTAATTATAATTATGCAAATCCTTCATTCAAGTTGATTCTTAATATTGCAAAAGTTGATTTTTTAGAAATAACAATTGTAAATCGAAAGTATGGGACATCAAAACCCTAGGCTAGCATGCTCCATCAATTGAAATAACAATTGTTAAACAAACACCATTTTATCTATTTATTTATCAAGGAAAATGATCATATAATAATTGCATAAATTAAATAAAATAGAGATTACCACATTTCATTGGCGAAATAGCTTCCTCCGCCGCCCCAGAGGATGGGTTTAGCTCATCATTTTATAAACTTGCTCAAAATATTGATTCATGCTCAAGATTTGTTTACAAAGATGACATGGAGAGAAAATAATGAAAATCGGGTGTTTGCAACGTTTATAATTGTTGCAAAATACTGTTACAAAGAACGATAAAAAGGAACTGTTGTTGTTGTATCTCTGCGACCCTCGAGTGGCTGACGTTGCCACTGTAGCATATAAGACTGCTCTGTGTGCGTCTTTTGTTCTTCGTGTTCTTCAGCAGCAGCAGAAATGGTCAGTTCTCTGGTGCGATTTTTTTCTCTTCTGTTGTTGCTCTCCGCCTCTCCCCAAACTCTCCGTCCCCCTAAATGTGATGCCAGAAGCCTATATATACCCACAGAGGCCTTCGAATATCACCCAATTACTCCAAATAATCCTCATAACTCCGGTAGCAAAAAAAATATTTTCGGGAATATTTTCTTCCCTTTTTCTTCTCCTGCACGCGTCTGGATACGTGCATACAATCTTTGTTTAATCCTTTATGTTTCTGAAGCAACCAACGCGTGCGGTACACGTCCAAACTCGCTATAATCCCGTGAATGTCTCCCTTGTGAACACGGCTTTCCCTTTTTAGCTTCAATCCGACGATGCAACCAATTCTAATCGAAACAATCAACCATACCACGCATGTTACGCTCCGTAAAGTCATCCGTGCAAATTCATCCATTGAGTCTCACTGCAGCTCCTCCAAATCCGAAGAAGAATATGTTGCAGGTGAAAAAAACAGTTTCCCGCCAAAAAACTAATTCAAACGAGGGAGAAGGGTGATGTGGAGAAAAATGGGTGATGTGGACAAAAATGGGCTACATATAGCCGTGGGTGACACTTAGCAAAAATGGGGGTCCGTATAACAATTGTCCTCCGGGGTGCTCCGAGCAACTTTTCGAGCCGAATTTTCCAACAATATTTATTTCCAAAGAAATACCTACAAACACACAAAACACCAAAATAAATACGAAATCGAGTACTAACGATACAAAACATTGAGGACATATTAGACCCAAAAATGTGTCTATCAAATACCCCCAAACTTATTATTTGCTAGTCCTCGAGCAAATCTAGAAAAATGACTACACTTAGCACGTGCAGCAAGCCGTTAAACCACTAGGTAGCCCTAGTGGCGGAGTGTTGTCTCCGGAGGGTTTACCAGAGGTGTATCCACAAAACCTTTACTTCAGACCCTAGCTATCTACGCAGAACCTTGGAAAGCACTAAAGAATCTCCTTGGTTGGCATACTCTCATTGACTACAGGAGGAAGTACCCTGATGCGAAATTCCAATTGTTGTATACGAGTTTGCACTCAGCATACTAAAATTCATATATAAGTGACAGAGCTCTACTCAGATAGTTTCTGTACATCATAACCGGAGTCAACCAATCACATGGAAAGATTAAGAAGATGGATAAAGAGATGGTTAAAAGTGAACAGTGTTTCCCATATCTGTCTGAAGGCCTCTCCCAAGGTGAACCTATCCTAATGGACTGAGATACCGGTCTGACTAATATCAATACAACTGGCATATACAAGGGGACCAGTGGTCGATAAACCTAACTCTAGGTCAACACAACTGGCATATACAAGGGAACCAGTGGTCGACTTTATTGAATTTATTCCGGTTGGTCTAATGGTCTGGTCTTTTTTTTTTGTATGGTATCTCAATCACTCTATTCCACCCTAGCAAAGGTAACAACTTGAATCGTGTGCCCCACCAAATCACTTAAAAAAAATAGAAGGATTAGGATTCAACGAGATATGGCGAAACTACCATGTTTTTTTTTTTAATTCTAACACCTGAGCTCTGTGCTTTTATGAATAGACTCTTTAGATTTTTCCATCTAATCAGATTGGTTCCTCAACTCCTACAACCAAGATGTTCCCATCCACTTAGATTGGTTAGTGCCAACCTTAATAAGAATAAATTTCTAGGCTCTAGAGTTTATTTATTGCAACTAAAAGCTAACAAAAAGTTTCTTCCCCACCCCCAAACTTAAATCTAACATTGTCCTCAATGCTTCTAATGAAAGAGAAATACCAAACAATAAAGTAACATGAGGAATTAGTAAAGAGAGAAGTCGGAAAGATAGTACCTGGGTGAAGAGAGAAATCAAAAACTAATATACAACATACAATCGCCTCGATGGTCAATCAAGGGTAAACAGGGTCCTCCAGAGGGACCTCCTCAATATCACATGTAGGAAAGGGCTCTAAAAAGGGTTTCAATCTCTGACCGTTAACCTTCGAAGAACTACTACCATCCGGTGTCTCGATCTCAACAACACCATGAGAAAAGACAGTGCGAACAATAAAAGGACCCGTCCACCGAGAACGTAACTTCCCAGGGAAAAGATGCAAACGGGTATCATACAGATGAACTTTTTGACCTGGAGAAAATGACTTTTTTAAGATATTTCTATCATGAAAAAGTTTCATTTTGTTTTTATACTCCTTAGCACTATCATATGCATCTCTATGAATCTCTTACAACTCATTGAGCTGGAGTTTCCTATGGGCTCCTGCCTTGTCGAGTGAAAAATTTAGCTGCTTAACAGCCCAATAAGCTCTATGTTCTAACTCAACAGGTAAGTGACATGCCTTGTCATACACAAGTCGATAAGGTGACATTCCAATGGGGGTCTTAAACGTAGTACGGTAAGCCCATAAGGCATCAGTAAGCCTAGACGACCGGTCTTTCCGATTAGGATTAACTGTTTTCTCTAATATACGTTTTATCTCCCTATTGGAAACTTCTACCTGACCACTAGTCTGTGGATGATACGGGGTAGCTACCTTATGTGTAATACCATGTTTCTTCATCAAAAGCCTAAAAGGTCCATTACAAAAGTGCGACCCTCCATCACCAATTATAGCTCGCGGTGTACCAAAACGTGTAAGTATATTATTTTTCAAGAAATCAATCACAACCCTATGGTCATTGGTTTTACACGCAGCCGCCTCAATCCATTTAGAGACATAGTCTACAGCGACAAGGATGTATAAGTTACCAAAAGAATTAGGAAACGGACCCATAAAGTCAATACCCCACACGTCAAATACCTCCACAACTAAAATAGGGTTCAAGGGCATCATGTTCCTACGGGAAATGGTTCCTAATTTCTGGCAACGTTCACAAGTCACACAGTAACTGTGGGAGTCTTTAAACAACGAAGGCCAATAGAATCCACACTGCAATATCTTAGCAGCAGTTTTCTTAGCACTAAAGTGACCCCCACAAGCATGATCATGACAAAAGGAAATAATACTGGACTGGTCAATCTCAGGTATACATCTCTTAATAATCTGGTCTGGACAATACTTAAACAAATAAGGGTCATCCCAAAAGAAGTGCTTAACCTCAGATAAAAACCTAGAACGATCTTGTTTACCCCAATGTTGGGGCATTCGACTAGTAACAAGATAATTCACTATATTCGCATACCAAGGTAATTGGGTAACAAAGAACAATTCTTCATCAGGAAAGCTATCCCTTATAGGGAGGGAATCATCAGGGGAACTAACAACTAGCCTAGACAAGTGGTCTGCTACAACATTTTCGGCACCCTTTTTGTCTCTAATGTCTTGAGAAAACTCTTGCAACAAAAGGATCCACCTAATCAATCTAGGTTTTGTATCCTTCTTAGACAAAATATATTTCAAAGCAGCATGATCAGTATATATGATGATCTTAGAACCTAAGAGATAGGGTCTAAACTTGTCTAAGGCAAACACAATGGCTAACAATTCCTTCTCGGTAGTGGTATAGTTCAACTGGGCATCATTCAGAGTTTTGCTAGCATAGTAAATCACATGAAGTAATTTGTTTTCTCGCTGACCTAGCACAACACCAATAACATAATCTGAAGCATCACACATGATCTCAAAGGGTAGGTTCCAGTTGGGTGCCTGGACTATGGGGGCGGTAGTGAGTAAATTCTTAAGCTTCTCAAAAGCCTCTAAACAAGCATCATCAAAGACAAACTCAAATTGCAAAGAGGTCTAGAAATTAGGCTAAAATCCTTAATGAATCGACGATAAAAACCTGCATGCCCTAAGAATGACCTAATATCTCTTACGGTTTTTGGGACCTGTAAAGTCTTAATAAGGTCAACTTTGGCTTTATCTACCTCTATACCCTTAGAAGATACTATATGCCCTAAAACAATTCCTGAACGAACCATGAAGCGACATTTCTCCCAATTAAGCACTAAATTCTTTTCCTTACACCTAGTCAATACTAGTGACAAATGATGCAAGCACTCATCGAAAGACGAACCAAACACTGAAAAATCATCCATAAAGACCTCTAAGAACCGTTCTACCATGTCAGAAAATATGCTCATCATGCAACGCTGAAAAGTCGCAGGGGCATTACAAAGCTCGAAAGGCATGCGTCTATACGCAAAGGTACCAAAGGGACATGTAAAAGTGGTTTTCTCCTGGTCTTCTGGGGCAATAACGATCTGATTATATCCAGAGTAACCATCTAAAAAGCAGTAGTGACTATGTCCAGCTAATCTCTCTAGCATCTGGTCGATGAAGGAAAGGGGAAAGTGGTCCTTCCTAGTGACCTTGTTCAATTTCCTATAGTCAATACAAACACGCCAACCGTGGTCACTCGGGTCGGGATTAACTCATTGTTATCATTCTGGACTACAGTAATACCGGATTTCTTGGGTACAACCTGAACGGGGCTGGCCCACTTACTGTCTGAAATGGGGTAGATAATGCCTGCATCTAACAACTTAAGGACCTCGTTTCGAACTACCTCTTTCATATTAGGGTTTAGTCGACGTTGCATCTCCCTAGAAGGTTTGGTATCACTCTCTAAATAGATCTGATGCATACAAACAGTGGGACTTATACCCTTAATGTCAGCTATGGTCCACCCTAAAGCCTCCTTGTTGTTTTGAAGGACGGTTACTAGCCTACTTTCCTGGTCACTATCCAAGACGGAAGAAATAATCACAGGTAAAGTCTCAGAAGGGCCTAAAAACCTATATTTCAGGGAATCTGGCAATGGTTTTAGGTCCAACTTAGGAGGCTCTTCTAATGAAGGAACTAAGATAGACTTAGAAACTGGTAGTGGTTCGACTTTAGGTTTCCATCCATTACTAGTATCTAACAAAGGGGTTGAATCTAACAAAGCATTCACCTCATTAATCACATTATCATCATCAAAATCAATCCCAAAGTGAGCTAGGCATTTCTCTAATGGATCTTCTAACAAAGTGTTTGGTAATGACTCCTCGACTAATGTTCTTATCATGTTCACCTCTTCTATGTTCGAGTCATCTAGTTCATAGGGTAGCTTACTAATATTAAAAATGTTCAGCTCAATAGTCATATTACCAAAAGACAATTTCATAATACCATTTCTACAGTTAATGATCGCATTGGATGTAGCTAAAAACGGGCGACCTAAAATTACCGGTATCTGGTTCTCTGGGTCAGGGACAGGTTGGGTATCCAAAATCCAATGGATAAATAAAATTGTCAACCTCTATGAGAACATCCTCGATCACACCACGAGGAATTTTAACGGACCTATCAGCTAACTGAAGTGTCATCTGGGTAGGTTTCATCTCACCAAGTCATAGCTTAAGGTACACATGATATGGTAGTAAGTTCACACTAGCTCCTAAGTCAAGCAACACTTTATCAACACGGTATTTACCTATTGTGCAAGAAATGGTAGGGGACCCTGGGTTTTTATACTTAATAGTAGTGGTACTCTGAATAATAGAACTCACCTGACTAGCTAGAAAGGCTTTCTTCTGGACATTAAGCTTTCGCTTTCGCGTACACATATCCTTGAGAAACTTGGCATAAGAGGGAATCTGCTTAATTGCATCTAATAATGGAAGGTTGATAGTTACCTGCTTAAAAACCTCCAATATATCATTAAAGTTGGACTCCCTCTTAGTTGGAACTAGCAGCTGTGGGAATGGGGCTCTAGGAACAAAGCCGGGATCAATATGACCCTCACTGGTCTCTTTAGAGACTCTATCAGTCTCCTCAGTTTCTGGTTCAGAAGGGTGAACTACATCATGTTCACTATCAGGCATGGAAACCTTGTTGTCTATCACTCTACCACTCCTAAGGGTTTTAATAGCATTCACATGATCAGATGGTCTTTCAACTATTTCATTAATTCCTCTAGGGTTGGGTTGAGTCTGACTAGGAAACTTACCTCTTTCTCTTAAAGACTCATTTATCTGACTAACCTGGGTTTTTAACTCGGAAATAGCTTGAGAGTTAGCCTGACCTATTCTTTTATTTTCTTCTAAACCTTGAGCAACAGATTTCTGAAACTGCACAGTGTTACGAGTTAATAAAGCAAGAGACTCTTATAAACTCATAATCTTCTTATCCGAAGGGTTCTGAAACTGTGCCGGAGATGAAGGATTCTTAGTATAGCCGAAACCTGGGGGAACTTGAGCATTACTAGACTGACCTTGATTCTGGCCCTTGGACCAAGAAAGGTTTGGATGGTTTCTCCAGCCAGGGTTATAGGTTTCTGAATATGGGTCAAACTTCTGTCGGTTATCAAACCTAGTGTTGTTATAAAGAGCATTGGCTTGCTCTTCAACAACATGGCCTTCCCAAAAAGGCTCATTTCTTCCACTACTACCACTAGAATGACCTAATTCTAAGGATTCTAACCTTTTGGATATAACTGCTATTTTGGCATCTGACTCATGAGATCCTTCTACCCTATTAACATTTCTTCTACTTAGAAGAATTGTTTTATGGGGTTCCCTACTATTTTCCCATTGTTGGGTCTTATCGGCGATTTCATTCAAAAATGTCAGCGCTTCATCAACAGTTTTATTCTCAAACCCACCTGTGCATAAGGACTCAACCATGGTTGTTTTTGAATAATTTAAACCCTCGTAGAGGATCTGAACTAACCTAACCTTCTCCAAACCATGATGAGGACATTGAGATATCAAGTCATTGAACATTTCTAAGTACCTATATAAAGATTCTCCCTCTTGTTGGGAAAAAGTACATATTTAATATACGATGTTTTATGCCTTGGGAAAAACTTATGTATAAAGGCAGAAGTAAGTTGGTCATAGGTTTCAATTGACTCAGAGTCCAAACTATACAACCAAGATTTGACTTTATCTTTTAAGGAAAAGGGGAATAACCTAAGTTTCAACGCATCATCACTTAGGTTTTTAACTTTCAGAGTACTACAAACTTCCTCAAATTCCCTAACATGAAAATAGGGGTTCTCATTCTCCTTCCCTAAAAACATTGGGAGCATCTTTAAAGTCCCAAGTTTCAGTTCATAATTTGCCTCGGTTTCATCTAACTTGATACAAGGCGGACGAGAGGTCCTAGTTGGGTTTAGCAAAGCTTTCAAAATTTCCATTTCTGTCACTACCAAAGGACTAGGAGTACTAGGGGTACTTTCCTCATGAAGAGACAGATTCTCAAAACTGAAGTTTCCAAAAACGGGTCTCTCAAAAGAAGAGTCTTCGAGCTCCCCGCCTTCACAAGAAGAACTACTAGGTTTGTCACTAATCAAACGACCTAGAGTGTTTCTTTTCTAATCCCTTTTAAAAACTTCGGGCATACACTAGAAAAACAAAATCAAAAAGAAAAGTCCTAAAAAGGAAGGGATGTTCTATGCAAACACAAACAAGGCAGACTCCACGACAGCAAACCTACTGATTTCTAGCAAACAAAAAGCATGATGGCCCCACTTAGATTGTTTCTAGACCATCTTCTAATCCTTCGAACGGGAATTCGTTACAATTTAAGAAAACCCCTATGGAATCAATCCGAGTTAAAGTAAGTTGAATAGAGGCGAGGGAAGCTCGGTGGAGCTTTGATACCCAAGGCCTCACCGGTATTACAAGGCGGCGCAGTCACGCATTCAACTTACAGAAACCGTCAAGAACTTCGAAGTATGCTTAAAAGAGTAACCAATATTTTTCGAATGACTTTCCTGTTAAGCTCGACCCTATCGGTCTCGTTCTAGTCAAAATTTTAGGCTTAGGTTCGCGTTTGGTGTCGTTTTCCTAAGGCGGGCAAGAAGAGAACGGTGATGAAATCTGAACCCTTATCTTGTATGGCCAGTCCTTGCCCTTTACTAGGAAATTAAAGCAACCGTTTTCAAGTCCTCAACATATATGCATACGATGGAAGACAGTAACTCGCTGACAGGGGATTCGCGAGTGTTTCGACAAACTTACCTCCCGTACCAGACGGGGGATGAACCTTTGTAGTCGACTCGGGCCACGACTCCTATGTCATGTACGAAACCGAGGGGCCGAGGTGATATCGTAATCACCGTCCTTCTCTGCAAACAATTTATATTTAAACTACCCTTCCGTAGGGTTTAGAAAATAATGTCCCAAAATTTAAAGTCCAAAGTCCAAAAATATAAAGTGCAAAAGAAAAAAAAAGTCTAAAAAAAATAAAAATCTACAAAAATAAAATGTCTCTCTTTTTTTTATAAAATAAAAAAAAAATCTTCTTCTTTCGCTCCTTTCGCTTTGCCTTTCACTCGAAGTCTTTAAGTATTCACCAAAAGCTTTGGAAAATTTTTCTTTCGCTCCAAATTCCGAATTATGTAAGAAAAAGACAAATCCCCAAAAACGTAAAGAAGAACAGATAAAATAAAAACCTAAAAAAAAAAATCTAAAAACTCTAGCCTAAAGACAAGTCCATGTCGGCGGCGCCAAAAATTGATGTGATTTCAATGTTGTTGTAGTAATAAGATTCGCTCAAGACTTGTGAAAGCAGATTTTAGACTTAATTTTAAATAAAAAATATAGGAAACTTAAATAAAAATGATATGAAAAATATGGAGCAGACTGGGACTATGGATTCCACTAATTACCAATATCAAAGTGATTTATATTTTTTAATTATAACTATGCAAATCCTTCATTCAAGTTGATTCTTAATATTGCAAAAGTTGATTTTTTAGAAATAACAATTGGAAATCGAAAGTATGGGACATCAAAACCCTAGGCTAGCATGCTCCATCAATTGAAATAACAATTGTTTAACAAAAACCATTTTATCTATTTATTTATCAAGGAAAATAATCATATAATAATTGCATAAATTAAATAAAATAGAGATTATCACATTTCATTGGCGAAATAGCTTCCTCCGTCGCCCCAGAAGATGGGTTTAGCTCATCATTGTATAAACTTGCTCAAAATATTGATTCATTCTCAAGATTTGTTTACAAAGATGAAATGGAGAGAAAATAATGAAAATCGGGTGTTTGCAACGTTTATAATTGTTGCAAAACACTGTTACAAAGAACGATAAAAAAGTAACTATTGTTTTTGTATCTCTGCGACCCTCGTGTGGCTGACGTTGTCACTGTAGCATATAAGACTGCTCTGTGTGCGTCTTTTGTTCTTCGTGTTCTTCAGCAGCAACATAAATGGTCAGTTCTCTAGTGCGATTTTTTTCTCTTCTGTTGTTGCTCTCCGCCTCTCCCCAAACTCTCCGTCCTCCTAAATGTGATTCCAGAAGCATATATATACCCACAGAGGCCTTCGAATATCACCCCATTACTCCAAATAATCCTTATAACTCCGGCAGCAAAGAAAATATTCTCGGGAATATTTTCCTCCCGTTTTCTTCTCCTGCACGCATCTGGATACGTGCATAGAATCTTTGTTTAACTCCTTCACGTTTCTGAAGCAACTAACGCGTGTGGTACACGTCCAAACTCGCTGTAATCCCGTGACTGTCTCCCTTGTGAACACGGCTTGCCCTGTTTAGCTTCAATCCGACGATGCAGCCAATTCTAATCGAAACAATCAACCATACCACGCCTGTTACGCTCCGTAAAGTCATCACGTACAAATTCAGCCATTGAGTCTCACTGCAGCTCCTCCAAATCCGAAGAAGAATATGTTGCAGGTGAAAAAAAACAGTTTCCCGCCAAAAAAATTAATTCAAACGAGGGATAAGGGTATTGTGGACAAAAATGGGATACATATAGCCGTGGGTGACATTTAGCAAAAATGGGGGTCTGTATAGCAATTGTCCTCCTGGGTGCTCCGAGCAACTTTTCGAGCCGAATTTTCCAACAATATTTATTTCCAAAGAAATACCAACAAACACACAAAACACCAAAATAAATACGAAATCGAGTACTAACGATACAGAACATTGAGGACAAATTAGACCAAAAAATGTGTCTATCACTGATTCACTGACATTGGTTTTCATTTTCAAATCCTGAACCGCCTTCTCAAATCTTTCCGACTCCAAGGCAAGTATCTTCTCCTCCTCCAATATGGCCGTGGTCGCGGAAATCGCATTAGCAGCAACCGCCGCCTTGTGAATTTTGATCATCTCGAGACTATGACGAAGCCATCCTATGTTGAACTGAGGGTTTCGCAGTTTGGAATCATCTCGTCCCATTTGTGCAGTTCATGATTCTTGACATCTCGCAGATGCATCCGGTTCATCTCTTCAATGATCGGCAACAACCCTGCCCTGCAACTGTAGTCAGGAGGGTTGGTAGAAAGCATTTCCATACTTCGGTCGTAACAATATGCCCGTACCTTCTCCAAATTTTGGTGTACAGGGGCGCGTGACACTTGGGAATGACGAATCCACCAACCACTTCATTATTCGGGCAATTATTGATTATGGGAGCCTCAAATGGAAGTCCTGCTATTGGGTATTCGTGAGCGTGAACTCTATTCCCAGCCTCCACAGAATCAGTAGAATCTTCGTTGACACGGTTGCTTCTATCGTCAAACACGACCAAGGATTTCCCATTCTTCCTCTTTCTAGCATCGACAACAACAAGAACATCAACCTGCGATGAAGTGAAGGAATATTTAATTTTATGCTAGAAAGAGGAAGAATGGGAAATCCTTGGGAAGTTATGAAATTAATTACAGATGCTCCAGCTTCAGCATGAGCCGACCTGTATCGCGCAGGAGCTTTAACAGTCCGTTTGGATCTCAAACTACAAGAAGAATACTGATTCTTCTGATTATCCTGCGACAAATTATTTTCTTTTGATCAATCACCCTGATTGAGCGGAGATAAGAGAAAATGTGTAACTCACTGAAATGGACACTGTCGCAACATGTTCTGCACGAGATTCACTTCTTTAAGAAACACTTCTTCCAGACATGGTGATAAGAGGTATGATCGTGATCAAAATTTCTTCTGTTAGTATACAGAGGCAAGAGATGATGGACTGTTTATATAAGAAACCATAGGCATTATAAGTCGAAACGTGAATATCTATCCCATAACGGGTAAACAAGTTTGTTGCGGTTTCTACTGAAACCCTAAATCTCGAATCAGAGGTATGATGAATGAGACAAGTGTAACAATACTGGGGACTGACAGTTCGGGCATAGTCAACATTACGACTACGAATCAGTTGTCTAGCAGGCCATGTGTTTCCTGCACAGCTCGTGTGATTGCGTTTCCGTGGGTAATTATTGTCTACGTGGACATTGGTCCATCGATTGTAGATATGAGGAAGGTTCAGAAAGCATATGCTACAAGGAATTACAGTTCGAAAAAGAATCTCTAATGAAACATCTTTACAGCCAAGCTGCTCAAATAACCAGAAAGTATCTACTTCAACGAAAAATAAATAATCTCAGAGAGGTTCATGAACAAGACTAATCATCAGATTCATCGGAGTCATCAGATTTGTCAGAATTATCAGATTCGTCATCATCATCTTTCGCGGAATTCTCTTCGAGTTCTTTGTCGGAATCACTATCAGGGTCATTGACGAAGTCTGGATGAATATCAGGATCATTGTACAATGAGTCCTGGTACTCTTCTTCTTTACGCTCAGCTTCAAGGTCATCCTTGACCAGTCTCTCAATCTCCCTGGTAAGCCGGTCTGGCTTAATCTTGCGATCCTGCGGCACCCACACGGGTTCATCTTCCGAAGCATCAGAGTCAAAGGGTACACCATCGGCTCGAGATCGAAGTTTCTCCTCAGCTGCTAGCACTCTGCGCCGGACTCGGTCCATTCTTCGTTGATGATCATCCAACCTATCATCCTCGGTTTTTCTCTTCATGAGCTAATCATAAGTGACTCTCCGGTCATTAAGAGGCGTGCTAGGATTCGTTCCCTTAGCATGATTCGTCTTAGCTCGCGATTTGACTGCGGAAGCTTTGGAGTCTTCTTCAGAGGAGCTGGAAGAATAATAATAATCATAATCACTGTTGCTGCTGGAAGTCACCATCGTCTGGAACGAAATCAGAAGCACGGTATTACAACTATCCTAATATTGATTTCATAACGAAAATGGTAATCCTCAACTCTTAAGTATTTACGATTTCACGAACTTAGTGATAACAACGTAAAACTTTGAAAACTTGCTCGTTTCCTCAAACCTGCAAAGACGAGCAAAATTTAAAGTCAAACACCTGATTTACATGAAACCATGAATGATCCATATAACCTTCCATATGAACCTTCGCCGACTTTTACGTGTACATACACTATAAAATCACCAAACTCATGCGTACACTACGAATTAACGAACTCACCAAATATTGTTTTCTTTCAACAATTGTTCATAAATCAACTTTTGATTTCGAAACAAAAACGTGAATAAGTCACACAATTTTTTTTTTTTTTTAAAATTGTGAGCTAATAACTCACGTGAACTTTTATACAAAGAAAAAATCTTTTTTGCTCACACGAGCATTCGTCTATAAAACAAGGGTTTTACTATTTTTGTGAAAGTCTACATGTTCCAAACAAAGTTTTGAAAGTTCACACATAAATTTTATCATGAACTACAGGTCTTTTCAAAATTTCCTCTAACTCTAAAGATTATTATTTACTGCTTCTACTACGAACGAACCTACGTTCCTAAAGTATTTGTGAAAGTTCATGCTTTCAAAATAAATTCTGGTTTTCATGAATCCTCATAAACAAAATTTTCTCTACTGCGACTAGACCATGTCTATTCAATAATATATGTGTCTCTTTCATATTAGGGATTTTTGCTCGTTTCTTAAACTATTGAACGAACGTCATACGTATTTTCAAAAGCAACAAAATTTCATAAAACCTACGCATACATGCACACATGGAATTTTGTTTTGAACAACTCATGGTAAATTCATGAAAACACACAGCAAAAAAAAAAAAAAAAAGAATTCCGGACTTACCTGGTCGGCGTCGGCCGGAATTTGGCCGATGGTAGCTGGTGACGGTCGGCGGCGACTGAAGTCCGACGAAAATCTTCCTTCCCTGCTGCTACTCGCGTGAGAATGGTGAAGGGAGGGAAGTGGTGGGTCGAGCAAAAATAAAAGAATTTGAGGGTTTCTTCCCTTTTATATCAATTTTATTTCCAAAACCTAATAAAACATGGGTTTCCTTTTTTGGGCTCGGGTCCATAAATCCTAAATTGACGAAAACTGGACTTTCCACCAACCAAATCAACGATGCTTCACCTCTCCGTACTCACGGAATCCCACTCAATCAACTATCAGAGTCCCCACTCACGCGTTTGCTCGTACATGACATCATTGGAGTAAATTGAGGATTCTGAAACTACCTTTGTAGACTGAGTTCAACCACTGATCTCTCGTCGACTGAAAATCACCATTTAATGCTTACTGCGGAACATGACTATTCCTCACTAAGCAGGGGACTTAATGTAGATGGTGGATTTTCAACAAAGGGAAAAGCCGTAAAATCATGATGCATGTTTCTGACACGGCTTTCAGACGAGCGACAATTCATATTTTACAAAGCCACGGTGAATATGCCTTTCGAAAAACCTCCACTAGCTGAGCGATTCGATCCCTGGCATTTCACCGTGCCCTTTATGTATAATAACATAATTGGGCGGTTCTCCGTAAGATTGAGAGCAATAACGCCTTCAGGACGTCGGTGACACTCACTGTTCCATGACTACATGAGAGAGACCCCCCTCTAAATAGAAGAACGATTGGGCGATTCTCCGTAATATTGAGAGCAATAACGCCTTCAGGACGTCGGTGACACTCACTGTTCCCTGACTATGTAGAGAGACTTGTATAGACTCAGACGATTCTCCGTAAGATTGAGAGCAATAACGTCTTCAAGACGTCGGCAACACTCGCTGATTCACTGACTATACGCAAGAGATTAAATTCTATCGTGACATTCACCACTGAATTCCTAGAAGATAATCTATCTGATCTCATTACTCCTATTTCATGATCGAAATGGTAATAGATAAATGTATTACTCCGATTTCATGATCGAATCCACGGCTGATCTCATGAAATGGTAATAGATATTACTCTGATTCCATGGTCGAACCCACGGCTGGTCTCATGAAATGGTAATATCACCACTTATTTTATTACTCCGATTTCATGGTCGAATCCACGATCCCATGGAATGGTAATATCTATTTTATTATTCCGAATTCATGGTCGAATCCACGGCTGATCCAGTGAATTGGTAATAAAAAGCTACTCACTTTTATTACTCAGTTTATGAATCATTCTCCACTGAATTTCATAAATTAGTGATAAATACTCAACAATCGGGCATCTGAACTACCACTGAGTAACCCCCATAAAATAGTGCAAGTGTACTCGACAATGATGCACGAACGAGCACCCAAATACGCGAACACGCATCCAAAATATGGAAAAATGAGGAATCCCGCACAAAACAGGAGAGAGGAAATAACAATATTAAAATAATGGAGAAGCGCCCATGGGCTGGTCCCACCGGCCGCGCGGCCGTGCCCTAGCCGTGGCCGGTCCCATGTTTCCTCCATTATTTTTCCTTATTTTTGTTGTTTTCATAAACTCATGAAGACTCCTCCATCTCAGAAACTTTCCTTGTTTGAGCAAAACTCATGGTTTCTCCATATTTTGTGGTTTCCCCAATTTTGTGTAGTTTCACGAAAAATAATAATAAAAAAATAGGGAAAGGTGTTGCGGGACCGGGCAACTTGGCCGGCCGGCCATGCCTTATCCGTGGCCGGTCCCACACCTTAAATCCCTAATCTTTCATAAATTGTTATTTTTCTCATCTTGTGAAACTTCCCAAAAATCGTGGTTTCTCCATATTTTCTCAAATATTGCACAAATCATGAAAAATCCAAAAGTCAACATGGTCGCATGACCGTCTGAGCTTCTCACGAAAAATATATTAAAATATTATTATTTTAATATTCACAAAATATTGATCAAACGAGCATACTTGCTCATTCGAGCAAAATCGAGGATTTCAGTCAAAGATCGAACTCTTCTGAAAATCTGAAATATTGCTCAAATGCACATCAGAAAATGCCAAAACTCTCATGACTGAGACACAAGCATTATGGAGACACGGGCATGCTCCCTTGACCGACCAAGGGCGTCTCTAAGGCTTGCAATAAGCCGGTCCCACACGTTTTCACACTTTTGACCTAATTTGCACAATTGCTCATATTGGGTCCAAACTCTTCACAACCAACTCAGAGTTTGTGCAAATACCCATCACCGGTCCCACGACCACCAAGGTCCGGTCTCATGCCATCCATCTTGGTCGGTCCCCCACTTTTCTATAATAAGGTTTTATCACCTAATGCTCAATCGAGCACTATTTCAATAAATGATGACCCTGGCGTATGCTCACTTGAGAAATTGGGCATCACATGGACGTCCATAGTCCCATGTGTTCGGTCCCTCCTTCGCTCATGACCTATTTTCAGCAATTCGTCAATTAATGGGCAATCTATCAAAAATTAGGGTTTCGAACAAACACTCCATGAATCATCATTCTGAGCAAAATTCAAACACTAATGAATTTATGTTGATCCAGCAATCATCATCTGGATTAATTATATAATATTTGGTAGTCTACCAATATTTTATTGGGTCACGACATCCATAAATAATTTGCCGAATTGAGCAATACTTGCTCAGTCCACCAAAATTCAGTAAATTATCAGTAATTTTCTAACTTGAGCAATACTTGCTTAATTGCTCGAATATTGATCCAACTAATAATAATCAGTAATTTATCAGTGATTGCTCGAATATTGATCCAACTATCAATATTCAGTAATTTATCAGTGATTGCTCGAATATTGATCCAACTATCAATATTCAGTAATTAATCAGTAATCCGTTGGATTGAGCAATACTTGCTCAATTGCTCGAATATTGATCCGACTATCGATATTCAGTAATTTTCCGAATTGAGCAATACTTGCTCAATTGCCCAACTATCAATATACTAGTAAGTTGTCGAGAAATACTTGCTCAGTTACTCGAATGTTCCACTGAGCAATTCGTCATTCATGCTCAATTCAACAAAACCTAGACTCATTGTCTAAATCAGTCAAGATGACTAATTAAATACATGTTTGTCATGAAGACTCCATGATTCGTGAGCCATGAATCACGTCAAATTGGGGGATATCAATTAGGGTTTTGGTCTGGCGGCCTACAACACGTAGATTCATCCACAACGAGAAATGTGAGTAAGTTGTGTCAACGGTTGAAGGAGTTAGCAAACAATTGGGTGAGTCATCAACCAAGTCTCTGTACGACCTGGAACTGGTTTCACCACGATCTCCCACTTTCCCACTCTTTCACTCAAGAAACCGTCACGCTTACAGAGATCAGGGTGTTCATCATTCTTGCAATATAAATAAGTCTAAAATCGAGGACAACAGACAACATTATCATCATCGATATTCGTCTACAAAAAACTCGATTAAAAACTTATTCATAGAACTCAACTTCAGCAGTTCACCAAAAATTGCAGAAACCTTCAACACATCCACAATCCTTGATCATCACTGATCCCAAAAAATTCTCAGCTTCCCTCCTACAGATCTACCCATCTCCCTCTTTGCGACCGAATTGACTATGGAACGGACATTGACTTGGTTTAGGACGGAGTCCTACAGATTGATCTCTCGAATCTAAGAACTCCCTTTTCAGTGCATCTGTGTGAGGTTAAGCAGTTTGGCCGGTTCGAGGAATCTCCATCGCACGGTGATTCCCTCATTCCCTAAAAAACCAGCAGACCGTTTTTCCCCATCCACAACGACCTATTGTTCAGATTTCCGCATTTATCATGGAAGCCGATGACCCAATCATCCCAAGATTTCATGTATCTTCCTTTCTCATGCAACGTTCACGGTCCTAAATGATTTTTCTACTTACATTCGTAATTCAGATTTTGACATATCAATTGATCAAAAATCCATTACTCCAAAAATAATCCAAAAGCTCTTACAAAAAGCAATCATCTATCAATGCAAAAACCAGAAAACCATACCATAAACTAGGCGTTTCTCCCGCCTTTCAAAAAAAAAACCTAAGAAAAGAAGTTCAGAAAATATTCAAGGAAAGTTGCCTAACAACGTCTCGTTCTTCTTGGAGAAAATGTCCTTCATACTTTGAAGAGCCTCCTGCTTCAGCTTCAATTCTTGGGACAAGTTCTCGACTTCTACATCCTGTTGATTAATTAAATCCGCGGAAGGACCATCAACCGCTTCAGCCTGCAGCCTTTGGATCTCGGAAAATCCTTCACAGAACCAGGAAGCATTAAACTCAAAGTTTACACACATATCCCGGTGGAACTCCCAGTTTGAGATTACATCTCCAGAAACGGTGTGACCAGTCACCTTGCGCATATCACGAATTTAAGATAATATTTCTTCCACTCTCTTAACCAACGAGAACCGACTAGTGATCTTCTTGGAAGTTGCGATGTGTCCATATCTCTCCCATATTCTGGTATACAACTCCTCATGCTTAGCAGGTACACTGAAGCCTCCAATCAACACGTGATCTTCATGAGGAATCAAGAATGGAGGGTTGAAAGTGGCGACTGCAATTGATTCCGCGGCCAGCAAGGATTCTTTAGCTACAATCGCGCCCAAAGCCGTGGGGGCGTTTTCCATCATCTGAAGCATAACATCGTCTTCACGACGATCATTTCCCATCTCCAGGTTGCTAAAAGGTACGGTTTCCATGACTGGAGATACTGTTACACCCTCATTGCCTTGGATCTCCATCTCAGAGTTATTTTCGGAAGCATCCTCTTCCTGTAAATATCGCCAATTAATCATTTATTCGGTATAAATAAATAAATAAATGACCTAAAGAAAAGAGGGATGTGGAAAACTCACCGACTCATTTGTTGGCCCACTGGAAGAAGATTCGCTGTTGTATTCAGAAGTATTCCTCTCATCACCGTATCTTGAACCTTCCTCTTCTTCGTATTCTTCTTCAAGAGATTCAGTCTTGTCGCTTCCTCCCTCAAGAGGCGCTGTCTTTTGGCCGTGGGCAAGTCTAGCGAAGATATTCGAGTTTTCGAGACCCTGAGTCAAAAAGAAGAGTCAGTAACGAAATGGAAAATTTATGGAATTCAGCCAAGTCTGTGAAGAGAATCATACACACCTGCGTGTTGAA
This sequence comes from Papaver somniferum, assembly GCF_003573695.1. NCBI lineage: Eukaryota > Viridiplantae > Streptophyta > Magnoliopsida > Ranunculales > Papaveraceae > Papaver > Papaver somniferum. Next base: position 60,369,237 of record NC_039368.1, on the reverse strand, counting down.
ATAACTGAAGGTCACAAGAGCCGTCGAATCTGATTGGAAGCCACCTGCACGATTTTTCGACCTTCGCTCATTCTTCTGGGGACTGTCTCCATGCAAGCTAGAGGATTTTCATTTTCCCGAGGGAAGCTCTTTCAACAACTTATGCTTCTTTAGAACTGCAGAGGAAGGTTTACCATGCGGATTTGTCACAACATGCTGCACGAACTGATGAATGAAGAGGAACTCATCTTGATAGAAGATATTATATTTGGGAGTCGTCACAGGTCTTCGTTCCGAGAGAAAGAAAGGAAGGCTTTTACCTGGCGCAAGAACATCGGCATCAAAAGCAGGTGGTAAAACTTCTTCCGGAGCAATCGGCCGACGAATAAATGGAACCCCTTGGTCAAATCCCATATGCCGGGCCGCCCTGTCAATATTATAAGGGACCGCCTTGAAAGACCCCCGGAAGAAGGATGGCACGTGTCCGGAGATACAACTTCGCATAAACACAACCTCTCCAATGCTCATGTTCTCTCCAGCAGAAAGCAAAGTCAAGTTCGGAGCAGCGGCAAAAGTATTCGGCTGAACTATGGAGGAATGGGACGGGGACCAAGGACGAAAGTTAACTGCATGCGAGTTGTCAAGGAAATCAATGAGCTTTACGCCAGGTCTTGGACGCCTCTCCAACCAACAGAGTATCCTAGAACCGCCATATGCATCAGGAAACAAGGTTCTCGGGTTAAGAGCGTAATTTTTGAAATGCTCCCACAACCACGCTTGAAGAAAAGAGACGTGAACATATGAGTCCACTTTCATATAACCATTTGAAGCATACATATCCGTGACCAGATGATCCAAATGGGTGTACAAAGAGCCAAGGAAAAACCTCATTATACGCCCTAGGCAGACTGATTGGACTTCTCCATCATTCTCTGAATCAGTCGGAAGAGTTGAATTTGGGATGGTCCTTGTAATCGTAGCATACTTCGTAAAGAACTCATCATCTATGTTCGGTTTGGAGTTGTTGACACTCCTCAACGCGGCGGCGGAACTACTTTCAGGTGACATCTTAACAAAGTCCCTTATGCTTTTGAAGTAACTACAACGAAGCAAAGGCAAAGAATTACTACTTTGAAGAAAAGCATACATCGAGATTTTATCAAAAATTGGTTACCACAATCAAGGGTCAACAACACATTTGCTACGAAAATTTCTCTTTTGGCCACGTGTCATGGCATTCACGACTAAAGGAATGGGGACTGCTCAGCGAGATGCACGTGACCTCGCGGGAAGTACGCTCTTGGCTGAAACTAGGCAATGCCGCAGGCACTACAAGAAAGTGAGTCTATTGGTACACCACTTCGCCACATATCAACAAAGACTAAGGCAATAGGTAGGTTTTTACCTCACCATACAAAAGATGTGGCATTAACTAAGACTTTTTGCCACACCTATAAGTAATCGAGGCAAAAAATTACCCTTCTGCCTCATATAACTTTTAAATGCTGCAACAAGTTTATTTTATGCCACATCGATGTGGCCATATATATAAATAAAATAATTAATGAAACTTTGATTCCTTTTTTGCCGCACCTCTGCTGCTATAGCTATTTATAAAAAATTAATAAATCAATATAATGAGTTTCTCAAATTAATAAAAGAAAACGAAAAAAGAAAAGAAAAGAATAATGATCGTGTTACTTCATGTGACTCACACGCGAAAAAAACCCACATTACTTCGACGGAGAAAACCAAAAAAATAAAAAAGAAACAGTGAAGTTTGAGTTCTTAGGAGTCTCTCTGAACAACAGAACGATGAACTGATTACAAGAGGTTCTTTGTTTACAGATAATTAAGGTATGGTTTTTTAATTTTGTTAAAGCTCGATCATTTATGAATTCATATTGAGTATAAATTCGTAGATTTAGATTTGGGTTTGTTTTTTTATTAGGGCAGAGAGCTATTTTCATCCCCAAAATCCTTTTTTTGTTTGTGAGTGTTTAATTTTTGATGTTTTTGAAATAATTGAGCCTTAGGGTGATCTTCCCAATCTTGTAGAGTTAAAAGAAATCTCAAAAATCCATCCTTAAACAGGAAATTCCTCCGGCAACGATCTCCGCACAAAGGTATGTTCTCTCCCAACCTCCTCCTCTCCGTGTCAATTTCTTATCCACCTTTGCAATTTGATTTCCTTGATTAAGGGTTTTTGGTTCTATTTTTAATTTCTAAGAATGAATTTGGTATGCAAAGACTTGGACTAGAGAGGATTTAGGCTTTTGCAGCACGTACGACTTTTGCGCACTGTTTAAATGTTATATTGATAATGATAATCTTTTCTGTTCGGCATTGTCAATGTGCAGCACGTACAACTACTTTACAGAAAAATATTTGTACCATGCTCTATGTTTGTAGGCTTGTAGCCATCAAATAAGAACCAAACATCGCTAAGAAATTTAGTCTTATGTAAGAAATTGAGATTGTTATCATATTCTTGTGTTCCTCATGCTTTTGTTGCTTTCAACCAGTTAAGTTGAAGAACTTAAATTGTTGATCAAACAATTTTGAAAAAATATGAAGTCACATGTCTGAGGTTTAATATGTTTGTGAATAAGTTATGCTGCTAAAATTACTTTTCTGGTCACATCAATGATTTTGTGGAGTTAACAAATAAATATTGCTATGAACTCGTTGATTGGCCAGATCAATGATTTTGTTATTCTATTTTGACACTAATGTTGTAGGTGATTACCTGTTAGTTGTTTACAGATATAGTCACTACAAGTTATCATTTTTTGTCTATTTCAGGATTTGTTCATAGTAGATGAACGTTATAAAACTGCCACCCTCTCTATTGCTGGTGATATATTTAGGGGAAAGAAAGGTACATGGAAGGGAAAACACTTTACACGGCACGATACAACTGCAAAACATCTTGCAGATAAACCAGCTACTTTAACTAAAGGGGAGTGGAAGGATCTCGTGACATTCTGGGAAACTGATGCAGCACACCAGGTAAGTTCACACATCTTATATGTCTGGGTTTATGTTTTGGTTATACATCATGTCTAATTAATTCTTCCTTTTATATTTGTAAGAAGTATTCCGAACAAAATGTCAAGAGTAGAAGTTGCCAACAAGTAAAGCACACAATGGGAAGGAAAAACCACACTCGATGCAAAGCTGAAATGGTACATACATAATTTGGTCTTTATAACCACTTTTCACTTTTCACTTTGAAAATTCAATTTTTTTTTGGATTTAAGTAAGGAGATATGAACCTGTAAAAATTAGAAGTTTTTTATTTGTAACTGTACTTAGGCATATTTTTCTTTTCGCATGTTGTAGCATTTGTTGATCATCCAGATGGATTAACTGCTAATTGCAAAACCTTGTCAACAATTGGAATATCATATGCTAGGATAGTGCCTGAAGTTTTTCATATTTTGCTTTCAATTACTATTATTCATTCTACGTGATGGAATTTGTATAGGCTGAAGATAATGGAGGAAACCCATGTGAATAAAAAAACTGGAAAAGCTTTGGACCCAATTTCACAAGGATTCATAGTAAGTATCTTCTCTAGTAAGGTTCATACACTTCTTATCATAGAAGATAAAATCTTTTATCCTACATTTTTCCCGATACACATAGGTCCAAATGAGGGAACATTCAGGGTTGGATGAGAATGGGTTTGATGAGGATGGTAACCAACAACCAATTAGTCATGAAGCCTATGGAAATGTAGTACCTACAATAAGGCAGAAACATGTAAGATCTGAAAGATATCCGACATGCTCTAGTTATGAGAGAAATGAAGATTTTGAGAGACGAATGAAAGAGCGGGATGAAGATTTTGATAGGCGAATCAGGGAATGAGATACATAATGGGAGACACGGCTAAAAGAACATGATGAGGAGTATATGATGCATGAGAACAAAATGTTGGAGTATGTTAGATTGTGCTGCAGGCCAGGGCACGTTTCGAATCCGGGGCAGTTTTCAGGACCTTCTGATTACCACTTCAGACCTGCGCAGCCACTATTTGCACCTTGGGAGCAGCCTTACAGACCTTTAGAGCAACTTAACGGATCTGAGGAGAAGTCTTATAGACATGAGGAACATCTTGTTATACCTGTGAATCAGCCTTACAGACCTGCGGAGCAGTCTAACAGAATTGAGGAGAAACTGTACAGATCTCAAAATGATTGTAAGTATCATTTTCCTTGATTTTAAATTTGTAGAATTATGACCATCTCAAACAAACATGTGAATTAACTTTTAAGTGGTCATAATTTTTAGTATGTTGGTGTTATATTTAATATTTCTCTTATAGCCCAATATTTTTAGACATGATGATTCTCTGCACTCCGTGATGTTTTTTTACTTGTTGGTGTTTGTTTTGATATGTGATGTTCTTTTTTCTTGTTGGTGTTTGTTTTGATCTGTTTAGCAAGAGCACAAGGCCTAGGGGTGGACGGCTGGGATGGATTTAGCATTAAATAGGTCTAGTTTGAAGATTAAAGTTCCTTTGAAGTTTGTTTACTTGGGGATTGTGTAAATCTTTTCTTATGTCAAAGTTGGAATCACCATACTCTGTAACAAATATTTTTCGTTTTAATTCAATTTGAATTCTTTGTTCTGATTTAATTCATGCGAGTAAAATGATTTTTTTTAATACATTTTTACTATATAACGTCCCTGTTTATGGACGCGTTGCCGCACATGATGCAATAAATATTTTGTTGCTGCACTCAGGCTTCTGGTGTGGCAAAAATAATTTTTAAATAAATTAAAATTATATATTAAAAAAAATTGTTTTTAGCCTCACATTATTGCATCACTAGCTGTGTGGCAACAAATTTTTAGAATAAAATGAAACTGAAAATAAAATAATAATTAAATTATAAAAATGCTTTTTGGCTCATGTTATTGCCTCACCTTTTGGTGTGGCATAAAACCTATTTATAAATAAAATAATAATTAAATTAGAAAAATGTTTTTCGCCTCATGTTATTGCCTCACCTTTTTGTGTGGCATAAAACCTATCTATTTCCTCATTATATTAAAGGTGTTCCAAGAACTTCTTGTCACACGGTTTGTTTCCACACAGTGTGGTAAAAAGTTTTTATGTGACAAAAGGATGTTGCCACACAAAGAATGGGTTCTTGCCATACAATCGACGTGTTTCAGTACATGAAGTTTCTTGTACTGAGGGAACATGCGAAGCCGCGGAAAGTATGACCTCGGCCAAGTTACGTTTGGTCATGGGAAATATGCTCGCGTCCAAAAGGAGAATGTTTCCGCCACGGAAACTGTGCACACGGCCACAAGAGGAAAAGGAAACCCTAAAGCTAGGTTTTCACGGGAGAAGAACTAATGGCAGCCACCCATTCGCGCGCGCCTATTTTGCATAATAATTGGCCTCCTTACTATTGTGACGGCTAATATTACTACGATACTGCTAGCAGGAAAGAATCAGTCATACAAAAGTATTTCTACGGGTTCATGGAGAATATGTCTATGGCTAGGGTTTACACCAACAAAAAAAAAGAAGGAGACAAGAGAAGAAACATTGGAACACATAGCTGGAATGCGCTCGCCTACTTCTCTGCTTTGCTACTAACGCGGAGAGGTGAAAAAAAAGCCAATATTACAAAAAAGGAATGTTGTGTGACCCATTTTATACACATATTACTTTGGAGTTTGGGTGGAAGAACGTTTCCTTTTATAAGCACAACACTTTTGGAATTAGAATGGAGGAAGGTTTCTCGTTTAAGCTATGCACGGAAAAAGGCAGTCGGGCCCGCGAAGGCAACGCTCCATGGCGCCACCAGTCTGTGGCCAAGACAACTCCAAACAGTTCGCTCCCAAGCGGCCATCTCTACCGCTCCACGCCAACGCCAACGGTCTGCGTTCAAGCCCCAAGAATCCGCTCCTAGCCAGCGCCATCTCTACGTTGCAGCCGAGCCCTAACCAGCGCCATCCTCTCCTTCCCAAGCGAGCACTCCATTGGCCTTCCCAAGCCAACGCTCCATTGGACTTCCAAGCAAGTCGACGCTCCATTGAACTTCCTAAGCCAACGCGCTATCCGCCATGCCAAGCTAGCCGCGTCCATCCGCCACTCCAAGCTAGATGCGCCATCCGCCATGCCAAGCTAGCTGCGCCATCTGCCATGCCGAGACAGCCACTCCATTGGGCCTTCCAAGCTAGTCATGCCATTGTCCCTTCCAAGCTAGCTGCGCTACTCGCCATTCCGCAACATCATCTTCGCTCGTCCAATATTGAAGCACCATCTTCTCCGTTCAAAGCAACGCAATCTCCACCGTTCAAAGTCGCGTCGTCTGCCATTCCCAAGTCGGAAGAGCCATCTTCACCACCCCATGGCCCAAATTGGCCCCAACGTTCCGTGAAGTAAAACTCTACGCCAACACCCCCTGGTCAAGCCGGAAATGCGCCAAGTCGTCAATACAAGGATCACGGATTCCTCATGCCTTCCGCTAAAGGTTAGTTGAATTTCCCTAGCAAACTCTTCACGTCTCGCCCTATTAGATTTTTCTCTTGTCCGTCACCATCTCATGCTTACCCCGCAACAACGCCATTGTTACGTGCTAAGCAGGGGACTTAATGTTGATGGTGGTTTTTAGGTTAGGATCAAAATCGTAAAATCTTGCATCTAATGTGACGTCACTCTGCAAGGAAACAGAGCCACGTGTGCTAACCTCTCCACTAGCAAATTTATTGAGCCGCTCAATTACTTACATGAAATTTGTCCAGACTGGCGAATCCCAGATGTTTTGTAAATTTCGACGCTTCGCATATATTCACTTAATATAAGTTCCTCTGAATGCCTTCTATGCTATGTTCTCCCGATGAACTCTTAATGTTGATATGGCATGACGATTTGTGTCCACTCGTAGCAGATTATCAAGAATCTCCATGTATCAAGAATAAGATCTTTGCATAAGGTATTCAATCATAAAAGCATGCTTCTCTCTGGCAACGAACTTAAAAGAACTCTGTGTTGACAAATAGAATTCAGTCAATCGTCCTGAGTAACTTGAAGAAGTTAGGTTTTCTCGCCTCGCGCAATATACCAGACCTTTCTTGTCAAAACTAATTAAATTCGCCGCAGCGCACTGCAAGTGTGGCCACGACCTAGCTTGCCGGCCCCACTTCCCATTGACCAATCAGGTCGCCCTAAAGGCGCCACCCTCTCAACAGAAGTGTGGTCGCGCCTTATGTTTGGACGTCCCCCTTTTCTGGCCAATCAGGTTGCTCTAAGCTTGCCACCATACATTAAAGGCCAAACGCACCCTACCGCGGCAACTTCGCAACATGCCAACTTCGTGGCAACCTGCCTTAAATATCCACCACACGACAACTCCTACTCTTGTGGATGTATCCACGCTATGGCCTTGCCATGGTTCCTTTGGTATAGCCATAGCGCCATTTGCACAAGAAAGTTTCATGAAGTAGGATAATTTGTGGTGGTGAAAAGATACGGTGTAAACAATTCATTTCCTTCATCATGGAAGAGTAATGACCGGCGGTTACACGGATTCACTTTCTTCATCATAGAAACATAACGTCTGGAAGTTACACGTTACTCTTTTCTTCCACCACTCAATCGTTTCCACTTCCCACGAGACCAGGGTACGTTTCACTATGACTTGTATAAATAGGTATCACCTATTTCCACCAAAGGACAGGTTTTTGGTCGGAAACACACAGTATCTAGAAATCACCTGGTAGCTTTCCATCATGCTCACCAGTTCTACTTTCTTATACAAGTCACAAAACACCCACACTTCCAGAATCAACTATTCTGGTCTCAACACTTACTTCGCTTCCCTCCCTAAGACCAACCCTTCTCCTTCACTTTGTGACTGAAGCAATCCTGGAGCGGACATTTCTTGGTTTAGGCCAGGATTGTACATATTGATCTCTGGAATCAAAAGTACTCCCGTGTAGTACAATGTTTAGGGTTTAGATTCGTTTCTCACCCACACACCCAAAATTACCAAAACCAGCAGAAACGGTTTTCACCCTCAAACAGTTTGATATGAGAGTAATCATATGGCTAACCACAATTAACTATTTGAGAGCCAACATGGTGTACACGTTTAGGTACGGTTCCATAAACCTAAATGAGGGTACATTTCATTTGTGTGTAACAAGCTAAGTTCGATCTAATGGTTGAAAGATATTAGCTTAGTTGAATCAGGTTTTTCATCTAACTGTAAATATTGAATGCTTTGTTACCAAGGTAACTTATATTGCAAACCCTGATTTGAAAACTATGTAAAAGAGGGAAACCTAATCCCCACACCTCCTGTGTGTTACTAGTTTCATAACTAGAGTCGATTCTCCTTTAACCTTAGGTTTCTATTCGAGACCCTGTAGGTTAACGACTTCAAAGACTTCATTGGGATTGTGAAGCCAGGCCCAACTATTCTCTTGTAGTTGCATGTCCTGATCTTGCCCGATTCTATCGTATTGAGTACAATTGAAATAATTGACTCGAGATTAATTTCTCTGATAGGCAAGATAAAAGTAATCACAAACATCTTCTTCTCATCATTTGTGATTCCACAATATCTAGTTTCTCCATCATAAGATTTAGATTATTGTGAGGTGATTGATAATACTAGGCTGTTCTTCGGGAATATAAGTCCGGTTTATCAATTGGTTCCTGTTTACTTTGATTTATCAAAAGACGGAACAAAAACTCTTGGGTATTTATGTGGGAGACATATTTATTCAATCCTATACACTTTTTTGTGTGAGACAGATTTGTTTATCAAGTCTTCAACTTTGGGTCGTAGCAACTCTTGGTTGTGGCTGAGATCAACTAAGGGAATCAAGTGTGTAGTATCCTGCTGGGATCAGAGACGTAACGAGCGCAACTGTACCTTGAATCAGTGTGAGATTGATTAGGGGGTTCAACTACAGTCCAATCCGAAGTTAATTGGTAGTAGGCTAGTGCCTGTAGCCGCTTAATACGTTGTGGTGTTCAAACTGGACTAGGTCCCGGGGTTTTTCTGCATTTGTGGTTTCCTCGTTAACCAAATTCTGGTGTCCGTGTTATTTCTTTTCCGCATTATATTTTGTTATATAATTGAAATATCACACGTTGTGCGTTAAGATCAATCAATTAGAACATGCAACCTTTGATTGTTGATTTACATTGATTGACACTTGAACATTGGTCTTTGGTACCGTTCAAGTTGTTTCACATAATAATCAGGATCGCGGATTTCTATCTGTTTGATTTGCTGATTACATTGTGAAACAGAGATATTAAACTCTTTAATATACTTTACTCTAGATTGAGTCTGATTGTCTAGTTGATTCTCTAGAAAGTGAATTGGAGTAAGTCCTCTCAGATTGCCAAACGAATTGTTGGGTGTGGTTGTTAGACCCCGCATTTTCAATCTTCAAATTCCTCATCCCTCATCTCCAAGAGGTGAGAAATAATAATAAATTTGCATCATACAAGGCTCCGACTCTCTTATGTATTATACTGCACTAACTGCTTTGGACTTTGCAGGAAACCACATTGGGAATAGAGCACATCCATGTGTTTGTAGGTGAAAACTGTTTCTGCTGATTTTGGTAATTTTGGGTGTGTGGATGAGAAATGAATCTAAACCCTAAACAATGAACTGCAGGTGAGTACTTTTGATTCGAGAGATCAATCTGTACGATCCTGGCCTAAACCAAGAAATAGTCGTTCCAGGCTTGCTTCAGTCACAAAGTGAAGGAGAAGGGTTGGCCTTATGGAGGGAAGCGAAGAGAGTGCTGAGACCAAAATGGTTAATTCTGAAGATGTGGCTTGTTTTATGAATTGTATCAGAAAGTGGAACTGGCTTGTAGAGTGAAAAGCTATCAGTTCTTGGTGATTTCTGGATACTATGTTATTTCCAACCAAAAAACTTGTTGTTTGGTGGAAATAGGTGAAGCCTATTTATACAAGTCATATTGAAACATACCCTGGTCTCGTAGGAAATGGAAACGATTGAGTGGTGGAAGAATAGAGTAACGTGTAACCGTCAGACGTTATGCTTCCATGATGAAGGAAGTGGATCTGTTTACACCGTTACTTTTCACCATCACTAATTGTCCCGCTTCATGACATTTTCTTGTAACGGGCGCATTGCACGCTGCGCGCTGTAAACCGCCAGACCAATACCCTAATGAGCATCCCCCAGTTTGTGATATGTTTGATGTCTCAAGTGTTTTCGTGGAAATAATGTAGCACTTTGCTACGTGTGGCAAGTCAAAGTCAAGGGACTTACCGCAGGAAAATAGCATGTGGTGCTATTAGGCTCGTTTTGGCTGGTCGCCTAAAACTTGCCACAAGCCTGTCTGTTCGGTAGAGAACTTGGCATAGCTCGTGCATGCCAGTTGCACAGTGGTGCAAGTGGTTCCTGGCGTAGCCATGGCCACGAGATTTAAGCGGCTGGTCGCCTAAAACTTGCCACAAGTCTGTCAGTTCGGTGGCGAATTTGGGTGGCTGAGATTGCATCTCACAAGAAAGGATGGTCATTGATTATGGACATACATCAAAATGGTGCCATTGGCATAATGGCGTCTGGTGTAGCCGTGGAATAGCGACATGCCAGTGGCGTAGCCGTGGCAGCTGTTTTGGCATATTGGTGTTAGACCCAAATATGGCTCTGGCAACATTGGCCCTGTTGCTAAGTTAAACTTAAGTCCTTAGGAGAATCACTTAACCTAGTTGGAATGACGACTTTAGATAAACTAGGGTTTGGCGTATCAAACCTTAATTAGCACGTGCGCTGCGGCACGGTGGCGTGGCTGACATAGCTGGCGCATGCCAGTAGCAAGATGATGCAAGTAGCGCATGGCGTAGTCATGGCCGCTAGATTTTGGCACATTGGTGTTAGGCCCGAAATGTGGTGTGGCAACATTGGCCTTGTTGCCACATCAATCCAAATGCTCTAGGAACGTTGCTTTGCTTTGTTGGCGTGGCAACTTTGCCTAAATTAGGGTTTGGCATGCCGAAACCCTAATTAGTGCGTGTGACATGCGGACGCGACATGGCGACACTTATTGTGAAAACGGTGCCATAGTTGTGCCAAAGGAACTATAGCGAGGTCATGGTGTGTAAACGACCACAGGATTAAGGATTGCCGTGGGTGGCTATGGTATGGCGTGTTTTGGCATGTTTGGCACGTGCACTTGGCATGCCCGTTCGGCATGTGCGATTGGCATGCTTTTGGAATGTTTGGCATGCCCGTTCGGCATGTGCGATTGGCATGTTTGGCATACTGTTAGCATGTTGGAGTGATTTTGGGAAGCCAACATGGTGTGGCGACCTCTTGACACATTTTCCACCTCTTTTAAAGCTGTGGCAGGTTAGAGCAACCTGATTGGTCGAAAAAGATAGGGGGCGGCCAAACATGGTGTGGACACACTTCTAGTGTGAGTGTGGCAGCTTTAGAGCGACCTGATTGGTCGATGGAAACTGGGGCCGGCAAGTATGGGCCCATCCACAACTGGTGTGAGTGTGGCAGTATTAAGGCGACCTGATTGGTCGAGGAAAATAGAGCCGGTTTAGGATGGGGGCGTGGCCAATGGAAAGTGGCGCCGACTGGCCTAAGGAATGGCTACGCCTCCCTTTGCTGCTGCTCCTATCCTGCGGCTCATTGTTTTCTGATTTTGGGAAATATTTTGCGCCTACTAATCCATGGTGGATCAATTACCTAGTTTTCCTAGGCTTAAATTCGACAGGCGAGGTCTGATAAACTGTGCAAGGCGCAAAACCCTAATTTTTGCAAATTAGTCAGGGTAATTGATTGAATTATATGTGTTGACACAGAGTTCTTTAAGTGCATTTCCAGAGAGCAGCATGCTTTCTGATTGAATACCTTATGCAAATACCTTATCCTTGATATTTGGAAATTCGTGCTACTCTGCTGCGAGTGAACACAAATTGTCATGCCATATCAACATTAAGGGTTCAGCCGGGGAACATAGCACAGAAAGCATTCAAAGAAACTTATATTAAGTGAATATAGGCAAGGTGCCAAAATTTACAGAATATCTGGAATTGTTGCTACATGCACCATTCTGGGTAAATTTCATGAGAGAGTATTGATTTGCTTGATAAGTGTAGCAGTGAAGAGGTTAAACACTCATCACTTTTATATGGCTCTGTCTCTTTACAGAGTGACGGCCTATTAAATACAGGGTTTTAAAATTTTATCCCTGAACTAAAAGCCACCACAAACATTAAGTCCCATGCTTAGCACGTAACAGTGACATTGTTGCGGGGTAAGCATGAGATTGTGACAGACAAGAGTGAAACCGAAAGGGCAAGAGTGAAGAGATTTCCAGGGAAATTCGACTAACCTTTGGTGGAAGGCATGAGGAATCTGTAATCCTTGTATTGGCGAATCTGCGTAATTCCGTCTTGGCCATAGGGTGTTGGCGTTGGCGCTGGAATTATGGATACTGATCAGAAGAGATGGCGCTGCGACTTGGTCCGTGAATCAGTGGATGGCACTGGCTGGATAGGTCACAGAACGTATGGAGATGGCGTTTGGTTTCAGTCCCTGGAATGATGGAAACTAGCTTCAGTCCACGGAATGGTGGAAACTGGCTTCAGTCCATGGAATGGTGGAAACTGGCTTTCGTCTGTCGAATGGTGGAAACTGGCTTCAGTATGCGGAATGGTGGAAACTGGCTTCACTCAAACAATGAGGATGGAGACGGCTAGGTCGCAGAATGGGCAGAGATAGCGCGGCTTTGATACGGAGTGCTGGAGTCATGGCGCTGCTTGTCTGGTGGAGCGTGCGGAGATTGCGCTTCTTTGAGCGGTGAAGATAGCGCTCCTTTGGCTAGGTCACGGAATGGCAGGGAGAGCGTGGACGGTTCCGGTTCATGGATTGTGCGGAGATCGCGCTGCTTGTCTGGTGGATCGTGCGGAGATCGCGCTGCTTGTCTGGTGGAGCGCGCGGAGATTGCTCTGCTTTGAGCGGTGAATATGGTGCTCCTTTGGCTAGGTCATAGAATGGTAGGGAGAGCGCCTGGCTGGCTTTGCGGGCCCGGTTTCCTTCTTCTGTGCATGACCCGAAAGAGGAAACGTTCTTCTACTCAAACTCCAAAATACATGTATATAAAAGGCGTTGTCCACCCTTTTATTTTCGTATCATTGGCTTTATCCCTATCAGTAGTACAGGTGAGCCAATTATCCTTTCTTTTATATAGATCCTCATAGAATTCCGTGCATCCTCCTCACAGGTACCGTCTCGTGTCTCCTCTCATAGTTCTCCATTTGCCTTCTTCATCACATAGATTGTTGATGCATACATAATGTAATTTTTTTTTGTAGTATATTATGGGATCTTCTGGTGATGATCATACCTCTGACTCTTCGGAGAAAAAAATTTGAAGTTGACAAACTGTAGATGGTAGATTTTCAACAAAGGACAAAACCGTAAAGTCATGATACATGTTTCTGACACGGCTTTCAGGCATGTGACGATTCATATTTTACGAAGACATGATGAATATGCATTTCGGAATGCCTCCACTAGCCGAGCATTCGATACCTCGCATTTCATCATTCCTCTATGTAGAATAACATAATTGGGCAGTTCTCCGTAAGATTGAGAGCAACAACGCCTTCAGGACGTCGGTGACACTCACTGTTCCCTGACCACATGAGAGAGACCCCCCTATACATAGAAGAACGATTGGGCGGTTCTCCGTAAGATTGAGAGCAATAACGCCTTCAGGACGTTAGTGGTACTCACTGTTCCCTGACTATGTAGACAGACGTGTATAGACCCAGGCGGTTCTCCGTAAGATTGAGAGCAATAACGTCTTCAGGACTTCGGAAACACTTGTTGTTTCACTGACTATACACAAGAGATTAAATTCTACCGTGACATTCACCACTGAATTCCTAGAAGATAATATATCTTATCTCATTACTCCTATTTCATGATCGAAATGGTAATATATAAATGTATTACTCCGATTTCATGATCGAATCCACGACTGATCTTATGAAATGGTAATAGATATTACTCCAATTTCATGGTCGAACCTACGGCTGGTCTCATGAAATGGTAATATCACCACTTATTTTATTACTCCGATTTCATGGTGGAATCCACGATCCCATGGAATGGTAATACCTATTTTATTATTCCGAATTCATGGCCGAATCCACGGATGATCCTATGAATTGATGATTAAAACTACTCATCTTTATTACCCAGTTTCATGAATTATTCACCACTGAATTTCATAAATTAGTAATAAATACTCAGCAACCAGGCATCTGGACTACCACTGAGTAAGCCCCATAAAATGGTGCAAGTTTACTCGACAATGATGCATGACTGAGCGCCCGGATGCACAAACGAGTATTCAAAAATACGGAAAACGAGGAATCCTACACAAAACAGGAGAGATAAACAAATAATAATAATAAAATAGTGGAGAGGCGCCCATGGGCCGGTCCCGCCGGCGGTGGCCGGTCCCATGTCTCTCCCATTATTTTTCTTATTTTATCATTTTCATGAACTCATGAAAACTCCCTCATCCCAGCAACTTTCCTTGTTTGAGCAAAATTCATGGATTCTCCATAACTTCAAGGATTCTCCATAACTTCAAGGATTCATGAAGAACAATATTATAAAACAGGGAAAGGTGTGCGGGACCGGGCAACATAGCCGTCCGGCCATGCCCAAGCCGTGGCCGGTGCCACACCTTTCAAACCCTAACTTTTCATAATTATTATTTCCCTCAACTCATGAAACTCCCTTGTTTCAACAAAAACTCATGGATTCTCCATAACTTCAAGGATTCATGAAGAATAATATTATAAAATAGGGAAAGGTGTGTGGGACCGAGAAACCTAGCCGTCCGGCCATGCCCAAGCCGTGGCCGGTCCCACACCTTGCAAACCCTAAATTTTCATAATTATTATTTTCCTCAATTCATGAAACCCCTGGGTTTGAGAAAAATTCATGATTTCTTCATATTTTCTCATATATTGCTCAAATTACGAAAACCAAAAGCCAACATGGTCACACGACTGGCTATCCTCTCACGACAATTTTTAAATATTAAAACACTTTTATTTTAATATTTTCAAAATATTGATGAATTGAGCATACATGCTTATTCCAACAAAAATCAAGAGTTTCAGCCAAGATGAAACTCTTCTGAAAATTCACAATGTTGCTCGAACGCGCATCAGAAAATACTGAAACTCTCAGTATGGAGATACGGACACCACGGAAACACGTGCATGCCTTCATGACCGACTAGATTTATTCCTAGGGCTTTCACAAATTCGGTCCCACATGTTTTCATAATTCTTACCTAATTTGCTCAATTGCTCGTACTGGGCCCAAACTCTCTCCAACCAACTGGAGGATTCTTCAAACGGCCAAAAATTGGTCACGTGACCACCAAAAGCCGGTCCCATGGACTCTTGGGTGGTCCCCCATCTCTCATACCTAGGTTTTATCACCTAATGCTGAACCCAGCAATATTTCAGAAAATGATGAAACCGGCATTTAATCATCATTCTTTCACCAACTCTCAAAACCGAGAACCCTAGTGCATGCTCACTCGAGAACTGGGCACCACATGGACGCCCATCATCCCATGTGGTCGGTCCCTCTTCACTCATGATCAATTTTCACCAATTTTCCAATCGATGAAGGATTGATCAAAAATTAGGGTTTCGAACAAAGGCTCATGAAATCAGCATTCTGAGGAAGTTCAAACATTAAATTTATTTGATCCAGCAATCATCATCTAAATTAATTGTATAATATTTGGTAATCTACCAATATTTTAATTAATATTTTACTGGGTTACATCACCAGTAAAGAATTCGCCGAATCGAGCAATACTTGCTCAATTGCCCGAATATTGATCCAACTAACAATATTCAGTAATCTGTCGAATTGTGCAATACTTGATCAGTTGCTCGTCAAATTCTCAATATTTAGTGATTTGAAGAATTGAGCAATACTTGCTCAGTCACTCAAATACTGGCCAATAATTCATTGGATCGCTGAGCATTCATAACTCATGCCCGATTCAATAAAATCTAGACTCATTGTCTAAACAGTCAGCAACTGACTAATTAAAACACGTCTGCCTTGCAGACTTCACGATTCGTGAGATATCAATCACGTCATAAACGGGGCGATATCACTTAGGGTTTTGGTCTGGCGGCCTACGGTACGTGGATACATCCACGACGAGAACTGTGATTAAGTTTTGCCAACGGTTGAAGGAGTTAGCAAAGTAGTGGGTGCAAGGTCAGTCAAGTCTCCACACGACATGGAACTGACTTTACCGCGATCTCCCACTTTCCCATTCTTTCACTCAAAAAACCGTCACACTTATAAGGATCAATGTGTTCACTACTCTGACAGTATAAATAAGTCTCTGAATCCATGATTGAAAAACAAGAATTACATCAGTAATCGTCCACACAGAATTTCTCGAGTAACTACTCTCAGGAATTCATCAATCTACCAGAACTTATTCAAACTCAACAGTTCACCAATTATTGCAGAAACACACAACACATCCACAATCCTTGATCATCATTGATCCACACAATTCTCAGCTTCCCTCCTACAGATCAACCCATCTTCCTTTTCGCGACCGAATTGACTCTGGAACGGCCATTGTTTTGGTTTAGGACGGAGTCATACAGATTTATTTCCCGAATCTAAGCACCCCCTTTGCAGCAGTGCATCTATGTGAGAATTAACATTTTGCCCGACTGAGGAGTCTCGACAGCACGCTCAAAT
The DNA here is from genome assembly GCF_003573695.1 of Papaver somniferum. NCBI lineage: Eukaryota > Viridiplantae > Streptophyta > Magnoliopsida > Ranunculales > Papaveraceae > Papaver > Papaver somniferum. The sequence goes on along the minus strand of NC_039368.1, from coordinate 60,352,438 downwards.
CTTCACTTTCCCAAAAAACCGGCGGCCCGTTTTTCCCCATCCACAGATTGGAGACCACAGTGAGAGATTAATCTCTCGGTTGCAATCTCACATTTTCGCAAAATGGTTGATCTTAGGTCAGGTTCGGTTATAAATCCTAACACGAACATCGCTAGCACTAGCATCAACGGTGGTATTCCAGAAATCATTCCTGCTTCCAACAATGGTGGTGACACTACTCCTCCTCGAACCAACGTGGAAAATCATCCTCTTTTTGGCCGACATCTCGAAGAAATCATAGAAAATCCACCCACTATCGCTGATCTCATGAAAGTCCAGGAAGTTCTCGCCAAAAATCAAACTGATATGGCTGCTACTCATAAGGAGCTATGTAACTACCTCAAAACTCTTACTGACAAGATGCAAACAAAACTAAGGAGAAAGGGAAATACAAGGAAACATCTCCAAGCACGGATTCTGAAGTTATTCCAGTCCACGACGATGACGAGGCCCACAAAGCTGCGGAACCCGCTGGTTTCATCACCCGTGAGGACCTGGAACGTTTTATGGAGAATCGAGGAAAGGGCCTAATAAGCATGTATATGCTACATTTTATACCCATATTTATATTAGCTATGATACAATATTTTAGTTGCTAATACTATTTTAGTGCTTTTGTAGAAAGTACAAGTGAATTCGATCATCCAACGAATAAATAGCAAAATGTGAGACTTAATGGTGTTTGCGACGAAAATGGAAAAATGTGGTTGGCCTGGTACTTCCATATATCATCAACCATAATGATGAAATGTGGTTGGCATGGTATTTCCATGCATCAGCAACCACAATGATCAATTATGCTGGCCTGGTATTTCTATATATCAGCAACATTTATTATGCTGGCCTGGTATTTCTATATATCAGCAACATTTATTGCTGTCCTGGTATTTCCATGTATCAGCAGCCGGGTTGGCCTGGTATTTCCATGTATCCGCAACCACAATTATGAAATGGGGTTGGCCTGGTATTTCCATATATCAGCAACCACAATGATGAAATGAGGTTGTCCTGGTATTTCAATATATCAACAATCACAATGAAAAAAATGACAAAATGTAGCTGGCCTGGTATCTCCATATATATCAGCAGCATAAAATTGTTTCATAGGAGAGGCACAAACGCAGCAAATGAATTGAAATCAAAGTGGGGTTTGCACATGCAAACTAAAAACGGGAGTATTGTATCTTTCTTACTTTATTACAAATATATTCCACCGGGAAATATAATTTATTTTCCATGTGAAGAATTAATTGAGGAATATTTACACGTGAGATTATTTTGGAAATAAAGTAACTCTTTCTTCATTTGGGAGATTTTGGAAATAAGGAGAGATTATTATTTCATTGGAAGAACGAGGAGGCAATACTATTTGGGGAAAGATACTGATGACGACATCAACTTGCATGCAAAATATTTTCACAGAATAATTTATTTTGATTCTTTGATTAATGAAATAAAAGAAAGGGAAGGTTATAAGAAGGGGTGTTGACTATTTGATAGGAGAGCCCGGCCACAGGGCCGTAAGTAGAGAAGGGTTTTGAAGTTTTGTTTTCGATTCTTCATTTTTCATTAGCTAGAGTTTGATTTTAATATATTTATGGCTTTTGAGAAAGCCATGTCTAGCTAGAGTCATGTTAGGGTTTAGGTAGAAACCAATTTAATCGTGTAAACTCTATATTTATATGCTCAATAATGATTTGAATGACTAGTAGTTTTTCTTCATATGGCTTGGTATTTTATTGTTCATGTGATTTTCTTGATTATTTATGCTTTTCAATTGATATGGCATGCTTTGGTTAAGTTCTTTGACGTGATATTCTTTAGGATTGATAGGTAATGCTTTAGAATCACTACCCATGAAGCGAAGAAAATTACAGCGGAGAAACAATATTTGAAAATGCATGGAATATATTTTTAATGACTAGTAGAATTTGCATAATTAATTGGTGGAAACCGAAAATCCTAATAACCCGCTCTCATTTTGTTTACTGTTAGAGTTATTATTATTTCATTTTGTTCCAAATTTCTGAAAATCGTTCAAACATCATCTTGTCGATTAGTTATTTTTGATATTAATTAGTAGTAGTATTTCACACTCCTCGTGGGAACGACCTGTACTTGTCATTGTTCTGCTAGTTAGACACTGTGCACTTGCAGTATTTTATTGTAGGTTTCCCAACCTACCAAGTTTTTGGCGCCACTGCCGAGGATTCGCGGGTGTTTAGAATTCTTACCTCCCGTTCCAGACGGGGGATGAACCGTTGAAGTCGACTTGGACCACCGACTCCAATGTTAGTCTACGAACCCGAGGGGCCGAGGCGATATCGTAATCGCCATCCTTCCTTGTGTAGTTTATATTTAAACTAACCCTTCCTTAGGGTTCTAAAAATAAAGTCCAATGTTCAATGTCTAAAAGAAAAGAAAAAAAATGTCCAAAAATAAAATATTACAAAAATAAAAACCTTAATTACAGTTTCTAAAAAAATAATAATAAAATTATTTACAAAATCTTGTTCTTCACTCCTTTTTGATTTCTCTTTTCTTTCCTTTTTGGGCTTTTCCTTTCTTTTTAGCACTTTCTCTTTTTCTTTTAGCTTAACTCCAAATCTGAAGGCAAACAAAAATACCAAAACGCGTAAAAAAGAACAAATAAAATAAAACCTAAAAACAAATCTATAAACAAATCCCGTCGGCGGCGCCAAAAATTTGATCGAATTTTTTTATAATGGTAAGAAGGTTTAGAAGAAAATAAGAGAATAGGTCAGGCTAACTCTTAGGTTATTTCCGAGTTGAAAACCCAGGTTAGTCAGATAAATGAGTCTTTAAGAGAAAGAGGTAAGTTTCCTAGTCAAACTCAACCTAACCCTAGAGGAATTAATGAAATAGGTGAAACACCATCCGAACATGTAAATGCTATTAAAACCCTTAGGAGTGGTAGAGTGATAGACAACAAGGTTTCCATGCCTGATAGTGAACATGCTGTAGTTCACCCTTCTGAACCAGAAACTGAGGAGACTGATAGAGTCTCTAAAGAGACCAGTGAGGGTCATATTGATCCCGGCTTTGTTCCTAGAGCCCCATTCCCACAGCTGCTAGTTCCAACTAAGAGGGAGTCCAACTTTAATGATATATTGGAGGTTTTTAAGCAGGTAACTATCAACCTTCCATTATTAGATGCGATTAAGCAGATTCCCACTTATGCCAAGTTTCTTAAGGATATGTGTAAGCGAAAGCGAAAACTTAGTGTCCATAAGAAAGCCTTCCTAGCTAGTCATGTGAATTCTATTATTCAGAATACCACTACTCCTAAGTATAAAGACCCAGGGTCCCCTAATATTTCTTGCACAATAGGTAAATACCGTGTCGAGAAAGCTTTGCTTGACTTAGGAGCCAGTGTGAACTTACTTCCATACCATGTGTACCTTAAGCTAGGACTTGGTGAGATGAAACCTACCCAGATGACACTTCAGTTAGCTGATAGGTCCGTTAAAATTCCTCGTGGTGTGATCGAGGATGTTCTTATAGAGGTCGACAAGTTTATATATCCTGTGGATTTTGTTATCCTAGATACCCAATCTGTCCCTGACCCAGAGAACCAGATACCAGTGATTTTAGGTCGCCCGTTTTTAGCTACATCCAATGCGATCATCAACTGTCGAAATGGTATTATGAATTTGTCTTTTGGTAATATGACTATTGAGCTGAACATTTTTAATATTAGTAAGCTACCCTCTGAACTAGATGACTCGAAAGTAGAAGAGGTGAACATGATAGGAACATTAGTCGAGGAGTCATTACCAAACACTTTGTTAGAAGATCCATTAGAAAAATGCCTAGCTCACTTTGGGATTGATTTTGATGATGATAATGTGATTAATGAGGTGAATGCTTTGTTAGAATCAACCCCTTTGTTAGAAACTAGTAATGGATGGAAACCTAAGTTCGAACCACTACCAGTTTCTAAGTCTATCCTAGTTCCTTCGTTAGAAGAGCCTCCTAAGTTGGACCTAAAACCATTACCAGATACCATGAAATATGTGTTTTTAGGCCCGTCTGAGACTTTACCTGTGATTGTAGCATCCGACTTGGATAGTGATCAGGAAAGTAGGCTAGTAACCGTCCTTCAGAACAACAAGGAAGCGTTAGGGTGGACCATATAAGACATTAAGGGTATAAACCCTACTGATTGTATGCATCATATCTATTTAGAGAGTGACACCAAACCTTCTAGGCAGACGCAACGTCGACTGAACCCTAATATAAAAGAAGTAGTTCGAACCGAGGTCCTTAAGCTGTTAGATGCAGGCATTATCTACCCCATTTCAGAAAGTAAGTGGGTCCGCCTCGTTCAGGTTGTTCCCAAGAAATCCGGTATCACTGTAGTCCAGAATGAGAATAATGAGTTAATCCCAACCCGGGTGACTACGGGTTGGCGTGTCTGTATTGACAATAGAAAATTGAACAAGGTCACTAGGAAGGACCACTTTCCCCTTCCCTTCATCGACCAAATGCTAGAGAGATTAGCTGGACGTAGCCATTATTGCTTTTTAGATGGATACTGCGGTTATAATCAGGTTGTTATTGCCCCAGAAGACCAAGAGAAAACCACTTTTACCTGTCCCTTTGGTACCTTTTCGTATAGACGCATGCCTTTCGGGCTATGTAATGCCCCTGCGACCTTTCAGCGTTGTATGTTGAGAATATTTTCTGACATGGTAGAACGGTTCTTAGAGGTCTTTATGGATAATTTTTCAGTGTTTGGTTCATTTTTCGATGAGTGCTTGCATCATTTGTCACTAGTTTTGACTAGGTGTAAGGAAAATAATTTAGTGCTTAATTGGGAGAAATGTCACTTCATGGTTCGTTCAGGAATTGTTCTAGGGCATATCGTATCTTCGAAGGGTATAGTGGTAGACAGAGCCAAAGTTGACCTTATTAAAACTTTACAGGTCCCAAAAACCATAAGAGATATTAGGTCATTCTTAAGGCATGCAGGTTTTTATCGTCGATTCATCAAGGATTTTAGCTTGATTTCTAGACCTCTTTGCAATTTGCTTGCAAAAGACGTTAAGTTTGTCTTTGATGATGCTTGTTTAGAGGCTTTTGTGAAGCTTAAGAATTTACTCACTACCGCCCCCATAGTCCAGGAACCCAACTGGAACTTACCCTTGAGATCATGTGTGATGCTTCAGATTATGCTATTGGTGTTATGCTAGGTCAGCGAGAAAACAAATTACTTCATGTGATTTACTATGCTAACAAAACTCCGAATGATTCCCAGTTGAACTATACCACTACCGAGAAGGAACTATTAGCCATTGTGTTTGCCTTAGACAAGTTTAGACCCTATCTCTTAGGTTCTAAGATCGTAATATATACTGATCATGCTGCTTTAAAATATCTTCTATCTAAAAAGGATATGAAACCTAGATTGATTAGGTGTATCCTTTTGTTGCAAAGAATTTTCTCCAGACATTAGAGACAAAAAGGGTACCGAGAATGTAGAAGCAGACCACTCGTCTAGGCTAGTTATTGATTCCCCTGATGATTCCCTTCCTATAAGGGATAGCTTTCCTGATGAACAACTGTTCTTTGTTACCCAATTACCTTGGTATGCGAATATAGTGAATTATATTGTTACTGGTCGAATTCCCCATCATTGGGGTAAACAAGATCGTTCTAGGTTTTTAGCCGAGGTTAAGCACTTCTTTTGGGATGATCCTTATTTATTTAAGTATTGTCCCGACCAGATTATTAGGATATGTATACCTGAGAGTGACCAGTCCAGTACTATTTCCTTTTGTCATGATCATGCTTGTGGGGGTCACTTTAGTGCTAAGAAGACTGCTGCTAAGATATTTCAGTGTGGATTCTATTGGCCTTCGTTGTTTAAAGACTCCCATAGTTACTGTGTTACTTGTGAGCATTGACAGAAATTAGGAACCATTTCCCGTAGAAACATGATGCCCTTGAACCCTATTTTAGTTGTTGAGGTCTTTGATGTGTGGGGTATTGATTTTATGGGTCTGTTTCCTAATTATTTTGGTAACTTATACATCCTTGTCGATGTAGACTATGTCTCTAAGTGGATTGAGGCGGTTGCATGTAAGACTAATAACCATAGGGTTGTGATTGAGTTCTTGAAAGATAATATACTTACACGTTTTGGTACACCGCGATCTATAATTAGTGATGGAGGGTCGTACTTTTGTAATGGACCTTTCAGGCTTTTGATGAAGAAATATGGTATGACACATAAGATAGCTACCCCATATCATCCACAGACTAGTGGTCAGGTAGAGGTTTCCAATAGGGAGATAAAGCGTATATTAGATAAAACAGTTAATCCTAATCAGAAAGACTGGTCGTCTAGGCTTACTGATGCCTTATGGGCTTACCGTGCTGCATTTAAGACCCCCATTGGAATGTCACCTTATCAACTTGTGTATGGCAAGGCATGTCACTTACCGGTTGAGTTAGAACATAGATCATATTGGGATGTTAAGCATCTAAAGTTTTCACTAGACGAGGAAGGAGCCCATAGGAAACTCCAGCTCAATGAGTTGGAAGAGATTCGTAGAGATGCATACGATAGTGCTAAGGAGTATAAGAACAAAATGAAACTTGTGCATGATAAGAATATTTTAATAAAATCATTTTCTCCAGGTCAAAAATTTCTTCTGTATGATACCCGCTTGCATCTTTTCCCTGGGAAGTTACGTTCTCGGTGGACGGGTCCTTTTATTGTTCGCACTGTCTTTCCTCATGGAGATGTTGAGATCGAGACACCGGATGGTAGTAGTTCTTTGAAGGTTAACGGAGATTGAAAACCTTTTTAGAGCCCTTTACTACAGGTGATGTTGAGGAGGTCCCTCTGGAGGACCCAGTTTACCCTTGATTGAGCATCGAGGCGATTGTATATTGTATATTAGTTTTTGATTTCTTTCTTCACCCAGGTACTATCTTTCCGACTTCTCTCTTTACTGATTCCTCATGTTACCTTACTTTTTGGTATTGCTCTTTCATTAGAAACATTGAGGACAATGTTAGATTTAAGTTTCGGGGTGGGGAACAAACTTTTCGTTAGCTTTTAGTTGCAATAAATAAACTCCAGATCCTAGAAATTTATGCTTATTAAGGTTGGCACTAACCAATCTAAGTGGATGGGAACATCTTGGTTATAGGAGTTGAGGAACCAATCTGATTAGATGGGAACATCTAAAGAGTCTATTCATAAAAGCACAAAGCTCAGGTGTTAGAATTAAAAAAAAAAAACATGGTAGTTTCGCCATATCTCGTTGAATTCTAATCCTTCTATTTTTATTTTTTAAGTGACTTGGTGGGGCACACGATTCAAGTTTTTACCTTTGCTAGGGTGAATTAGGGTGATTGAGATACCTAAAATAAAAAAAATTTTGAGACCAGACCATCAGACCAACCGGAATAAATTCAATAAAGTCGACCACTGGTGTCCTTGCATATGCCAGTTGTGTTGACCTAGAGTTAGGTTTATCGACCACTGGTCCCCTTGTATATGCCAGTTGTGTTGATCTTAGTCAGATCGGTATCTTAGTCCATTAGGTTAGGTTCATCTTGGCAGAGGCTTTCAGACAGATATGGGAAACACCGTTCACTTTAAACCATCTATTTTTCTCTTTATCCATCTTCTTAATCTTTCCATGTGATTGGTTGACTCCGGTTATGATGTCCAGAAACTATCTGAGTAGAGCTCTGTCACTTATATATGAATTTTAGTATGTTGAGTGCAAACTCGTGTACAACAATTGGAATTTCGCATCAGGGTACTTCCTCCTGTAGTCAATCAGAGTATGCCAACCAAGGAGATTATTTAGTGCCTTCCAAGGTTTTGCATAGATAGCTAGGGTCCGGAGTAAAGGTTTTGTGGGTACACCTCTGGTAAACCCTCCGGAGACAATACTCCGCCGCAAGGGCCACCTAGCGGTTTAACGGCTTGCTTCACGTGCTAAGTGCAGTCATTTTATTTTTCTAGATTAGATTTGCTCGAGGACTAGCAAATAATAAGTTTGGGGGTATTTGATAGACACATTTTTTTGACCGAATTGTACTCAATTTTCAGTAATGTTGGTACTCGATTTTCTACTTATTATGGTGTTTTATGTGTTTGTAGGTATTTTTGGAAAATTCGTCTCGAAATGTTGGTATAGGTACCCGGAGGACACATGTTATTCGGACTCTCAGTTTTGGATAAGGGGCACCTAACTGATAAGGGGCACCCCAGGGAGCCAACTGTTAATCGCACCCCATTACTGGTTAAGGGGGCTCCATCTTCTTCCTTGATTTGAAAAGAAAAATTGATGGGAAATTTGGTTTCAACAGTAAAGGATTTATTATCTTTAAGATAAGAATATCTTCTTGCCTTACAAACATATATGAAGTTTTGAAGAAAAAGGAAGTTATCTTGTATTAAACAAGAAAGATATCCTTCGAAGATTTTATCTTGGATTTTATTCTGCGAATTAAAGAAGATATGGGTTTAATAAAGATATATAGCATAAAGAGAAGGAAAAATTTCTAATGATATTTTTAATTAAAAAGAAGAAGATTTTGGAGTTATGGAAGAATATATTTGAGTGATGTGTATTTGTGTGTATAAATAGAGAGCTAGAGAGCACTTTTGGGGAGAGTTTTGGGAGAGAAAACAAAATCACTGTTTTATCATTGTTTCTCCCATTTCATCTTTGTAAACACCCTTTGAGCAATAAAAATGAATTTTGAGCGTGTTTCCATGATGATGAGCTAATTCTTGCGCAACCCAGGCAAAGGATGAAGCTATCTATGCATGAATGATTCGTAACAATTTTATTTTCTCTAATTTACAATTTATAATTCATTCAATCCCCGCTTTTACGGAGTTCTAAATGTTCACATAATTTTCTTAATTACTTGTGATTCAATTTGATAGATTATACTTTGTTTAATCGATTGATAGTTTATTCTTAGGGAATACAATTAATATTTTGGAATATGTTTGATTATGTGTGAATTAAGAAATAAAGGACTTAAAGGATAGTTAGAGTTTTGAAACATATTTGGTATCGTTCATTCATGTGTAATAGTGGAATCTAGTGTCTTGGTTACTTTTAATACCTTGAAATCAATTTTGCAATAACTTTTCTATTTTTAAGTTTTATAAGTCTAAAATCTTTTGCTTTCACAAGTCTCAACGAACTTATAACTACAATTCAATTGAAAATCACATCAATTTTTGGCGCCGCTGCCGGGGAGTGGTTGCAAAATACTCTTTTCTTGATATCATTGTATATGGTTTATTTTTAGTTTTTGTACATAATTTATTTTTATTTTTCTTTTAAATTTCTTTTAGTCTTTTTATGCAGTTTGCTTGAATTTTTTTTAGGTACCTTAGTCCGAAGTTCTGCGGGCGAAAAGCAAGTATGTACTCGGCAAGCTTTTGCAAGAGCCACTTGGAAGATCCATTAGAGGTTTGCTTAGCTCATTTTGGGTTTGGTTTTGATGATGATAGTGTCATTTGTGAAGTCAATGCCTTGTTAGACTCTGCATTGTTGCTAGACACTAATAAATGGAACCCCAAATTAGAACCTCTAGTTTTGTCCGAGTCTCGACTAGTTCCATCAGTCGAAAAAGATCCGACCTTGACCCTTAAGACATTAAGTTCTGAATTTTTTCGTCTTGATGATATTAATAATGAAACCGTTTTAGATGATAATGGGTCTATGAGTCGTGATATTATTGCTTCATTGAGCTCTTGTTCCTCGGAAATTATTTCAGCTGATTTAGAACCTGATTTAGAGCGTGTTCCGCCAATAAAAACTGTCAAACAATCTGAATTTGTTGCGTTTGGGAATAATTTACTTATCCCATCTATGCATTATTTGAATATCACTTACATTTTTCGATTGAGAATGAATTTACATACCGTTTTGGAGGTTTATAGTGTTCACAGGACATATATTCAGCTAACAGGATTAGTTGGGATGATCCTCAACTTTTTAGACTCTATATATATGATTGGATGTCTACTTTGGGGTACCAAACTCACCTTGTTTGACTACATGCTAGGAAAGTAGGGAAACAAATACATTTCGCTTCATGGGAGTCAACCCATCAGATTTGTTCCCTCTACTCTATCTCTTATTTTTATTGTTTATTTTTGTATTTCCCATCTTAATTTCTACGTTGGATGACTCAATTACATTGAGGACAATGTAATGTTTAAGTGTGGGGGAGTAGATAATTATCCATATTTTTGCAGGTTTTCACTTTTCTTAGAATAAGAAAAAAAAATCAATTGAATAATATCTCTGTTTTGCTCGAGGACTAGCAAAATATAAGTGTGGGGGTGTTGATAAGCATGTATATGCTACATTTTATACCCATATTTATATTAGCTATGATACAATATTTTAGTTACTAATACTATTTTAGTGCTTTTGTAGAAAGTACAAGTGAATTCGATCATCCAATGAATAAACAGCAAAATGTGAGACTTAATGGTGTTTGCGACGAAAATGGAAAAATGTGGTTGGCCTGGTACTTCCATATATCAGCAGCCATAATGATGAAATATGGTTGGCCTGGTATTTCCATGCATCAGCAACCACAATGATCAATTATGTTGGCCTGGTATTTCTATATATCATCATCATTTATTATGCTGGCCTGGTACTTCCATGTATCAGCAGCCGCGTTTGCCTGGTATTTCCATGTATCGGCAACCACAGTTATGAAATGGGGTTGGCCTGGTATTTCCATATATCAGCAACCACAATGATGAAATGAGGTTGGCCTGGTATTTCCATATATCAGCAACCACAATGAAAAAAATGACAAAATGTAGCTGGCCTGGTATCTCCATATATATCAGCAGCATAAAATTGTTTCATAGGCGAGGCACAAACGCAGCAAATGAATTGAAATCAAAGTGGGGTTTGCACATGCAAACTGAAAATGGGAGTATTTTATCTTTCTTACTTTATTACAAATATATTCCACCGGTAAAGATAATTTATTTTCCATGTGAAGAATTAATTGAGGAATATTTACACGTGAGATTATTTTGGAAATAAAGTAACTGTTTCTTCATTTGGGAGATTTTGGAAATAAGGAGAGATTATTATTTCATTAGAAGAACGAGGTGGCAATACTATTTGGGGAAAGATACTGATGACGACATCAACTTGCATGCAATATATTTTCATAAAATAATTTATTTTGATTCTTTGATTAATGAAATAAAAGAAAGGGAAGGTTATAAGAAGGGGTGTCGACTATTTGAGAGGAGAGCCCGGCCACAGTGCCGTAAGTAGAGAATGGTTTTGAAGTTTTGTTTTCGATTCTTCATTTTTCATTAGCTAGAGTTTGATTTTAATATGTTTATGGCTTTTGAGAAAGCCATGTCTAGCTAGAGTCATGTTAGGGTTTAGGTAGAAACCAATTTAAATGTGTAAACTCTACATTTATATGCTCAATAATGATTTGAATGACTAGTAGTTTTTCTTCACATGGCTTGGTATTTTATTGTTCATGTGATTTTCTTGATTATTTATGCTTTTCAATTGATATGGCGTGCTTTGGTTAAGTTCTTTGACGTGATATGCTTTAGGATTGATAGGTAATGCTTTAGAATCACTACCCATGAAGCGGAGAAAATTACAGCGGAGAAACAATATTTGAAAATGCATGGAATATATTTTTAATGACTAGTAGAATTTGCATAATTAATTGGTGGAAACCGAAAATCCTAATAACCCGCTCTCATTTTGTTTACTGTTAGAATTATTATTATTTCATTTTGTTCCAAATTTCTGAAAATCGTTCAAACATCATCTTGTCGATTAGTTAGTTTTGATATTAATTAGTAGTAGTATTTCACACTCCTCGTGGGAACGACCTGTACTTGCCGTTGTTCTGCTAGTTAAACACTGTGCACTTGCAGTATTTTATTGTAGGTTTCCAAACCTACCAGGGCCATACACCGTCCTTGTACCATCATCAACCTCCATATCCCGCTGCTACGCAAAGAATCCCTCTCCCAAAAGGCTACACTTTTCCAACGTTCACACTCTACAATGGAACGGGGAATGCTCGATAACACGTTTCCCGATTCTTGGAAGCCTTGGGAGAGCATGAACATAACCATGTTGTCCGTTTGAAGGAGTTTTTAAAACCCCTGACGGATCGAGCATATACTTGGTACAACAACATCGCACCAGGGAGCATATCGAATTGGGGAGAAATGATTAATGCTTTCTACAGGAAATACTTCTTTGTTTCTGAGCAAGTTACCCTATCCGACTTAGGAAGGATGGCTCAGAAGAATACTGAAAATCCGAACGACTATGTGAAGAAGTTCAGAATTCAAGCTTTGGATTGTCATGATCCTAATGTTACCGAGCAACAACTAGTGGACTTGTGCATCAACGGAAAGATTCCAGTCTATATGGCCTTGTTGGAAAATCTCCGATTTCAAACCTTTTCAGAACTTCATGAAGCGGCCAAGAGATCAGCAACCACTGCTCTAGCTTTGTTAGAAAGAACAAAAACTGTCAAAGTCGAGGAACCGAACGCTCGAAGCAGCACCAACATGCGTTTGATCAACAAGCAGTATAACGTCGAAGCTTCCATGAATGTTGCTGAAGGGAGCAAGGGAAAAGATGAGGCACAACAACAAAAGAATTCTCCTCCGGCGTCTCACCCTCCAAAAGCACCAAGGAAGGACAACTAGACCAGAAACACGCAACCACTAGTTCAGCCTCAACAGAACAATCAGGAAGCGCCTGAGTTCCCTTTTCCTATTGAAGAAGTGATCGAACTATTAGAAGTCTGGATTCAAGATGGTGCAATCAAATTACCTTCCGTCAAAAAGGAACCAACTGAGGAACAAATGGAAAATGCACGCTACTGCGATTTTCATAGGTATGTCAGTCATCCAACAAGTGATTGCCGAACTTTGAAGCGCATATTCAAAGAAAAGGTCGACTCAGGGGAACTGGGAAATGAAGGAGTGCACAAAAATCCTCTTCCGTTCAGAACGTTTGCACTCTCTGAGCAACCGGTCAAGGAAGCAGTTCAATACCTAATTGAGCATATCTGCGAGTTGCTGCACTTGTCAAAATCCCAAAGAGATGACATGTTTACTGCACTAAACCACATTGTGTCAGCGAAACAAATAACAATTCAGGAGACACTCCCTGAACCTCCAGCAACAGACAAACAGATGTATGATTGGGTACTTCTCACTACAGTCCATCTCAAAGGAAATGAATTCAAGCGAGCGTTGGTCGACGTTGGCACTGCTGTTAACATCATCCCCTTGAAAACTCTCAGAGCTGCTGGCATCACTCGACAAGAAGCAATTCATGCACCTATATCAGTCAGAAACCATGAAGGAATCTCCAGGGATGCTTACGGTTACATCACTGTAAAGATAAGGAATGATTCAATATTTACAGAAACTAAATTCTTCATAATTAAGGAGGATCCGGGATATGACATGGTCCTTGGGAGAGCATGGACTCATGATGGAAAAGTTGTTGCGATATCTTCATCTTAAGCTACACATTTCTCCGTGGAAGAAATCTCTAACTCGGAAGATGATCAACCTTTCAAGCATTTGGGAAAAGTTGAAGCCTTGATGGAACTCACAAAAAAACCTGGGGAAAGCGCCCACGAATTCGTCAAAAGGTTTCGCACTCATCCAAGTCTTATTCCCCATGATGCATATGTATTACCAACTTTCAAATATGATACCCTAGTCCGGGGACTCAGTTCTTCTCAAAACCTAGCTATCACCAAATGTTATGAGTGGCTAGTTTCGCCTCAACAATACTTCACTAAGTGGTTAGATGCAGAACCTCTCAAAATTCAACACTCCACCAACACGGTCATCTCCAGAATAATGGCCGAGTTTGATAAACAGTATCCTAGATGCTTCCCTCTGCGCGAGTGTCCACATGTACCACAACCATGGAACTCCACTGCTCGGGGAATCCAAAATCAGCAGAAGATATTCAAGGCGCATACAACCAAGCCTAACAAATTCCAGGAAGGAGATTTAGTTCTTAAGGAAGCTAAACGTGATCTCCATTCTGCAAGGAGCTCCAATTGGGAAGGAACTTTTATGGTTGCAAGATCCATAATTGGAGGATACTACAAGCTAATCAACATGGATGGCAGGACCATACCAGTAATTCATGAGAATTGGCTCAAAGCTTTTGATGTCTAAGGTATTAGGCAATTCAGGCGTTCCCTGCCAGACACATAAATATTTGGTTTGCTTTTAGGATTTTCTTTCACATATATTTTCAATTCCTCCAAAACGTTTGCAATACTTGCATCCAGTATTTTAATTCAGTAATTTATCAAAGTTCTTTATTTAAGAAAAAATCTCTATCAGATCCAAAATTCAAAAGAAAATCCTCAGTCACTCATGAATTCAAAACCAATCAAAAATTCAAAACCAAAATAAAACCTCACATCTCTCAGAAGTTCAATGTTCGGAGATTATCAGAAGAAAACTAAAGAAAGCCGTCGAAGTATGATCCCTGCTTCTCAGTATTCTCCAAGACTTGCAAAGCCGCTCTCTCCAACTCCATCTTTTTGGTCAGCTCAGCAATCTTGGTCATTTTCTCCATCACAGCATTACTAGTAAAAGGGATGTTCTTCACTACTGCATCCTTGATAATGTTAATCTTCTGATGAAGCCACTTCAAGTTAAAGCCAAGTCTCTCAGAATTCTCCAAGTTGTACTCCCAATCAAAGAGTACATCTCGAGTAACAGTACTTCTGGCCCTGGTTCGTATATCATCTATAACATGCAATATGTTTCCCAATTGCATTGTCAAGAAGTAGCTACGATCAGGATCCCTGGAAACAACAATATGACCATACATTTTCCACAACTTCTCATACATATTGGCATACCCAGTAGGAACGCTGAATCCACCAACATACACATGATACAGGAGTGAAGAACCAAATGGAGGCTCACAAACAATCCCTGCATTGGGATATTCGTGTATTACTACACTATTCTCAACTACTGGAGCATCCTCTATTGTCATTGCAACAACTTCTTCTAGGACAGTCTCTTCTGTTCTTTGCTCGGTTTCAATAGCAACTGGAGTCTCAGTTTCCTCCATGGCTTCAACAATGATATTCTCATAACCTGGATGTGGATATTTGGTGATGTTACTGCTTTGATTCACCATATTGCTCGAATCTTCAACATTGGTTCCGTCATTCTCAACTTCGGTATTTGGTACCTAATACGAAGATTACATGAGATTAGAGCATGAAAATCAAAGGAAACCATACAATTCAGAATGTAAGTTAACTAACATCATCTAAGTTCTTATTTTTGCACCCAAAACATGAGCAAATGGTGTAGAATCCATGAAACACGTTTTTCAAACAAGCTCATCTGAAGAGATTCTACACTGCCCTGTATTAAACGACGAACTGGGAGAAATTGGTAAGTAATTTTAGGTTGGGTCATATACCATTCTCTTTGTATTGATGTTATATACAACATATAAAAATTTCATAGAAATCGGATGAACGAGCAAGGAGATGTGGTCAAAGCATCGGACAACATGCAATCTGGAAAAGTTCTGAAGGTCTCCTGGAAGTTTACTATTTCGCCTTTTTCAGGCCCTAAACATGTTCAAAATTCGAAAATCTTCTATTCTAAAGCTTGGAAATTTTCTGGGCTTGAAAATGCATATGCAGATTGCGAAAATCCGACTTCAGACGGGAATTCTACAACATTTCTAGTAAAATCTGAAGTCTGAAATTTTCTGGTGACGTATTTCAGCAAAGTTTTCCATAAATTTACATGGGTTCTCATTCATTCATCCACAAATCAGCAATTTCATACTTCTATGAAGAAATTACAGGAGATGTACTTACTAGGGGAGTCTCTAAATCATTTGAAGGCTCGGCAATACCGGAATCTCCATTGGTAACGCCACTATCTCCATTCGGTTCGGGATTTCGGGAATTCTCCATATTCCCATGTACCAAAGAAGAGCACGCTTCATCAACATGCTGCTCATCCGCAATGACTTCCTCCTGGACATCAGAGACAATCATCACTAATTCTTTCAAGAGCATATTACAATGATTAATGCAAAAGGAGGATACTTACGTCGACTTCCACGTCAGTACTTGATCCCTGAATTATTCGACCAAGAGAAAAATGAAGACCATCAATAACCGATGGGACAAAATTCTGGAACGAATTAACAATATTCTTTTAAGATCCTAATCACATGGACGGGAAAGTCGCAACGATGAAGAAAAGTGCTAATAACTCACCAAAGAAGCGGCAGGGGACCGTATATTGTTCGAGATCATCCTATGAGATATCCTGCTCCTGCCTTCTCCTCCCTGAGGACTTTCTTGAAGGTTTGGAGAGTTCACATCAAGTCGAAGTCTCACAGAACGGCCATCCTACCATGGAGTCAACAATACAATTAAAAGGGGGACTGACATACTTTGGCTAAAACCATAAAAAGGGGACTCACTTGCGTCGCACTTGGAGACGTCTTCCTTTTGTCGCCACTGGAAAGGTATCTCATCCTGGGTCGATCAGAAATCATGTCAAAGGAAGGGAACTCTCGAACTGGGGACTTAACATCCGTTGCAAACTTGTACACACACTCAAGTTGTTGACGCCAGAAGTCTATGTAACCCGGAGTCACAAAATTAGCACGATCAGAGCATGGGAATAAATACTCATTTCCCTCCACACGAGTGCAATCTAAATTAGCCTTCAGATACTCAATTGATGGTTTGCTCATTCGGTGACCTGGGACACACTGGTCGACGCCCATTTGTCGAGTTGCCCTATCGATGTTAGATTCTTCTACTCGGAATTATCCATGCATCATTGATACTAGGTGGCCAGGAGTGCAACTCAATATGAAAGATCTCTCTCCATCATTCAAATCAGTACCAGTCTTCAGTGTGAATTTTCCTCAGCAGTATTGAAAGTGATCAATTGCGAGAAGAGATCAGGAACCGACACCCAGGGGCGAAAGTTGAACTCAGATTCAATATCTAAGACGTCAGTAATACATATCTTATATTGTGGCTGCTTTCTAAACCAACGCATGATCCTGGCGTTATTTTTCTCAAGAAAATCATGACGAGTATCGACCTTGGGTCCTTGCAAGATGCTACTAGGAATTGAGGCGTAACTCTCAAGATGCTCCCACATCAAGGCTTGGAGGAACATGGTATTGGCATATGTTTCGACCTTCATGAATCCGTTGGAGATACTGGAGTTTACAACTAAAGAGTCTAAATTGGCAAACAATGAACCCAAGAATAGACTACCAATGGAAAGTTTCTCACATTTAGCCATCTTTATGGCGAAACAAATCATAAACGGCTTCAGCAAGTGTCCACAATCTTCAAGAATATCCCTGGAGAGCCACAATCATAAGAAAGTAGCAATTGTTAAAGTACCATCAACCGGTTCTTCATGAACTCTATCTCTTGGACACCAATGTGACAACCATTGAGCATAGCAGGATTTGGGAGACTCATTGCATTTGTGCATCTTGGCCTCCAATACATTAGATATCTCCTTCTCCTCCGCTGAAAGCTCTTCAGGGAAATTACCGGTAACTGGAAGGTGCAACAAAGCAGCTACATCTTCTAAGGTGATGATGAATTCCCCCATCTGCATATGAAGGTATGAGTCGGACCGCACCAACGGGCAAGCACAGCTACTATACCTGGTATATCATGATTGATAATTAAATCTCCAGCAGCTTGAATGGCTCGTGTCACCTAGGAACGATCCAACATGATCCGCACACGACTATGACCCATCATGTGTCTTGCCCATACAGAGAAATACGTCAGAGGTTTTTGTGAAAGCTTGAACTCCACATGAGAAGCCGAAAAGTGTTTCCCTTGCAAACAAAACCGAATTACTGCTTGAGGAGACACCAACTTATTCTGAGTAATGCTCCTGGGATTTATTAGCAACCGAAATGAGGAGCCTAAGGGACGCTTTTCAGGTCTATAATGATACACAAAGAATTTGTCCTCAGCAGTTGGAATGTTCTTAGTCTTGGGACTTTCCTCTTTCTCCTTAGAAATCTCAGAATCATCATTTCTGGAGGAAAACATCCTCTCTCGAAGAAGCATCATCTTCAGAAGCGCTACGGGACTGAGCCATTTTCGCAAAGTTGCTGTGACATCCATACACAAATTTCATCAACATAATTGAAGCAACAAGACAATTATGATGCTCATATCGACGTCTACAAAAATGGTAATCCTCAACTCTTACCTATTTACGATTTCACAAATTTAGTGATAACAGCGTAAAACCCCAAAACTTGCTTGTTCTTTCAAACCTGCAAAGCCGAGCAAAAAACTTATCATTTGGGAGTCAACACTGAATTTTCACGAAGCCATGAACGATTCACATAAATTTTCATGTGAACGTCCCATGATTTTATATCACAAAACATACATCATAAAATCATGAAATACAATTGTTTCTCTTACAATTACTCAAAATTTGATTTTATTCTATTGAAATAAAAGAAAACTCAAAAACTCACGTGCGCATGTAAAAAAAAAAATCTTTTTTTCACGTGGGTTAGTTTTGCTCAATTGAGCATTCGTCTGTGAAACGAGGGTCTTTCATATTTTTGCAAAGGTCCACATATTCTAAATAAAAATTTGAAATCTCATAAACCATTTTTTTTATCATGAACTCCAGGTATTTTCAAAATTCCTTTAACCCTAAGGATTATTACTTATTACTTTTACGAACAACCCTACGTTTCTAAAAGTATTTGCAAAGCTCATGCTTCGAAAAACAAACTTGGGTTTTCATGAAACCTAATAAAAAAAACTTTTACTACTGCAACTAGACCATTTCTATTCAAAAGTTTATGAATATCTTTCATGTTAGGGATTTTTGCTCGTTCCTTCAACTAACGAACAAATTAGCATATATACGTTTTCTAAAACTTCTTCGTAAATCCTACGCATGCATGCAACCATAGGATTTTTGTTTTATGAACAACTCATGAAATCATAAAGCACACAACAAAAAAAAAAAAAAATCGCACAGACTTACCTGCCGACATCGGCCGGAATTCTGCCAGACGGTGGACGGACAGGCGGCGGTGCTAGATCCGGCGAGTTCTCCCGCTGCTGATACTCGTGAGGTGATGAAGAGTAGAGTGGTCGGTCAATCAAAAAACACAAAAAGAATTTCAAGGATTCTTCCCTTTTATATTAATTTTATTTCCAAAACCTAATAAAACACGGGTTTCCTTTTTAGGCTCCGGCCCATAAATCCTAAGTTGACCAAAACTGGGCCTTTGACCGACCAAATTAACAATGCTTTTTCTCTCCATGCTTACAGAATCACGCCCTATCATACCATCAGGGTTCCTCATCCGAACATTTGCTCGTACATGACACCATTGGAGTAAATTGAGGATTCTGAAACTACCTTTGTAGACTGAGTTTAACCACTGATCTCTCGTCGACTGAAAATCACAATTTAATGCTTACTTCGGAACATGATTGTCCCTCACTAAGAAGGGGACTTAATGTAGATGGTGGATTTTCAACAAAGGACAAAACCATAAAATCATGATACATGTTTCTGACACGGCTTTCAGGCATGTGACGATTCATATTTTACGAAGCCATGATGAATATGCATTTAGGAAGGCCTCCACTAGCTAAGCATTCGATACCTCGCATTTCATCATGCCCTCTATGTAGAATAACATAATTTGGCGGTTCTCCGTAAGATTGAGAGAAACAACGCCTTCAGGACATCGGTGACACTCACTGTTCCCTGACTACATGAGAGAGACCCCTCTCTACATAGAGGAACGATTGGGCAGTTCTCCGTAAGATTGATAACAATAACGCCTTCAGGACGTCGGTGATACTCACTTTTCCCTGACTATGTAGAGAGACGTGTATAGACCCAGGCGGTTCTCCGTAAGATTGAGAGCAATAACGTCTTCAGGACTTCGACAACACTTGCTGTTTCACTGACTATACGCAAGAGATTAAATTCTACCGTGACATTCACCATTGAATTACTAGAAGATAATTTATCTTATCTCATTACTCCTATTTCATGATCGAAATGGTAATAGATAAATGTATAACTCCGATTTCATGATCGAATCCACGGCTGATCTCATGAAATGGTAATAGATATTACTCAAATTTCATGGTCGAACCCACGGCTGGTCTCATGAAATGTTAATATCACCACTTATTTTATTACTCCGATTTCATGGTCGAATCCACGATCCCATGGAATGGTAATACCTATTTTATTATTCTGAATTCATGGTCGAATCCACGGCTAATCCTATGAATTGATGATAAAAACTATTCATCTTTATTACTCAGTTTCATGAATTATTCACCATTGAATTTCATAAATTAGTAATAAATACTCAGCAACCGGGCATCTGGACCACCACTGAGTAAGCCCCATAAAATGGTGCAAGTGTACTCGACAATGATGCATGAATGAGCGCCCGGATGCACAAACGAGTATTCAAAAATATGGAAAACGAGGAATCCTACCCAAAACAGGAGAGATAAAAAAATAATAATAATAAAATAGTGGAGAGGCGCCCATGGGCCGGGCCCATCGGCCGGCCGGCCGTTCCCTAGCCGTGGCCGGTCCCATGCTTCTCCCATTATTTTTCTTATTTTATCATTTTCACGAAATCATGAAAACTCCCTCATCCCAGAAACTTTCCTTGTTTGAGCAAAACTCACGGTTTCTCCATAATCTGATGAACTCATGGAAAATAATATAAAATTAGGGAAAGGTGTGCGGGACTGGGCAACATAGCCGGACGGCCATGCCCAATCCTTGGACGGTCCCGCACCTTGCAAACCCTAACTTTTCATAATTATTATTTCCCTCAACTCATGAAACACCCTTGTTTCACCAAAAATTCATGGGTTCTCCATAACTTCAAGGATTCTCCATAACTTCAAGGATTCATGAAGAATAATATTATAAAATGGGGAAAGGTGTGCGGGACCGGGAAACCTAGCCGGCCATGCCCAAGCCGTGGTCGGTCCCACAACTTGCAAACCCTAACTTTTCATAATTATTATTTTTCTCAATTCATGAAACCCCTGGGTTTGAGCAAAATTCATGATTTCTTCATATTTTCTCATATATTACTCAAATCACGAAAACCAAAAGCCAACATGGTCACACGACTGGATAGCCTCTCAAGGAAATTTTTAAATATTAAAACACTTTTATCTTAATATTTTCAAAATATTGATGAATTGAGCATACATGCTCATTCCAACAAAAATCAAGAGTTTCAGCCAAGATGAAACTCTTCTGAAAATTCACAATGTTGCTCGAACGCACATCGGAAAATACTGAAACTCTCAGTATGGAGACACAGACACCAAGGCAACACGTGCATGCCTTCATGACCGAAAAGAGTCATCCCTAGGGCTTGCACAAAGTCGGTCCCACATGTTTTCATAATTCTGACCTAATTTGCTCAATTGCTCATACTGGGCCCAAACTATCTCCAACCAACTGGAGGATTCTTCAAACGGCCAACAATTGGTCAGTGACCACCAAGAGCCGGTCCCATGGCCTCTTGGTCGGTGCCCCATCTCTCATACCTAGGTTTTATCACCTAATGCTGAACCCAGCAATATTTTAGAAAATGATGAAACCGGCATTTAATCATCATTCTTTCACCAACTCTCAAAACCGAGAACCCTGGTGCATGATTACTCGAGAACTGGGCACCACATGGATGCCCATCATCCCATGTGGTCGGTACCTCTTCACTCATGATCAATTTTCAGTAATTTTCCAATCGATGAAGGATTGATCAAAAAGTAAGGTTTCGAACAAAGGCTCATGAAATCAGCATTCTGAGCAAGTTCAAACATTAAATTATGTTGATCCATCTAAATTAATTATATAATATTCGGTAATCTACCAATATTTTAAATAATATTTTATTGGGTCACATCACCAGTAAATAATTCGCCAAATCGAGCAATACTTGCTCAATTGCCCGAATATTGATCCAACTAACAATATTCAGTAATCAGTCGAATTGAGCAATACTTGCTCAGTTGCTCGTCAAATTATCAATATTCAGTGATTTGCAGAATTGAGCAATACTTGCTCAGTCACTCAAATACTGGTCAATAATTCACTTAATCACTGAGCATTCATCACTCATGCTCGATTCAACAAAGTCTAGACTCATTGTCTAAACAGTTAACAACTGACTAATTATAACAAGTCTGCCTTGCAGACTTCACGATTCATGAGACATCAATCACGTCACAAATGGGGGGATATCACTTAGGGTTTTGGTCTGGCGGCCTACGGCATGTGGATACATCCACGACGAGAAGTGTGAGTAAGTTGTGCAAACGGTTGAAGGAGTTAGCAAAGTAGTGGGTGCACGATCAGTCAAGTCTCCACACGACATGGAACTGACTTTACCACGAACTCCCACTTTCCCACTCTTTCACTCAAGAAACCGTCACATTTATAGGGATCAATGTGGTCACTACTCTGACAGTATAAATAAGTCTCTGAATCCATGATTGAAAAACAAGAATTACATCAGTAATCATCCACACAGAATTTCTCGAGTAACTACTCTCAAGAATTCATCAATCTACCAGAACTTATTCGAACTGAACAGTTCATCAATTATTGCAGAAACCCACAACACATCCACAATCCTTGATCATCATTGATCCACATAATTCTCAGCTTCCCTCCTACAGATCAACCCATCTCTCTCTTTGCGACCGAATTGACTCTGCAACGACTATTGTTTTGGTTTAGGCCGGAGTCATACAGATTGATTTCCCGAATCTAAGCACCTCCTTTGCAGCGGTGCATCTGTGTGAGGATTAATATTTTTCCCGGCTAAGGAGTCTCGACAGCACGCTCAACTCTTCACTTTCCCTAAAAACCGGCGACCCGTTTTTCCCCATCCACACAAACCCAGGTTTTCTTCACACGAGGGGATATTCGATAAAATCAACCTTTTATTCCGTAAAGCTGACCGGATTATACAAGGCATGTCTCTCACCCATATACGCATCGTGAGGATGCATTCTCAGGCTTTCATGGCTTCGATGGACATGGAGGAAAAGTGGAGACATGATGAAGCATCTCAGCACGTCGGGAACTCTCAACATGATGGAGTTTCTCCACAACCCAGTGCCAGGGATGAACGATTCGCCTCTCGATTGAAATGGCGAAGAACCGAGTCTAAGAAACTTCTAGACGAGAGCCAGTTTAATTACCCTATCCATAATGGTATCGTAATCCTCGATTCTGAGGTAGACGAATCGGAGCATTCTCAGGAGGATGTGGTTTGCGAGACTGAAGAAGCTTCTGAAGCGGATGCCGAAACTGCTGTTGGGGAAGTCGGAGCAACCGCTGAGGATGTTGTCAAGGCATCTGGGGAGGCGGCGGAAGCATATCTTGGAGCCGTTGTTGAAACGAATTCTGGATGGGATGTTGAAGCTGCTGCTGAAACGACTTCTAGATGAGACGTTGAAGCTGTTGTTGAAACGGCTTCTGGATGGAATATTTGCTGTCGGAGAGGGTGCTGGGGCAAGTGCTTGAAAAAGCTCTGATGGAGGCGTCATTGACCAAGGTGTTTGTCATTGACAACTGATTTTCCATTTTGTGATTTCCTTCCATAGAGAAAATAATCTTTTCGTAGCTTGTAGATCTTTTTGATACTTCAGTTTTTTTTTTGTTCGTGCGACTGAAGCCATGTTTCACCGAGTAATATTCTTTCATTTATGCTACTTTGATAATTTCATATCTTTGATTGAATGAATAAAATCTCCCGGAAGAACCCTAAAACCCTTTTTTGTGAAGAACCATTTCCTTCATCCCCCATAACAATCCAGCGGAAAGGGAGCCAAAATACAATAATGCTAATAGGCATGTTATCTTCTTCCCGTTTAGCTACTTTCATAGCAACGCCTTGCATATCATTGGCAACAATAACTCAAAACATGGGAAAACAGTAGAAAGAATTAAGGATTTGACCAACCTTTTATTGGATTTTCCCTTGCAAATTATCCAGGGCGTCTGTGGCATGCCGCCTGAGTATGTAGAAGTTTGAGCTGCCACAAGATGGACAACACGTCATGAGAGAAATAGGGAAAACCCGTCAGGTGAAAGCCGGGACTATAGATTCTTGAAGGAAGGTGTCCGCGCCGCCGCTTGATGATCTTCTTTCTTGCATGTTCCTTTCTTCAGTATCTTTGAATAAGATATTTTTTGTGGGGTTTGATTTTTTCTGGTTTTGAATCGACGGGTAATGGCTCTGTGAGGGTTTGGGTTCACTTGGTATTTTTCCTTTAAGATGGTTCAGGAAAACTTATTTTTAAGGAAAGATGCTCTTAATTGAAATTGAGAACCCTAATTATGAATGCAAGCAGTGCAATCATTTTTAGATAAGTAACAAATATCGCATGAAAGGGGAAATTGCTAAAGGAAATGCTAAAAGGAAAACGTTGGAGGAGAAGGTAGCACAACGTCTTAGGTATATAAGGGCTTGAGCCATCGCGAGTGAATTATCACACCTTCTAATTTTTCGGCATTGATGAGTTTGCAGTTACCACCCAAGATAACATATGCCACCAGATATGGATCGTCTTCCCTTCTTTAGGAGATTCAGGTTGATTGGCTACCTTCACTGTTACATCTCCAACTTGAAACGTGGTCGCCTTGACTACCATATCTCCAATTTGAAACGGGTTTGGGAGTTGTGCAACCACTTGATTTTTGAGCTCGTCATCTTTGACCGAGGCAGCTTCCAAATTTTTGATAAAGCACTTGAAAGGCCCAGCGTCCCATTTACATCTCTTAATGACGCCCGGGTTGATAACTGGACCGAGTCCCCATGCTTGACCGAGAGGAGAAGTGACTGGTTGGAGAAAGGATTGTTCAATAAGATTTACTTGTGTTCGGAATTTACGGGTGAACGTCGACGGGCTTTCTCTAGGTAATTGAGTTACATCAGTAAGTTGTTGACACGGAAACATGTGATCTTCAGGGTTGGATGACTTGTTGGAAATTCTTTCGGGCATCGACACCGGCAGAGGGGATACTCCTAACTTCTATTTGTTACCATGTACCCATGAGCGCCCTAGAATCATGTCGTAATTTGAGAGTTCTTTGACAAAGTGGAATTTGCCATGTGTCAGAGCATCTCCCACCTTAATTTCAAGGTTGATGTAGCCATATACGTCTATTGCTTCTCCTTCCAAGTTTTTGACCATATTTGGGGAAAGGGTAGCCTCTTGTTTCGAAATTCCCGCAACTCTCGGAGTATTTATGGTAACAATGTTGAAGTCAGAGGCCGCGTTGATCAATGTGCTATCAAGCTCGGCGTCCCTCAGATAAACCGTGGTCAGCAGTCCCCAGTTGCATTTTCAAACACCGCTTCCTGAGAGAGCTTGGGATTCTGGCGTGGTTTCTTCAATAGGAAAAAGTCAACACGATTAAGGGATGCAAATATATCTTGACGCTGCGCCTTGGATAAATAGAGAATTTCGCATACATGCTGCATCATGGATTGCACGATTTTGTGAACAGAGTCTCCAGAGAACATGCAACTCCTGACTGGAAGAGGATCCCTGTGAACTCCCTCATTTCCTAGTTGAAGTTCCCCTGCCTCCACCTTTTCTTTGAAGATACACTTTAATCTATTGCAGTCACTGGTCGAGTGATGGACAAACCTGTGGTAGCGGCAGTACTTAGGATTTTCCATTTCCTCTTCAGTTGGTGGGAGCCTGATAGGAGGCAGCTTGATGGCGTCATCTTGGATCCATGTTTCCAAGAGTTCAATTACTTATTCAATTGGGAACGGGAAATCTAAGGCCTTTTCTCCGGCTTATTGATTCTGCGCAGGAGCCTTAGCTGCAACCTTTCGCGGTGGAGCCGCCTGATGTGCTAGCATTGCGCGCTTGGATTGCTGTTCTGCCGCTGGAGCCTTCCTTTTTCCTCTTTCGCTTACCATGCTCAAAGAGGGGCCAGTGTTATATTTTTTGTTGATGAGGCGTCTATTTACTCGAGTTTCGCGTGTGTCTTCAAACTTGGCTGGCCTGGTTCTTTCCAACAATGTTGGTGCTGTTGTCGCCGACCATTTAGCAGCTTCATGAAGTTCAGAGAATGTCTGGAATCGCAGATTCTCCAGTAAGGCACGGTCGATGGGAACCATGCCATTGATGCAAGAATCCACTAATTTTTGTTCCATCACATTTGGGTCGTGACAATCCAGCGCTTTAATTCTGAATCTTTTGACATAATCATTTGGATGTTCATTGTTTCGTTGAAACATCCTTCCTAAATCTAAGAAAATAATTTGCTCAGACACAAAGAAGTACTTCTTGTAGAAAGCCGTAACCATGTCACCCCAGTTGGATATGCTGTTTGGTGCAATGCTGTTGTACCATGTATATTCTCTTCCGGTAAGTGACTTCGAAAACTCCTTCAAACGGAGAACATGATTGTATTCGTGCTCGCCTAAGGATTCCATAAATCGAGAGACATGTTCACGCGCATTACCGGTACCGTCATACAGGGAGAATTGAGGAGAAGAGTATCCTATCAGAAGAGGAATCCTTTGTACTTCAGGAGGATACGGGGGTTGATGCTGATGCATGTCTGCAGAATCGCTTTTGCCTCGGTTTCTAAGAAGTCGTTCCAAATATTCTCGTGTGATAAAATTGGATGGTTGATTCCTCCGTTGGAGCTCCTGAACGAGTCTCTTCATCTACAAAGGTGCGCTCTGCTGAGGTATCGGTGCCAGGAGTATTGAAGGTGTTCCACATTGTCTCTGGTTGGCGTGATGCCTGTGGTAGCCGCCTTGTTAGTGTCTTAAGGAAAATAAGAACCTATTTCTGAGTCAAATCCATGTCCGTCTGAGCTCTAGCGAGAACTTCCTGTCTTTTCATCAAATCAACAATGGTAATATGGTATCGGCTTCCTATGGCTCCCCCAGTTTCTCGCGGAGTAGAAGCGGCTCTGGTGACGGTCGGAGGTGTCACACTCGAAGAAACGTTAGGGGTGGCGGCAGCGGCTCTGGCTCTGGTGACCGGAGGTTTAACGCCTGAAGGAACATTTTCTGCGCCGCTGGTGTTGACAGGTGGCGTGTTAATGCCACTGGAAGTTAATACCGAGAATAATTTCAGCGCAAGTGTTTTAAGGGTTTGTTGCTGGTCCGGACCTGAGTTCTACCATCTTGAGATCGGTAGTAAAAAATGAAATTTGGAAATTGGAAATTGATATTGCAATCGAGAGATTAACCTCCCACTGTGGTCGCCAATTATTTGTGGGTGAATCCTGTTTCTGCTGATTTTGGTAATTTTGGGTGTGGATGAGAAACAAATCTAAACCCTAAACAATGCACTGCACGGGAGTACTTTTGATTCGAGAGATCAATCTGTACAATCCTGTCCTAAACCAAGAAATGGCCGTTCCAGGCTTGCTTCAGTCACAAAGTGAATGAGAAGGGTTGGTCTTAGGGAGGGAAGAGAAGAGAGTGTTGAGACCAGAATCATTAATTCTGAAGGTGTGGCTTGTTTTATGACTTGTATCAGAAAGTGGAACTGGCTTGCAGAGTAAAAAGCTATCAGTTCTTGGTGATTTCTGGATACTATGTTGTCGCCGACCAAAAACTTGTTGTTTGGTGGAAATAGAGAAGCCTATTTATACAAGTCATATTGAAACGTACCCTGGTATCGTAGGAAGTGGAAACGATTGAGTGGTGGAATAATAGAGTAACGTGTAACCGTCAGACGTTATGCTTCCATGATGAAGGAAGTGGATCTGTTTACACCGTTACTTTTCACCATCACTAATTGTCCCTCTTTATGACACTTTCTTGTAACGGGCGCATTGCACGCTGCACACTGTAAACCGCCAGACCAATACCCTGATGAGCATCCCCCAGTTTGTGATATGTTTGATGTCTCGAGTGTTTTCATGGAAAACATGTAGCACTTTGCCACGTGTGGCAAGTCAAATTCAAGGGACTTACCGCAGGAAAATAGCATGTGCTGCTATTAGGCTCGTTTTGGATGGTCGCCCAAAACTTGCCACTGGCCTGTCAGTTCGGTAGCGAACTTGGACGGCCGAGATTACATCTCGTGAAGAAGGGTAGCCGCTGATTACGGCTACCTTCTGTTGGCGCCTGATAATGGCGCAATGGCGTTTTTGGTGTATGCCAGTGGCACTACGACATGACTGGCATAACTCGTGCATGCCAGTGGCATAGTGGTGCAAGTGGCGCATAGCGTAGTGCCACGAGATTTAAGCGGCTGGTCGCCTAAAACTTGACACAAGTCTGTCAGTTCGGTGGCGAATTTGTGTGGCTGATATTGCATCTCACAAGAAAGGATGGCCATTGATTATGGCCATATAGCAAAGTGGCGCCATTGGAATAATGGCGTCTGGTGCAACCATGGAATAACGGCATTCCAATGGCGTAGCCGTGGCAACGATTTTGGCATATTGGTGTTAGACCCAAATATGGCTCTGGCAACATTGCCATGTTGCTAGGTTAAACTTAAGGCCTTAGGAGAATCACTTAACTTAGTTGGCATGGCGACTTTAGCTAAACTAGGGTTTGGCGTATCAAAACCTTAATTAGCACGTGCGCTGCGGCACGGTGGAGTGGCTGACATAGCTGGCGCATGCCAGTAGCACGGTGATGCAAGTAGCGCCTGGCGTAGCCATGGACGCTAAATTTTGGCACACTGGTGTTAGACCCGAAATGTGGCGTGGCAACATTGTCCTTGTTGCCACATCAATCCCAATTCTCTAGGAACGTTGCTTGGCTTGGTTGGCGTGGAAACTTTGCCTGAATTAGGGTTTGACATGCCGAAACCCTAATTAGTGTGTGTGGAATGCGGACGCGGCATGGCGACACTTCTTGTGAAAACGGTGCCATAGCTGTGCCAAAGGAACTATAGCGATGTCATGGTGTGGAAACGACCACATGAGTAAGGATTTCCGTGGGTGGCTATGGTATGGCGTTTTTTGGCATGCCCATTCGGCGTGTGCGATAAGCATGCTTTTGGCATGTTTGGCATGTCGTTAGCATGTTGGCGCGGTTTTGGGAAGCTAACATGGTGTGGCGACCTCTTGACACATTTTCCACCTCTTTTAAAGCTGTGGTAGGTTTAGAGCAACTTCATTGGTCGAAAAAAAATAGGGGGCCGGCCAAACATGGTGTGGCCATACTTCCAGTGTGAGTGTGGCGAATTTAGAGCAACCTGATTGGTCGATGGAAACTGGGGCCGACAAGTATGGGCCCAGCCACAACTGGTGTGAGTGTGGCGGTTTTAAGGCGACCTGATTAGTCGAGGGAAATAGGGCCGGTTTAGGATGGGGGCGTGGCCAATGGAAAGTGGCGCCGGCTGACCTAAGGAATAGCCACGCCTCCCTTTGCTGCTGCTCCTATCCTGCGGCTCCTTGTTTTCTGATTCTGGGCAAGATTTTGCGCCTACTAATCCATGGTGGATCAATTACCTAGTTTGCCTAGGCTTAAATTCAACAAGCAAGGTCTGATATACTGCGCAAGGCGCAAAACCCTAATTTTTGAAAATTAGTCAGGGTAATTGATTGAATTCTACGTGTTGTTCATTGCCAGAGCGCATCATGCTTTCTGATTGAATACCTTATGCAAAGACCTTATCCTTGATATTTGGAAATTCGTGCTACTCTGCTGCGAGTGAACACAAATTGTCATGCCATATCAACATTAAGGGTTCAGCCGAGAAACATAGCACATAAAGCATTCAAAGAAACTTATATTAAGTGAATATAGGCAAGGTGCCAAAATTTACAGAATATCTGGGATTGTTGCTACATGCACCATTCTGGGTAAATTTCATGAGAGAGTATTGAGTTGCTTAATAAGTGTGACATTGAAGAGGTTAAACACTCATCACTTTTACGTGGCTCTGTCTCTTTACAGAGTGACGGCCTATTAAATACAGAGTTTTACAATTTTAGCCCTGAACTAAAAGCCATCATCAACACCATGACAAAATAGATAACGGGGAGAAACATGATGAGTTGATCTAGCTTTCAAGTAGGCTAAATAACTGTGCACTAATGTTGAAATCCAGGTTGAAACTACCGAAATTCTTGTTCGTTTTGCCATGTTCTACCAGTACGCTGTCCAGGAAAGATTCAACCTCAGTTACTATGAAACAAGTAGAAGAGAAAACGATGATGAAAAGAGAATTACAAACATCATTTCGTTTGTGTTAGTGGGACTTAAAATTATCCACGGAACTTAAAACTTAGTTTCTCTAAATTTGGCTTTGGCTTGCAAGAACTTAAATCATGGAGGCAGTGATAACCGTTATGCTTGTAATTTAAGTATGTACTTCTTTTTAGGCTTGCCCAAGTCTTTTTATAGAAAAAGAACTAGGATACTTTGAATCTTCACATCTGATGCAATGACGTTGTGGTGGGGGAGCAAGTGCAAAAATAGTTTTAATAATAAAAGAACTCATTTGTTAAGCTTGATGGGAAAGTTGAATTAAATGAACCAACCACTAACTAGTTTATGTGATGCTTAACATCTATAATAATTATCTTTGGGCTTCAACCGTTCGTACAGACAAATAATCAACACCTAAATTTAGCACGTAACATTTCAAATATTAAGGAATAATATCCGGACCCTTTTAAATATTAAGGGATGATATCTGGACCCGTCATTGACTGTCAAGTCATACCTTTGATTTAACTTGTTGGTTAATATTTCTATAACAGAATACGCATTATTACGTAATTCTCCTTATTATTTATAATAGTGATTCTAGGAGACCTAACATCTAATTAAAGACATAAACTTTTTTTTTTTTTTTGCAAAAGAAGGGAAAATTTTATAAAAGAATCAAAATCACCAAAGTGGTGATATGAAACCCAAAAAAGTTACAAGAATGTGTGAGTTACATCATCCCAATTACAAATTATTGTAGACAAAGAAAAACCTGAAAAGATAGCAGTGTTGATAGTCCAATTATAAAGCAAGGACTTAACATCAACAATAACCTGCTTAACAGATTTAGAGACATTGATATAAAGCATGTTATTCCTCTCATTCCAAATACTCCACTAGATTGCAACTGGTAAGTATCCCCAAAGTCTTTTAAGCCTGTTTTTGCTTTTCTCGTTCTTCCATTCCCATAAAGTTCTTTTGACATCACTGGAGAATACCCATCTAATGCCAAAACTATTCAAGAAATAAGTCCAGATCTCAAATCTTAAACTGCAATGCAAGAAAAGATGAGGATTGGTCTCTGGATGCTGGCTGCAAAGAAGGAAGTTATCACTTTGCACCATCCATGCACTGAATAATCCATCTAAAGTTGGAGATCCATTGTAACATAAAGTCCAAACTATAAATGAAACCTTCGAAGGTACTTTTGGATTCCACAACTGCTTGTCAGGAAAGTACAAAATCCATCTGTTTCTAGAGATGTATAAGCATTTGCCACTGTAAAGCCTTTCCCATTGCCAAAATCCCAGTGTCTTCCCTCCTCAGTCAAATCAGTAGCCAAAGTATTAGCAGGATCACCAATAACCTGCAACAGATTTATTACTTGAAGAATTTCATTATCAATTGAAGGTCTAGAAAATTGCAAGTCCCAAGCTCCCTCTGCAGAAATGATGTCTTTTAGATTCACCTATTTTCTTCTTGAAAGTTTGAATAAATATGGAAAAGCCTCCCTCAAAATAACCTCACCAATCCATCTATCCTCCCAAAAAGAAATGCATATGCCATCACCTATATTCAAAGTAGTACCAGATTGAACAAAATTCTTTGATTTTAAAATTCCCGCCCACAAACTATAACACACAACCTTTTTAGTTTGATTTGGAAAAAGAGCATCACTAAAACCACCAAACTTTTGGTTAACTATTCTTCTCTGGGGAGCATGCTTTTCACTGCCATATCTCCAAAACCATTTGGCATGAAGAGATTTGTTGATCAATTGCAATTTCTTGATACCAATTCCACCCCTGCATTTAGGAAGGTTAACTTTAGACCAATGAACCCAGATCTTTTCTATAACCGTGTCAGAAGGTCCCCTTTTGTGTGGTAAAGAATGTTTAACATCGTCGACAAGAAAACAGGTAAATCAGTTGGATCTGTTTCTCATAATATATCACCTACTGCATATGCCAGTGTTTTCTTGAGGAGAGTCGCCAGTTGATGCGTCTACCACCTCGACAGTCTACCACCGAAGCTTGTGGTACCATTTCAGCTGGTAACATTTCTACAACCAGATTACTAAGAGCTAAAACCATAAAAATACCCTACTAGACAGAATGATGGTGATTCTCATATCTCTTACCAATAAGGATCCACAAATACTACATTACGGCTTTATGCTTATCTAGGATTTTGATTTATGCTGTTTTAGTAATCTGCTATATTTGGGTTCTCCTTGCACCTTCAATTCGCCATAAACTGCTTTCTGTATCTTGTATCCCGAAGCTCTAATAACCAATCAAGCAAACAGATATTGATTTATACAGTTTTTCCTCTTCTACTATTTGGATAAAGTCTGTATTTTTCTGTTTTTTTTTGGGGGTTTTCCTTGCAACTATATTGAAAATCAACTTTCTTCTGTATCTTGTACCTTGGAGCTCTTTTAACCAGTGAAGCCCATGTTCATCTGTGTTTCTAGATCTATTCTGTATCGTTTTTCTGATTTTAGATTTTATACAGGCTGCAAGAAAGACGATAGGTGATGAAGACAAGTACTTGTCCAGAGTAACTTCAAGGTTAGTCATTGATGACCACACTTGTTATCCAGTTATAATTTTGCGAATCCCACTAGATGTATCTTTTCCTAACATGCACAGTATTTGAAATGAAAGATGGTACGTAAACATTAATTTCATGTCACTAGGATGCATTCATCTGGAATCACAGTCGCATCTTCCCAAGGGAGTCTGTTGCCGAGATCTAGCGGGGATGTAGGTCTGGCATATGACTGCTCAGAGCTTTCTGTTGATGGATGGGATGGCATTTCTCTTGAATTTTGTGTGGATTGGCCTTTGCAGCTGTTCTTCTCACAAGATGTTCTCTCCAAGTAAATTCCATTTCTCAATTTTGCATGCACATCATTATATAAGTTGGAGCTGGTCGAAAGTTATTTTTTCACAAAGTTTAAGCATGGAATCTGCTTCAGGTACCGCCGAGTATTCCAGTATTTGATCAGGCTTAAAAGAACACAAATGGAGTTAGAGAAATCTTGGGCTTCAGTAATGCACCAAGATCACACGGATTTTGCAAAACGTCGGAATGATCGGGAAAACTGCTCCATATCCCAGCAGCGGCTGCAACGCTCTAGACCAATGTGGCAGTTGAGGGAGCATATGGCTTTCCTTAATAGAAATCTGCAGTTCTATATCCAGGTTTTTGTGTGCTTCCAGACGTCTTTTCCCTTACTTGTAAACACGTGCAAACAAAATGAACCTCAACTCTGCTAGGGGGTTTTGGCCAGTTACTCCACTACTCACAGTGAAGGCCTATACATTTTCAGGTCGATGTGATAGAATCTCAGTGGAATGTTCTGCAAGCTCGTGCTCAAGATTCCCATGATTCCACCGAATTTGTGGGATTTCACCAAGAGTGAGTATAATGCACTATCCAGTTAATTTTACAGCTAGAAAAGCAACTAGGATTTTCATTTAAGCTTGATCTACCATGGTCTCTATAACTTTGTTAAACTTTCTTGGCTGCTTGCACATTCTGGAGTATTGTGCTGAAAATCGACATTCCAACATCTCTTAGGGAATGTTGTTACCAATATTCAGTGATCCTTCTGATTCACTGTCATGCTAACCTTAATTATTGACTATCCTATAGGAACTGTCAGTAATTAATAATGCTTTGCTAGTATGCACTTCTTACCGCTGTTCCTAGAATAGAAACTGTTCCGGTGTTGGGTAACAGAAAGTGCTGACATTTTGTGGAACGTTATTTGCAGATACTTATTTGCTCTGATTTCACAATTTTTTCTAGACATTGGATCTGTGTCGAGGATACTCGACAGTATAATGGAACTGTGCCTGCAGTTCTGTTGGACCATTGATTCTGAAAACAGTCCACACTCAAGTGACCTAGACCATATAACCGAGGTAGTTTGATTAGTTTTTCCTCAGTATGGTCAAAATACTATTTTCTGTTCCCTTGCTGTTTCTGTCTTGTCTATTTGATTTCAGTGGTGTTTATCAGCTAATGCTCTTTATTACGGGAATTTAACAAGAAATCAAACTCGTTATACACGATATTGCGTAGTAGTAGGCTTGCTGGGAGTCAACGAGCTCCATTTTTGAGAAGATTTCTCTTACGTCTGAATTTCAACTCCTTTGAGGTAAGTTTTGTCTGGCCACGTTTTAATGTCTTTCATTTGAACTTATTCCAACTAATGGGTGTTTTATGTTCAAAAACAGACAACTGCAAGAGGAGTGTTGAATGTTGTTAAATCACGCCCAACCCTCCCTGATCTACCTCAGTAGTTAGTCGGTTGTCTGCCATGGAAGAAAATTTGCGTATCAAGGATGCTTTTATCGTATTCCATTTTATTTGCAGTGTGGTACTGATGTATATGTATGTATATTATAAGTGAGGCAAGTTCTTCTGTTTAGAGTTGTCCAGTCTAATTAAAGATCCTTGTTTGTCTTAATTAAAGATGAGTTTCAACAGTTCTACTATTTTTCTTTGTAACATAATTTTCTCAAAACATAATCTAGTTATGTTGTAATATAAAAATATTTCAGAAGTGAAATTTTGAAAATGTTGGAAATAACTTTTCTAGAGAGATTGCTGATTCAATATTAGGAATTAGAATATATATAGACATGTTAGGAAACTTGAACAAGGACAAGCTAAGATGGTTAGTAGCTAATAGTGGGTAATTTTGAGTAAAATCAATGTACAGTAAACTGCAAAATGAAACGAATAATGATCTGAACTATAATGCTGAAACTGCTAACTGTTGGAAATTTTTCTGGAAGTTAAAACTTAAAAGTATCGCGAAGGATCAAGATTTTCATATGGAAATGCATTCATAATGCACTACCAAGTTAAAACTTAGAAGTCTCACCAAGGATCAAGATTTTCATATGAAAATGCATTCATAATGCACTACCAGTTAGGAAAATCTAGGACATGGTAGACCCAACTTTGATATGAAATTCATTTTCTGTAATTTTCCATGTGAGTCATTTAAACATCTTGTTAGGACACCAACACTACAACTCACTTGTTCTCTTTTAACGACTTATTCTATTTAGTATTCTACTTCCTTAATTAGTTTAGTTCCAGAAGTTCTATTCTTAAATAGTTATTAGTTGCTTTAATTAGAACTGCCTTGTTTAAGAAGTCATAGTAGTTATAAATACTCGAAACTCTGTGTTCTTAATGGCATTGAATACAACTTAATCAGTTTAATTACTCTCTTGTTAATAACTTTTGTTCATACTTTTCTCTACTTTTGTTCATACAATTCACGTTATTCTGTCACTTTGGTTTCGAACTCTATTATCTGTCATCAGAGCAGGTTAGGTTTTCTCTCAAGTTTCAGCAAAAATTTTTTCTCTTTCGATGACGATCATTGAAGAAGTTAATGGTCTCTCTGCGCATGTTCAAAAGTTAACAATGAAGATTGATGATTTTATGGAAGTACTAGATGACGCTCATGATGATCAAGAGCAAAGAAATACTGCGATGGAGTCTACAATACTAGAGAATAATAGGAAGGATATGCTACTTTACTGCAAATTAATAAGCAAGGCATGGTTACGCTTGCTGAAACCATTAATAGAAATATGGCATGACCTCTTTTGGCTCGTTTTCCTCTTAATAATCCACCTGGTTTCAATGGTATTACTGGTAATGGTCACAATGGTGGTTTAGCTCATATGGGTACTCCAGAATTTCGCACACCATCCATGAATATGAAATTTCCTGTTTTTGAAGGCAAAGACCCTGCTGGATGGATCTTTCAAGCTGATCAGTACTTTAGTTTATATCGTATAACTGAAGCACTTAAGATTTCACTTGCTACTGCAAACTTTAAGGGAGAAGCTAATGCATGGTATCGTTGGATCAAGGATAGAATTGGTAATCCAACATTGCCAGAGTTCTATACTTCTATTCGTTCAAGATTCGCTGAAGAGAAGTTTATTAATTCTCGTATGGCTTTAACAAAATTGACTCAAAAAGGTACGGTTCGTGAATTAATTACTCAGTTCGAGAATATCTTACATTTTGTCACTGATCTTCCTGAATCATATCTTATCGATCTCTTTATTAATGCTTTGAAAAATGACATTGCTGCTATTGTTTATACTTTTGAGCCATCAACTCTATCTGACACTTTTCGAAAAGCTATCAAACAAGAAGAAGTAATGCTTGCAGCTGTAGATGGGGAAAAACAATTTGCTGGTTTTTACGGAATTGAGGAGATGACCGTACGGAGACTCCTTGAACCGAGCAAATGCTCAACCTCACACAGATGCACTGCAAGAAGGGAGTGCTTTAAGTTCGAGAAATCAATATGTAGGACTCCGGCCTAAACCAAGACAATGGTCGTTCCGGAGTCAATTCGGTCACAATAGAGGATGGGCTGATCTGTAGGAGGGAGGCTGAGAAATGTGTGAGATCAATGGTGATCGAGATTGTAAGTGTGTTGTGTATTCTGCGTAAGAAAGTTCTGAATGATTGAATTTTACTCAGTTGAGAGTGATTGCTCAGACGATGAGCTCGTGTAGACGAAATATTTTCTGTGTGAACATGTAGAGAAATTCTTGTCCTTTCAATCAGGATTCAGAGGCCTTTTTATATTGCTGAATTGAAAACACCATGATCCCATGAAGTGTAACAGTTGCTGAAGTCAAAGAGTGGGGAAGTGGAAGATCGTGTTGAAACCAGTTTCTCATCGTGCGGAGACTTAGTTAACTTTCCACCCACTACTTTGCTAACTCCTCCAACTGATTGCACGACTTTCTCACATTCTCATCGTGTGCATGAACGCACGTGACGTGGATCGCCAGACCAAAACCCTAGTTAATATCCCCCCATGTGACACGATTGATGTATCGTGAATGTGGAGTCTGCAAGGCAGGCGTTTATTTATCTAGTCAGTTGCTGACTTTATGGGACGATGAGTCCTTGTATTGTTGAGTTGAACATAATTTGCAAATGTTCTGAGACTCATGAATTGAGCATGTCTGTTGAGACGAAGATATAATTATGTTGATTGTTAAGGTGAGCAAATATTGCTCGTATGAGCAAATGTTGATCGTTTGATAAACTGTCGAACATGAACTGAGAAAATATTGTTACTCATTGAATACTGACAGTCGAACCAATATTCATGAACTGAGGAAATGTTGTTCATATGATGACTTATTGAATATTGATAGTCGAACCAATATTCATGGACTGAGCAAATGTTGTTCATCTGAGCAAATATTGATAGTTGAACCAATATTCATGGTCTGAGCAAATATTGCTCGTCTGAGAAAATGTTGCTCGTTGAATTAATTGTTGACATCGTCGAATATTGATAGTTGAACCAATATTCTTTTAATTGAGCAAATATTGCTCGTCTGAGAAAAAATGCTAATTTAAGATGCTGGCATCTGAGCCGGGAATAATTATTAAAGTGTTGATCATGGGATCAACATAAAATTATTAATGTTTGAATCCTCTCAAAATTATGTTTTGCAGAGCTCTGGATTCGAAACCCTAATTTTGATCAATTGCCGAATTGATGATAAATTGATGATTTATTGAAAATCATTCATGAAAATGAAGTAGGGGCCGGCTACAGGGGATGATGAACCGACCATATAGCGTTTAGATGCTCAAGTGAGAAAAATACCAAAGTCTCTTGAAGATCAGTTGGTGAAAGTATTATCAACTGCTGGTTTAATCATTTTTCAAATAACGCTCATGTGAGAGTCAGGTAATAGAACCTAATTATGGAGAGATAAGAGACCGACCAAGGGGTCATGGGACCGTCCCTTGGTGGTCGTGGAACCATCTGATAGTCGTGTGAGAAAACTCCAAGTTGTTTGAGGAGATTTTGGACCCAGTATGAGCAATTGAGCAAATTAGGTCAAAATTGTTAAAACACACGGGACCGGATTTTGCAAGCCTCAGGGACGGCCTTGGTCGGTCAAGGAAACATGCCCGTGTTACCATAATGTCTGTGTATCATTCCTGAGAGTTTCGATATTTTCGGTGTGTGAGCAACATTTTGAGAAAATATGAAGAAATCAGGGATTTTGCTGAAACCGTGAAACTTCATGATATTAGGGAAATAATAATAATAAAATAGGGAGTGATGAAGTGTGGGACCGGCCACGGCCAGGGCATGGACGACTGGCCAATGGGCACGGTCCCAAGGCACTCTTCCCAATTTTATAATATTTTTCATGATTTTAGGGAAATATCATAAAATCAAGAGGTTTGTTGAAACCAAGGATTTTGTTGAAATCAGGGAGTTTCCATGAGACGAGGGAAACATAAAAAATAATAATAATAAAATAAGGGACGTGTGGGACCGGCTAGGGCCCGGTCCCACGAGTTTCCCAATTTTGTATTATTTCATGACTTGAGAGAAATTTCATGAATTCAAGGAGTTTGCTGAAACTAGGGAATTTCCTTGAAGTGAAGGAGTTTTCATGGGACGAGGAAACAAATATTATTAAAATAATAAGACATGGGCGTGTGGGACCGTCCATGCGTTTTCTTCCCTAATTTATATAATTTCATGAATTGAGGGAAATATCATGAAATCAGGGAATTTTCATGGGATGAGGGAAATAATAAATAATAAGGAGTCATGAGGTGTGGGACCGGCCACGAATAGGGCATGGCCGGCCGGCTAGTGGACCTGGTCCCGCGACACCTTTCCTAAATTTTATTATTTCTTTGATACGAGGAAACACCATGAGAATAGGGAGTTTCCTTGAGACGAAGGAGATTTTCTCAAATGAAGGGATTTTCATGAGATCAATGAAAATAATAAAAATATGATAAAATATAAAATTGGACGTCGGACTGGCCACGACATGACCGACCGTCCGGTGGGCTCATTCCCTCAGCGCCGCGATTAATATTTTATTATTTATTATTTTCTTCCTATTTTGCATAGGTTCATCGTTCCTTCGTGTTTTAGAATGCTCGTTTGTGCATTTAGGTGCTCGTTTGTGCATTATTGCTGAGTACACTTGCACCATTTTGGTCGGGGCTTACTTGAGAGCTGCTCAGATGCCCGTAAGTTGAATATTTATCATTAACCCTTGGAATTTTGCTGATAAGAACCACAAATTGAAGTGACGAAATATTACAAAGAATCGTAGAATATTGTTGAATATTCAGTTAACGATTATAGATAATTAACTGATGGCTCTATACTAGCAGGCATGCTGTCTAGGAGCATTAATTATCTGAGTATTGAGAAACATGAGCTTGTTGAAACGTCATATTTCCTTTATATAGTCAGGGAACACTTTGTTGTATCCTGAAGACGTTATTGATCTATACTAGCAGGCATGCTGTCTAGGAGCCGTCCAATCTTTCGATTCTATATAAAAATAATTACTGAAATTGCTCAGTATTCATGAGATGTGTCGTTGCCTCAGTTGAGAGACTACACATCTACATATACTCTGATTGACATCATTCTCAGTCAGAGATTTTACGGCATGAGCTTTCATGCTTTCAACAAGAGACATGAGCCTCAATACTCCGCTGATTGCTGGATCAGGAGCATTACGATTATGGTTTTATGATTTTAACCCGTATTGAAAATCCACCATCTACAGCGGCTTCTTTTTCTAAGTCAAGTAGATTTTCACAATTTAGAACATCCTCAAATTCAACTCCACCTCAGATCAAGACAACTAATCTTCCTCCGGGTGCTACCATATTAAGTTTAAAAGAGCTTAAAGACAGAAGATCAAAATGACTCTGTCTTAACCGTGATAAGATGTTTACACCTGGTCACTTGTGTGAAAAATCTAGATTATTTTGTCTAGAAATTGATTCATGTGGTACAACTGTGGAGATCACCAATTCTGAGATGAATGAAAACAATCCTGAAGACATTGCTCATATCTCAGATGATGTTCTAAAAACTACACCAGCTATTTCTTACCATGCACTTGTTGGTTCGACTGTTCCTAAAACAATGAGAATTTCAGGCATGTTAAGTGTCAATCAATCACTTTTTTTATTGGTTCTGGATCAACTCATAATTTTCTTCATCCAACAAGAGATAGAAGATGTGGTTATTCTTCTCAAATTCAACATAATTCTATGAAGGTGTTGATGGTGGTTTTTAGCTTAAGGTTAAAATCGTAAAACCGCACATCTGACATGACGTCACTATGACCATTAGCGCATTTATTGAACCAGTCAGCATGCCTACGTAAGAATTACCATGGTACCTTTTTTCTACATATGTAATGTTCCACGGCAGAACCCTTAACATTGACCGACATCTTCTATACCAAACCCTAATTCTCACGCTACCGTGCCAATGGAAAACCATGCCAGCCACATCTCCGCGCCAAGGGATTCCAACCATGCCAACCGCACCACTGTGCCAATGGAAAACCATGCCAGCCACGTCTCCGCGCCAAGGCATGCCAACAATGCCAGCCGCACCACCGTGTCAATGGCAAAATATGCCATCCATGTCTCCGCGCCAAGGCATGCCAACCATGCCAGCCGCACCACCGTGACAATGGCAAACCATTCCAGCCACGTCTCCGCGCCAAGGCATGCCAACCATGCCAGCCGCACCACCGTGCCAATGGCAAACCATGCCAGCCACGTCTCCGCGCCAAGGCATGCCAACCATGTCAACCGCACCAACGTGCCAATGGCGAACCATGCCAGCCACGTCTCCGCGCAAAGTCATGCTAACCATGCCAACCGCACCACCGTGCCACTGGCTAACCATGCCAGCCACATTTCCGCGCCAAGGCATGCCAACCATGCCAGCCGCACCACGTGCCAATGGAAAACCATGCCAGCCACGTCTCCGCGCCAAGGCATGCCAACCATGCCAGCCACGTCTCCGCGCCAAGGCATGCCAACCATGCCGACCGCGCCAAGGCATGCCATCCACATCTCCGCACCAAGGCATGCCAACCATGCCAGCCGCACCACCGTGCCAATGGCAAACCATGCCAGCCACATCTCCGCGCCAAGGCATGCCAACCATGCCAGCCGCACCACCGTGCCAATGGAAAACCATGCCAGCGACATCTACCGCGCCAAGGCATGCCAACCATGCTAGCCGCACCATGCTCCAATGGCATGCCAAACCCTTGGCCCCACCATGCCAAGCCAACCACACCTTGCCTTGGCCCCACCATGTCAAGCCGTCAGTGCCAAACCCTTGGCCCCACTATGCCAAGCCAACCGCACCTTGCCTTGGCCCCAACCATGCTAGCTGCACCATGCGCCAATGGCACGCCAAACCCTTGGCCCCACCATGCCAATCCAACTGCACCTTTCCTTAGCCCCACTATGCCAAGCCGTCCGCGCCATTTTCCTTGGCCCCACCTTCCCGGCCTTCCCTATGCGGCTACCAAAACGAAGGCGTGCGACGATCAACGACCACCCTTCCATCCTAGATGCAAATCCTAGCCGTCCAAGGTCGCCAAAAAACACATGGTAACCTTTGGCCCGAAACCCTAGTTTTGGCCACGCCAAACCGCGCCCAGGCATGTCATACCACATGTGCAAATGGCATGCCAACCACCTTGCCGCGCCATACCATGCCGGCCTTCCCTATGCGACTACCAAAACGAAGGCATGCGACGATCAACGACCACCCTTCCATCCTAGATGCAAATCCTAGCCGTCCAAGGTCGCCAAAAAACGCATGGTAACCTTTGGCCCAAAACCCTAGTTTTGGCCACGCCAAACCGTGCCAATGCATTTCATGCAACATGTGCCAATGGCATGCCAACCACCTTGTCGCGCCATACGATGTCGGCCTTCCGTATGCGCCTAGAAAACGAAGGCGTTCGACGATCAACGGCCATCCTTCCATCCTAGATACAAATCCTAGCCTTCCAAGGTCGTCAAACAACGCATGGTAACCTTTGGCTCAAAACCCTAGTTTTGGCCACGGCAAACCGCGCCAAGGTATGGCATACCACATGTGCCAATGGAATGCCAACCACCTTGTCGCGCCATACCATGCCGGCTTTCCATATGCGGATACCAAAACGAAGGTGTGCGACGATCAACGTCCACCCTTCCATCCTAGATGCAAATCCTAGACGTCTAAGGTCGCCAAACAACGCATGGTAACCTTTGGCCCAAGACCCTAGTTTTGGCCACGCCAAACGTGCCAAGGCATGCCATTCCACGTGTGCCAATGGAATGCCAACCACCTTTCGGCGCCATACCATGCCGGCCTTCCCTATGCGGATACCAAAATGAAGGCCTGCAACAATCAACAACCACATTTTATCTTAGCCGTCCAAGGTTACCAGCTAACGCATGGCAACCTTTGGCCCTAACTTTTGGTCGCGCCTAAATTAGGCCATATTAAAACCATACTGGTCATGCTTTCAATCCACTAGCTACCAAAAGAAGGGTTGTAATAATCAACGGCTACCTTTCCTCTTAAGATGCAAAATATCGACCGTCGAAGGTCACCACCGAGCCGGCAAGTCTCCCAAACTCAACTTTCCAGACAACAATATTGTGGTACAATTCGAGACATCAACGCATGTCACAAACTGGGGGATGCTCATTGGGTATTGGTTTGGCGGTTTACAGCGTGCGTCGTACACTACGCCCGTTATAAGAAAGTGTCATAAGGATGAGGCGGTTAGTAAATACAGGGATAATGGTGAAACGCTTTATTTTATCGAACATCAATTCCAGGCGTTACCGGTTACCACCTCCTCCTATTTACTCACCTGTTTTCCATTTCTTAATGAGACCAGAGTACGTTTCACTTCGATTTGTATAAATAGGCATTACCTATTTCCACCAAACATCAAGTTCTGGTCAGGAGCATACAACACTCAGAAATTTTTTGATAGCTTTCCTATCTGTTAGCTTCCCACTTTCTGATACAGGTCACAAAATAACTACTCTTCCAGGATAAACTATTCTGGTTTCAACACTATCTTCACTTCCCTCCCCAAAACCAACCCTTCTCCTCCTCTTTGTGACCGAAGCAAGTCTGGAACAGTCGTTTCTTGGTTTAGGCCGGATTTGTACAGATTGATCTCTCGAATATAAAGTACTCCCTTGCAGTACATTGTTTAGGGTTTAGACTCGTTTCTCACCCACACACCCGAAATTACCGAAATCAGCAGAAACCGTTTTCACCCTCAAACATTTGGCGACCACAGTGGGAGATTGATCTTTTGGTTACAATGTCAATTTTCAATCCTCGATCTCATATTTCGACCCAGACATCAGGATGGTAGAATCAAACGATCCTCTCAGGGATCGACGACTCAGCTACCAGACGGCCCGATTACCAGTCGTGACACAACAAGGGACGACTAGGGACTTCTGAGGGGTTAGAAGCAAACGATCCGCCCAGGGATCGACGGCTCAGTTACCAGATGGACTGATTACCAGTCATGGCACGACAAGGGATGACTGGGGACTTTCCACAATCATGGCGGTGCTTCCCACAAAACTTGGACTTTCACCCGGAAGATTCATTTTTCGTCAGGAGATCCGAAAAACCGAGTAAGTCTTGCTTAGAAAAAATACATGGTTTACTACTTCAATTTTTCACGGGAATGATAAAACCGATAGCCATGTTATGCTTTATCCCATGCTCTCTACTAACACGCAACGCTCATGGTTCCATGGTTTCCTAGGATGTTCGCGTCACTTGCAATCGAAACCAAGACAATGTTATTTTAAAACAATTCATTCCAAGAAGAATAATCCAAAACCCTTATATATAACAGTTATCTATCAATTCAAATCAAACAATAAACCAGGCGCTTTGTTTGCCTTTCAAAAAAAAAACACAGCCACCTACCTGTACGTGTCTACTTTGCATAATAATGATTACCCGTCACGTCACTATTCTTGAGGTAGCCGACGTTACTACGGTGATATCGAAGAGGAATTGTTTATGATGAATTATTTCTACAAGTTTATGAAAGGCATGCCCACGGCTAGGGTTTACACCAGTTCAGAAGATCAATATTTCTATAGATTTATGGGAGGCATACCTATGGCTAGGGTTTGCACCAACACAAGAAAACAAGAAAACGAATTGAAAGTGAAATGCTGGAGTACATAGATGGAATATGTTTCCCACTTTACTGCTACCGCTAATACCAGGACGTGAGAACAAAGGTACGAGATAAAAAGGAGATCCAACCCCTTT
Source organism: Papaver somniferum (assembly GCF_003573695.1). NCBI lineage: Eukaryota > Viridiplantae > Streptophyta > Magnoliopsida > Ranunculales > Papaveraceae > Papaver > Papaver somniferum. The sequence goes on along the minus strand of NC_039368.1, from coordinate 60,307,876 downwards.
CATAGGCACTTTTGGAATAAGGAAAGGGTTTCCTATTTGAGATACACATGGGAAGAGGCAACTGGGCCCGCAAGAACAAGTCCGCGCCACGCCAAGCCAGCGTCGTGCCAAGCCAACGCCGTGCCAAGCCAACATTACGCGCCATGCCCATCCAACAATCCGCGCCATACCAAATACAAGCCAGCATCCACGCCAAGCCAGCGCCCGTTCTAAGCCGATCCAGAGCTAACATCTTGCGTCCTTCCAGCACATGCAGCTTACATCTTCCCAGCGCTGACAGCTTACGTCCTTCCAGCGCCGGCAGCATGCATCTTCCCAACGCTAGCAGCTTGCATCCTTCCAGCGTTGCACTTGAACGCCCAGTAGAAGGGAATCAGCAATCCAATTTCATCACACGTAAAGATCAGGAATGACTTCTCCAAAATCGAAGCAAACAAAATCAGCAACCCCCTGAGTTCACAAAGGCTTTTTTCCTGTCAGGAGATGCATGATTTCTGGGGCCTTCGCCCGCAAAATCGTGCAGTCTATGCTGAAACATTTATGTGAGATTTTATATTTCCCCAAGGCGCAACGTCAATACATATTTGCAACCCTCAACCGCACTTCATCAGGAAAGCAGCTGTTTCCATCCAGGAAGTCGTTCCCAAACCCCAACCTCTCTTGGAAAGAACGATTGATAGATGGAACTGGGGGCTCCTAACCACTGTTTGCTTGAAGGGTTTCCAGCTTTACAACACACTGATTGATGCAGCCTCTCCGCTTCAACATCCTCCAGCAGCGGCTCCGCTTCAACGTTCGCTTCAACAGTCGCTCCGCCTTAACGTTCGCTCCAACAACCGCTCTGCCTTAACGTTCGCTCCAACAGCCGCTCCGCTTCAGCATTCTCTCCATAAGCTGCTCCAGGATCCGAAGAAGAAACTTCAGCATTTTAGCTCCATAAGTTTCAACGTCGTCTCCAAGAACCGAAGCCACTTTAACACCTCCTTCTTTCTAAGGATCTTGTCGTAGCCGCCGCTCTTCCTTGCCGAGGATCGTGCTGTAATCGCCACTCCTTCCTTCCAAGTTTCGTTCCACCACACTCCCCGTGCCAAGGACCATGATCGCAACCAGCTAATTTCCGTAGTCGTGACCACCTTTTATTCCATCCCACCAAAGCTTGTGGTCATAGACAGTTTGCTCGCTTACGCATCCAGCCAATCCTTTACTTCCATGGATAGTCTCTTCTAATCACATCTGTTTCCAAGAACTATTGCGGCTCATTTGTTGATACCAGCCAGAGATTTACCATGGCAACAATCAGTGTAAAGGTAACCCGTACTCCTCCATATTTTAGTTGCACCCGGAAGAAGTAACAAAATCACAAGTACGAACACACGATGGTGATATCCTTATCATGGTCGACCCACCGACCACACAAGATGGAAACATGCAAACCACACTTGGGGACTGGGAATCTACACGGAATCCCTTCGCTGTCAAAGCTCAGAAGACACGGTCAACCAAAGGTCATAGCCACGACAAAGCCTAGCGTAACAATATCACCACCTCTATATTTAGAAGACGCCTGCAACACTCTACGAGGTCGTGGCGGATCCCAAGCCTGCCCAGGGGAAACAACTTCAGAAACTAAATAAAAGCGCGACTGGGCACCGCTCATCGTAGTCCATTCCGACGACCATCAAAGATTCGTGAGATAACTCCAGAGACGCGGCTGAAACATTTTCCTGAAGAAACAGAGGGAGCCACGATAAATAATATAACTCTATCATTTTTTATCTCTTCGCTATACAGAATATTTTATCCATATGATATTCTGATCATCCCGACATCACATCCAGAAGAGTACAATAAGCTTGCATCAAATCCCGTGGACGTGGATTCAAGGCGATGCAATGAAAGTATTCTACACATGGGATGCTTTCACTCCCCTCAACCAGGTTATTTCTAATTTCAACATCATCACTGTCGAAGTTTTACGAAGAATTTCTCAACATGAAGCCGTACATATGCAACGAAGACTCCAAAAGCACGCCACAAAGATACATTCACATATTCATCCATGACCATCGGATCAAATAGAAGTATAACTGGAGACTACTCACCGCATCCCATTCCATAGGATAGCCCAAGATTCAGAAGATGGTTCGAAGGATGTTGCTTGGAACAAAGTCCTTGAAGACTTTGATAGCAATACATCGGCAACGGAACGTCTCCAAACTCACCTATTTTATCCAGTGGTGTCGGAAGATTTCGACCATACAAGCATTCACAACACATCATCATCACGGTCAGAAAGTCCAGGCACTGAATAACATAAAGCTGAGGATTGACCGACAATGTAACCAAAATCTTCAATGTTAGCCCTAACATGGTCGTTGCCGAACACATATTTCATCCATCGTCCCAAGAATACGACATAATTCGGTAAATTTTGGAATCCATTGGAGAGACACTGCATACGAAGGCGTGGATCCGGACGGGCAACATAAAACAGAAGAAGGTCAATCTCTCTTTTCATGCAGACGGAGTTTCTAGAGTTTGAGCAAAATAAATATTCCTTCTTTCTCCATGAAACGGATAACTGGGCGTGACTATGCCACCTCGGGCCCGCAATTCTTCCTGAATTTTACTGTCGAGCTGTTTTAACCTACCGAACGAGCTCAAAACCTAAATGTTCCCGCGTGGGAGATAAAAAATTCTTTTCCGTTCAGAGTGGAGGTGCGGACCGTCAAAATCCGAGTTCATACGATAATTTTACAGCGATTCTAGTAAGGGGCGCTAATTAGGGTTGCAACATGCTAAAATCTAAAGCAAGTTGTTATCTTCCTGAAGCCAGTCGTCAGCTTCCCAGGGAACTGAAGCAAGTTGTTATCTTACCGAAGCCAGTCGTCACCTTCACAAGGAACTAAAGCATGTTGTTATCTTCTCAAAGCAAGTCATCATCTTCCCCACAGAACTAAATCAAGCTTCCATCATTCCACGAGCCCGCAATTATTCCTGAATTTTACTATCGAGCTGTTTTCACCTCCCGAACGAGCTTAAAACCTAAATATTCCCGAGTGGGGAGATAGGAAATTCTTTTCCGTTCAGAATGGAGGAGAGGACCATCAAAATCCGAGTTCGAACGAGAATTCTACAGCGATTCTAGTAAAAGGTGTTAATTAGGGTTTTGGCATGCCCTAATTCAGATAAAGTTGCCATCATCCCACCGAACTGGAGCCGGTCGTCATCCTTCCACGGAACTGAAGACAGTTGTCATCCTTCCAAGGAATTCAAGCTGGCTCCACCCCAAGCCGAGAAACGCAAGCAGCTCCATTTCAAGACGACCAATGCTGACGACTCCCATTCAATGCCAATCAACTGCTAACGGCTCCAAGACCAAGCCGGCTAATGCTGAAGGCTAATCCCAAGCCTATCCAATGCCAGCGGCTTCCCCTCACGCCAAGTCTATGCTAGCATCTCCTCCCGCGTTCCAAAGCCTAGCCCAGAAGACGCGCAACCATTCCAGATCGAGGCCAAAAACTTGCATATCAACCGACCTCTACCACTCCGCAACCTAACCTTCAGTACCACGAGAAGAATCTACGCAAAGCTGCCCAACACGAGAATCACGAACTCTCCTTACCTCTCGAAAAAGGTTAGCCGGGTCTTCTTCGCCATTTCTTTTAACGACTTGTCATTTCGACTCTGTCCTTGCCTGTCACCATCTTATGCTTACCTCGGAACAATGGTCCTGTTTCGATTTAAGCAGGGGACTTAATGTTGATGGTGGTTTTTAGCTTAGGGTTAAAATCATAAAACCGTATATCCGACATGACGTCACTATGACCATTAGCGTATTTATTGAACCAATCAGCATGCCTACGTAAGAATCACCAGGGTACCTTTTTTCTACATATGTCATGTTTCACGGCAGAACCCTTAGCATTGATCGACAACATCTATACCAAACCCTAATTCTTACGCTACCGTGCCAATGGCAAACCATGCCAGCAACGTCTCCGCGCCAAGGCATGCCAACCATGCCAACTGCACCACCGTGCCAATGGAAAACCATGCCAGCCACGTCTCCGTGCCAAGGCATGCCAACCATGCCAGCCACACCACCGTGCCAAGGGAAAACCATGCCAGCCACGTCTCCGCGCCAAGGCATGCCAACCATGCCAGCCGCACCACCGTTCCAATGGAAAACCATGCCATCCACGTCTCCGTGGCAAGGAATGCCAACCATGCCAGCCACACCACCGTGCCAATGGCAAACCATGCCATCCACGTCTCTGCGCCAAGGCATGCCAACCATGCCAGCCGCACCACCATGCCAATAGAAAATCATACCATCCACGTCTCTGCGCCAACGCATGCCAACCGCACCACCGTGCCATTGGCAAACCATGCCAGCCACGTCTCCGCGCCAAGGCATACCAACCATGCCAACCGCAGCACCGTTCCAATGGAAAACCATGTCATCCACATCTTCGCGCCAAGGCATGCCAATCATTCCAGCCGCACCGCCGTGCCAATGGCAAACCATGCCATCCACGTCTCCGCGCCAAGGCATGCCAACCATGCCAGCCGCACCACCGTTCCAATGGAAAACCATGCTAGCCACGTCTCCGCGCCAAGGCATGCCAACCGCACCACCGTGCCAATCACAAACCATGCCAACCACATCTCCGCGCCAAGGCATGCCATCCGCACCATTGTGCCAATGGCAAACCATGCCAGCTACATCTTCGCGCCAAGGCATGCCAACCATGCCAGCCGCACCACTGTGCCAATGGAAAACCATGCCAGCCACGTCTACCGCGCCAAGGCATGCCAACCATGCTAGCCGCACCATGCGCCAATGGCATTCCAAACCCTGGCCCCACCATGGAAATCCAACCGCACCTTGCCTTGGACCCACCATCCCAAGCCGTCCGTGCCAAACCCTTGGCCCCACTATGTCAAGCCAACCACACCTTGCATTGGCCCCAACCATGCTAGCCACACCATGCGCCAATGGCACGCCAAACCCTTGGCCCCACCATGCCAAGCCAACCGCACCTTTCCTTGGCCCCACCATGCCAAGCCGTCCGTGCCAAACCCTTGACCCCACTATGCCAAGCCGTCCGCGCCGTTTTCCTTGGCCCCACCATGCCGACTTTCCCTATGCGGCTACCAAAACGAAGGCGTGCGACGATCAATGACCACCCTTCCATCCTAGATGCAAATCCTAGCCGTCCAAGGTCGCCAAACAACGCATGGTAACCTTTGGCCCAAAACCCTAGTTTTGGCAACGCCAAACCGCGCCAAGGCATGTCATACCACATGTGCCAATGGCATGCCAACCACCTTGTCGCGACATTCCATGCCGGCCTTCCCTATGCGGCTACGAAAAGGAAGGAGTGCGACGATCAACGGCCACCCTTCCATCCTAGATGCAAATCCTAGCCATCCAAGGTCGCCAGACAACGCATGGTAACCTTTGGCCCAAAACCCTAGTTTTGGCCATGCCAAACCGCGCCAAGGCATGTCATACCACATGTGCCAATGGCATTCCAACCACCTTGCCGTGCCATACCATGCCGACCTTCCCTATGTAACTACCAAAATGAAGGTGTGCGACGATCAACGGCCACCCTTCCATCCTAGATGCAAATCCTAGCCGTCCAAGGTCGCCAAACAAACGCATGGTAACCTTTGGCCCAAAACCCTAGTTTTGGCCACGCCAAGGCATGTCATGCCACATGTGCCAATGGCATTCCAACCACCTTGCCGTGCCATACCATGCCGGCCTTCCCTATGCGGCTATCAAAACGAAGGGTGCGACGATCAACGGACACCCTTCCATTCTAGATACAAATCCTAGCCTTCTAAGGTCGCCAAAAAACGCATGGTAACCTTTGGCCCAAAACCCTAGTTTTGGCCATACCAAACCGCGCCAAGGCATGCCATGCCACGTGTGTCAATGGCATGCCAACCACCTTGTCGCGCCATACCATGCCGGCCTTCCCTATGCGGCTACAAAAACGAAGGCCTGCAACAATCAACGTCCACTTTTTCATATAAGGTGCAGATCTTAGCCGTCCAAGGTTACCAGCTAACGCATGGCAACCTTTGGCCCTAAATTTTGGATGCGCCTATACTAGGCCATATTAAAGCCATACTGATCATGCTTTCATGCCACTGGAAACCAAATGAAGGGTTTCCATAATCAACGGTTACCTTTCATCTTAAGGTGCAAAATCTCGACCGTCGAAGGTCACCACCGAGCCGGCAAGTCTCCCAAGCTCAACTTACCAGACAACAACAACGTGCTACATGTTTTCCACGAAAATACTCGAGACACCAACGCATATCACAAACTGGGGGATGCTCATTGGGTATTGGTTTGGCAGTTTACAGCGTGCGGCGTACACTAGCCCGTTATAAGAAAGTGGCATAAGGATGAGGCGGTTAGTAAATACAGGGAATAATGGTGAAACACTTTCTTTTATGGAACATCAATTCCAGGCGTTACCGGTTACCACCTCCTCCCATTTAATCACCCGTTTTCCATTTCTTAATGAGAACAGGGTACGTTTCACTTCGACTTGTATAAATAGGCATTACCTATTTCCACAGAACAACAAGTTCTGGTTAGGAGCATACAACACTCAGAAAACGATTGCTAGATTTCCCATCTATTAGTTGATGATATTTTTACAGTGGTTGTAGAAGTGGTAAGTAATGGTTCGTTCAAGACTTGTGAAAGCATCTTTTTTAGACTTAATTTTATAAATAAAAATAACAAACTCGAATAAAGAGTGTTGTGAGAATTATGGAGATGCTGGGGCTAGGATTCCGCTATTTACCAATTCCAAAGTGATACTATTATAACCATGCAATTTCACACGTTCAATTTGATTCTCAACTATTGCAAAAGTAGATTTATAAAAACAACAAATTTTAATCTAAAGCATGAGACGTCAAAACCCTAGGCTAAGTATGTTCCATCAATAGAAAATACAATTGTTTAACAAAAATCATAAAATCCATTTTCTATCTAGGAAAATAATCATAAATAAAAATTGCACAAATTAAATAATTAAGAATTACCACATTTTCATTGGCAAGTTAGCTTCCTTTGTCGCCCCAAGGGTTGGGTTTAGCTCTTCATGTTGTAAACACGCTCAAAGTATGATTTCATTGCTTAGAAGATGTTCACAATAATGAAATGGGAGAAAAACAATTAAAACTGGGCTTGTAACAGTTATATTTGTTACAAACCGAACTGTTACAGAGAATGATAGAAATGAAGTGTCGCAGGTACTGTAGCAATACGACTATCTTTTATGGTCTTATGTTCTTCGTGTTCTTCTTCACCAGCAGAACTGGTTCATCTCTGCAACTCTGATTTCTCCCCCAATTTTTTCCCCTAACTCTCCATCCCCTCTTATATTGCTCCTCAACAATTTATATAGCCTCACAGCACCGAAATATCTCGTCATAACTCTATATAATTCTCCATTTACTCGGCAGTAAAGAATATCTCCTTGGGAATATTTTCTTTCCTTTCTTCTCTTCTCACGTTGTCAAACAGTGTTGAAGCTTCCTTACTTAACTCCTCCACGTCTCTCCAGGGACCAAGCACTTTCTAAACATGAGCAACACACGAATTAGAGTCCCAGCAGCACACGAAATTCATAGCAAATCCCGTGAAAAACTCTCCCACGAACGTGTTTCTCTGTTTACTTCAATCCCACGATGCAGCCAACTATAACCGAAACCATTGACCATACCATCCCTGTTTGGTCCAAACATGCCGAAAGAAACCAAATCCAGTGCTCGAGTCTCATTCTAACGTGACCAAAATCTTAACAGATTTTCCGCAAGAAGAAAACCCGGAAAAATGTTCAACCCTTATATCCACCGTTCTAGCCAATTTAGGTATAAACGAAGACTATTACTATCTCTATTGGATCAAAATAGACAAACCCAATGAGTTTCATCCCTTGAATCTCCCTAGAACGCGATCAAAACTTCAACCCTAATTATGCATGCGTCTGCACTATATTCCGCCAATTTTGAAATTTGAAATGAAGAAGAAGATGTGCCCTGATCCAAAACACGGGCGCCTTTAACAGCAGGGGGTGCCTGGGGTTCCCTTATCCAAAATGAGGGTGCCTTTAGTACTTTTCTCCGGGGGTCCAAATAGAACTTTTTCAGCAACTTTTTCCACATAAGTGTATTTCTCCAAAAACACCTACACAAACATAAAAACACCATAATAAGTAGAAAATCAAGCACTAACAATAGAGATAATGAGGACAATTGCGACACAAAAATGTGTCTATCAAATACCCCCAAACTTATTATTTGCTATTCCTCGAGCAAAACTAATCTATAAAATAAAATCCTAACTCACTAGGTGTCCCTAGTGACCGAGTTATAATCTCGGGAGGGTTTACCATAAGTGTACCTACAAAACCTTTACTCCAGACCCTAGTTATCTACGCAGAACCTTGGAAGGCACTAAAGAATCTCCTTGGTTGGCATACAATCATTGACTATAGGAGGAAGTACGCTGATGCGAAATTCCAATTGATGTACACGAGTTTGCACTCAAGCATACTAAAATTCATATATAAGTGACAGAGCTCTACTCAGATAGTTTCTGGACATCATAACCGGAGTCAACCAATCACATGGAAAGATTAAAAAGATGGATGTACAGAAAAACATATATGGTTTTGAGTGAACGGTGTTTCCCATATATGTCTGAAGGCCTCTGCCAAGATGAACCTATCCTAATGGACTGAGATACCGGTCTGACTAATATCAACACACTGGCATATACAAGGGGACCACTGGTCGATAAACCTAAATATAGGTCAACACAACTGGCATATACAAGGGCACCAGTGGTCGACTTTATTGAATTTATTCCGGTTGGTCTGATGGTCCGGTCTTTTTTCTTTTTTGTATCTCAATCACTCTATTTCACCCTAACAATGGTAACAACTTGAATCGTGTGCCCCACCAAATCACTTAAAAAATAAAAACAAAAGGATTAGGATTAGGATTCAACGAGATATGGCGAAACCACCATGTTTTTTTTTTTTAATTCTAACACCCGAGCTCTGTGCTTTTATGAATAGACTCTTTAGATGTTTCCATCTAATCAGATTGGTTCCTCAACTCCTACAAACCAAGATGTTCCCATCCACTTAGATTGGTTAGTGCCAACCTTAATAAGCATAAATTTCTAGGCTCTGGAGTTTATTTATTGTAACTAAAAGCTAACAAAAAGTTTCTTCCCCAAACCCAAACTTAAATCTAACATTGTTCTCAATGTTTTAAAGATGAAATTAAAAGCATGAACAAGGAGAAACTGTTACCGCTTGATGGATGGAGAAAAAAATAAGGAAGGATATTACCATAAGCATGAGCGTGGGTGCCTCCCAGAAAATGCTAAATTTAAAGTCTTTAGTTGGACATCAAATACCTCAAAAAGGATTTTTACCTTCCAAAGTCATATACCAATAGCCGAAATAGTTGCGGGTCCTCAGAATCAAATAGAGCAGACACAAAAGAAAGACTACCATCTTGGATTAAAAAAATGAGCTGACGGAGCATAACTTGATCTAGGGCTTTCATCAAGGCAATTAGATTTATCTAGGGTGTCTCTTTGGACTCTATATAAGTGTCTAGGAAAACAGGTTCAACCGAATGACATGTCTCTAAGAATTGGGTTTCTTCATGGACAGTATCTGGAGGATCGGGTAGCAGAGTTTGAAGAAACTCAAGTAGTATCTTAGATGCACAAAGCTCGAGTCCCAAGTTAGGGACTTCAATTAGGGATACATGACGATCACTAGAGTCATCATTACCCCCAAACTTAGGGTGAACAATATCCTCAAATGAACCAAAATCTATGGATGGGTTCTAGGTTCCATAAAGTCAGCACATATACTAGCTTCTTTTGGGGATTGTTCATCTAAACGAACAACATCCTCATATAATGGATTATGAAAGAAAATCTCTAGCATAGGCTCATCAACTAAGGTGTTCTCCATGGTTACATCCCCCGAAGCACTGAAAGGTTCATCAAATAATGGATTATCAAACATAGTGCAGGCTAAAGGATCAGGAACTAGAGTGTTAATCATGTTCACCACTTCTAAATCATCTATCTCAGAAGACTTAATGACATTAAAGACATTTAGCTCAGTAGTCATATTACCAAAAGATATGTTCATAAGTCCGGTTCTACAATTGATGACAGTATTAGATGTGGCTAAGAATGGGAGACCTAAAATCACTGGTATTTGAGCACTTGGGTTCTGAACAGGCTGGGTATCTAGAACAACAAAATCCACTAGGTATATGAACCTATCAACCTCAATAAAAAAACATTTTTTATGACACCACGAGGCACTTTGACAGACCTATCAGCTAATTAAAGTGTCATTTTGGTCGGTTTCAACTTACCAACTCCTAGCTGGGTATACACATGGTATGGGAGTAAGTTAACACTATCTCCTAAGTAAATCAATGCCTTATCAACTACATGATTACCAATCACACAAGATATGGTGGGGCATCCAGGGTCCTTATACTTAAGGGGTGTTTGGTTCAGAAGAATTGATCTTACTTGACCAGCTAAAAAGGCTTCTTATGGACATTCAGCTTACGCTTTCATGTACAAAGATATTTAAGGAACTTGGAATAAGTGGGCATCTGCTTAATTTCTTATAATAATGGAATGTTGATATTCACCTGCTTAAATTTTCCATTATCTCATTGAATGTCGACTCCTTCTTTGTTGGGGCTAAAAAATGTGGATATGGGGCTCTAGGCACATAGGTAGTCCTATCAGGAATTTCTCGGGACTCCTTAGAAATTGTTTCAGTTTCCTCAGCTGTGGGATCCTCTTCGGAAGTAGAAGGTGGAACTACAGAATGTCCACTAGGCATGGCTACCTTATTGTATACCGTTTTACCTCTCCTAAGGGTTGTTATTACATTAACATGATTTGATGATTTCTCACCAACTAAAGATATTTGATGAACTCCTCTAGGATTAGGTTTTGGTTGACTAGGGAAACTTCCGTTATCTCTTTCACTTAGAGTCTTAGCTATTTGACTAACTTGAAGTTCTAACTTAGAAATAGTCTGATTAGTAGTTTGAAAAAAAAATTCGGTTTCTTGTTGAAAACTAACCTGGCTCTTTACTAACATTTCCTGGATCTTTGCTAACATATCTTGACTTTTTGTCAATATACTAAGAGATTCCTCTAAGCTAGTAATTTTACTCTCAGAAGGGTTCTGAAACTGGGTTGACCTGAAAAGTTCTTAGTATATCCAAAACCTGGGGGAGGCTGAGAATTACTAGACTGACCTTGATTTTGTCCCTTAGAGCAAGAAAAATTAGGATGGTTTCTCCAACCAGGGTTGTAGGTCTCTAAGTATGGGTCAAACTTCTGACGGTTTTCAAATCTAAAGTTGTTATAGACAACATGGGATTGCTCTTGACTAACATGACCTTCCCAAAATGAGTTATCGAGTTCTACTCCACAACTAGAGACTTGAGAGGCTCTATTCCTAGCATAAGGTTCAACAAGAGACCTACGTTTAGACTGATTCAATTCCAAATCTTCTAACCTTCTAGACAAAGCAGCAAACTTAGCATCTGACGCAAAACTCGTATCTACCACATTGGTGCTACTTCTATTAACCAAGAGTCTTTTAGGGGTTTCAACACATGGATCCCATTGTTGGGATTTTTTAGCAACAACTCCTAAGAAGGTAAAAGCATCATCGGCATTTTTACTAGTGAACTCACCAGCGCACATAGACTCGACCATGACTTTGGTCGAGTAGTCTAAACCATCATAAATAATCTATATTAGTTTCATCTTCTAAAATCCATGGTAAGGACATTGGGATAGGAGATCATTGAATCTCTCTAAAAATCTATAAAGAGATTCTCCCTCTTGTTGTATACTGGAACTAATTTTATGCCTAACAGCTGCAGTTTTATGCTTAGGGTAGAATTTCAAATAGAAAGCAGCAATAAGTTCCTGCCATGTTTCTATGGATTCAGATGGTAGGTTGTTAAGCCAGGTATTGGTTTTATCTCTCAAGGAAAAGGGGAACATCCTAAGTTTCAAGACTTCATCAGTAAGGTCCTTAATCTTAATTGTTCCACAAATTTCTTCAAAGTACCTAATGTGAAAGTAAGGGTTCTCATCTTCTTTTCCTAAGAATATAGGGACCATCTGAAGGATACCAGGTTTCAACTCATAATTAGCCGTAGAGGCTGGCAATTTAATGCACGATGCTCGGTTGGTCCTAGTTGGGTACATGTAATATTCAAAGTAGCCATTGCTGGAACAGCTGAAGTACTATGGGTACTTTCCTCACAAAGAGACAGATTCTCAAAACTGAAGTTTCCAAAAACGGGGCTCTCAAAAGAAAAGTCTTCGATCTCCTCGCTTCCGCAAGAAGAATTACTAGGTTTTTCACTAATCAATCGACCTAGATTATCTCTTTTCCAAGACCGTTCTTTAATGACCTCAGGCATGCACTAAAAAAACAAATAGAAAAAAATAAAAATCCTAAAAGAAGAGACGTTCTAAGCAAACACAAAGCAGTCTGACTCCACCAAAACAAACCTAAAGATTTCTAGCAAACAAAAATCATGATGGCTCCACTTAGATTGTTTCTAAACCAGCTTCTATTCTTTTGAAAAGGAACTCGTTACAATCTGAGCAAACCTCTCTGGAATCAATCTGAGTTAACGTAAGTTGAATAGAGACGAGGGAAGCTGCGTGGAGCTTTGATACCCAAGGCCTCACCGGCGTTACAAGTCGGCGTATTCAACTCAAAGAAACCATAATGAACTTCACAGTATGCTCAAAAGAGTAACCAATATTTTTCGAACGACTTTCCTATTAAGCTCGTTACCCTATAGGTCTCGTTCTAGTCAAAAATTTTAGGCTTATTCTCGTGTTTGGTTTTATTTTCCTAAGGCGGGCAAGAAGAGAACAGTGATGAAATCCGAACCCTTATCTTGTATGGCCAGTCCTTGCCCTTTAATAGGAAATTAAAGCAGTCGTTTTCAATTCCTCGGCATATATGCAATTGAAGGAATACAGTAACTCGCTGACAGGGGATTCACGAGTGTTTCGACAAACTTACCTCCCGTTCCAGACGGGGGATGAACCGTTGTAGTGGACTCGGGCCACGACTCCAATGTCATGTACGAACCCGAGGGGCAGAGGCGATATCAGAATCGTCGTCCTTCTCTGCAAACAGTTTAATATTTAATATACTACCCTTCCTTAGGGTTTAAAAAATAAAAGAATGTCCAAATGTCCAAGTCCAAAGTCCAAATAGGGAAGTGCAAAAATAAAAAGAAAATTACAAAAATAGAGAATATCCTAATACAATTTCTAAAAACTAAAAAAGAAATCAAAAAGATAAAAACAAAATCTAAAAAAAAAATTCTCTTTTATTTTTTTTTTAATTTTCTTTCGCTCTTTTCGCTTTGTCTTTAACTCCAAATCTTTAAGTATTCACCAAAATCTTTGGAAAATTTTTCTTTCACTCCAAATACCAAAATATGTAGTAAAAAGACGAAAACCCAAAAACGTAAAGTAGAACAAATAAATAAAAACCAAAAAAAAATAAATCTAAAAACTCTAGCCTAAAGACAAGTCCGCGTCGGCGGCGCCAAAAATTGATGATATTTTTACAGTGGTTGTAGAAGTGGTAAGTAATGGTTCGTTCAAGACTTGTGAAAGCAGCTTTTTTAGACTTAATTTTTATAAATAAAAATAACAAACTCGAATAAAGAGTGTTGTGAGAATTATGGAGAGACTGGGGCTAGGATTCCGCTATTTACCAATTCCAAGGTGATACTATTATAATCATGCAATTTCACACGTTTAATTTGATTCTCAACTCTTGCAAAAGTAGATTTTTAGAAACAACAAATGTTAATCCAAAGCATGAGACATAAAAATCCTAGGCTAAGCATGTTCCATCAATAGAAAATACAATTGTTTAACAAAAATCGTAAAATCCATCTTCTATCTAGGCAAATAATCATAAATAAAAATTGCACAAATTAAATAATTAAGAATTACCACATTTTCATTGGCAAATTAGCTTCCTTTGTCGCCCCAAGGGTTGGGTTTAGCTCTTCATGTTGTAAACACGCTCAAAGTATGATTTCATTGCTCAGAAGGTGTTCACAATAATGAAATGGGAGAAAAACAATTAAAACTGGGTTTGTAACAGTTATATTTGTTGCAAACCGAACTGTTACAGAGAATGATAGAAATGAAGTGTCGCAGGTACTGTAGCAATACGACTGTCTTTTATGGTTTTATGTTCTTCGTGTTCTTCTTCACCAGCAGAACTGCTTCATCTCTGCAACTCTGATTTCTCCCCCAATTTCATCCCCTAACTCTCCATCCCCTCTTCTATTGCTCCTCAACAGTTTATATAGCCTCACAGCACCGAAATATCCCGTTATAACTCTATATAATTCTCCATTTACTCGGCAGTAAAGAATATCTCCTTGGGAATATTTTCTTCCCTTTCTTCTCTTCTCACGCTGTCAAACAGTGCTGAAACTTCCTTACTTAACTCCTTCACGTCTCTGCAGCGACCAAGCACTTTCCAAACATGAGCAACCCACGAATTAGAGTCCCAGCAACACAAGAAATTCATAGCAAATCCCGTGAAAAACTCTCCCACGAACGTATTGCTCTGTTTGCTTCAATACCACGATGCAGCCAACTCTAACCGAAACCATCGACCATACCATCCCTGTTTGGTCCAAACATGCCGAAAGAAACCAAATCCAGTGCTCGAGTCTTATTCCAACGTGACCAAAATCTTAACAGAGTTTCCGCAAGAAGAAAACCCGAGAAAATGTTCAACCCTTATATCCACCGTTCTAGCCAATTCTGGTATAAACGAAGATTATTACTATCTCTATTGGATCAAAATAGACAAACCCAATGATTTTCATCCCTTGAATCTCCCTAGAACGCGATCAAAACTTCAACCCTAATTTCAGGCGCGGTGGGATGTTAGGACACCAACCTTACAACTCACTTGTTTCTCTTTTAACGACTTATTTTATTTAGTATTCTGCTTCCTTAATTAGTTTAGTACTATAAGTTTTATTCTTAAATAGTTATTAGTTGATTTAATTAGAACTTCCTTGTTTAAGAAGTCATAGTAGTTATAAATACTCGAAACTCTGTGTTCTTGATGGCATGGAATGCAACTTAATCAGTTTAATACTCTCTTTTTAGTAACTTTTGTTCATACTTTTCTCTACTTTTGTTCATACAATTCACGTTATTCTGTCACTTTGTTTCGAACACTAATACATCTATTCTTTGATTTTTCTTATGCTATGTTAATTTGGATGCTACCGCCTCTAGCAGGTTTGATCTTAAACATATCAGATGTTTTCCCATTTATAAAAATGGTATAACAATTGGATTGCAGGAAAACTTTATGTAGATTATTGAGATTGTAGCAACCAAATGTTGGATGATCTGGAAAGAAAGATGTAGGAGAGTCTTTCAGGATCAATCAAACACTAGCCTGCAACTTTCTTTGATCATTCATAGACATTTACAATATTGGGCACCCGACTTAGACATAATGAATGTTTCCACTGTCAACTGTCAGAGGGTTTTGCTCCGGTTTTATCTCCGATTGTGAAATCTAGGGTTCGTGAGTTTTTGGAAATCTTACTCGCTGTTTTGGATTTTCTAACGTCTTTCAACAATGGGAGATCACTCCCCTGATCCTCTCGTGATGTTGTTATGGGGAAGATTATTCGAAGTAGGGAACCAACATCCGTAGATATTGAATCCCTACCTAAACCGGTTCTTATCGCCGGGAAAGGCAAAGGTATTATTCTTACACCTGAGTTAGAAGTTGAATCTGTGGAGGACATGCAGTTCAGTTTAATTGGTCGTATTGATACAAAGAAAATTGACATGAAGTTTGAAGAAGCAACACAAGTTCTGTTATCACAATGGAAGACCAATGGTGGCTGTCGTTTTATTCCACTCCCTAAGGATATTTTACCATGACGTTCGATAATGCTGCAGCTGCTAATAAGTGTTTAGAAGATGGTCCTTATATCATAGAAACTATAGTCAAAGGAATCAAAGTGATTCATGCAATTCGTGTTCAAGAATGGACTGTTGGTTTTAACCCTGATACACAAAAAGTTACGTCGATATTAGTTTGGGTTCAATATCCAGGCTTAAGACATGAATATTGGTCGGAAAAAAAATTACTGAGTATGCAGGAACCCGAGGAAAACCTGTTAAAGTGGATGAACCAACTTTGAAGAAAACTTTTGGTTATTATGCTTCAGTTTTGGTCGAGATTGATTTTTCAAAATCAGTTGATAAAACAATTTACGTTCAATCAAGTTTGGATCCTTAGGGTTATAAACATGTGGTGGAAATTCCAAAACATCCTGGGTTTTGCGAGCACTGCAAGGTTTTAGGTCATTCTATTGATCAATGTAAAGCTAAATCACGGCCTGTAGCTAAAAACATTGATGCTGCTACGTCAGGTAATGTAGCCGATAATAGAGTAGCCCCTAATAATAATTTTAGAGATCATAGAAGAGGTAGCAGGAATAGAGACTTTGTTCCCCCAACAACTGAAGAAGTTAACAATAATAATAAATTTTTATAGGAACGAATACAATCTATATTTAAATTAGCTAAGGGTACAAAAACTAAATTCAGTGACGATGGCGCTGAAAATTCGGGTAACGTAAGCACTGGTAAGTTTGATGTTCTTAAAAATATGGACGGAACTGAGGCAGATGATAAGATGGGGGATAACCAAGAAAGTGAGGGTGACAAAGTAGAAAATGTTTATGATGAGTCAACTAAAGATGTAGGGATAAATCTATAACTCCTGAAGTTGATATCAGTAGTCAACAATCGAGAATAACCCCAGAAGTTCTTGGAGCTGTTGGAGTTGTTGTGAACGAAATCATAACTGAAACTATTGTTTCGGAGAGAAGTACCTCAGTCATCACCCCTACTACTAAAAACTCAGTAATAGTAGTTGATGATCCAACTATTACTGAAATGATACAGGGGGATGTTGTTGGTAACAATAAAAGACGTAAACGTACGAATAAATCTAAAGAGAGTCTCTCGGATGAGTAAATACGTATGAATAAAAAGAGATTGGAGAAAGAGGCAAGCAATGTCAAAGTTCTCTCAAGAAATATAAATACCGTAGTGAATAATATTATTGATGAATTAGCGGAGAAGGTGGCCAATGAGGATGTGGAACAAGTTGAAACAGAATATAATGAGGGGATGGATGCTGATATTAATAGATCAGCGATTGTACAATATATTTCAGGGGGGATCTATAATAAACTCTCCTAACAAAGATAAAGGGTTTTGACCCTATTGCAGAGGAAGAAGATCAGAGAGTCTTGAATTTTATAAATATGAAGTTGGTTATGCATCTTTAATGGTAATACATCAAGGAGTAGTAAAGTGCGTGGACCTTTACAATCACATAAACGCAGTTTTAAATGAAGTTATGTTGCTAGAATGATGATTTCTACGGACGTTAGTAATCTGTAGGGTGTTTGGAGTTCGTGTGATATTAATGCTTGAGGTTTAGCGGGTGTTATAGGTTTTTAGGGTTTCCTGTAAGGGCCTGTTTTACCCATTTTTATATTTTTAGAAGTTTTGTCATCCCTTTAGCTCTCTAAAGGGTCTGGGACCCTCGGGTCCCCTGGTAATTGCTGTTTTTGGCTCTAATATTATGACTTAGCTAAAAAAAAAATGTTTCCACTTCTGTACAAAATGAATTATGTATGCAACTTAAAGATCATGCCATCTAATTTACAGAAATGGGAAGCACCTGCCTTACATCAGTTTAAATTGAATATAGATGCTTCTTTGGCTAAATCTACTTCAATCTCTGGTTGTAGTATGATTTTGAGATCTGATTCAGGTGATGCTATCACAGCTAGAGCTGGGACAGTCATGGCAACCAATCCTGAAGCAGAAGCACTAATTCTGCTGGAAGAAGTTTCATGGGCAAAGAATATGGACTTTCAATCCTTTTGGATTGAAGGAGACTGTCAGATAATCATGGATTTTGCAAATATTATGCCATCAACAATACATTGGAGAAACCAATCGATAATCTTTGACGCAAAGAAACTGTTAGAGTTCTGTGGAAGTAACTTTTTGGGTTTCACTTTCAAGCATAGGAGTAGTAATAAACTACCGCATATTCTAGTTAAGAAGGAAATGAAGGAGGGATATCTGAAACAACAATGGAATCAAATACTGAACTTTCTATTGCCTTCTTTAGCTTTCGATATGCAGAATTTAGATAATTCTCAACTTGTTTTATCAGTTGTAGAGGATATAATGTTGTTGGGGGTTTTTCATATCTCTGGTGATTTCCCGGAGATAAGGACAACCAACGGTTAGATATTATCTTGTATTTTTTTGTTTTCCTTGTTTTCTGTTTCTAATATGACGTGCAATCTTCAAAAAAAAAAAAACCTTCATCTACTTACTCTTAAGAAATTATCTTAAATAATCTTTTTTTTAACTTTGTTTGCGGATGTTCTTCTCTATATCATAAATTATACAATTTAGGTTATGGTTGTTGTTGCAATTCGTGAGTAGGAAACAATCCACGAACAGTTTGTAACGGTTCATGGACTTAAGCGCAAAAAAGTAACTAGTTGCCTTTTCTGATCAAGTTTTGGATGTTTCATCTTCTAGGCAAGATGGCTTATTAGGCTATTCTTCGACACAAAATTAATTGTCATATTAAAGTGTGTGTGATGTTTTAAACTCTTCCATAAGTTAAATTATAATTTATTTTACAAAAATACAATTTATGCTAAAGTAAATATTTATTTAATTATTTATGCTAGAGTTGTAACTTGGGAAAGACTCTCAAAATAAGGAGAATCTTGTAAAAGGAAATTGAAAAAGCGGGGGTACAACAACCACACCCAATATTTCGATTAGCAATCTATATGGACTAACTTCAATATACTTTCAAGAGAATCAACTAGACTCAATCTTAATAAAGTATATCAAAGAGTTATATGTCTCTTTCTTGATTCAATTCTTACTCAAGCAAATAGAAATCTGCGAGTCTAATTGAATACAAGAGAAGTCACTTGAACGGTACCAAAGACCAATGTTCAAGTATCAATCAATTTCAATCAACAACCAAAGGTCGGATTTCCAATTGATTGATTCAAACGCACAACCTGTGATATTTCAATTATATAAAAAAATATAATGCGGAAAAGAAATAACACAGACATCAGAATTTTGTTAACGAGGAAACCGCAAATGCAGAAAAACCCCGGGACCTAGTCCAGATTGAACACACTATATTAAGCCGCTACAAACACTAGCCTACTACAAACTAACTTCGGTCTGGACTGTAGTTGAACCCCAATCAATCTCACACTGATCCAAGATACAGTTACGCTCCTTACGTATCTGATCCCAACAGGATACTACTCACTTGATTCCATTAGATGATCTCACCCACAACTAAGAGTTTCTACGACCCAAAATCGAAGACTTTAATAAACAAATATGTATCACACGAAAAAGTCTACGATAATAGATAAATCTGTCTCCCACAGAAATACCTACAAGTTTTTGTTCCGTCTTTTGATAAATCAAGGTGAACAGGAACCAATCGATAACCCGGACTTATATTCCTGAATAACATCCTAGAATTATCAATCACCTCACAATAATCTTCATCGACGCGGCGAAAGAAGATATTGTGGAATCATAAACGATGAGTGACTACTTTTATATCTTGCCTATCGGAGATATTAATCTCAAGCCAATCGTTACAATTGTACTCAACACGATAGAATCATCAAGATCAGATCACACAACTACGAGAAAGTAGTATCGGTCTGGCTTCACAATCCCAATGAAGTCTTCAAGTCGTTAACCTGGTTTACAAGAAGAAACCTAAGGTTAAAGGAGAATCGACTCTATCTTATACAACTAGTATCACACATGAGGTGTGGGGATTAGGTTTCCCAGTTGCTAGAGTTATCCCTTATATAGTCTTTCAAATCAGGGTTTGTAATCAATGTTAGCTTAGTAACAAAGCATTCAATATTCACCATTAGATGAAAACCTGATTAGATTCAAGCTAATATATTTCAACCGTTAGATCGAAAACCTAGCTTGTTACACACAAATGAAATGCACGTTTTTAGGTTTGTGTAACCGTACCCAAACATGTACATTTGTTGGTTTAACAGTAGTTAACCAAATGGTTAGCCATATGAGCACTTTCATATCAACCATATTCTTCTTCACTATAACTAGTTCAAATGACTCAAATGAACTAGTTAGAGAGTTTTTCAATTGTATAAATCTTATATAACTATATAAGACACAATTGAAGCAAAAACAATTTGATTCACTCGAATCGATTCATGAACTTTATAGCAACGCGTTGCAATTTGCATTCCTTAGTTAATATAAATATAAGTTCACAAATAATCGTCTTTAGAAATAACCAACTCAAGTTCGCGGATTTAGTTCGCGGATTTAAGTTCCCGGAAGGAGTTCACAAACTCCAGCAGATATTCTCGGGATGAGAACCTCCGCCAGTTTGTGGACTGAGCTCACAGCTCTTGTTCCGGTTTTCCTGATCAACAAAGTACGCATACTTTGGTTCAAGGAATAAGGACTTATACATATATGTGTTTCCACACAATGCTTATATCTAACATTGGTTATATAATCTAAACTCTCATTTCAATTATTGAAACATTCTTAGAGGACGTTATATAGTTGTTATTCACAAACCATTTTTCGTCAAAGCCATTTTCAAATTGAATGAAACATAACATGAATTTTGTCACTAGGTAAAGATGAACTTGGCCAAAGTGAAAGCTTACCAACACATATTTCGAGAAATAGATATGCGAGATAAACTCGGCTCGAAATAGAAAATGTGTATAATCAAAGTCTATATAGAAAAACGACTTTTGTCTCAATATAGGAGATAGAGTGTATAAACTTTTGAGTGATAGATAAGTTCAAGTCTCCATATACCTTTTAGTCGATGAAGTTCCACCAGTTCCTTGAGTAGTTCTTCGTCTTGTATGATGATCTCCATGGAGTTCTTGAGCTTAACTACACCTTATATCCTAGTCTAAGACTTAGCTATAGTAGACTAGAAATCAAGACTTATAGTTTTGATCACTAACATTGACAAACATGCTTGAGATAGCAACGCATGCGAGTTCGACCGAGCAATTCTCTAACAATCTCCCTTTTTCTCAATTTTAGTGACAAAACTATCAATACATATGGAATACAAAAATAAATGAATAAACTTTTGTAGCTCCTATTCCACATGCCTAATCTTCAACATTACTCGAAATCTTCGTCACTTCTAAGTACTCCAATGATCCCAAAGGTTGTAAGTTCAGCATCATCGTTGTTGAAAATCCGTAACTATAACAATGAGAAAACAAGTATTCTCAATCATTGTTATCCAGTGTCATAGTATCATTATGCAACATCAAAGTTCAATTGTATCACCACTTCGACAACAATACTGTGGTGATATGTATCGCTCCCCCTTAGTCAATAATCCATCTCACATGGAAACCACTCGCCCTTACATAATGATCCGAAAACCATATGTATTTGTAGTGTGAACTACATATTAATTCTCCCCCTTTTTGTCAATAAAATTGGCATAGGTACGAAAACAGGATACTAATGAAATTTCCAAAAGAGACATTTCATGACCAAAAGAAAACACATATCAACTTGTTTAGATGAAATCATAAAGCCGAAGCTAAATGCTTTCATCAAGGAGCTCATAAAGATACAAGATATCTCCTATAAAATACCACAGCCGTACTCCCCATAAATATTTGGCAATTAAGCACAAGTTCAATTAAGAACTCTCCTCCATAAAATGTCATTCCCGAAAAAGAAAAGAAGGATTTCTTTGGACATAACAAATCACATATGAATATGAATTTGAATTCAAAAGTACTCAATTAGATTAATCACAAGAGAGCCCATAATTAATCTAATTGGAAATATACAACCAAATTAACCACAAAAAGCGATAAATTTAATTGGTCATGCTCCCCATAAGAGAACTTACGGAGCCTCACAGTATATACATAAAATTATGGATCAGGGAAGATCAATACTGCGGAATATACAAGGATTCATTCTATTTCTATCACTATTCGCACAATGACATACAATAGACATAATCCTTGTCAACAAAAGATTTTAACCTATCTTCCATCAAAAAATGACATAATAGGCTTAACTTTTGTATTTTTAAAAAGTTCATTCATTCTTTTATCAATACATGCATATCGACATATGAAAGACTTAACTTTTGACAAGGTATGGGACAAGCACAGTTCACGGACGCAAACACGCATATCGCATAACAAATTGTAATATATGAAACCATAAAGATTAATACTGCAAAAATCATCTTCCAAACAATTTTTTAGAATTTAAACAAATAAACCTAAAAACATGAAGATGAAAACATTGGACATAGCTATGTGTAATCACAATAATGGCTATTCCAAACTCTAGTTATTCTCCTAAACAAAATAATAAAAGGAGATTTACTAGGAAATAATACCTTTGAAGAATTCTTTATCGTCCCCGAACTCCTTGTCGTCAACAACCATTGGGACATAAGGTTCATTCAGATAGGAGTTGATATCAATAAACCTTCTTGACCGATGTCGAACCAGGGCCTTCTGAATCTCATGAGTCTTATACACAAAAGCCTTTATTTGTTGAATCTCCTTTTGCATCTCCTTCAACACTTCAAGAACATTAGAAAACTTCTGAGAATTTGAAGGAACAACTCTAGGCTTCCTCACATTCCTTCTGTTTCTTTTCAATGTCGGAGCTAACAGAGATTTATCTTTTTCCTTCATGATTGATGGCTTGACAATAAAATTAACATATTTTCCATCAGAACACATGATGCTTGGAGTATCCATAAACATATGGGTTTGTGATAGGAAATCACAATTTAAACTCAACAAGTAGTCTTGAGATAAAAAGAGGTTCCGGGGAAGGGAAAAGGAATGTAGGGTTACCAAACCTTTTAACAGGTTCATGCACGCACAACTATGAACCTTAGAGAGAGTATAATTGTCGAGAATAACCATCCTTTATTGATAGACACAAAACTAAGAAAAGAAGAAGAAAAAAACAAACTTTTCTTAAAGCCTCAGAGGTACACAATCTTGTCCCTTTTGAACAGGCATATGAGACAGGATTTACCAATCAACACAATCAAGTTGTGTTGCGGTGAACAACAATTTGTCCACCATTTTCCTCTTGAGAGGAATCCACAGACCTCTGTCTATCAAAACGATTTGACCATACTTTCTTCTCTAATGGTCCTGTTTTATCCTTGGAAACTAACTTCATAGACGAAGATAAAATCCTAGATACCTCAGCGGTCTTCTGAGCAAGTTAAGCTTATTTGCTAATCAATTTTCTCTTCGTTGAAGTTTGTTGACATGCCTCTCAAAAATAGGGAGTCTAACAACACCACCCAATATTTTGCTTAGCAATTTGTATGGACAAACTCCGAAACACTTTCTATAGAATCAACTAGACAGTCAGACTCAATCTAGGTAAAAGTATCTCAAGGAGTTAATATCTCAATCCCTCGATTTAATCTTACTCAAGCAAACTGCGAGTCTTAATTAAAGAGAGATAACTTGGATGGTACCAAAGTCCAATATCCAAGGATCAATCAATATCAATCAACAACCGTTAGGTCGGACTCTCCAATTGATTGATCTGACGCACAACCTGTATTATTTCAATTATAAAGATAAAAAAAATATAAAGGAAATTGAAATAACATAGACACCAGAAATTTTGTTAACGAGGAAACCGAAAATGCAGAAAAACCTCGGAACCTAGTTCAGATTGAACACACACTGTATTAAGCCGCTACAGACACTAGCCTACTCCAAGCTTACTTAGGACTGGACTGTAGTTGAAACCCAATCAATATCCCACTGATCCAAGGTACAGTTATGCTCCTACGCCTCTGATCCCAGCATGATACTGCGCACTTGATTCCCTTAGATGATCTCACCCACAACTAAGAGTTCCTACGACCCAAAATCGCAGGCTTTAACAATAAACAAATCTGTCTCCCACAGAGAAGTCTATCAAAGGATCAATCTGTCTCCCACAGATAAACCCTAAAGATTTTGTTCCGTCTTTTGATAATAATCAAGGTAAACAGGAACCAATTGATAATCCGGTCTTATATTCCCCAAAAACAGCCTAGATTAATCAATCACCTCACAACAATCTTAATCGTATGGTAGCGAAAAAAGATGTTGTGGAATCACAAACGATAAGACGAAGGTGTTTGTGATTAATTTTTATATATTGCCTATCAGAGATATCAAATCTCGAGCCAATCAATATGATTGTACTCGTACGATAGAAGATGCAAGATCAGATCACACAACTACGATAAAAGTAGTATCGGTCTGGCTTCACAATCCCACTGAAGTATTTAAGTCGTTTAACCCGATTTGAGAAAAGAAAATCAGAGGGTTAAAGGAGAATCAACTCTAGTATGCAAACTAGTATCACACGTAAGGCGTGGGGATTAGTTTTGCACAATACTAGATGTCTTCTTGTTGATGGTGGATTTTTGTTCGAGGATAAAATTATAAAAGATAAAACTTAATACGCTGACATCCTGCAGAGGATAAAGCTATTTGATAAGTGATGAATACTTCTTCGCTTTATTAATTCATCTAGAATGGAGCATGTGGCAACAATCCCGAATATTCTGTGAATTTCTAGCATTATTAATTAATACATGAGTTGCCTTATATTTCCTGTGTTGTTCTCAGCAGGACTCTCATTATTAGTGCGGCATGATAACTGAGTGTTGCTCTCAATAGAGTAACATGAGTATCCAAGTATCAATGATGAGGCATGCACGAAATACCCGTACATGCAACAACTCTCGGTGTGCTTATATTAGCCCGATTGAGCATATTTAATCTGGACTGACCGTATCAGTCTCAGAAATAATCATGGCCACGCAGGATGACCGCATAATTTAACCAGCCTAGACGATCCCCAGCAGGAGCAGGCTACCACCTTGATGACCACCAGCGGGCCAGTTTATGCCCTGGCCGGTCGAATGCATGTCATGCTCTCCAAATAACCACCAAACGCCAGCCCGGAGTTGGACGTCCAGACTGGTATGGAGCGTCTCGGAAGAAGCTCGCACGAGCAAGGGCCACCAATGTCGGTCTCAAAATAGTCACGGCCGTTCAACTTCACCGGAACGATTGGACGACGTGGGTCAGGCCATGTCCGGTCGGACAAGCATTGTCATGTAAACCGGCGGGCCCGCTTTCTACCTACCTGATCGACCATCTCCTGACCTAGCCATGGAGTAGCGTGCGTTTGCCTAAAGTATGGCCGGCGTGATGCTTAAGGGTCGCAGGAAATTTCACTAAGGTCTTAAATTGATCGCGACCATCCAACTTCACCGACATGTTTGGATGGCTTATATCAGGCCTATAGCCGTCGGACAGGTATCACCATGTTCACCGCTGGCCCAATGTGGGTCCCACGTGGTTCGCCTCCCCAAGAGAGGAGCATAGCTTGGAAATTCGGCCAGTTGAAGTAGCATTGGTGATGACCGGCGTGAAACCCTAATTAGGGTTTGCGACATGCATGTGTCGTTAATCGATCACGAGCGTCCATCTTCGCCAGCTTGGATAAAGGATGCAGGTATAGACTAAGGAGGTCCGGAGAGTATCAACGTGATCACCTTGGGGACACCTATGCTTGTGACCGACCGACCAAGACAAATCATGGTTGGATGTCTCGATTCGTGTGCCTTGAAGGTGGCATGTCGCGCCCCTTTAAGAATCCTTTGCGGCACATGATTCCTGTCGCAAATCGATCTCGGCCACTCCTCTTTACCGGTAAAATTGAATGGCCTAGATCACACCTTCATGAGGAAATGAGGTACGGACATGTACACTGGCAAGCCGTCTACACGTATGCCCGGTCGGTCCTTCTAAAAATGCCTCCAATGCTCGGTTTCGACCAAGCTGGAGAGTGATGCTTTCGGACCTCTTCAAAACCCTAAAACTTCATCAACGGTCGGAGATGAGCGTCATAGGTCATATCGTCCGTCCAACTCTACCATATCAGTTGCTGCGTATATTTCAGAGACTTGAACAGATGCTTCCCAAAAGACGATTTTCAGATACCTAACATTGACATGTTAGTAGATGCCACCAGCGGACACTACATGTCCTCCTTCATGGATGGATATTACGGGTACAATCAGATAAGGATGTACGAGCATGACGCAAGTAAGACAGCTTTTCGAACTCCTATCGGAAATTTTTTATACTGTAATGCCATTTGGTTTGAATAATGCTGGTGCAACGTATCAACGTGCTATGACGGCAATCTTCCATGACATGCATAAGCAAGTCGAAGATTATGTGGATGATATAGTAGTCAAATCGAAAGCTCGGGCAAATCACACAGGATTCCTACGGCAAGTGTTGGAAAGGTAACTGCTGAGGGGATCAAGGAGGACCGGTCCAAGACTCAAAGCTATCCTCACGATGCCGCCTCCGCCAACTTTGAAGGAACTCCAAGGATTCATGGGCAAGGTGAACTACATTCGAAGTTTTATACCTGGTCTATCCCAGATTATTGATCACGCCTTTGCTGAATAGAGGAGAAAGTTTCGTGTGGACCGCACTACAACAGGAAGCGTTTCGCAAGATTCAACGAATATTGTCATCTCTAAATCATCATTAAGGGTTCGCCTATTATGTCAGCCCGGACGAAGAGCGAGCCCGGAACATATTCAGATCTACTGGAGTGGACACCTCAAGGTAGCAGCCTCAAGAAGATAGTGATGTCCGCATCATCATGTCGAGAAAGAATCCACAGTTTGGGCGAATCACTCTGTCAGACTTAAGAGGAATGCTTCAGCGAAACAGCGAACATCCAAATGATTATGTCAAGAGATCTTGAATTCAAGCACTGAAAGGTCACAATCCAAATGTGATTGAACAACAAGTGGTGTAATTGTGCACCAATAGGATGGTACCTGTCAATCGTGTTTTGTCGAAAAACATGTGCTTTCAAACATCCTATGAAATCCGAGAAGCTGCGAAACGCTCAAGTTGCAGCAGCACCTGCCCTGCTAGAAAGAACAAGCCTGCCCGTAATGAAGAGCCTCATAATGTTCGTGGAATCATACATCTCACCAACAGGCAATGCAAGCTTCAGCCTTCTGTAAGCAGTTTCGCTGAAGCAGCAAGAGGAAAACCACCGAGATACAACATCATGCACGTCCAAAATCATCAACTCCAACTCCAGTAACATATGCACGACTGCCATAATGGTGAAACAACGTCCAAGATATTCCATATCTGGATCGACAGTAACTACATCAATGAGAGAAGCTTTCATAATTTGTCTCCCGTAGAAGAAGTAGTTGCGTTACCAAAGGAGTATGACTGGGACTGCTGATGTGATTTCAAATTGAGTTGTAGTAATAGGTTCGTTGATACTTGTGAAAGCAATAGATTTTAGATATAATTTTTAAGACTAAAAATATAGCAAACTTAAATGAAAGTGATATGAAAAATATGGAGAAGACTGGGGCTATGGAATCCACTATTTACCAATATCAAAATGATTTATATCCTCTAATTATAATCATGCAAATCATGCATTCAAATTGATTCTTAATATTGCAATAGTTGATTTTTTAGAAATAACCATTGTAGATCGAAAGTATGGGACATCAAAACCCTAGTCTAGCATGCTCCATCAATTGAAATGACAATTGTTTAACAAAAACCATTTTATCAATTTATTTATCTAGGTAAATAATCATATAATAATTGCATAAGTTAGAGATTACCACTTTTCATTGGTGAAATAGCTTCCTCCTTCGCCCCAGAGGATGGGTTTAGCTCATCATTGTCTAAACACGCTCAAAATATTTGTTCATTGGTTCAAAAATTGTTTACAAAGATGAAATGGAGAGAAAATAATGAAAATCGGGTGTTTGCAACGTTTTTAATTGTTGCAAAACACTGTTACAGAGAACGATAAAAGGAAACTGTGGTTGTCACTGTAGCTTGTACGATTGTCAAATATGTGTCGCAATCACTGTAGCAATTACGACTGCTCCTTGTGGTCTTATGTTCTTCGTATGTTCTTCAATGGCAGCAGTAGCAATTCTCTCAAACTCACGTTTCTTTGCTCTGGTCTCTCCCCCGATCACTCTGACCCTCTCCCTGATATCCCAGCAACTATTTATAACCCAACTGCCTCGAGATCTCACGCAATAATTGCCCATAATTCTCCCCTTTGCTAGACAGTAAATAATATATTCTTGGGAATATTTTCTTCCCTTTATTTTCTTCTTACGCTGTCATCCAGTGTTTACACGCTCCAAACATTCTTCAGATCATCAAGCAATGATTCAATACGCTGAAAACGCATGCAAACTTTCCACAACAGCATCGACACAATCCGAAGTATCTTCCAGACTTTCATTCCGTGTAATTGCACGTTCCCTTCCATTTTTATCGAAACAAAACACGTTATTGGCCCTGTATTATCTCAGTCAATGATTCCATGCAATTCCAGCCATTTAGTCTCGGTGAATCGTCCCCAAATCTCAAACCAGAAATCTTCCAGTTGACTGCAAATAATTCCCGCCAAAACAGACCATTTGAATAAAGAAGATGAAGTGCCCCAAATCCAAAATAGGGGTGCATTTAACAGATGGGGTGCCTGGGGGTGCCCTTATTCAAAATGAGGGTGCCTTTAGTACTTTTCCGGGGGTGCCCCGAGCAACTTTTCGAGCCGAATTTTCCAAAAATATTTATTTCCCAAAAATACCTACAAATACATAAAACACCATAATAAGTACGAAATCGAGTACCAACAATACAGAACATTGAGGACAAATTAGACACAAAAATGTGTCTATCAAATACCCCCAAACTTATTATTTGCTAGTCCTCGAGCAAAACTAATTTAGAAAATAAAATGACTACACTTAGCACGTGCAGCAAGCCGTTAAACCGCTAGGTGGCGCTAGCGGCGGAGTGTTGTCTCCGGAGGGTTTACCAGAGGTGTACCCACAAAACCATTACTCCAGACCCTAGCTATCTATGCGGAACCTTGGAAGGAACTAAAGAATCTCCTTGGTTGGCATACAAACATTGACTATAGGAGGAAGTACCCTGATGCGAAATTCCAATTTTTGTACACGAGTTTGCACTCAACATACTATAATTCATATATAAGTGACAAAGATTTACTCAGATAGTTCCTAGACAGCATAACCGGAGTCAACCAATCATATGGAAAGATTAAGAAGATGGATAAAGAGAAAAATAGATGGTTAAAGTGAACGGTGTTTCCCATATCTGTCTGAAGGCCTCTACCAAGATGATCCTATCCTAATGGACTGAGATACCAGTCTGACTAATATCAACACAACTGGCATATACAGGGGGGCCAATGGTCGATAAACCTAACTCTAGGTCAACACAACTGGCATATATAAGGACACCAGTGGTCGAATTTATTGAATTTATTCCGGTTCGTCTGATGGTCTGGTCTCAAACTTCTTTTTTTTTTGTGTGGTATCTCAATCACCCTATTTCACCTAGCAATGGTAACAACTTGAGTCCTGTGCCCCACCAAATCACTTAAGAAATAAAAACAGAAGGGGTTAGGATTTAACGAGTTATGGCGAAACTACCATGTTTTTTTTAATTCTAACACCTGAGCTATGTGCTTTTATGAATAGACTCTTTAGATGTTTCCATCTAATCATATTGGTTCCTCAACTCCTACAACCAAGATGTTCCCATCCACTTAGATTGGTTAGTGACAACCTTAATAAGCATAAATTTCTAGGCTCTGGAGTTTAATTATTGCAACTAAAAGCTAACAAAAAGTTTTTTCCACACCCCCAAACTTAAATCTAACATTGTCCTCAATGTTTCTAACGAAATAGCAATACCAAAATGCAAAGTAACATGAGGAATCAGTAAAGAGAGAAATCGGAAAGATAGTACCTGGGTGAAGGAAATCAAAAACTAATATACAACATACAATCGCCTCGATGGTCAATCAAGGGTAAACAGGGTCCTCCAGAGGGACCTCCTCAACATCACCTGTAGGAAAGGTTTCTAAAAAGGGTTTCAATCTCTGACCATTAACCTTCGAAGAACTACTACCATATGGTGTCTCGATCTCAACATCTCCATGAGGAAAGACATTGCGAACAATAAAAGGACCCGTCCATCGAGAACGTAACTTCCCAGGGAAAAGATGCAAGCGGGTATCATACAGAAGAACTTTTTGACCTGGAGAAAATGACTTTCTTAAAATATTCTTATCATGCACAAGTTTCATTTTGCTCTTATACTCCTTCGCACTATCGTAAGCATCTATATGAATCTCTTCCAACTCATTGAGCTGGAGTTTCCTATGGGCTCCTTCCTTGTCAAGTGAAAAATTTAGCTGCTTAACAGCCCAATAAGCTCTATGTTCTAACTCAACTGGTAAATGACATGCCTTGCCATACACAAGCCGATAAGGCGACATTCCAATGGGGGTCTTAAATGTAGTACGGTAATCCCATAAAGCATCAATAAGCCTAGACGACCAGTCTTTTCGATTAGGATTAACTGTTTTCTCTAATATATGCTTTATATCACTATTGGAAACCTCTACCTGACCACTAGTCTGTGGATGATATGGGGTAGCTACCTTATGTGTAATACCATATTTTTTCATCAAAAGCCTAAAAGTTCCATTACAAAAGTGTGTCCCTCCATCACTAATTATAGCTCGCGGTGTACCAAAACGTGTAAGTATATTCTTTTTCAAGAACTCTATCACAACCCTATGGTCATTGGTTTTACACGCAACCGCCTCAATCCACTTAGAGACATAGTCTACAGCGACAAGGATGTAAAAGTTACCAAAAGAATTAGGACACTGACCCATAAAGTAAATACCCCACACATTAAAGACCTCAACAACTAAAATAGGGTTCAAGGGAATCATGTTCCTATGGGAAATGGTTCCTAATTTCTGGCAACACTCACAAGTAACACAGTGACTATGGGAGTCTTTAAACAACAAGGCCAATAGAATCCACACTGCAATATTTTAGCAGCAGTCTTCTTAGCACTAAAGTGACCCCCACAAGCATGATCATGAAAAAAAGTAAATGATACTGGACTGGTCACTCTCAGGTATACATCTCCTAATAATCTGGTCTAGACAATACTTAAACAGAAAAGTATCATCTCAAAAGAAGTGCTTCACCTAGGCTAAAAACCTAGAACGATCTTGTTTACTCCAATGTTGGGGCATTCGACCAGTAAAAAGATAATTCACTATATTCGCATACCAAGGTGCTTGGGTAACAAAAAACAGTTGTTCATCAGGAAAACTATCCCTAACAGGAGGAGAATCATTAAGGGTATCCACAACAAGCCTAGACAAGTGGTCTGCTACTATATTTTCTGCACCTTTTTTATCTCTAATGTCTAAGGAAAATTCCTGCAACAATAGGATCCATATAATTAATCTAGGTTTAGTATCCTTCTTGGAAAGAAGATACTTCAAAGCAGCATGATCAGTAAAGATTATAACCTTAGAACCTAAGAGGTAGGATCTAAACTTGTCTAGGATTTGTAACTGAACCTGACCTAAGATAAACCATTTTGTGAAAATGTGAAATTGCAACCGAGAGATTAATCTCCCACTGTGGTCGCCAATCCGTAGGAAAAATGAGCCGCCGGTTTTTTGGGAAGTGGAGATTCGAGCGTGTTGTCGAGACTCCTCAGCGGGGCAAAATGTTAATCCTCACACAGATGCACCGCTGCAAAGGGGGTGCTTAGATTCGGTAAATAAATCTGTATGACTCCGGCCTAAACCAAGACAATGGACATTCCAGAGTCAATTCGTTCGCAAAAAGGGAGATGGGTTGATCTGTAGGAGGGAAGCTGAGAGTTGTGTGGCATCAATGATGATCAAGGATTGTGGGTGTGTTGAAGGTTTCTGCAATATTGCTGAACTGCTGAAGTTGAGTTCTGTGAATAAGTTTATATAGAGTTGTTGACGGATAATGATGATAATCGATGCTTGATGATATCCGATTGATCCTCCATTTAGACTTATTTATATTGAAAGAATTGTGTACCACTGATCCCTGTAAGTGTGACGGTTTCTTGAGTGAAAGAGTGGGAAAGTGGGAGATAGTGGTAAAGTCAGTTCCATGTCGTGCGGAGACTTGACTGATCGTGCACCCACTACTTTGCTAACTCCTTCAACCGTTTACATGACTTACACACATTTCTCGTTGTGGATGAATCCACGTGCCGCAGACCGCCAGACCAAAACCTTAAGTGATATTCACCCCATTTGTGACGTGATTGAGATTTCACGAATCGTGGAGTCTGCAAGGCAGACGTGTATTAGTTGGTCAGTTGTTGACTCATTTAGACTATGAGTCTAATTTTATTGATTCGAGCATAAGTGGTGAATGCTCGGCGATTCATGGATTGAACATGTAGTTCTCTGAGATGTCAATGAATTACTGACTAGAGACTGAGCAAGTATTTCTCAACTCGACGAATTGCCGAATATTGAGAGTTTGTCGAGCAACTGAGCAAGTATTGCTCAATTCGACGAATTTGATAATTTTGGTGTGCAACTGAGCAAGTGTTGCTCAATTCACCAAAATACTGAATATTGATAATTTGACGTGCAATCGAGCAAGTGTTACTCAATTCGACAAACTACTGACGAATTACCGAATATTGATGGTTGGATCAATATTCGAGCAACTGAGCAAGTATTGCTCAATTAAAAAATTATTTACTGTTGTCGTGACCCAATAAAATGTTAATCAAAAATACTGGTTAATTGCCAAATATTATTAATTTGGATGTTGATTGCTGAATCAACATAATTTTGTGTTTGAATTTGCTCAGAATGGTGATTCTTTGAGCGTTTGTTCGAAACCCTAATTTTTTGACCAAAAACCCCATGGCTGCATGCATGCGTAGGATTTATGAAGTATTTTTAGAAAACGTATGTATACCCCCATTTGTTCGTTAGTTGAAGGAACGAGCAAAAATCCCTAACATGAAAGATATTCATAAAATTTTGAATAGACATGGTCTAGTTGCATTAGTAAAAGTTTTGTTTAGTAGGTTTCATGAAAACCCAAGTTTGTTTTTCGAAGCATGAGCTTTGCAAATACTTTTAGGAACGTAGGTTTGCTCGTAAAAGTAATAAATAACGATCCTTAGGGTTAAAGGAATTTCGAAAAGACCTGGAGTTCATGATGAAAATTTGTTTGAGAACTTTCGAATTTTTTTTTGAAATATGTAGACTTTTGCAAAAATAGAAAAGACTCTCGTTTCATAGACGGATGCTCGACTGAGCAAAAAGGTTTTTTTTTTATATATATTTACGTGAGTTATTAACTCACGAATTTTTTTTTAAGGTACGTGACCTGTTCACGTTTTATTGAATATAAATCAAGTTTTGATTTATGAAAATTGTTGAAAGCAAATAATTCATGAGTCGATGAATTTGTAGTGTATGTGTGAGTTTAGTGATTTTATAGTGTATGTACACGTAAAAACCAGCGAATATTCACATGGAAAGATATGTGAATTATTCATAGTTTCTCGAAAAGTCAGTGTTGACTCTTGAATGATATGTTTTATGCTCGACTTTGCAGGTTTGAAAGAACGAGCAAGTTTTGGGGTTTTACGCTGTTATCACTAAGTTCGTGAAATCGTAAATAGGTAAGAGTTGAGAATTACCATTTATGTAGACGTCGATATGAGCATATAATTGTTTTGTTGCTTCAATTCTGTTAATGAAATTTGTGTATGGACGTCACAACAACTTTGCGAAAATGGCTCAGTCTCGTAGCGCTTCTGAAGATGATGCTTCTTCGAGAGAGGATGTTTCCACAGATGCCTCTTCTAGAGGTGATGGTTCCTCCAGAAATTATGATTCTGAGATTTCCAGGGATAAAGAGGGAAGTCCCAAGACTAAGACCATTCCAACTGATGAGGATAAGTTCTTTACGTATCTATATAGACCTCAAAAGCGTCCCTTAGGCTCCTCGTTTCGGTTGTTAATAAATCCCAGAAGCACTACTCAGCATAAATTGGTATCTCCTCAAGCAGTAATCCGGTTTTGTTTTCAAGGAAAACACTTTTCGGTTTCTCATGTGGTGTTCAATCTTTCACGAAATCCCCTGATGCATTTCTCTGGATGGGCAAGACACATGTTGAGTCATAGCCGTGTTAGGACCATATTGGATAGTGCCCAGGTAACACGATCCATTCAAGCTGCTGGAGGTTTAATCATCAACCATGATATACCAGATATGGTAGCCTTACTCGCCCGTTGGTGTGTTCCTACTCACACGTTTACATGCTGATGGGGAGAATTCACCATTACTTTAAAAGATGTAGAATCTTTGTTGCACCTTCCAATTACTGGTAATTTCCCTGAAGAGCTTTCGTCAGAGGAGATGAGATATCTAACATATTAAAGGACAAGATGCACGAATTCAATCAGTCACTCGCATCCTGTTATGCTCAATGATTATCACAATGGTGGCCGAGAGATAGAATTCCTGAAGAATCTTTGATGGCGCTTTAACAATTGCTGCTTTCTTATGCTTGTGGCTTTCCAAGGATATCTTTGAAGATTGTGGACACTTGCTGAAGCCGTTTGTGATTCGCTTTGCCATAAAGATGGCAAAAGGTGAGAAAAATCTCATTGGCAGTCTATTCTTGGGTTCGTTGTTCGCCAATTTAGACTCTATAGTTATAGACTCCAGTATTTCTGATGGCTTCATGAAAGTCGAGACGTATGCCAATACCATGTTCCTCTAAGCCTTGATGTGGGAGCATCTCGAGAGTTACGCCCCAATTCCACGCAGCATTTTGCAAGGCCCTAAGGTCGACACTCGTCACTCCTTACTTGAGAAGAATAACGCCAGGATCATGTGCTGGTCTAGAAAGAAACCACAATACAAGATATGCATTACTGACGTTTTGTACATTGATTCCGATTTCAATTTTCGCCCCTGGGTGTCGGTTCCTTCTCTTTTCTCACAGTTGATCACTTTCAATTCTACTGACGAGAACATAACGTTGAGTACTGGTGCTGGTCTGAGTGAAGGAGATAGATCTTTTGTCTTGAGTTATACTCCTGGTTTCTTGATATCAGTAATGAATGGAGAATTTCGGGTAGAAGAATACAATATTGATAGA
This sequence comes from Papaver somniferum, assembly GCF_003573695.1. Lineage (NCBI taxonomy): Eukaryota > Viridiplantae > Streptophyta > Magnoliopsida > Ranunculales > Papaveraceae > Papaver > Papaver somniferum. The sequence continues at coordinate 60,272,419 of NC_039368.1, read as the reverse complement.
GCGGCTCGACAGATGGGTGCTGATCAGTGTATTCCGGGTCACCGAATGAACAAACCATCAATTGAGTATTTGAAGACTAATCTGGACTGCACTCATGTGGAGGGAAGTGAGTATTTATTCCCATACTCTGATCGTGCTAATTTCGTGACTCCGGGTTACATAGATTTCTGGCGTCAGCAACTTGAGCGTGTGTATGAGTTTGCAATGGACGTCAAGTCCCCAGTTCAAGAGTTCCCTTCCTCTGATATGATCTTTGATCGACCCAGGCTGAGATATCTTTCCATTGGCGACAAAAGGAAGGCGTCTCCAAATGCGACACAGGTGAGTACCTTTTTCATGATTTTAGCCAAAGTACGCCAATCACACTTCTTAATTGTATTGTGGACTCCATGGTAGGACGGCTGTGCTGTGAGATTTCGAGTTGATGTAAACTCTCCAAACCTTCGAGAAAGTCCTCAAGGAGTATAAGGCAGGAGCAAGACATCTCATAGGATGATCCCGAACGATATACAGTCTCCTGCCGCTTCTTTGGTGAGTTGTTAATACTTTTCTTCATTGTTGCGACTTTCTCATCCCTGTGATCAGGATCTTAAAAGAATATTGTTAATTCGTTTTTGAATTTTGCTCCATCTGTTATTGATGGTCTTCGTTTTTCTCCTGGTCGAATAATTCAGGGATACAACACCGACGAGGAAGTTGACGTAAGTATTCCCTCCTCAAGCTAATCAGTGTAACACGCCTTTGGATGAATTAATGATGATCGTCGTTGATGTATCCAGGAGGAAATCATTGTATATGAGCCGCATGTTGATGAAGCACACTCTTCTTTGAGTCATGGAGATATGGAGAGTTCCCGAAATCTCGAACCCAATGAAGATAACGGAGTTGCCAACGGAGATTCCAACACTGCCGAGACTTCAAATGGTTTAGAGACTCCCCTAGTAAGTATACCTCCTGTGATCTCTTCATAGATATATGATATTTCTGATTTATGAATGAATGAGTGAAAGTCCATGCGAGTATACGAGTAATTTTGCCGAAATACGCCACCAGGAAATTTCAGACTTCAGCTTTTAGTAAAAACACCGTAGAATCCTCGTTTGGAGTCGGATTTTCGATGTCTGCATATGTATTTTCAAGCCCAGGAAATTTCTAAGCTTTATGTAGGAAGCTTATTTATTTTTAAGCATGTTTAGGGCCTGAAAAAGGAGAAACCGTAAACTTCCAGGAGATTTTCGGAAGTTTTCCAGATTGCATGTCGTCCAATGTTTTGGCCACATCCCCTTGCTCGTTCATCCGATAGTTATGAAATTTTTACATGTTGTAGAGGACTACCATACGAAGAGAATGGTATATGACCCAACATCAAATTAGTTACCAATTGCTCCCAGTTCGTCGTTTAATACAGGGAAGTGTAGAATCTCTTCAGATGAGCTTGTTTGAAAACGCGTTTCATTGATTCTACACCATTTGCTCATGTTTTTGGTGAAAAATAAAGAACTTAGATGATGTTAGTTCACTTATATTCTGAATTTTATGGTTTCCTTTGATTTTCCTGCTCTAATCTCATGTAATCTTCGTGTTAGGTACCAAATACCGAAGTTGAGAATAACGGAACCAATGTTGAATATTAGAGCAATGTGGTGAATCAAAGAAGTAACATCACCAACTCTACACCTACAGGTTATGAGAATATCATTATTGAAGCCGTAGAGGAAACTGAGACTTCAGTTGCTATTGAAACCGAGCAAAGAACAGAAGAGACTGTCCCAGAAGAAGATGTTGTAATGAAAATGGAGGATGCTCCAGTAGTTGAGAATCGTGTATTAATACACGAATATCCCAATGCAGGGATTGTTTGTGAGCCTCTATTTTGTGCTCAACTCCCATATCATGTGTATGTTGGTGGATTCAGTGTTCCTACTGGGTATGCCAACATGTATGAGAAGTTGTGGAAAATGTATGGTCATATTTTTGTTGCCAGGGATCCTGATCGTAGCTACTTCTTGACAATGCAATTGGGGGGCGTGTTATAGATGACATATGATCTAGGGCCAGAAGTACTGTTACTCGAGATGTACTCTTTGATTGGGAGTACAAATTGGAGAATTCTGAGAGACTTGGCTTTAACTTGAAGTGGCTTCGTCAGAAGATCAAAATTATCAAGGATGCAGTAGTGAAGAACATCCCTTTGACTAGTAATGCTATGATGGAGAAAATGCCCAAGATTGTTGGGCTGACCAAAAAGCTGGAGTTGGAGAGAGCGGCTTTGCAAGTCTTGGAGAATGCTGAGAAGCACAAATCATACTTCGATGGCTTCCTTTAATTTCCTTTCCATAATCTCATGAACATTGAATTTCCGAGAGATGTGAGGCTTCTAGATTTCGGTTTTGGTTTTTGATTGGTTAGATAAGTAAATGATTGAGGATTTTCTTTTGGACTTGATAAGGATTTTTTTTTAAAGTAAAAGAACTTTGATAAATTGCTGAATTCAAATACTGAATGCAAGTATTGCAAACTTTTTAGAGGGATTGAAAATACAATGAAAGAAAATCCTAAATGCCAAATCTAGATATTTTGGACGTTCACGTCTTGAACTCCAATACCTCAATTGTCCATGTCTTAGGCTTCAAAATCTTTGAGACATTTCTCAAGAATTACTGGTAAAATGTCTTTATCATCCATGTCGATCAACTTGTAGTACCCGCCGACCACGTATTTGGTGATCATGAAAGGCCCTTCCCAGTTAGGCTTCTTCCTTGAACACTCTTTGAGTTTGACTGCTTTGAGAACTAAATCTCCTTCATGAAATTTGTTAGGCTTGGTTGTACGTGCTTTGAATATCTTCTGCTGGTTTGGAATTCCTCGTGGATTCCACGCTGGTGGAGCTTTCCAATTTTGCGGCACATGTGGACATTCACATAGAGGAGAGTATGTTGGATAATTCTTGTGGAACCGAGCCAGATCTTCAGTGATGAACCTTACAATGGGGTCCTCGGTTCGGAGAGATTCCAACCATTTAGTGTAGTACTGCTGAGGCGAGACTACCCACTCATAGAATTTGATGATATCTTGTTCATGAGTATGATTGAGTCCCCGGAAAAAGGTAGCATATTTTAAAGTTGCTAATATGGAATTATGAGGTGGAATCAAACTTGCCTGCGTATGGAATCTCTTGATAAATTCATATGCGCTTTCCTCGGGCTTTTGTGTGAGTCCTGTCAAGGTTTGGAACTTCTCCAAATGCTCGAAAGGTTGATCATCTTCCGAGTCATAACTTTCTTCGAGGGAGAATTGTGCAACTGAGGATGAAGATATCGCAGCAATTCTTCCATCATGAATCCATGCTCGCCCAAGAATCATGTCATATCCTGGATCCTCCTTAATTATGAAGAATTTAGTTTCTGTCCAGGTTGAATCGTTTCTTATGTTGAGAATGATGTAATTGTAAGCCTCCCTGGAGATTCCTTCGTGGTTTCTGACTGAAATAGTAGCATGAGTCTCTTCTTGTCGAGTGATGCTAGCAGCTCTGAGGGTTTTCAAAGGGATGATGTTAACAACAGTGCCAACGTCAACTAATGATCGTTTGAATTCATTTCCCTTAAGATGCACCATGGTGAGAAGTCCCCAGTCGTACATCTCGTTGTCTGTTACTGGAGGTTCATGGAGCGTCCGCTGGATTGCTAGACTTTCCAGACACAATATGGTTTAGCGCAGCAAACGTATCATCTCTCTGGGTCTTTGACAGGTACAACAACTCACATACGTGCTCAATTAAGGATTGAACCGCTTCCTTGACTGGCTTCTCGGAGGGTGCGAATGTTCTGATTGGGAGAGGATTTCTGTGCACTCCTTCAGTCATCATTTTTCCCGAGTCGGCCTTCTCTTTGAATATGCGTCTCAAATTTCTACAATCACTTGTTGGATGACTGACGTACCTATGGAAATGGCAGTAACGTGTGTTTTCCATTTGTTCCGCAGTTGGTTCCTTCTTGACAGGAGGTAGTTTGATTGCACCATCTTGGACCCAGAATTCTAGTAGTTTGATCACTTCTTGAATGGGAAAAGGGAAGTCAGGTACTTCCTGATCATCCTGTTGATTCGGTGGTCGTTCATTTCTAGTCTGGTTGTCCTTCCTTGGAGCTTTTGGAAGGTGAGACGTTGAAGAAGCATTCTTATGTTGATGTGCCTCGGCTTTTCTCTTGCTCCTTTCAGCAACATTCATGGAGGCTTCAACATTGTACTGTTTGTTGATCAGACGCCGGGAATTGCTGTTTCGATTGTCTTTCGATTCTTCTACTTTGACAGTTTTCATTCTTTCTAGCAAGGCGGGAGCAGTAGTCGCTGATCGCTTGGCTGCTTCATGAAGTTCTGAAAAGGTCTGAAATCGAAGATTCTCCAACAAAGCCCTGTAAACTGGGATCATTCCATTGATGCACAAGTCCACCAGTTGTTGTTCAGTAACGTTTGGATCATGACAGTCCAAAGCTTGAATCCTTAACCTCTTCACATAATCATTCGGATTTTCAGAAACCTTTTGAGCCATCCTTCCAAAGTCAGAAAGAGTAATTTGCTCAGAGACAAAGAAGTACTTCCGGTAGAAATCATTGATCATTTCTCCCCAATTAGCTATACTCCCTGGTGCAATGTTTTTGTACCAAGTATAGGCTCGACCCGTCAGGGATTTTGAAAACTCTTTCAAGCGGACAACATGGTTGTGTTCATGCTCTCCTAATGCCTCCAAGAATCGAGAGACGTGTTCTCGGGCATTCCCCGTTCCGTTGTAGAGTGTGAACGTTGGAGAATTGTAACCTTTTGGGAGAGGAATTTTTTGTGTAGCAGCGGGATATGGAGGTTGGTGACGGTGCACGGAGGGTGCATGGCCTTTTCCTCGATTCTCCATAAAAAGTTCCTGGTCTTCACGGGTGATGAAACTGGCAGGTTCAGGTTCTGCAGCTTTGCGGGTTTCATCATCGTCAGGGACTAGAATAACTTCGGGATCAGCAGTTGGAGACGTTTCCTTGTCTTTTCCTTTCTCTTGAGTTTTGTATGACATCTTGTCAGTGAGATTTTTGAGATAATTGCATAGCTCTTTCTGTGTTGCAGCCATGTCAATCTGATTTTTGGAAAGAGTCTCTTGCACCTTCATAAGATCACCTATGGTAGGCGGATTTTCTCTGATTTCCACGGGAGACCGGCCGAAGAGAGGATGGTTTTCCACGTTGGTTCGAGGAGGAGCAGTGTCACCACCATTGTTGGAAGCAGGAATGGTTTCTGGAATACCAACGTTGTTACTAGTGCTACCGATGTTTGCGTTAGGATTTGTAACTGAACCTGACCTAAGATAAACCATTTTGTAAAAATGTGAAATTGCAACCGAGAAATTTATCTCCCACTGTGGTCGCCAATCCGTAGGTAGGGAAAAATGAGTCGCCAGTTTTTTGGGAAAGTGGAGATTCGAGCGTGTTGTCGAGACTCCTCAGCCGGGAAAAATGTTAATCCTCACACAGATGCACCGCTGCAAAGGGGGTTATTAGATTCGGGAAATCATCCGGCCTAAACCAAGACAATGGTCGTTCCAGAGTCAATTCGTTCGCAAAGAGGAAGATGGGTTGATCTGTATGAGGGAAGCTGAGAGTTGTGTGGGATCAGTGATGATCAAGGATTGTGGGTGTGTTGAAGGTTTCTGCAATATTACTGAACTGCTGAAGTTGAGTTTTGTGAATAAGTTTATATCAAGTTGTTGACGGATAATGATGATAATCGACGATTGATGATATCCGATTGATCCTCCATTTAGACTTATTTATATTGAAAGAATTGTGTACCACTGATCCCTAAAAGTGTGACGGTTTCTTGAGTGAAAGAGTAGGAAAGTGGGAGATAGTGGTAAAGTCAGTTCCATGTCGTGCGGAGACTTGACTGATCGTGCACCCACTACTTTGCTAACTCCTTCAATCGTTTACATGACTTACACACATTTCTCGTTGTGGATGAATCCACGTGCCGCAGACCGCCAGACCAAAACCTTAAGTGATATCCCCCCATTTGTGACGTGATTGAGATTTCACGAATCGTGGAGTCTGCAAGGCATACGTGTATTAGTTGGTCAGTTGTTGACTGATTTAGACTGTGAGTCTAATATTGTTGAATCGAGCATAAGTGGTGAATGCTCGGTGATTCATGGATTGAACATGTAGTTCTCTGAGACGTCAATGAATTACTGACTAGAGACTGAGGAAGTATTGCTCAACTCGACGAATTGCCGAATATTGAGAGTTTGTCGAGCAACTGAGCAAGTATTTCTCAATTCGACGAATTTGATAATTTTGGTGTGCAACTGAGCAAGTGTTGCTCAATTCACCAAAACACTGAATATTGATAATTTGACGTGCAATTGAGTAAGTGTTGCTCAATTCGACAAACTACTAACGAATTACCGAATATTGATGGTTGGATCAATATTCGAGCAACTGAGCAAGTATTGCTCAATTCAAAGAATTATTTACTGGTGTCGTGACCCAATAAAATACTAATCAAAAATATTGGTGAATTTCCGAATATTATTAATTTGGATGTTGATTGCTGAATCAACATAATTTTGTGTTTGAATTTGCTCAGAATGGTGATTCGTGGAGCATTTGTTCGAAACTCTAATTTTTTTATCAATCCTTCAATAATAATTATGCAAGATTAGGGATTGCAAGGTGTGGGACCGACCATGGATAGGGCATGGCCGGCCGGCTAGGTTTCCCGGTCCCCCACACCTTTCCCTATTTTATTATTTTTCATGAATCCTTGAAGTTATGGAGAATCCACGAGTTTTTGTTGAAACGGAGGAGTTTCGTGAGATTAGGGAATAATAATTATAAAAGGCTAAAGATCGTGAGGTGTGGGACCGGCCACTGCTTAGGCATGGCCGGACGGTTAGGTTGCCCGGTCCCGCACACCTCTCCTTATTTTATAATAATATTATTTCGTGAATCCACCAAGTTATGGAGAATTCACGAGTTTTGCAAAAACAAGGAAAGTTGCTAAAACCAAGGAGTTTTCGTGAGTTCACGAAATAACAAAAAATAAGGAAAATAATGGGAGAGGCACGGGATGACCATGGCTAGGGCACGGCCGGCCGGCCGACTGGTGGGCCCGGCCTTGGTCCCCTCTTATTATTTTATTAATATTCATTGTTTTCTCTTGTTTTGCAAAGGACTCCTCATTATTTCATATTTTTTGGACACTCGTTCGTGCATCCGGGTGCTCAGTCGTGCATCATTGTCGAGTACACTTGCACCATTTTTGTGGGGATTACTCAGTGATGGTCCACATGCCCGGTTGTTGGGTATTTATCACTGATTTATGAAATTCAGTGGAGAATAATTCATGAAACTGAATAATAAGATGAGTAGTTATTTTATTATCAATCCATAAAATCAGCAGCGGATTGGACTATGGATTCAGAATAATAAAATGATAATTTCATCACCATCTCATGGAATCGCAGATTTGACCATGAAATCGGAGTAATAAAATAAGTGGTGATATTACCATTTCATGAGATCAGCCGTGGATTCGACCATGAAATCGGAGTAACATCTACTACCATTTCATGAGATCAGCCGTGGATTCGATCATGAAATTGGAGTAATACATTTATCTATTACTATTTCGGTCATGAAATAGGAGTAATGAGATAAGATAGATTATCTTCTAGGAATTCAATGGTGAATATGACCTAGAATTTAATCTCTTGCGTATAGTCAATAAATCAGCGAGTGTTACTAATGTCCCGAAGACGTTTTGCCCTCTCAACATTTCATGTATGGAGGACCGCCTGAGTCTATACATGGGTCTCTCTACATAGTCAGGAACATCGAGTATCACCGTCCTGAAGACGTTATTGGTCTCAATATTACGGAGAACTGCCCAATTGTTATTCTATGTAGAGGCAAATTCCTCTATGTAGTCAGGGAACAGTGAGTGTCACCGGTATCCTGAAGGCGTTAAGCTCTCAATCTTATGGAGAACCGCCAAATTACGTTATTCTACATAGAGGCTATAATGAAATTCCCGGTGTCGAATGCTCCGGAGAGGCCTTTCGAGCGACATATGCATCATACTTCATAAAACACGAATCGTCACATGGATCTCTGAAGCCGTGTCAGAAACATGCAGTATCATGATTTTACGGTTTTGACCTTTGTTGAAAATCCACCATCTACATAAGGCAAACACAATAGATAATAGTTTCTTCTCCGTAGTGGTATAGTTCAACTGGGAATCATTCAGAGTTTTTCTAGCATAGTAAATCACATGAAGTAAATTATTTTCTCGCTGACCTAGCATAACACCAATAGCATAATCTGAAGCATCACACATGATCTCAAAGGGTAGGTTCCAGTTGGGTGCCTGAACTATGGGGGCGGTAGTGAGTAAATTCTTAAGCTTCTCAAAAGCCTCTAACAAGCATCATCAAAGACAAACTTAACGTCTTTTGCAAGCAAATTGCAAATAGGTCTAGAAATCAAGATAAAATCCTTAATGAATCGACGATAAAAACCTGCACGCCCTAAGAATGACCTAATATCTCTTACGGTTTTTGGGACCTATAAAGTTTTAATAAGGTCAACTTTGGCTCTATCAACCTATATACCCTTTTAAGATACTATATGCTCTAGAACAATTCCTGAACGAACCATGAAGTGACATTTCTCCCAATTAAGCACTAAATTCTTTTCCTTACACCTAGTCAAAACTAATGACAAATGATGCAAGCACTCATCGAAAGACGAACCAAACACTGAAAAATCATCCATAAAGACCTCTAAGAACCGTTCTACCATGTCAGAAAATATGCTCAACATACAACGTTGAAAGGTCGCAGGGGCATTACATAGCCCGAAAGGCATGCATCTATACGCAAAGGTACCAAAGGGACAGGTAAAAGTGGTTTTCTCTTGGTCTTCTGGGGAAATAACAACCTGATTATAACCTCAGTATCCATCTAAAAAGCAATAATGGATACGTCCAGCTAATCTCTCTAGCATTTGGTCGATGAAGGGAAGGGGAAAGTGGTCCTTCCTAGTTACCTTGTTCAATTTCCTATAGTCAATACAGACACGCCAACCCGTGGTCACCCGGGTTGGGATTAACTCATTGTTATCATTCTGGACTACAGTGATACCGGATTTCTTGGGAACAACTTGAACGGGGCTGAAATGGGGTAGATAATTCCTGCATCTAACAACTTAAGAACCTCGGTTCGAACTACTTCTTTCATTAGGGTTCAGTCGACGTTGCATCTCCCTCGAAGGTTTGGTGCCACTCTCTAAATAGATATGATGCATACAATTAGTAGGACTTATACCCTTAATGTCTGTTATGGTCCACCCTAAAGCTTCCTTGTTATTCTGAAGGACGCTCACTAGCCTACTTTCCTGATCACTATACAAGTCGGATGTTATAACCACAGGTAAAGTTTCAGATGGGCCTAAAAACATACTTCAGGGAATCTGGTTATGGTTTAAGGTCCAACTTAGGAGGCTTAACGAAAGAACTAGGGTAGACTCAGAAACGGGTAGAGGTTCAAACTTAGGTTTCCAGCCATTACTAGTTTCTATCAAAGGGGTTGAATCTAACAAAGAATTCACCTCATTAATCACATCGTCATCATCAAAATCAATCCCAAAGTGGGCTAGGCATTTATCTAATGGATCTTCCAACAAAGTGTTTGGTAATGACTCCTCGACTAATGTTCCTATCATGTTCACCTCTTCTATGTTCGAGTCATCTAGTTCATAGGGTAGCTTACTAATATTAAAAATGTTCAGCTCAATAGTCATAGTACCAAAAGACAAATTCATAATACCATTTCGACAGTTAATGATCGCATTGGATGTAGCTAAAAACGTGCGACCTAAAATCACTGGTATTTGGTTCTCTGGGTCAGGGATAGGTTGGGTATCTAGGATAACAAAATCCACTGGATAAATAAACTTTTCGACCTCAATAAGAACGTCCTCGATCACACCATGAGGAATTTTAACGGACCTATCAGCTAACTGAAGTGTCATCTGGGTAGGTTTGATCTCACCAAGTCCTAGCTTAAGGTACACATGGTATGGAAGTAAGTTCACACTGTCTCCTAAGTCAAGCAAAGCTTTCTCGACACGGTATTTACCTATTGTGCAAGAAATAGTAGGGGAACCTGGGTCTTTATACTTAGGAGTAGTGGTATTCTGAATAATAGAACTCATATGACTAGGTAGGAAGGCTTTCTTATGGACACTAATTTTTCGCTTTCGCGTACACATATCCTTAAGAAACTTGGCATAAGCGGGAATCTGCTTAATCGCATCTAACAATGGGAGGTTGATAGTAACCTGCTTAAAAACCTCCAATATATCATTAAAGTTGGGATCTCTCTTAGTTGGAACTAGCAGCTGGGGGAACGGGGCTCTGGGAACAAAGCTGGGCTCAGCATGACCCTCATTGGTCTCTTTGGAGACTCTATCAGTCTCCTCATTTTCTGGCTCAGAAGGGTGAACTACAGCATGTTCACTATTAGGCATGGCAACCTTATTGTCAACTTTCTTTCCACTCCTAAGGGTTGTTATAGAATTCACATGATTGTACAATTTCTCTCCTTTAGGGTTAGGATCAGTTTGACTAGGGAACCTTCCATCTTCTCTTTCACTAAGAAACTTAGCTATTTGGCCGACTTGAAGTTCTAAGTTAGCAAGAGACTGGGAATTATTCTTAAAATTATGCCTGGTTTCTTCTTGAAAACCACAGTGGTTCTTTGATAACATCTCATGGTTCTTTGCTAACATAGTAAGGGTTTCTTTTAAGGTGGAGATCTTTTTCTCATTCTGAAACTGGGGTTGACCTGAAGAGTTCTTAGCATAACCAAAACCTGGGGGAGGCTGAGAATTACTAGACTTTCCTTGATTACGACCCTTAGACCAAGAAAAATTAGGATGGTTTCTCCAACCAGGGTTGTAAGTCTCTGATTATGGGTCAAACTTCTGACGGTTCTCAAACCTAGCATTGTTATAGACAGCATGGGCTTTCTCTTCACTAACCTGACCTTCTCAAAACGAGTTATTTGGTTCTACTCCAGAACTAGAAACTTGAGAGGCTCTAAACCTATCGTCAGGTTCAACAAGAGACCTATGTTTAAGATGATTCAATTCCAAAGCTTCTAACCTTCTAGACAAAGCAGCAAACTTAGCATCAGACTCGAAGCTTGTATCTACCACATTGGTGCTACTTTTATTGACGAAGAGTCTTTTGGGGGGTTCAACACAAGACTCCCACTGTTGGGATTTTTCAGCGACAACTCCTAAGAAGGTAAAAGCATCATCAGCACTTTTACTAGTGAACTCACCAGCGCACATAGACTCAACCATGGCTTTGGTTGAATAGTCTAAACCATCATAAATAATCTCTACGAGTTTCATCTTATCAAATCCATGGTGAGGACACTGGGATAGGAGATCATTGAATATCTCTAAGAACCTATAAAGAGACTCTCCTTCTTGTTGCACACTAGCACTAATTTTCTCCTTAACAGACGCAGTTTTATGCTTAGGGTAGAATTTCATATAGAAAGCAGCAATAAGTTCCTGCCATGTTTCAATGGATTCAGATGCTAGGTTTTTTAGACAGGTCTTGGCTTTATCTCTCAAGGAAAAGGAAAACATCTTAAGTTTCAAGACTTCATCAGTAAGGTATTTTATTCTAATTGTCCCACAAATTTCCTCAAAGTCCCTAATATGAAAATAAGGGTTCTCATCATCTTTCCCTAAGAATATAGGGATCATCTGAAGAATACTAGGTTTTATCTCGAAATTAGCTGTAGTGGATGGCAATTTAATGCACGAATCTCGGGAGGACCTAGTTGGGAACATGCAATCTTTCAAAGTTGCCATTGATGGCACAGCTGAAGTACTAGGGGTAATTTCCTCACGAAGAGATAGATTCTCAAAACTGAAGTTTCCAAAAACAGGGCTCTCAAAAGAAGAGTATTCGAGATCCCCGCCTTCACAAGAAGAACTACTAGGTTTGTCACTAATCAAACGACCTAGAGTGTTTCTTTTCCAAGCCCGCTCTTTAATAACCTTGGGCATACACTAGAAAAACAAAAGATAAAGAAACAAATCCTAAAAGTAAGGGAAGTTCTATGAAAACAAAAACAAGGCTGACTCCACCAAAGAAAACCTAAAGATTTCTAGCAAACAAAAAGCATGATGGCTCCACTTAGATTGTTTCTAGACCAGCTTCTAATCCTTCGAAAGGGAATTCGTTACAATTTAAGCAAATCCCTCTGAAATCAGTCCGAGTTTAAGTAAGTTGAATCGAGACGAAGGAAGCTCAATAGAGATTTGATACCCAAGGCCTCACCGGCGTTACAAGGCAGCGTATTCAACTCACAGGAACCATCATGAAGTTTGAAGCATGCTTAAAAGAGTAACCAATATTTTTCGAATGACTTTCCTATCAAGCTCGTTACCCTATAGGTCTCGTTCTAGTCAAATTTTGGGCTTAGGTTTGTGTTTGGTTTCGTTTTCCTAAAGCGGGCAATAAGGGAACGGTGATGAAATCCGAACCCTTATCTTGTATGGCAAGTCCTTGCCCTTTACTAGGAAATTAAAGCAGCTGTTTTCAAATCCTCGGCATATATGCAAACGAAGGAATACAGTAACTCGCTGACATGAGATTCGCGAGTATTTCGACAAACTTACCTCTCGTACCAGACGGGGGATGAACCGCTGAAGTCGACTCGGGCCACGACTCCTATGTCATGTACCAACCCGAAGGGCCGAGGCGATATCGTAATCGTCGTCCTTTTCTGCAAACAATTGATATTTAAACTACCCTTCCGTAGGGTTTAAAAAAAATAAATTCCCAAAGTCCACAGTCCAAAGTCCAAAAATAAAGTGCAAAAGAAAAAGATAAACTAAAAAAAATTCTAAAAAAAATTGTCTCTCTCTCTTTTTTTTAATTAATTTTTATTCTCCTTTTCTTTCGCTCCTTTCGCTTTGCTTTTACTCCAAAGCTTTGGCAAATTTTTCTTTCGCTCCTAATTCCAAAATCTGTAAGGAAAAGACAAAAACCCAGGAACGTAAAGAAGAACAAATAAAATAAAAATGAAAAACAAATAAAAACCTAAAAAAAAAATCTAAAAAATCTAGCCTAAAAACAAGTCCACGTCGGCGGCGCCAAAAATTGATGTGATTTCAAATTGAGTTGTAATAATAGGTTCGTTGAGACTTGTGAAAGCAATAGATTTTAGATTTAATTTTTAAGACTAAAAAATAGCAAACTTAAATGAAAGTGATATGAAAAATATGGAGAAGACTGGGGCTATGGAATCCACTATTTACCAATATCAAAATGATTTATATTCTCTAATTATAATCATGCAAATCATGCATTCAAATTGATTCTTAATATTGCAATAGTTGATTTTTTAGAAATAATAATTGTAGATCGAAAGTATGGGACATCAAAACCCTAGGCTAGCATGCTCCATCAATTGAAATGTAATTGTTTAACAAAAACCATTTTATCAATTTATTTATCTAGGCAAATAATCATATAATAATTGCATAAGTTAGAGATTACCACTTTTCATTGGTGAAATAGCTTCCTCCTTCGCCCCAGAGGATGGGTTTAGCTCATCATTGTGTAAACACGCTCAAAATATTTGTTCATTGCTTCAAAAATTGTTTACAAAGATGAAATGGAGAAAAAATAATGAAAATCGGGTGTTTGCAACGTTTTTAATTATTGCAAAACACTGTTACAGAGAACGATAAAAGGAAACTGTCGTTGTCACTGTACCTTGTACGACTGTCAAATATGTGTCGCAATCACCGTAGCAATTACGAATGCTCCTTGTGGTCTTATGTTCTTCGTATGTTCTTCAATGGCAGCAACAGCAATTCTCTCAAACTCACGTTTCTTTGCTCTGGTCTCTCCCCCGATCACTCCGTCCCTCTCCCTGATATCCCAGCAACTATTTATAACCCAACAGCCTCGAGATCTCACGCAATAATTGTCCATAATTCTCCCCTTTGCTAGACAGTAAATAATATATTCTTGGGAATATTTTCTTTCCTTTCTTTTCTTCTTACGCAGTCATCCAGTGTTTACACGCTCCAAACATTCTTCCAGATCATCAAGCAATGATTCAACACGCTGAAAACGCATGCAAACTTTCCGCAACAGCATCGACACAATCCCGAGTATCTTCCAGACTTTCATTCCGTGTAATTGCACGTTCCCTTCCATTTTTATCGAAACTAAACACGGTACCGTCCCTGTATCATCTCAGTCAATGATTCCATGCAATTCCAGCCATTTAGTCTCGGTGAATCGTCCCCAAATCTCAAACCAGAAATCTTCCAGTTGACTGCAAAGAATTCCCGCCAAAACAGACCATTTGAATAAAGAAGATGAAGTGTCCCAAATCCAAAGTAGGGGTGCCTTTTACAGATGGGGTGCCTAGGGGGCCCTTATCCAAAATGAGGGTGCCTTTAGTACTTTTCCGGGGGTGCCCGAGCAACTTTTCGAGCCGAATTTTCCAAAAATGTTTATTTCCCAAAAATACCTACAAACACATAAAACACCATAAGAAGTACGAAATCGAGTACCAACAATACAGAACATTGAGGACAAATTAGACACAAAAATGTGTCTATCAACTACTTAGCACTTCCCATCTCAAAGATGGTGAATTTAGAGAGATGCAAGCATGCTATCATTATGATTCCAAGATGTCCAGAGACGAGGATATACTCAAGAGAGCGGACGTAAAAACGGCCTCATGAACCTAGCGTGACAACATCTATCAAGTCGAAAGCTCTGGATACTCGTGGGCAGGGGACTCTCTCCCTCTTCTCTATTTCATGAAGAAACATCAAGAAAGCTATCGGTTCCAGCTTTTCCCTCTAATAACGAGACGATCTCTACCATCGTATGAAGAGTGCCAAGTTCGTGCAAGTTTCTACCACGCCTCTCCCTTCCAGACTCTTCTGATCACAGCTGCTGCCAAGAACCGTTGTTGCTCGTCGATTGATACCATCCAGAGCTTCACCATATCAACGACCACTACGTACAAATGTAATCGAAAACTTCTGCATATTTTTACCCATGGAGAAGTAATATGATTATTAGTACGAAGGCTGGATCGATACCTTTATTATGGTGACCCATAGGGCATACTAGATAGAGCCACGTAGACCACGCTTGGGGACTGAGGCTCAACATGAAATTCATTCGCCGTCAGTCAAGAACTTCTTCAACACAAGAGAGATGGTCAATCAAGAAGCATGTAATTTGCAAGGGGAAACCAAACTGAAGAAGAGGCCGCTTCAACACTCTCTCCAGCAGAAGCCGCTTCAACACTCCCTCCAGCAGAAGCCGCTTCAACGCTCCCTCCAGCAGAATCCGCTTCAACCATCTCTCCAGCAGAAGCCGCTTCAACGCTCCCTCCAGCAGAATCCGCTTCAATGCTCTTTCTCCAGAAGAAGGCGTTTCAGCTCTCTCCAAAGGAAGCTGCTTCAACACTCTCCGGGACCCGCTTGCTACAACGCTCTCCGGGACCCGCTTGCTTCAGAAGCTTCTTTAGCGCTCTCTTCAGGATTCGCTTCGACGTTCGCTCCAGAAGCTGCTTCAACGCTCTCCTGGACCCGCTTGCTCCAGAAGCTTGCTTCAATGCTCTCTGGGACCCGCTTGCTTCAGAAGCTGCTTTAGCGCTCTCTTTAGGATTCGCTTCGACGTTCGCTCCAGAAGCTGTTTCAACGCTCTCCGGGACCCGCTTACTCCAGAAGCTTGCTTCAACGCTCTCTCCCGAAGCCGCTTCAACGCCTCAGCGATCCATACATACAAACCGTGTGCCTAATCTACATGGGGCCAACCGGAATCATGTTAAGGGAACACTCACCTGGATGCCTCTTGAGCGTGACATGTTCCAAGGACAGGACGACCCATCTCTCCTGGTAACATCTAACTTTGTCTCATAATTTTTATCTCTGTTTGTCACCATCTCATGCCTATCCCACAATAATGCAACCATTATGCGTTAGGCAGGGGACTTAATGTTGATGGTGGATTTTTGTTCGACGCTAAAATTGTAAAAGCCAAAACTTAATACGCTGACATCCTGCAGAGCATAAAGTTATTTGATAAGTGATGGATACTTCTTCGTTTTATTAATTCACCTAGAATGGAGCATGTGGAAACAATCCCAATATTTTGTGAATTAAATACACAAAATTCACCTAGAACGGAGCATGTAGCAACAATCCCGAATTCTGTGAATTTCTAGCATTATTAATTAATGCATGAGTCGCCTTGTATTTCTTGTGCTCTTCTCAGCAGGACTCTCATTATTCGTGCGGCATAATGACTGAGTGTTGCTCTCAATAGAGTAACATGAATATCCAAGTATCAATAATGAGGCATGCACGAAATACCCGTACAGGCAACAACTCTCGATGTGCTTATATTTAATCTGGACTAACCGTATCAGTCTCAGAAATAATCACGGCCACGCAGGTTGACCGCATGATTTAACCAGCCTAGACGATCCCCAGCAGGAGCAGGCTACCACCTTGATGACCACCAGCGGGCCCATTTATGCCCTGGACGGTCGAATGCATGTCATGCCCTCCAAATAACCACCAAACGCCAGCCCGTAGTTGGACGTACAGACTGGTATGGAGCGGCTCGGAAGAAGCTCGCACGAGCAAGGGCCGCCAATGTCGGTCTCAAAATAGTCACGGTCGTTCAACTTCACCGGCATGATTGGACGGCGTGGATCAGGCCATGTCCGGTCGGACAAGCATTGTCATGCACACCAGCGGGCTCCCTTTCTACTTACCTGATCGACCATCTCCTAACCTAGCCATGGAGTAGCGTGCGTTTTCCCAAAGTATGGCCGGCGTGATGCTTAAGGGTCGCAAGAAATTCCACTAAGGTCTTAAATTGATCGCGACCATCCAACTTCACCAGCATGTTTGGATGGCTTAGATCAGGCCTATAGCCGTCAGACAGGTATCACCATGTTCACCGCTGGCCCAATGTGGGTCCCACGTGGTTCGCATCCCCAGGAGAGGAGCATAGCTTGGCAATTCGTCCGGTTGAAGTAGCATTGGTGATGACCGGCGTGAAACCCTAATTAGGGTTTGCGACATGCATGTGTCGTTAATCGATCACGAGTGTCCATCTTCGCCAGCTTGGATGAAGGGTGCAAGTATAGACTAAGGAGGTTCGGAGAGTATCAACGTGATCACCGTGGGCCCACCTATGCTTGTGACCGACTGACCAAGACAAACCATGGTCGGATGCCTCGATTCGTTTGCCTTGAAGGTGGCATGCCGCACCCCTTTAAGAATCCTTTGCGGCACAGGATTCCTGTCGCAAATCGATCTCGTCCACTCCTCTTTACCGGTAAAATTGAGTGGCCTAGATCGCACCTTCATGAGGCAATGAGGTACGGATATGTACACTGGAAAGCCGTCTACACGCATGCCCGGTCGGTCCTACCAAAAACGCCTCCTATGCTCGGTTTCGACCAAGCTGAAGAGTGATGCTTGCACACCTCTTCAAAACCCTAAAACTTCATCAACGGTCGCAGATGAGCATCATAGGTCATCTCGTCCGTCCAACTCTACCAGCTTGGTTGGACAGCCCAGGCTAGGAGTTAAATGGCCAATAAGATGTCGTGGTGATTACCATCCGTCACTCTACCACATCATGTGATCGGCCAAGGGAGGGTTTGCTTGTGCATCCTCCAAGCGATCACTCGAAGATGGCTAGACACGCATCTGTTTTAAGACGCTTAATCCGCGACTTACTCCGTTAAGATTTAAAACATTGATGCTTCATACATATTGATTATATTCGATGCATTACATGCATAGAATATACATGATATTTCATGAATATCGATTTCCTAAATAACTCAGTTATTTAACTTAGCACCGTATGCTACTTCCAGTGGGTCCCACGATCCACTCATTCGAGACATCAAGCATGTCACAAACTGGGGGATACTTACTGGGGTATTAGTATGGCGGTTTACAGCGTGCAACGCGCCATCATAAGAACGTGTCAGGAGGCAAGGACGGTTAGTGATGATGGGAGAAGTGGGAAAAGATTGATCGTGTGACACTAACACGACCCCACTATTCCATCACTCCACTTCCTACACTTCCTACGAGAGACGAGGTTTATGCTCAATGGCTTGTATAAATAGGTTCTCCTCCCTATTTCCAAAAGAGACAAAAATCAAGTGTTGATACAATGTATTCAAACACCCATAGCTGATTGCTTACATTATTGCAAGCTAGTTCGATATTCTGATACAAGTCATAAACAGCCAACACCTTCATAATCTCAACACCTTCTTCGCTTTCCTTCCTAAGGTCAACCCCATCTCTTTCACTTTGTGACCGAAGCAAGTCTGGAACGGCCATTTCTTGGTTTAGGCCAGAATTGTACAGATTGATCTCTCGAATCAGAAAGCACTCCCGTGCAGTGCATTTATTTAGGGTTTAGATTCGTTTCTCATCCACAGACACCCAAATTTACCAAAAATCGCAGAAACAGTTTTCACCCATAAACACTCCTATATATAGTCTTTCAAATCAGGGTTCTGCGTTGGTTACAAAGCAAACAATATCCATTGTTAGATGAAAACCTGATTTAGATTCAAGCTAATATTTCTCAACCGTTAAATCTAAAACTTATCTTGCTATACACACTTGAACTACACGCCTCTAGGTTTGTTAACCGTACCCAAACGTGTGTATTGTTGGTTCAATAATAGTCAACCAAAAGGTTAGCCATATGAGCATTTCATATCAACCATGTTCTTCTTTACCATAACTAGTTCAAATGACTTAGATGAACTAGTTAAGAGAGTTTTTCAATTGCAAGGAAATCTCATGTAATACACAAGACACAACTGAAGCAAATATGATTTGATTCACTCGAATCAGTTCATGAACTTTTATAGCCACGGTTTGCAAACTGCATTCCTTAGTCTTTATAAGTTTAAGTTCAGAAATCATCTTCAGATATATAACCTTTATCAAGTTCGCAGACTAGGTTCGCGGACTTAAGCAACCGGTAGAGTTTACAAACTCCAGCAAAAAATGTCGGCAAAGACTTTCCTCCAGTTCGCGGACTGGGTTTGCGGATGCAGATAGTTCGTCAACTCCAGCAGAATTTCTCGGGATGAGAAGTTCGGCAGTTCGCGGATTTGGCTCAAGCCGTTCTCCGGTTTCTCTTGATCAACAAAGTTCGCAAACTTTGGTTCAAGGAATAGAACTTATACATAAATGTGTTTCCACAACAATGTTTATGTCCACCATTGGTTATGTAATTTAAACTCTCATTTCAATCATTGAAACATTCTTAGAGGACGTTATACAATTGTTACACCATTTCTCGTCAAAATAATTTTCAAAGTGATTGAAACATATCATGACTTTCGTCACTAGGTAAAGATAAACTTGATCGAAGCGAAAAGCTTACCAACACATATTTCGAGATATAGATAGGCGAGGTATACTCGGCTCGAAATACCAAATGTGTATAATTCAAGTCTATATATATAGCATACGACTTCTTGTCTCAAAGAGTAGGAGATAGAGTAGATAGACTTTTGAGTGACATATAAGTTCAAGTCTTCACATACCTTTTTGTCGAGAAGTTCCACCGGTTCCTTGAGTAGTTCTTCTTCTTGTATGATGAATCGCCGTGAAGTCCTTGACCTCAACTACACTCTTTTATCCTAGTCCGAGACTTAGCTATAATAGACTAGAAATCAAGACTTATAGTTTTGATCACTAACATTGACAAACATGCTTGAGATAGAAACTCATGCGAGGTCGACCGAGCAATGCTCTAACAATCTCCCCCTTTGTCAATTTTAGTGACAAAACTATCAATACATATGGAATACAAAAAATATAAAGAAACTTTAGTGGCTCCTATTCCATAGTCTAATCTTCAACATTCCTCGAAATCTTCGTCACTTCCAAGTACTCCAATGATCCCAAAGGTTGTAAGTTTAGTATCACCGTTGTTGAAGATCCGTAGCTATAAAAATGAGAAAGCATCGGTCTCGATCATTGTTATACAGTGTCATAGTATTATTACACAGTGTGAAAGTCCAATTGTATCACAACTTCAACAATAATACTATGGTGATATGTATCACTCCCCCTTAGTCAATGCTCCATATCACATGGAAACCACTCCCCCTTACACAATGATCCGAAAACCATATGCATTTGTAGTGTGAACTACATATTAACTCTCCCCCTTTTTGTCAATAAAATTGGCAAAGGTACAAGATCGGGATCATAATGAAAATTCCGTAAGAGACATTTCATGACTAAAAGAAAAAATACATACCATCTAATTTTGATGTTATCATATAGCCGAAGCTAATAGCATTCATCAAGGAGTTTAAAGATACAAGATAACCTCTAATATTCCACAGCCGCACTCCCTACAAAGATATGGCAATTAAGCACAAGTTCAAAAGAACTCTCCCCCATTTGATGTCATTCCCGAAAGAACAACAAGAGCGACCTTAATTTCAAAAGAAAAGAAGGATTTTATTGGACACCAAAAACCATGAGAATGATTTCCTATATCCAAAAACTCAATCAAATTAATCACAAGTAAACCCATGATTAATTTAATCGGAATATGCAATCAAATTAAACACACAAGGTGATCAACTTAATTGATTATGCTCAACATAAGAAAACTTACGGAACATATGACTAACATAACCATTAGATAATGATTAGGATAGTCGTTCATATACTCAACACAAAGGCTTATTGATAGACACATTTTTGTGTCCGATTTGTCTCGATTCTATATACTGTTAGGGCTCATTTTTGTACTTATTATGGTGTTTTATTTATTTGTAGGTATTTTTGGCCAATAAACATTTTTGGAAAAAATTTGCTCGAAAAGTTGTCGGAAAGCACCCGGAGGACACTTGCTATTCGGACCCCCGGTTTGGATAAGGGGCACCCCCAGGACATCCCTTAAGGCAGATGCTAAAGGCACCCCTACTCTGGATAGGGGGCACATCCTTTCTTCACAAATTCAAATTTCAAATTTGGCGGGAAAACAAACCAGCATGCATGTAGATTAGGGTTCGCATTCTTGGGAAGATTTAAGGAGATTCAATCTCGGATTTTTGTTGGGATGGACTTCCTAGAGCATAACAGGGTTGGTATATGTGATTGGATCGAATGGATTGGGTTAGATCGACCGGGAGAAGGAAACAGAGGTGTTCGGTCACGGGTTGCTGTTGGAATATTTTTTCGACAATTCAGGGAGATTAAAGGCTAGAAAATCTTCAACATTCTTAGTTATCTAATAAAGAGTTTGAAAGTATTGGGAGAGGTCGAATACGCGTGAAGAGAGTTTGGCTGAAAGAAAACTCTGAACTTGCTGTGGAGATAAACCAAGATTTTGGGGGAGATATAATCGAGATGGGTCCTATAAAAGGAGAGGGGATAAGTCATATAAGGGGTACGAATCCTTTCAGAGAAGTTTAGAACACCACAGAGCTCCAGAGATCAAGTTGCAGGAAAATACCTTATTCTGCTGCTGCTGCTGAAGAGGAAGAACACGAAGAACATTGACGCACAAGCAACTGTCGCAGAAAACTATCGTTGTTTCACAGCAGAACCTATGTGTCGTTCATCATAGCGGCTGCATTAGGACCTTAGCTACTAGTTCTCCCTGTAACAGTGATTCTGCAATACCAACAAACTGTTGCGCATCGTCTGTATTATCACTTTTCATCTTTTTAATCATCTTTTGAGCTATAAACAAATATCTTGAGATCCTGATTAATATGAGGAGCTAAACCCCATTGCTGAGGCGATAGAGGAAGCTATTTTTCCAACAAAAAGTGGTACAATCTATTTTATTTAATTTATTTCAATTATTATTATGATTATTTGGCTTGAACTATTATTGAATATGATTTTTATTTGAGTGATTGTGATCTATTTTGATGGAGTATGCTTAGTTTATAGACTCTTGATGCTTCATACTTGGTATTTACAATTATTACTTGTGAAAATCTATTAGTTGCAATATTTTAGAATCAAAGTAAACGAGGAAATTGCATGAATATAAATATTTGGACCAAATCACTTTGAACTTGGAAAATAGTGGAATCTTAGCCTCAGTGTTCTTTTAATATTGATACCAACTTTGTCAGTGTTTGTTATAATTATTAGTGAGTTTTCTATTTAGCTTTGAATTTAAGTCTAAAGTTATCCTTCACAAGTTCGAGAATCGAATCACTTTTTACCACTATCTACAAATCACATCACTTGTGGAATATATGAATACTCAACTAGACTAATCACAAGACAACCCGTAATTAATCTAATTGGAATACACAATCAAACTAATCACAAAAGTAATCAATTTAATTGTCAATTATTTTGCTCGACATAAGAGAACTTACGGAGCAATAACTAAATAACCAAACGAGATGACTAATTTAGTTCAAAATGCTCGACATAACATGCCTCACGGAACAACCAACAAAGCCAATCATAAAATAATCAACTTCGTTGTATCGTGCTCAACATAAGACACATTACGGAGCCTCACAGTAATACATAGGATATGGATCAATAAAGATCTTTACTGTGGAATACACAAGGATTCATTCTATCTTCCATCATTATATCCATAACAACATTAATATACATAATCCTTGAAAACAAAAGATTTTAATCTGTCTTCCATCAAAGAATT
The DNA here is from genome assembly GCF_003573695.1 of Papaver somniferum. Lineage (NCBI taxonomy): Eukaryota > Viridiplantae > Streptophyta > Magnoliopsida > Ranunculales > Papaveraceae > Papaver > Papaver somniferum. The sequence goes on along the minus strand of NC_039368.1, from coordinate 60,249,595 downwards.
GACAATATAGGCTTAACTTTTGTATTTGTCAAAAGTCTATTCATCCTTTAATCAATAGTGAATACCAATTCATGAACGACTTTACTATTGACAATATATGGGACCTTCAAGTTCACGGACGCAACCATACATATCCCATAACAAATCACAAAGATTAATACTGCAAAAACATCATCCTCCAAATATTTTTAGAATTTTAAACCCAAAAACCCTAAAAAATAACAAAAAGATGAAAAAATAATAGCTATGTGTAGTCACAATCATTGCTATTTAAGCACTAGTTATTCTTCCAACTAACCAAAAATAAGACATACTAGGAAACAAAAAAAACTAGAACCAAGATCTGAAGAATCCTAAGTCCTCTCAGCAACTAGGGATTGAATAAAAACGAGCTCCTCAGTTGCCTTCTTTAGTTCTCTTTTCAGAAAATCAAGGTTCCTTGTTCCAATACCGAGTTGCCCTTGTACAACCTTAAAGTCTCCAAAAATATTTCCTACCAACTGTGAAAAAATATGAACTGGTAGTTTGTCTTCGTTTTCATGATCAAGAGCATGAAAGCAAGAGATAACAATAGGACATCACTCAACATCATCGATCTTGTTGCTTCCTTCCATTGTGCACCAAAAATACTTTAAGAGTCTTTTGTTCTTCTGGAACACATTATATATAAAAATTATTCCAACAAACCCTAGAGAACATGACGTTCGTGGGTTGGTGCGGGTATTAGAGAACAAGGCCCATGTTAGGCCAAAGAAGCCCAATAGATCAAAACGAAATAGAAGTTGAGGAGCAAACGGAGTAAAGAGACTCTGAAAGAAAAATTAACACAGAACATTGTACAATCTTGACATCTTTCTCAAGATGAAAATCCTGAGAATCATGAGCATCCCTTTTTATTAAAAAGAGATGCAATCATGAACTTGTCAGGGTGTAATAAGATGAGCATCTTGCTCATAAATATTCACTTCTCCTTTTCTCTTTTCAACTGTATTTACCGAACTACCTGGTTTAGTTGAAGAAGCATTATCAAGAAGATATTTAGGAGTACCTTGGTTGACAACATTCCATGTTTTCTTGATATTCCGTTTGAGTCTGTTTATGTTGTTCTTCAAATCAGAGACTCGATTGTTGACATGTAAGAAGTCTGAATTTGAAGTCTTGGATTTACAGCCTTCTTTGAGGAGAGCAGAAGAACTCAATTCTTTTTTCTTTCTTCTATGCCTTTTCCTTTTTCCTGAGAGATTCACAGGATCAGTTATACTATTGTTACTCCTCTTTCTGCCATTGTATTTATTCTTCGTTTTGAACACACAGTTAAGAAAGGACTTATCATTGTACATATCTTGAGAGTAGGAGTTGCCTTTTATTCCAACAATGTGTGACACCGGTTTAAAAACTTCTTTAGACATCCATGTAAGAATGTTATGAAGTTTTTCATTCCATAACCGAAGATGAGATCTTTGCTCAGAATGTCCCTTGTTCCCGCAGTAGTAGCATTTAAAGGACTTATTTTTGACTGATCTCTTGTGAGCAATTTTAGAAGAAGTTGAATCCTTGTTTTTAGTTCCATTGCAAGCTGTCAAAGTTTTTTCACATGGAGAATTATCAACAGCTTTAACAAAATTAATCTTACTAGTTTTTGGAGCGTCTATTCCTTTATAGCCCAGACCACGTGTATCGCGATGTTCTTTACATGCTCCAATCATATAAGAAAATTTTTTAGAACTAGAATTGAACCTTCCCAGATTCTCTTCTAGTGATTTTACTTTATCAAGAGCAGCTGCAAGGTCAGATTCCAAGGATTTTTCTTTGGCAAGAAGACTGAGTTCTCTGTCACTAAAGCATTTTAGTTGAGAGTCATATCTTGCATTTGCATATGCAAGTCTTTCCCTCAACACACAGAGATTTCGGAGAAGATTATCACATTCATACCTTTTTGTGCGTATATCTTCATCACGATCTTTAACGATAGATTTTAATAGTTTGTAACCACCATCATATCCTTTAAAGAGTTTTCTCGGTTTTCTGTTTTCTTGACAAAGAGGAGCCATGTACTTACTCAAGCAAGTTGTTGACTTCTTTTCTTTCAAAGCACGGTCAAACAACTTGATATATTGAGAAACTTCTTCATCAATGTTTTGCCCCTCTTCTGAATCACTGTCATCTGAAAGATCATCCAACTGTTCATCAAGAGATTTTTCCCAGTCGAACGCAGATTTAGATGAGGGACAAGAGACAGAGTTTTTCTCAGAGTCAAAAGTATTTTGAAACTCACCAGAGTGACTCTGAACTAGTGTTGCCTTATCAGAGATAATATCGTCCATCCTCAGGTCGCCACAAACACAGACTTTTGAGGTCTTTGAACGTGTTTGCCTGCTCTGATACCAATTGAAAAAGCGGGGGTCTAAAAACACCACCCAATATCTCGGTTAGAAATCTGTATGGACAAACTCCGAAATACTTTCTAGGGAATCAACTAGACAGTCAGACTCAATCTAGGTAAAAGTATCTCAAGGGTTAGTATCTCAATCTCTTGATTTAATCTTACTAAAGCAAACTGCGAGTCTTAATTAAAGAGAGATAACTTGGATGGTACCAAAGACCAATATCCAAGGATCAATCAATATCAATCAACAACTGTTAGGTCGGACTCTCCAACTGAATGATCTAACGCACAACCTGTATTATTTCAATTATAAAGATAAAAAATATAATGCGGAAATTGAAATAACACAGACACCAAAAATTTTGTTAACGAGGAAACCGCAAATGCAGAAAAACCCCGGGACCTAGTCCAGATTGAACACACACTGTATTAAGCCGCTACAGATACTAGCCTACTCCAACCTAACTTCGGACTGGACTGTAGTTGAACCCCAATCAATCTTCCACTGATCCAAGGTACAGTTATGCTCCTACGTCTATGATCCCAGCAGGATTCTACACATTTGATTCCCGTAGCTGATCTCACCCACAACTAAGAGTTGCGACGACCCAAAATTGCAGGATTTAACAATAAACAAATCTGTGTCCCACAGACAAGTCTATCAAAGGATCAATATGTCTCCCACAGATAACCCTAAAGGTTTTGTTCCGTCTTTTGATAATAATCAATGTGAACAGGAACCAGTCGATAATCCGGTCTTATATTCCCGAAGAACAACCTAGATTAATCAATCACCACACAACAATCTTAATCGTATAGTAGCGAAACAAGATGTTGTGGAATCACAAACGATGAGACGAAGGTGTTTGTGATTACTTTTTATATCTTGCCTATCGGAGATATCAAATCTCAAGCCAATCAATATGATTGTACTCGTACGATAGAAGATGCAATATTAGATCACACAACTACGATAAAAGTAGTATCGGTCTGGCTTCACAATCCCAATGAAGCCTTTAAGTCGTTTAACCCGGTTTGAGAAAAGAAAACCAGAGGGTTAAAGGAGAATCGACTCTAGTATGCAAACTAGTATCACACGTAAGGTGTGGGGATTAGTTTTGCACAATACTAGATGTCTCCTATATATAGTCTTTCAAATCAGGGTTTTTCCTTGGTTAAAAAGCAAACAATATCCACTGTTAGATGAAAACCCGATTTAGATTCAACCTAATATTTCTCGACCGTTAGATCGAAAACTTAGCTTGTTATACACACTTGAACTACACGCCTCTAGGTTTGTTAACCGTACCCAAACGTGTGTATTGTTGGTTCAACAATAGTCAACCAAAAGGTTAGCTATATGAGCATTTCATATCAACCATGTTCTTCTTCACCATAACTAGTTCAAATGACTCAGATGAACTAGTTAAGAGAGTTGTTCAATTGCAAGGAAATCTCATGTAATACACAAGACACAATTGAAGAAAAGATGATTTGATTCACTCGAATCGTTTCATGAACTTTTATAGTCACGGTTTGCAAACTGCATTCCCTAGTCTTTATAAGTTTAAGTTCAGAAATCATCTTCACATATATAACCTTTCTCAAGTTTGCAGACTAGGTTCGCGGACTTAAGCAACCGGTAGAGTTTGCAAACTCCAGCAGAAAATCTCGGCAAAGACTTTCCGCCGGTTCGCGGACGCAGCTAGTTCGTCAACTCCAGCAGAATTTCTCGGGATGAGAAGTTCGGCAGTTCGCGGACTGAGTTTGCGGACTTGGCTCACACCATTCTCCGGTTTCTCTTGATCAACAAAGTTCGCAAACTTTGGTTCAAGGAATATAACTTATACATAAATGTGTTTCCACAACAATGTTTATGTCCACTATTGGTTATGTAATCTAAACTCTCATTTCAATCATTGAAACATTCTTAGAGGACATTATGTAGTTGTTACACCATTTCTCGTCAAAGCAATTTTCAAAGTGATTGAAACATATCATGACTTTCGTCACTAGGTAAAGATATACTTGATCGAAGCGAAAAGCTTACCAACACATATTTCGAGATATAGATAGGCGAGGTATACTCGGCTCCAAATACCAAATGTGTATAATTCGAGTCTATATATATAGCATACGACTTCTTGTCTCAAAGAGTAGGAGATAGAGTAGATAGACTTTTGAGTGACAGATAAGTTCAAGTCTTCACATACCTTTTTGTCGAGAAGTTTCACCGGTTCCTTGAGTAGTTCTTCTTCTTGTATGATGAATTTCCATGAAGTCCTTGAGCTCAACTACACTTTTGTATCCTAGTCCAATACTTAGCTATGATAGACTAGAAATCAAGACTTATAGTTTTGATCACTAACATTGACAAACATGCTTGAGATAGAAACGCATGCGAGGTCGACCGAGCAATGCTCTAACAGCCTCAATTGGTGTTTGTACTTGTAACACGTTGATAGTTCATGACCCTTTAGAGAACAATATGAGCACGTCAATCTTGGATATAAATCAGGCATCTGAGATGTGCAAGCTGCTAGACACACAGTGGAACCTGAAACATCAATACAGAGTTTCCAAGAAAAGGGTCAATTTTTCCTTCCAGATTGGTTGTGTTTTCTTCTGAAAGAATATCAAGATTTATGTATGTATTGCTACAATTATCAAAATCAATATTTTCATTAAGACATTTCATCAAGAGTTACAGCAAGACCTTTGTTCCCAGTGTATCCGATTTGGACACTCGTTTGTAAAATGACCAAAACCTTTACACTTAAAGCACTGAGGCATATCCTCGTCATCAGTTTCATCTATGTCCCTGTTTTTACGAGGAATACGATTATAAGGTTTAACTGATGACTTAGGTTTGTCTCTTGAAAACCGTTTACTTCTCTTTAATAGAAGATCTTTAAACTGTCTTGCGATCATAGAGACTGATTTGTCAAGATCTTCATCTGATGAATCAGTCTCAGAAAGATCATCCCCAGAGACATAAACACTTTTACTTTTGTCAAGTAATTTAGTGTTCTTTTATGCTTTGAAAGAAACATCCTTTCCGACTTTGGATGTGTGCTCATGATCAAAGATCTTTAGCTTTCCAAACAACGTGTTTCTGGAAAGAGCATCAAGGTTATTTCCTTCAATGATGGCGTGCTTCTTAGAATCGTATCTAGATGGCAGCGATCTGAGAATTTTCATTACAATGTCCTTTTTAGGAATAGTCTTACCCAATGCAAAAGATGCATTAACAATTTCAGACACTTTGTGATTAAACTCATCATATGAATCTTCATCTTCCATATGAAGGGCTTCCCAATCGGAATTATGGTTTTGAAGCCTGGATTCCTTTTCACTGGTATTACCTTTGAATACGGTTTCTAAAATATCTCAAGCATCTTTAGACCTAGTGCGCATAGTCACATGGTGTTGAAGATCTGGGGTAATGGCATGTATGATGAAATTCAAACCGTCGGAGTTTTGCTTTGCAGCAAGTATCTCGGCAGGACTGTATTCACCAATGTCCTTAGGAACGTTTACATTTCAAACTGCCATAACAGGAGCATCATAGCCATTAACTACATATACCCATGATTGAAAATCACGTTCTTGAAGAAAAGCTCGCATAGAAATTTTCCACCATAAGTAATTAGACCCATCGAAGACTAGTGGTACGTTATTAGAGATAGCACCTCTGTCCATAAAATCAGACCGCTACAAACACAAACTTGTAAGGTCTTTAACATGTTTGCCTGCTCTGATACCAATTGAAAAGTGGGGGTACAACAACCACACCCAATATTTTGATTAGCAATCTGTATGGACTAACTCCAATATACTTTGAAGAGAATCAACTAGACTCAATCTTAATAAAGTATATCAAAGAGTTATATCTCTCTTTCTCGATTCAATTCTTACTCAAGCAAATAAAAATCTGCGAGTCTAATTGAATACAAGAGAAATCACTTGAACGGTACCAAAGACCAATGTTCAAGTATCAATCAATTTCAATCAACAACCAAAGGTCGGATTTCCAATTGATTGATTCAAACACACAACCTGTGATATTTCAATTATATAACAAAATATAATACCGAAAAGAAATAACACAGACACCAGAATTTTGTTAACGAGGAAACCACAAATGCAGAAAAACCCCGGGACTTAGTCCAGATTGAACACACTGTATTAAGCCGCTACACACACTAGCCTACTACAAACAAAATTTGGTCTGGACTGTAGTTGCGCTCCTTACGTACACTATCCTGGACTGTATTAAGTCGCTACAGACACTAGCCTACCCCAATCAATATCACACTGATCCAAGGTACAGTTACGCTCCTTACGGCTCTGATCCCAGCAGGATACTACACACTTGATTCCCTTAGCTGATCTCACCCACAACTAAGAGTTGCTACGACCCAAAGTCGAAGACTTTAATAAATAAATCTGTATCACACAGAAAAGTCTACGATAATAGATAAATATGTCTCCCACAGAAATACCTACAAGTTTTTGTTCCGTCTTTTGATAATCAAGGTGAACAGGAACCAATCGATAACCCGGACTTATATTCCCAACTAACAACCTATAATTATCAATCACTTCACAATAATCTTCGTTGACGCGGCGAAAGAAGATATTGTGGAATCACAAACGATGAGACGAAGATGTTTGTGACTACTTTTATATCTTGCCTACGGAGATATTAATCTCAATGCAATCGTTACTATTGTACTCAACACGATAGAATCAGAAAGATCAGATCACACAACTACGAGAAAGTAGTATCAATCTGGCTTCACAATCCCAATGAAGTCTTCAAGTCGTTAACCTGGTTTACAAGAAGAAACCTAAGGTTAAAGGAGAATGGGCTCTAGCTTATACAACTAGTATCACACAGGAGGTGTGGGGATTAGGTTTCCCAGTTGCTAGAGTTCTTCCTTATATAGTCTTTCAAATCAGGGTTTGCAATCAATGTTAGCTTAGTAACAAAGAATTCAATATTCATCGTTAGATGAAAACCTGATTAGATTCAAGTTAATATCTTTCAACCGTTAGATCGAAAACCTAGCTTGTTACACACAAATCAAATGCACGTTTTTAGGTTTGTGTAATCGTACCCAAACATGTACATTTGTTGGTTCAACAGTAGTTAACCAAATGGTTAGCCATATGAGCACTTTCATATCAACCATATTGTTCTTCACCATAACTAGTTCAAATGACTCAACTGAACTAGTTAGAGAGTTTTTCAATTGTATAAATCTTATATAACTATATAAGACACAATCGAAGCAAAAACGATTTGATTCACTCGAATCGATTCATGAACTTTATAGCCACGCGTTGCAATTTGCATTCCTTAGTTAATATAAATATAAGTTCACAAATAATCGTCTTTAGATATAACCAACTCAATTTCGTGAACTTAAGTTCCCGGAAGGAGTTCACAAACTCCAGCAGATATTCTCGGGATGAGAACCTCCGCCAGTTCGCGAACTGGGTTCGCGGACTGAGCTCACGGCTCTTGTTCCGGTTTTCCTGATCAACAAAGTACGCATACTTTGGTTCAAGGAATAAGAACTTATACATATATGTGTTGCCACACAATGCTTATATCCAACATTGGTTATATAATCTAAACTCTCATTTCAATCATTGAAACATTCTTAGAGGACGTTATATAGTTGTTATTCACAAACCATTTTTCGTCAAAGCCATTTTCAAAGTGATTGAAACATAACATGACTTTCGTCACTAGGTAAAGATGAACTTGGCCAAAGCGAAAGCTTACCAGCACATATTTCCAGAAATATATAGGCGAGATAAACTCGGCTCGAAATAGCAAATGTGTATAATCAAAGTCTATATAACAAAACGACTTTTGTCTCAAGATAGGAGATTGAGTAGATAGATTTTTGAGTAATAGATAAGTTCAAGTATCCACATACCTTTTAGTCGATGAAGTTCCACCAGTTCCTTGAGTAATTCTTCGTCTTGTATGATGATCGCCATGGAGTTCTTGAGCTCAATTACACTTTCTATCATAGTCCAAGACTTAGCTATAGTAGACTATAAATCAAGACTTATAGTTTTGATCACTAACATTGACAAACATGCTTGAGATAGCAACGTATGCGAGTTCGACTGAGCAGTGCTCTAACAGAAATAAACCACAAACTTTCTTGGAATTCAAGCAACCGTTCACTAAAAATAATGGGTTCATGTAAGCTACAAATTCATCCATTGGAAAATTTGTGTTTGCTTCATAAGGTTGTTTTACACTATTTTTATTCTTCTTGAACAAGAGTGGGACAACAAGACTTTATTTTGGGGATCACAAAGCACGAGTTGGTAATAATCTTTTTTGATAGTTGCGAAACTTGTAATCTAGGTTAGTTCAAAAATCCTTGTCTATTCTACAGTCATTCTCTTCTGATATAAGGCCGTTCAAGGGTTGTTGATCATAAATCCTAGATTTAATTGATTTCAATCTAAAATCATATACCGACACTAATTGGTCGAAATCTAGATAAGAAAGAAAACTTCATCTAAGGTGTCTCATATATTCCTTAAAAAGTTTTAACAAGATATCTCTAGATTTATTCTAGTTGTCTTGTTGTAGAATAGATAAGGTATCTCTACAACTTTTGAAGAGTATAAACCTTAATTTTACAAGTTTGTTTTGATATTGCTTCTACCTAGTAATTTTTGAAAAAAAACACAAGATTTCCAAAACCTTGGTTCACATCTAAAGGGAAATCAAACCGGTGTTTTGTAAATGCAGAATATCAAAAAGTCTTCACTTACAACGCGTTCGGTTCGGGGAATTGAGAGATAAGGAATTCAATTCAGAGGGAATTAGACCGATTCTCCGAACCAAACATCACCAAAAATCTTGGAATTGGATTCTAAAAGAATCCAATTCCGCAAAATTTGTTGTTTTCTTTTCCATAGCCGAAGCGATGTAAAGTAATATGATTCCGAGAATCCAATTCCTGGAAATAGATTACCTTATAATCCTGTTGATAAATTGAACCGAACACGCCGTTAGGTTGAGGCAACTTTTAGGTTATAAAATATGTCAACTAAGGGAATCAAGTGCGTAGAGCCTTGCAAGGTTCAAGACACGTAAGGAGCGCGGCTGTAACTAAATTGTTTGGAGGGTGAATTAAGTCTCAACTACATTTCAGTTCGAAGTTTGATAGTAGGCTAGTGTCTGTAGCGGCTTGTTATATGTTCAAATATGAACGAGGACACGAGGTTTTTCTGCTATTGCAGTTTCCTCGTTAACAAAATTACTCTGTGTCTTGCTTTACTTTCTACTTCTGCATTATATTTTTGTTTGATATAATTAAAGTAAAAGCAAGTGATTTGATAAACAACCTAGACAAATTGTAATCATAACTTGTATAGATACTACTAGACTTGTTCTTGAGAATCCGTATGTCGAAATATAGATTACAAGACTTGTTCTTGTTGGAATTCGGTTCGTCTAATGTTCCGATACATACTAGGTTAATCTTGGATATTGATTTTTGAGATCGTCCAAGAGTTGTTATATACAATCAGGTTCAAGGATCTTTGATCTAAACTACTGATTGTACAAGAAAGGTAAACCGTATATACATATTATTCAAGGATCATTAAGTTGGTCTACTTGCAATTGTATTAGATTTTGTCTTATTGGTCCAAACGAAAAAGTTGGCGGTGTGCTTGGTACCCTCTCCTTTTCAATATCCCTAATAATTCTTATCAACCAATCTATCTTTTAACAATTTTGGTCTAATGTATCTTAAAAATGAAATATTCTTTCTCCAATAGAATTGGCCTATCAAATTAAGATAGCTGAAGCTTACACCGACTACATATTTGATATTACATCGATATTTTTTGACTTGTACTTAAATTTTTTTGAATGTGCAATAACCATTGAATCTTACACGACTCAATAACAACATCTTCTTTTGTGCTTTGAAAGAGTTGCATTCATTTCGTTTCCAAATTAGGAATTACCAAAGTAAGTAACACTAAATAATTTCAGATACTAATTGTGAATACAAAGTTTTACATGGTTCCAAATGTATACACTCAAATATCTTCCTAAACATTGTTCTTATACTAAAATATATACCCAAAAATCTCTTAATTAAGAATGCATATATATACGTGAGTAATATATATTACATATGTGATACATGTGATATTGTGTGATATTTATTAGAATAAAACATCGTATTTGTTATCAAATTTATGTAAGATTACTTTGATGTATTTGTTTTTATTTTCACATTCTAATGTATATCATTTATGTTATTTTCCAACGGAACAATGTAATTGTTTATTAGACCCCCCCCCCCCCCAACCCCCAACCCCCACCCAATTTTGATAAGTTTTTGGCATGACTCTGGCTTGTCTATTACAAGGAAAACCACCTCCTACATTAAAAAGAACTTATGTTATTCAAATCCCTAAAGATCAAATATATAGAATCCCATAACCAGAAAACGGTCGTCGATATGAAAAACTTTCTCGGAAGAATACTTGTCGAAATCCATGTTGTTGTTGTTTCTGTTGGATTCTCAGTATAATTTCTCTTTTGATTCTCCTCGCAATCATTGTTTCTGTTTCATTTTACTTCATATACAAGCCGAAACCACCAAATTACTCTATGGGGAGACGCTGTAAGTTTTAGCTATATGAAGTTGTTCACGATGTTTTATATGATGAACATCAAAAAGGGAAAATTCCACTTGGGGTTGATATAAAGTACCTGCCAGAGTGAAGGTTGGATCTATTAGAACTTGGAAATTTACCATTAGGGTTCATTGAGATGTTATTGTTGATAAATTAGCTGAGGATTCTAAAGTTCTTTCTAAAAAGTGTTCTGTTGATCTTAAGTTTTGGAAGAATTAGGATCCTCTTTTTATAATATCATGATTAATTAGAGTTTTATTATTTGGACTTTTAGGAGATTTATAAAATAATTTTGATGTTATTGGTTATATACAAATACAATTACAGACTTTAGGAAAATTAAATTTAAACGTATTCCATTCTTGATATCAGTTGTGATGTTTATATGAATGATTCTGAGTCTGATCCCTAATAAGGTCCAAACTAGGATTGAATTTTGGATAAAAAAATGAATTAGTAGATATTAGTTATCAAATTGAAGGATGGTAAAAAAAAAAAACCAAGTTGAAGGAAACAAAATTTTTTTGGACCGCAACAAAACAAAACCTCTAATGCTTAAAGCAGAGTTCATAACAAAAAAAAAAACATTTTAAAAAGAAGATGGATCTCTTGACAGGGCCAATTTTGACAGTATCTAATAAGGGTTTCCATTCTTCAGATCGAGAGAAAACGACGGTGTAAATTATACAGATTTAGCATGTCATAGATGGGTATTCAATATCAACCTGTGACCTGAATGTTTTTTAGTTCTTTTCTTAAGTCAAACTTCTTCTTTTTTTCCGAGCGAAGAGATAAATCTAAATTCATGAATATTCTAGGGTTTTTAAATTTGAACTTCAACAACAGTATATTCAAGCATGATTTCGTAACTCGGATGAAGGAGACTGTGAAGTATGATAACAATTTTAAATCATAAAAGAAAAAGATGGTATATTTGTGAAGAAGTCAAGGAAAATTAAAAAATAAATAAATCTAACTCCTCAAGTGGTGAAACATATGATAACCATGGTGAGGTCTGTCAAATTGTTTTTGGTTTATCTCATCAAAATTGGTAGAGAACAACAAAAGAGTTTAATAAAAATGGTAATTTAAAACTTGATTATTACAACGTTTATAATCTTATACCAATATTGAAAGTATCGGAGAGATAAAAAAAATTGCTTTTGCTACCCAAGGCATTGAGGATCTTAGACAAACTTTTCTATGAATATAATAGTTACTTTAATTGGATATGTTGCTTCCAGAGAAATCTCCCCCTCCAAAACATAGTTTTCTTGTAGATCTCGCGTTTAATTCGATTAACTCAAACTTTATGTAATAAGTCTTAATTTTAGTTTGAGAATTTTGAGTATTTGCATTTGGATCGAGATTTCTCCTTTGATTCTGATGAACTGATAAATTCATTCATAGAAAAATGTTCATAGAGGAAAGAGAGATACGGAATCAACGAAGTAGGAGAAGAAAAGAAGTTGAAAAGTACATTTTAGGTTGCAGGTCTCCCGAAGTACCCATGTGGAATTAATTTATTCTAGATACATCGTCAGTTTCATGCAATCCGACGGTCGAAGACCCCGTTAGATACTTTAAAATATGACCCTGTCAATGAATCCGTCCTTCTTTTAAATAAGAAACTTACATTTTAAAATGAACCGTTGGAGGAATCCACTGAGCCTTCCTATCAATGGCCTCAATTCCCGTCTTCGCACCCTCACAAGTCTGAACCACGACGTCATCTTCAAAAGTTCTAGATAGACTGAAAAATGCGGTGGTACAACAACCACACCCAATATTTCGATTAGCAATTTGTATGGACTAACTCTAATATACTTTCAAGAGAATCAACTAGACTCAATCTTAATAAAGTATATCAAAAAGTTATATCTCTCTTTCTCGATTCAATACTTACTCAAGCAAATAGAAATCTACGAGTCTAATTGAATACAAGAGAAATCACTTGAACGGTACCAAAGACCAATGTTCAAGTATCAATCAATTTCAATCAACAACCAAAGGTTGGATTTCCCAATTGGTTGATTAAAACGCACAACCTGTGATATTTCGATTATATAACAAAATATAATGCGGAAAATAAATAACACAGAAACCAGAAGTTTTGTTAATGAGGAAACCGCAAATGCAGAAAAACCCCGGGACCTAGTCCAGATTGAACACACACTGTATTTAGCCGCTACAGACACTAGCCTACTACAAACTAACTTCGGTCTGGACTGTAGTTGAACCCCAAAGATTACACTGATCTAAGGTACAGTTATGCTCCTACGTCTCTGATGAAAAGACGAGGGTACCCAAATATTCCTCAATCTAAAACTTTTCCTACCTATAAGTCCTTTCTCCGAAAGTGACTGTCTATGGACTGAGTCGATACAATACAACTAATCGGTTCACACTTCGTGAGATCGTCTATGGATACGAGATCGAGACAATACAACAACGAATTATGTTTATTTGATAAAAAGGTTCAAACTTCACCAAACACAATAGGATTCACTTATCAACTAAATAGGAATTAACGTTTGTGTGATTCAATTTAATTATAATAAAACAATTATAATGCGGAGAATAAAAGTAAATGACACAGCAAGATTTTGTTAACGAGGAAACCCGCAAATGCAGAAAAACCTCGGGACCTAGTCCAGAATTGAATACTCTTAGGATTAAGCCGCTACACAAAATTACACCAACTTCGTATAGTTGAGACCAAGCAACTAAACCTATAGTTCACCTAGTTCCGTCTATATTCCCACACCTCCAACTTATAAATAAGTCATGTACTTGGATAAATTCCTTTGGTTCGTATTCCAAACATTAAAGTAACAACAAATCTGTTTGGTATCAACTCTCTTCAACCAAGTGACATGAGTAGGATAAAGGCTCTTTTGTTTATCTTAACATAAACTCCTTCGTCAGGTCCTTCGATCTATCTTAACAAATCAGAAATCTTCAATATCTTCTTCGTCTTCAAATCTTCTTAGATCTTCAATAAACACCTGCACACATTCACTTGAATCTCTTGTGATCAATCACGCACAGAATGGAGTCTGTAAACAATGGATTATCACAAGATCGTCTTTAGAACTAACAACAGTCTAAAGATCCCTGTCGAAACTCTGAACTAGTTTGAGTGAATCTTATATCCGAAGAGAATATTCTCAAGCATAAACAAACTAGGTGCAATCAAATTTCAACCACCGTTAGTCAATCAAATCAATGATAACAAAAGATAAACCGCAATTATCTAGTTTCCCACCAACGATACTGACTAGAGATTCTCAATCCCAAAGAAGACTTTAAACTGAGCGGTCGTAATAGATTTCGCCTAATTAGGTTACTCTCCTCTCTGAATAGGCGGCTTCACCAGTAGCAGTACAACAAGACGTAGATTGCTATTACGAAGGATTATTTTGCTAGAGATGCAAACTTCAAGTATTTATAGACTAGGAAGTTTGGACACCAAGGAATTTCCAAAACCGAAAATATTCTCAAGATATTCAATAAAGCACAAATTCGGTTTCCATAATTCCTGGAAATGCTCTGTCCAAAAATAATGATCGAAATCACTCGGAAAATCTCGAATTAGTAAATGCACATTACTAATTCTTATTTCCCTACAAAATGAAATTAATAACCTTAATTAAAAGATTCTTAACTTATTTATGTTTCGATCCTGGGATTCTCTTCCCTTATCTATTAAGGAATAACTTTGAACAATTAAATAATAAACATTCACAGCATGTGTTCAAAGTATGTCGACATCCTAACTTTTGTAAGTTCTCTTTCATACTTATAACCTTGAAACCGATTTGCCACACTTCCAAACAAGTTTAGAATTGGTTCATCTGAGTTTCAAGAACTATGCGATTGATCATATAACATTCAATCACAAATCATGGGTTTAACGGTTCTACCAAAACAAGTTTCAGTTCTACCTCCATGTGAGTACTGTGCATAGTCACACTAGATTTCCAAAATTCGGTTGACTAGGTACTAGGATGGGTTCCCCAAATATATATGGTATCTAACTTGAATGTGTTGCACATGTCCATATGATTGGTTCCTCTTTTCCTAAAAACGTGTTGCACATGCCCATAGGATCGGTTCCCCTTTCTGTTATAAACCTTGTTGCACCTCATACAAGGATCGGTTCCCCTTTGTGATGTACTGCACCTCTTACTAGGGTCGGTTCCCCTTTACCATATTTGGTCAAACATAAAATCACAAACCCGATTATACCATCTCAGGTGATTACTTAAGATCGGTTTCACTAATAAAAGTCATACCAATACATAAGTCAGTCCTTTGTGAATAGTTCTACCAAGAACACAAACAAGTTGTGAGCGGTTATACTGAATCACACATATTGGTTGTTCATAATATAATCAATGAATAACAAAACCAATAACACCTGGCAATTTCCTTTTCGATTCACAAACAAGTTTATGAACTTACTTCCTTATAACACATGTAAACATTGTTCCCTAGGATGAAATCCTCACCTCATACCCATACATAATCATAATAGCATTCAAATGATTATGGCAATGTCTTATCTACAAAGTTTAATGGTTAAGCAATAAACCTCGTATTGTATTCCTTAATATTATGTCTATCTAGAGTTCAAATATGCTTCGCATTTTTGTTTTCAATACGCACGACTTGAAAGATATGTTAGGGAATGAAACAGTTCAAGTCAAATATCACTAACCTCAAGTGGAAGGATAATTGTTGTCGTTGTAGCTCCTTGCTTCTTCACATCTTCAAGTCTTCGCAATACTTGTAATGTCTCATATCCTAATACTTTCAAGCTGACCTATACGAAGTTGACTCTAGTACATAATCAAGCGACTCTTAACATGAGTTTTGATTCACTAAAATATGACAACCAAACTTGACATACCAATGATTGGTGGGTTCAACCGAGCTATGCTCTAACATATGATCTCAGCAGGATGCTACGTACTTGATTCCCTTAGATGATCTAACCCACAACTAAGAGTTGCTATGACCCAAAGTCGAAGACTTTAATAAACAAATATGTATCACACAGAAAAGTCTACGGTAATAGATGAATCTGTCTCCCACAGAAATACCTACGAGTTTTGTTCCGCCTTTTCATAAATCAAGGTGAACATGAACCAATTGATAAACCAGACTTATATTCCCGAAGAACATCTCAGTACTATCAATCACCTAACAATAATCTTAATCGACGCGGCGAAAGAAGATATTGTGGAATCACAAAAGATTAGACGAATATGTTTGTGATTACTTTTATATCTTGCCTATCGGAGATATCAATCTCAATCCAATCGTTACGATTGTACTTAATACGATAGAATCAGAAAGATCTGATCACACAACTACAAGAAAGTAGTATCGGTCTGGATGCACAATCCCAATGAAGTCTTCAAGTCGTTAACCTATAGGGTCTCGGTAGAAACCTAAGGTTAAAGGAGATTGGACTCTATCTTATACAACTAGTATCACACAGAAGGTGTGGGAATTAGGTTTCCCAGTTGTTATAGTTCTCTCTTATATAGTCTTTCAAATCAAGGTTTGCAATCAATGTTAGATTAGTAACAAAGTATTCAATATTCATCGTTAGATGAAAACCTGATTAGATTCAAGCTAATATATTTAAACTGTTATATCGAAAACTTATCTTGTTACACACAAATGAAATGCACGTTTTAGGTTTGTGTAACCGTACCCAAACATGTACATTTGTTGGTTCAGCAGTAGTTAACCAAATGGTTAGCCATATAAGCACTTTCATATCAACCATGTTCTTCTTCACCATAACTAGTTCAAATGACTTAAATGAACTAGTTAGAGAGTTGTTTAATTGCTTAGATCTTATAGAAGTATACAAGACACAATTGAAGCAAAAACGATTTGATTCACTCGAATCGATTCATGAACTTTATATCCACGGTTTGCAAACTTGCATTCCTTAGTTTATATAAGTATAAGTTCACGAATAATCGTTTTTAGAAATAACCAACTTAAGTACGTGGACTGAGTTTGCGGACTTAAGTACCCGGAATAAGTTTGTAAACTCCAACAGATTTTTTCGGGAAGAGAACCTCTGACAGTTCGCGGACTCTGTTACGGTTTTCCTGATCAAAAAAGTACGCATACTCTGGTTCAAGGAATAAGGACTTATACATGTATGTGTTTCCACACAATGCTTATATACAACATTGGTTATATAATCTAAACTCTCATTTCAATCATTGAAACATTCTTAGAGGACGTTATATAGTTGTTATTCACAAATTATTTTTCGTCAAAGCCATTTTCAAGTGATTGAAACATAACATGTCTTTCGTCACTAGGTAAAGATGAACTTGGCCAAAGCGAAAGCTTACCAACACATATTTAGATAAATAGATAAGCGAGATAAACTCGTCTCGAAATAGACAATGTATACAATCAAAGTCTATATAGCAAAACGACTTTTGTCTCAAGGAGATATAGTATATAGACTTTCGAGTGATAGATAAGTTCAAGTCTCCATATACCTTTTAGTCGATGAAGTTCCACCAGTTCCTCGAGTAGTTCTTCGTCTTGTATGATGATCTCCATGGAGTTCTTGAGCTCAACTACACTTTCTATCCTAGTCCGAGACTTAGATATAGTAGACTAGAAATCAAGACTTATAGTTTTGGTCACTAAGATTGACAAACATGCTTGAGATAACAATGCATGCGAGTTCGACCGAGCAGTGCTCTAACAATCTCCCCCTTTGTCAATTTTAGTGACAGAATTATCAATACATATGGAATACAAAAAAAGATAAATAAAATTTTGTATCTCTTCTTCCACATGCCTAATCTTCAACATTACTCGAAATCTCGTCACTTCCAAGTACTTCTATAATATACCAAAGCCGCACTCCCTACAAAGATTTGGCAATTAAGAACTCTCCCCCATAAAATGTCATTCCCGAAAGAATAACAAGAGCGACCTTAATTTCAAGAGAAGATAAGGATTTCTTTGGACATAACAAATCACATACAAATATGAATTTGAACCTAAATATACTCAATTAAATTAACCACAAGAGAACCCATGATTAATTCAATCGAAATACACAACTAAATTACCCCAAGAGTGTGATTAATTTAATTAGTCATGCTCAACATAAGTGAACTTACGGAGCCTTACAATATATACATAAAATATGGATCAGGGAAGATCAATACTGCGGAATAGACAAGGATTCATTCTATTTTCCATCACTATTTGCACAATGACATACAATAGACATAATCCTTGTAAGCAAAAGTTCATCCTATATTCCATTAATATTTGCATAATGACATAATAGGCTTCAAACTTTTGTGATGTCAAAATATCATTCATTCTTTTATCAATACATGCATATCGACATTCGAAAGACCTAACTTTTGACAAGGTATGGGACAATCATAGTTCATGGACGCAAACACACATATCCTATAACGAGTTGCAATATATAAAACCATAAATATTAATACTGCAAAAATCATCTTCCAAACAAAATTAGAATTTAAACAAATAAATCTAAAAACATGAAGATGAAAACGTTGGACATAGCTATGTGAAATCACAATAATGGCTATTCCAAACTCTAGTTATTATTCTAAATAAAACATTATAGAACATTTACTAGAAAAATAGAATCAACAAGATAAAAAAACAAAAACAAAATCCTATGCCAAAGCCGAACACGAACTGAAGTCAAATAGACGGTTCAGTATCCTCATGAGTCTTGAGATCTTTGAGCTTGTGATCGACAGCATCCATTGCATCTTCAGAGAAGAGATTCTCTCTGAGAAGATCATTGATGTGAGATTTTATAAGACCAAGGTCAGAGGTAACCTTTTTCAACTCAGTTTTTAACACATCAAGATTTTTCAAAATATCAACGAGTTGCATTTTTGATTCCTCAATGTATTTAAGAAAATTATGAACCACTTCAGCAGAAACCATATCCTCCTTATGAACATCCTCATGAGTATAGGCATAGTAACATGAGGCATTGGGGTGATCATCTTATACAAGGGTTATTTTCTTCCTCCTTTTATACTCGAAACCTATACCTTTATCAAGAAACCTTCTTGCAAACCCACAGGAACGTGAAGGTGGAGAGGATGACATTCTTGACAAAAGGAAATAACACCCAGAGTATGCGTACAAAACTCAAAGGATTGGTATTTAAAAGGTTTTCTAGGGAAGGAAGTTTTAAGGGTTTTCAAACAGTTGACTCATACCATAACGGGTATCCGTGCGAATACAACTTGACCCAACAAAAAGGTTTTTAAAACTAAAAACTTTTGCTACATGAAAATTCAAAAATAGCTCAATAAATTTCATAACTTCAGAGAAGTAATTTAGAGCAGAAGAGTAGCAGGCAACATAGTTGCAATGAAAAATTCTTCAATAAAAAGAGAACAACAAGAAGCGACATTAAACACTAACAATACTTAAGCAAACTTTTCTGAGAACAATAGTTTAGCTATGGACGATAAGAAAATAGCTCAACTAAACAGAAGCAATTTTGCTAACAGTATACCTGATTACTGACACCTCTTACTCAACAGGATTTTTATGAGTAAGTTGATGAGTGCCAAATAATGTATATATTTATCCCTTTTTGTTGGCAATTTAACTCATCTTTTATGCATTAATTCTACATTTTACCCCATATTCTGTATTTTCATTGTTTTCAAGAATAAATATTTTTATTAATTAATTTTGCATTTTTAGGTAATAAATAAAGTTCGGATGAGTCGCGGAGCGAAAAGAGCAGAAAAGTAGTGAAAAGCCGGGAGAAATTACGCAAGGAAGCCGCGAAGAATGGTGCGCACAACCTCATTTTCTACACACAAAAGCGCCTCCGTTCTCAGCCGTCAGATCAGTTCCCAGAAGCATCCGATGGTCGCTCCTTCATAGAGCATCAAAATCTGAAGTCTCTGCCAAGCACCACAGCGCTGAAATTCCAAGCCTTCAGATTAGATGGTTGTTGAATCCAACGGTCGCTCCCTTGCTGTTCATCAACGTTTGATATCTCCGCCTTACACTACAACACCTAACTCCATCTGGCGTCGTTGATTTTGTTGTATTATATAATCCAGCGGTCGCTACAAGCTTCACTTCATCTCACCGTCCGATTGATCTTTCATCTCCCTATCCCACGGCGCAGCGTCGCAGATCATCACACTCGATACATTCGCCTCACACCCTAGCGACCGAGCACCTACACCTCAACCAAACGCACCCTTCCCTTCTCCATCGAACCATCTCCTCCATCACCCCCTCTGCAGAACCGCCATGCCCCGTACCACCACCATGTCCGTCTCCATCACCACCACCTCACCCCAAATCACTCCACTATTTTCTCCCCAAATCACTCTACCTATACCCATCATCACTATCACGTTTTACATCAACTAATCTCCTCAATTTCTCATCTCTGCCGACTGAAACCCTAGGTGAGAAATTGAAGATATAAGTTGATGTTAGAGCAGCAATTGGAGCGGGAGATGACTCAGGAAGAGAAATAGAAGGATGGGTCGACGAGATGGAGCGAGAATTTCATCAACAGTAGGTAAATTAATTTTTCACCAAAACCTAATTTTACTGACTTTGGGAAAAATTGGGGAAAACCTAATTATGTGTATGGGGTATAAATGGGTGTTGGGGGAAGTATTAGAAGGACACTATTTACCTCTCTGGACTAGCCAGTAGAGAATTGAACAAAATTTTATGAACTGAAAATTTCAGTGCTTGTATGTTTGTATGTTGCAATTTGCTTATGTGTTGTAGTCATTTGTTTTGCTGCAATTTATGTTTAACTTATCTCAAATGATGCTACTTGTGCTTGAATTTTTACATATGTTGAATGTGATTGTTTTAAACATGGTTAGCATGAGCTAATCATTTTCAGGCCAAGGCTCAGTGAAGCCTTGTGCACTGTCAAGTGTGAATGAACTAGAGAGTTGCTTCCTGTTGCTGTGTTGTGAAGGTGTATTTGAGAGAGGCCAATGCTTATAGAGCCTGTGATTGGCTGTACTGTCAAAAGACAGCCAATGCTAGGGGTAGCCTAGCAAGCAAGTTGGTGTTCTCTCATTTCTAGTTGTATGCTTAGGAAAGAACTTAACCTAGACCATGTTACTTGATTAGGATACAAGGTGGATCATATGCTTTGGCTTGCCCACCACTTCTCTTTTAATCAATCTTAATTTCAGTCACTTTTTCAAGTTCTGTGTTTTTGCATTTCAGCTTTATTTTCATGCCTTTTATGTTCCTGCATCTTGTAGCTACTGCGCACTGAAGGCAGTGCACAATCTTGCCTCTTGCCCTTGGCTGCCAAGCCTTGGTAGTTTGTTGCTTTTTCTTAACTGCTCCTTTGTTGCCTTACCCTGCATTTTTGGTTCTTGCTTATCTTTCCTTGCTTTGGTTCTTAACCTGCTTCTCTTTTGCCTTACTTTATGTTCTTGTTTCTCTGCCTGCAACCTTGCCTGCCCTTAGCTTATTACACATCTTAGTTAGGAAAACTTCTCATATGCTCCTCTCCCTGTGGACAAACCCCTACTCACTCTTTTATTACAAATCTTGACCTTGTATACTTGCAAGTGTTTTGTGTGCATCTTTAGACCCACACCAAGTTTTTGGCGCCGCTGCCGGGGAGCTGGCTGCCATATTTTTTTGAAGTTTTCAGAGTCTGCTGCTGTTGTTGGCCCTGCCAAGTTGCTGCTGTTGCTGTTGCTTGCTGCCAACTGAAGCTGCCTAGCTGCTGCTGCAACTGCAAGTGTTGCTCTGCTGCTGCCAACTGCTGAGCTGCTGCCAAGCTTGCTGCTGCTCTGCTCTGCTGTGCTGTTGCCAAGCTGTTGCTGTTGCCAAGTTGCTGCCAACTGCTGCCAACTGCTGCTGCTGGGCCTGTGCAACTTCCTCTGAACTGGGCTTGAACCAACTGAGCTGGGCTCAGTAACCTTAACTGTTCTGGGCTTGCAACTTCAGCTGGGCTCCGTTGCTGCTGCTGCTGGCTCTGCTACACTTGCCTGCTGGGCTTGGACGTGAGCTGCTAGGACGATCCTAAAGCCCAACTGGGCCTTGCAACTAAAAGGGGACTAAAAGCCTATTTTTGGGCTTCCCTCCAAAAACAAGTAAGCCTAACCCATGAGTTAACCCACTTGGGCCTCATTTAAATTCAAATTTGGGCTTGTAATAATTATTTAATTATTTATTTTGGGATTGTAATAATTTTTTATTTTCTTTTTCTTTTTTTTATTTGGGATGTAATAATTTTTTTTTTTTTTGTTTTTCTTATTTTCTTTATTTTTCTTTTTTCTTTTATGGGCTTGTTTTAATTATTATTATTGTTTTTATTTTCTTTTATGAGTTGTGATAATTTATGCTAGGTTTAGTTCAAAATTTTTTTCCAAAGCCCAAAATTTTAAACCAAAAAACAAAATCCCTTCTTAAACCAAAACCCATTCAAAAACCAAATCTTCATAACCCTTGGGCCAAATTGTTTCCGATTGCTCTGTCTGACCAACATGTTAGTTAAGGTACCTACTAGGACATGATTGTGACCTACAGAGACCAGACAAACAGACTTGTTAGAATTAACCCAGACGAACCTATCGAAATTCTAAGTTCTGAGGGAGACAGTCCAGATCAACCAGAAACAATGGGAGAACCACGTACCCTCAAGGATTATATGTACCCAACTAGAGCCAGTCAACCTTCTTGTATTGTGCCCGAGGCTAATGGCCATTATGAGCTGAAATCAAGCACAATACAGATGCTTCCTATTTTTAGAGGTGTTGAGAATGAAAACCCGTACCACCACGTGAGAGAATTCGAGGAAATTTGTGGAACTCTGCGTTTCACTCAAATGACCGACGAAACCCTGAAGTTAAGGCTTTTTCCTTTTCCCTGAAAGATAAGGCAAAGGCCTGGCTCTATGCTTTACAGCCTCAATCCATCATGACATGGGATGACCTCATAAAGGAGTTTTTCAAAAAGTTTTTCCCGAACCACAAGACTGCGACAATTCGTCAAAGTCTGAATAGCTTTGTGCAATTAGAAGGTGAGACCTTAGCTAGATACCTGGAGAGATTCAATGAATTATTGCTCCAATGTCCCCATCATGGTTTTGAAAAATGGAGACTTGTGCAAATTTTGTATGAAGGTCTAGATGTGTCCACCCGAACAACGGTTGAGTCGATGTGTAATGGTCTATTCGTAGATAAAACTGCTGACGCGTCTTGGGACTTCTTGATTGAAGTAGCTGAAAAGACGCAACAGTGGGAATCCATCCGTGAAACCAGAAAGACTACATCCGAAGCAAAGGCTTTTAGGATTGAAGCGGATTTTGAGGGTAGAGCAAACATGGCATCAATAGTTAGGAGATTAGAAGAGTTAGAACTACATAAAAATTCAAAACCTTCCACCACTACTCTCCGAGAACATGTCGCTTCATCTGTTTGTGCTGCTTGTAACGACCCCAACCATCAATTCCAAAATTGTCCAGATTTGCTTGCAGTCCAGGAGTCTAGGCTTGAACAGGCACATGCCATGTTTCAAAACCAGAGCATAACCCTTATTCACAGACCTACAATCCAGGATGGAGAAACCACCCTAACTTTTCATGGTCAAAAGGACCCACTCAAGGAGGACCATCTCAACCCAATCAGAGCTATCAAAATCAATATCATCAGGGATATCAGAACAATCAAGGTTATCAACACCCGAGAAACCCTCAACAACAATCAAACTCTCAACAACAATCATATCCTCAACACAATACCGACAAGAGATTATCCACCTAGAGGAAATGTTCCAGAGTTTGATGCAAAGTCAGAAAAATCTAGATCAAAAGATGGATCAAATATGTGAGAGAGAAAAGGGTAAACTTCCGAGCCAACCCCAACAAAATCCAAAGAGGATATTTCAAACAGGCACAACATCCTGCACTGAAACCTCACCTGATCAAATCCATGCCATTACCACCCTCCGAAGTGGTAAAGTCATCGAGAACAACGTGGGCGAACCTAATGAATCTGATACAAATTCCACGTGTCTCCACAACCCCAGAAAACCAAAGAATCTGAGCAAGTTGGAAAATCTGACAATTCTACTGCTGTGAATGTCCCTTTGCCAACTCATCTTCCTGTTGCCCCATTTCCTCAAAGATTGATCTATCAACAGAAAAGTACCCATTACAATGAGATGTTAGATCTGTTCAAGAGAGTCAACATCAACATTCCTTTTCTTGAAGCAATCAAGCAAATCCCTGCTTATGCCAAATTCCTCAAAGACTTGTGCTCAAAAGCGCAAGCTCAATGTGCAAAAACGTGCTTTCTTAGCTGAGCAGGTAGTTCCATCATTCTGAACAAAACTCCACCCAAGTTTAGGGATCCAGGATGTCCAACAATTTCTTGCACTATAGGAGAACACACGGTCAATAAAGCGTTATTAGACCTAGGTGCAAGTGTTAACCTACTGCCATATTCTGTTTATGAGCAGTTAGGTCTTGGGGAGTTGAAACCAACATCTATCACTCTACAACTGGCAGACCGATCTGTCAAGATTCCTCGTGGAGTGGTCGAAGATGTTTTGATCAAGGTTGACAAATTCTATTTTCCCGTAGACTTCATTGTCTTAGACACTCAACCTGTACAAAACCCAGACTGTCACATTCCTGTCATCTTAGGACGTCCTTTCTTGGCTACGTCCAACGCGATCATCAACTGTCGGAATGGAGTGTTAAAACTGTCTTTTGGTAACATGACGGTAGAATTGAATGTGTTCGATATTAGTCAACAACCTGTGAATCTTGATGATGATGATGTGCATGAAGTTAATATGATTGAAGGATTAATGCAAGATTCGTTGACTAACATTCTATCCGTCGACCCCTTTCAAGCATGTATGGAGAACTTTAACCCTGATTCTATGATGATGCATACTGTAGTGACGTCCTATCTCTGCTCGAATCTGTACCTCAAATGGACGTCACTGAAAGGAAATATGAAGTGGAACACCCCTATCTCTGATTCCAAGCTTATTCCATCCATTGTTGAGCCACCCAAGCTTGAATTGAAAACATTGCCTAGTACGTTGAAGTACGCATTCCTAGGTTCTTCTGATACTTTACCTGTCATTATTTCATCATGTTTAGACACGGAACAGGAAAGTAAGCTTTTAGAAGTACTTAAGGAACACAAAGAGGCCTTAGGATGGACCATCTCAGATCTCAAAGGAATTAGTCCCACCATTGCATGCACCACATTAACCTTGAAGAGAATGCCAAACCATCGAGGGAAATGCAAAGGAGACTTAATCCTAACATGAGAGATGTAGTCAAAGGAGAGATCCTGAAACTACTTGATGCGGGTATCATATACCCAATTCCCGATAGCAAATGGGTTAGTCCCATTCAAGTTGTGCCTAAGAAGTCAGGCATTACTGTAGTTCAGAACGACAAGAATGAATTAGTCCCTACTCGTACAACCACAGGATGGCGAGTATGCATCGACTACAGGAAGTTGAACACAGTAACAAGGAAGGATCACTTCCCGCTCCCTTTCATTGACCAAATGCTAGAACGTGTGTCTGGACACAGTCACTACTGTTTTCTAGATGGCTTTTCCGGTTATAACCAAATTCACATTGCTCCGGAAGATCAGGAAAAAACTACATTCACGTGTCCATTTGGGACGTTTGCTTATAGACGTATGCCCTTCGGGTTGTGTAATGCACCTGCTACTTTTCAGCGTTGCATGATGAGCATTTTTTCTGACATGATAGATAGTTTTCTCGAGATCTTTATGGATGATTTCTCTGTTTTTGGTTCCTCGTTTGACGAATGTTTGAAGCATCTTGCCCTCGTGATATCCAGATGTAAAGAAAAAACCTTGTTCTAAATTGGGAAAAATGCCATTTTATGGTGAATTCAGGAATAGTTCTAGGACACATCATCTCAGAGAAAGGAATTGAAGTGGATAAAGCTAAAGTTGACCTCATTCAACATCTACCACAACCTTGCTCTGTGAAGGAGATCAGATCATTTCTAGGTCATGCTGGTTTTTACCGGCGATTCATCAAAGATTTCAGCAAAATCTCCAGACCTCTGTGCAGTCTTCTCTCCAAAGATGTTGCCTTCAATTTCGATGCTGCTTGTGTGAAGGCATGGGAGGAATTAAAAACCCTTCTCACCACCGCTCCTCCTATAGTCCGACCACCCGATTGGAAGCTTCCGTTCGAACTTATGTGTGATGCCTCTGATTATGCTGTTGGTGCTGTTTTAGGACAGCGAGTTGATAGACTACCATATGTGATATACTATGCTAGCAAAACCCTTAATGATGCCCAACTCAATTATTCAACTACCGAGAAGGAATTGCTTGCCGTCGTTTTCGCATTAGACAAGTTTAGATCTTATCTGATAGGGTCTAAGATCATCATATACACAGACCATGCGGCTTTGAAGTATCTTCTTTCCAAGAAGGATGCTAAAGCTCGCCTTATTCGATGGATACTCTTATTACAGGAATTCGATCTCGAAATCCGTGATAAGAAAGGTTGTGAGAATGTGGTTGCTGATCATTTGTCTAGATTAACTTTAGAGTCTATTGATGAATCTGAGCTGATTAGAGAATCATTCCCAGATGAACAGCTGATGTCTATCTCAGACCTTCCTTGGTTTGCTGATATTGTTAACTACCTCGCTACAGGTAGGATGCCCTCACGTTGGTCGAGACAAGACCGCTCTAAATTCCTGGCTGAAGTCAAACATTTCCTTTGGGATGACCCATATTTGTTTAAGTACTGTCCAGACCAAATCATTAGGAGATGTGTCCCCAACACTGAACAGAAAGATGTGATATCTTTCTGTCATGACCAAGCATGTGGAGGCCATTTCAGTGCCAAGAAAACCGCTGCAAAGATCTTGCAGTGTGGATTCTATTGGCCATCATTGTTCAAGGATTGCCATGATTATTGTGTTGCTTGTGAACGCTGTCAAAAGCTAGGAAGCATTTCGAGGAGAAACATGATGCCATTGAACCCCATTTTGATTGTGGAGATTTTTGATGTTTGGGGGATAGACTTCATGGGTCCATTTCCCATGTCTGACAGCAAGTTGTACATCCTAGTCGCAGTTGATTACGTTTCTAAGTGGGTAGAAGCCATAGCAACCAGAACAAATGACCACAAGGTGGTACTTTCATTTCTAAAGGAGAACATATTTTCACGTTTTGGTACCCCTAGAGCTATCATCAGTGACGGCGGTTCACATTTTCGTAACAAGTACTTTGAGTCTTTAGTACGCAAGTATGGCATAACTCACAAGGTTGCTACTCCGTACCACCCTCAGACTAGTGGACAAGTGGAAGTGTCTAATAGGGAAATTAAGCACATTCTGGAGAAGACGGTCAACCCGTCCAGGAAAGATTGGTCATTGAGATTGAATGATGCTTTGTGGGCCTATAGAACAGCTTATAAGACACCAATTGGCATGTCCCCCTATCGTCTAGTGTATGGAAAGCCGTGCCATCTACCTGTGGAATTAGAACATCGTGCCTACTGGGCAATCAAAGAGCTGAACTTTTCTCTGGACGAAGCTGGAATTCAAAGGAAACTTCAACTCAACGAGTTGGAAGAATTGAGAAATGAGGCTTATGACAGTGCCAAGCTGTACAAGCAGAAGATGAAGATATTTCATGACAAGCGTATTCTGGCAAATCCTTCACTCCTGGTCAGAAAGTCTTGCTGTATGACTCCCGATTACATCTTTTTCCAGGAAAACTGCGTTCCAGATGGAAGGGTCCGTACCTAGTACGCACAGTTTTTCCTCATGGAGCTGTAGAGTGGAGGATGTCTCCAACAAGAACGTTTTCAAAGTCAACGGGCAGAGATTAAAGCCATTCCTTGAGCCATTTCCACCCGACATTGAAACAACCACCTGGAGGACCCAGTCTATGTGGACTAAACTGGTCCACTCTTTCCCTAAATAACCAAAAAGTTTTCCAAATGTTTCCCTAAAAACCAAATTTTTCGTTTTCCCATCAAAAACCAAATTTTCTTGTAGATAATGTGTTAGTTAAATTTCCTTTTGTATATTTTGTGCTCATCCATTGTGACTCTAATATGATGGATTTTTGCCTTGAAATAACGGAGTTTTAATCGAGCTACCACCGTACAATCGGGTATTCTCTCTCCTTTTACTCTACTCAGCATGTTCCTCTTTCATATATTGTTTTATAATTCTTTCCATATTTTGAAACATTGAGGACAATGTTTAGTTTAGGTTTGGGGGTATAGAGTAGATACCATGATAATTTGCCATAATTGAAAACAACTCCTTCTTCTTTTGAAAAAAATTGAAAAATTCCAAAAAAATTGAAAAATCAAAATAAAAAAATTAAAAAAAAATGAAAAAATCATAAAAATGGAGCTCATTTACCTTGAAATGTTGACTCTTGTGCAAATATGTATTTTATTAGGAGTCTTAGTCTAGATATTTAGGCACCCTGATTCTAGCACAATTCACATAGTGATAAGAAATTTGCACGCGCACGATCTACCAATACATGTATGGCCTCGATCTTCAAGGTGTTTGATAGGAAGTTACGATTGCCAATCACTTTAGAATACTGAACGAAACTTGACTAGCTTGTTCTTTGGTTGGTTGGGATAGAAGGTGGAGGTTACATTAAGAAAGACAACCATCGAATTTAACTGGGTGCATCAAAAAGGGCTACCTCTTGCAAAGTGTCATGTAATTTTTGTTTCCTTTTGTTATGTATCAAAAGTGTTTTCAAAAAAAAAAAAAAAAAAAAAAAAAAAAAAAACGATGTATATATTCAGAAAAAAAAATATCAGAAAAATACAAAAAAATCAAGTATTTATCAATTCCATCATCTCTTGTTCCAAAAATAAAAGAGATAGTCAATGTAAATAAGAGTCATGTAAAGTATTTTGTTGTTTTTGTAATAAGCAAGGAGGGTGTATGCCATTGATGTACAACGCGAGTAATTGTGAAATACCTCCAACTCATTCACAATTCTCGTAAAGTCCGGACAGCTAGCTAGATTTCGACCTCAGTTCTTAGCCTGAGAAACTATCTCTTGGTGATTAGTAGTCATAACTTCAGATCTTTCTTTACACATGTGTAGATACACTTTACACTCTTATCACATGTCTTTTTTGTTATCAGTGCTAGGATTGTGCCTTCGATAGCTAGATTGACACTCCCCTTTTTGCGTGAGCTTAAACTGTTTTGCACATGTCACGTTTGATGGAATCTGAGCTTATATTTTGACCTAGAACTTTGTAGGTACGTTCTGCAAACCTTCACGAGACTTCAACTCGTCCACTAGGGACACTTAGTGGTTTAAAAGGCTTAGTGCATACGCTAAATGCATTCGAGAGACCAGCGACAGTGGTATAGTTAGGATTTCCTTAGTTTTGTTTTACTTGAGGACAAGTAAAATTCAGGTTTGGGGGTATTTGATGAGTGCCAAATATGTATATATTTATCCCTTTTTGTTGGCATTTAACTCATCTTTTATGCATTAATTCTACATTTTATCCCATATTCTGTATTTTCATTGTTTTCAAGAATAAATATTTTTATTAATTAATTTTGCATTTTTAGGTAATAAATAAAGTTCGGATGAGTCGCGGAGCGAAAAGAGCAGAAAAGTAGTGAAAAGCCGGGAGAAATTACGCAAGGAAGCCGCGAAGAATGGTGCGCACAACCTCATTTTCTACACACAAAAGCGCCTCCGTTCTCAGCCGTCAGATCAGTTCCCAGAAGCATCCGATGGTCGCTCCTTCATAGAGCATCAAAATCTGAAGTCTCTGCCAAGCACCACAGCGCTGAAATTCCAAGCCTTCAGATTAGATGGTGTTGAATCCAACGGTCGCTCCCTTGCTGTTCATCAACGTTTGATATCTCCGCCTTACACTACAACACCTAACCCATCTGGCCGTTGACTTGTTGTATAAAATCCAGCGGTCGCTACAAGCTTCACTTCATCTCACCGTCCGATTGATCTTTCATCTCCCTATCCCACGGCGCAGCGTCGCAGATCATCAACTCGATACACTCGCCTCACACCCTAGCGACCGAGCACCTACACCTCAAACAAACGCACCCTTCCCTTCTCCATCGAACCATCTCCTCCATCACCCCCTCTGCAGAACCGCCATGCCCCGTACCACCACCATCACCACCTCCCCTACCCCCAAATCACTCCACTATTTTCTCCCCAAATCACTCTACCTATACCCATCATCACTATCACGTTTTACATCAACTAATCTCCTCAATTTCTCATCTCTGCCGACTGAAACCCTAGGTGAGAAATTGAAGATATAAGTTGATGTTAGAGCAGCAATTGGAGCGGGAGATGACTCAGGAAGAGAAATAGAAGGATGGGTCGACGAGATGGAGCGAGAATTTCATCAACAGTAGGTAATTGGCAAAACCTAATTTTACTGACTTTGGGGAAAATTGGGGGAAAAGCTAATTTTGTGTAATGGGTATAAATTGGTGTTGGGGGAAGCATTAGGAAGAGACTTTTTACCTCTCTGGACTAGCCAGTAGAGAATTGAACAAAATTTTATGAACTGAAAATTTCAGTGCTTGTATGTTTGTATGTTGCAATTTGCTTATGTGTTGTAGTCATTTGTTTTGCTGCAATTTATGTTTAAATTATCTATGTTAGTGTATGCATGTTGTCACTTCATGGTTAGCATGAGCTAATCATTTTCAGGCCAAGGCTCAGTGAAGCCTTGTGCACTGTCAAGTGTGAATGAACTAGAGAGTTGCTTCCTGTTGCTGTGTTGTGAAGGTGTATTTGAGAGAGGCCAATGCTTATAGAGCCTGTGATTGGCTGTACTGTCAAAAGACAGCCAATGCTAGGGGTAGCCTAGCAAGCAAGTTGGTGTTCTCTCATTTCTAGTTGTATGCTTAGGAAAGAACTTAACCTAGACCATGTTACTTGATTAGGATACAAGGTGGATCATATGCTTTGGCTTGCCCACCACTTCTCTTTTAATCAATCTTAATTTCAGTCACTTTTTCAAGTTCTGTGTTTTTGCATTTCAGCTTTATTTTCATGCCTTTTATGTTCCTGCATCTTGTAGCTACTGCGCACTGAAGGCAGTGCACAATCTTGCCTCTTGCCCTTGGCTGCCAAGCCTTGGTAGTTTGTTGCTTTTTCTTAACTGCTCCTTTGTTGCCTTACCCTGCATTTTTGGTTCTTGCTTATCTTTCCTTGCTTTGGTTCTTAACCTGCTTCTCTTTTGCCTTACTTTATGTTCTTGTTTCTCTGCCTGCAACCTTGCCTGCCCTTAGCTTATTACACATCTTAGTTAGGAAAACTTCTCATATGCTCCTCTCCCTGTGGACAAACCCCTACTCACTCTTTTATTACAAATCTTGACCTTGTATACTTGCAAGTGTTTTGTGTGCATCTTTAGACCCACACCATAAGTTCTTTAACCCTTGTGATTAATTAGCACAAGTATGAGCTCTGAGATCATTAAAAGAATTGTGTTTACGATCGAGTCTCTTTTCCCTTTCAAATCTAGGAAGGAATCCCTTTTGATGTGAGAAATTATCATAAAACTTACTGTCATCAAAATACGAGACATAGTTTGAGTTCTTACCAGAAGAATTTTGACTTGAGGAGGTAGACAGTTTGTTGACAATTTCTTTATAATCTTTAATTATCTCCTTCAGGTTATCTTTCATATCATCATTTTTGCCCTTTTCTCCTGGAATTTTGTTCACATCAAAAGCAGCGTTATCTCCTCTTTTTTTTGAAGAAAAGACTTGATCTTTCCTTAGACGATTTTTGTTAAGACGTTTGTTCTTCTTATGAGCATTCGAGGAACTCATTTAACTGACTGACCTGGTAGAAACCACAGGGTAAGTACTAAAACCAATTGGTTTAGACATGCGAATGTCAGTTACACCTTTGAGAATTAAGTCTAAGGTGTGTTGAAGTTGAACAATGGAATTGTTATTCAACCTATAGTTTCTCTTTAGCTTAACATGCCCTTTTGAATCACAAAAGAGACATACTTTCTGATCATGAGGATGATTAGAAGGTTTTGTCTTAACATTATTGTTTGAAGATTTCTTCCTTCCATTGGATGTGCAACATCCTTGATTGATGGAGATTTCAGGCACATCCTTTTTAATAGGAAGGGGTTCCGATTTTACTTCTAAACCTGGAGCTTTGGTTTCAATAGAAGTAGATGGTGTACAGGACTTTTTGACACGACCTTGAATAGAGAGTTTATTCAAGTGATGTTCAATTTCCAAAACATCCTTTTCAAGACTTGCCTCAAGTAGGATATGTGAAGAATGATCTTCAGCGTTTTTGGAATTGCAGTCTCTTGCTACACCAAGAAGAACATTGACATGGATTTTCAACCGATTAAATCTATCAGCTTGGATTCTAACAAGATTTAGAATCAATTCACTCTCTTCAGCAGTTTCTCGTTCATTAATAGAGATGGACTCTTTTGAAGGGTAATCGGAATAATACATGCATAGTCTGTATGTCTTGTTTGAACACAAGGTTCGTCTATATTTGAGATTGAAGAATCTTTCTCTTTAATAGAAATAGACGAGACAAAAAATTTGTTTCTTTTGACGCTTTTATCAGAGATAGTACTCTTATCCATAGAGTCAGATCGCTAGAAACACATACTTATAAGGTATTTAATATGTTTGCCTGCTCTGATACCAATTGAAAAATGCGGGGGTACAACAACCACACCCAATATTTTGATTAGCAATCTGTATGGACTAACTCTAATAGACTTTCAAGAGAATAAACTAGACTCAATCTTAATAAAGTATATCAAAGAGTTATATCTCTCTTTCTCGATTCAATACTTACTCAAGCAAATAGAAATCTGCGAGTCTAATTGAATATAAAAGAAATCACTTGAACGGTACCAAAGACCAATGTTCAAGTATCAATCAATTTGAATCAACAACCAAAGGTTGGATTTCCCAATTGATTGATTCAAATGCATAACCTGTGATATTTCAATTATATAACAAAATATAATGCGGAAAACAAATAACACAGACACCAGAAGTTTTGTTAACGAGGAAACCGCAAATGCAGAAAAACCCTGGGACCTAGTCCAGATTGAACACACACTATATTAATCCGCTACAAACACTAGCCTACTACAAACTAACTTCGGTCTGGAGTGTAGTTGAACCCCAATCAATCTCACATTGATACAACGTACAGTTATGCTCCTACGTCTCTGATCCCAGCAGGATGCTACGTACTTGATTCCCTTAGTTGATCTCACCCACAACTAAGAGTTGCTACGACCCAAAGTCGAAGACTTTAATAAACAAATCTGTATCACACTGAATAATCTACGGTAATAGATAAATCTGTCTCCCACAGAAATACCTACGAGTTTTGTTCTTTCTTTTGATAGATCAAGGTGAACAGGAACCAATTGATAAACCAGACTTATATTACCGAAGAACAACTCAGTATTATCAATCACCTCACAATAATCTTAATCGACGTGGCGAAAGAAGATATTATGGAATCACAAACGATAATACGAAGATGTTTGTGATTACATTTATATCTTTCCTATTGGAGATATCAATCTCAAGTCAATCATTATGATTGTACTCAATACGATAGAATCAACAAGATCATATCACACAACTACAAGAAAGTAGTATCGGTCTGGCTTCACAAGCCCAATGAAGTCTTCAAGTCGTTAACCTACAAGGTCTCGGTAGAAACCTATGGTTAAAGGAGAATGGACTCTAGCTTATAAAACTAGTATCACACAGGAGGTGTGGGGATTAGGTTTCCCAGTTGCTAGAGTTCTCCCTTATATAGTCTTTCAAATCAGGGTTTGCAATCAATGTTAGCTTAGTAACAAAGCATTCAATATTCACCTTAGATGAAAACCTGATTAGATTCAAGCTAATATATTTCAACTATTAGATCGAAAACTTAGCTTGTTACACACAAATGAAATGCACGTTTTAGGTTTGTGTAACCGTACCCAAACATGTTGTAACCGTACCAAAACATGTACATTTGTTGGTTCAACAGTAGTTAACCAAATGGTTATCCATATGAGCATTTTCATATCAACCATGTTCTTCTTCACCATAACTAGTTCAAATGACTCAAATGAACTAGTTAGACAGTTGTTAAATTGCTTAGATCTTATAGAAGTATACAAGACACAATTCAAGCAAAAACGATTTGATTCACTCGAATCGATTCATGAACTTTATTTCCACGGTTTGCAAACTTGCATTCCTTAGTTTATATAAGTATAAGTTCACGAATAATCGTTTTTAGAAATAACCAACTTAAGTACGTAGACTGAGTTCGCGGACTTAAGTACCCTGAATAAGTTTGCACACTCCAACATATTTTCTCGGGAAGAGAACCTCTGACAGTTCGCGGACTCTGTTCCGGTTTTCCTGATCAATAAAGTACGCATACTTTGGTTCAAGGAATAAGGACTTATAAATGTATGTGTTTCCACACAATGCTTATATCCAACATTGGTTATATAATCTAAGCTCTCATTTCAATCACTGAAACATTCTTAGAGGACGTTATATAGTTGTTATTCACAAACTATTTTTCGTCAAAGCCATTTTCAAGTG
Source organism: Papaver somniferum (assembly GCF_003573695.1). NCBI lineage: Eukaryota > Viridiplantae > Streptophyta > Magnoliopsida > Ranunculales > Papaveraceae > Papaver > Papaver somniferum. Next base: position 60,214,796 of record NC_039368.1, on the reverse strand, counting down.
ATTGAAACATAGCATGACTTTCGTCACTGGGTAAAGATGAACTTGGACAAAGCGAAAGCTTGCCAACACATACTTCGAGAAATAGATAAGCGAGATAAACTCGGCTCTAAATAGCAAATGTATATAATCAAAGTCTATATAGCAAAACAACTTTTGTATCAAGATAGGAGATAGAGTAGATAGACTTTTGAGTGATAGATAAGTTCAAGTCTCCATATACCTTTTAGTCGATGAAGTTCCACCAGTTCCTTGAGTATTTCTTTGTCTTGTATGATGATCGCCATGGAGTTCTTAAGCTCAAGTGTACTTTCTATCCTAGTCCGAGACTTAGCTATAGTAGACTAGAAATCAAGACTTATAGTTTTGATCACTAACATTGACAAACATGCCTGAGATAGCAATGCATGCGAGTTCGACCGAGCAGTGCTCTAACATACACCTCCTCCTCTATGAAACAATATCTTGTCATCAACTTCACCATTCCTGTAATTCGTCAAAGAATTCTCATATGTAGCCAACTTGTCATCCACTTCAGTTGATATGAATATCCATTCTTTATCATCTTCTTCTACACCCAGATTATCATTTTCAGTATTCTGGTTCAGTTCTTCTTCTTGTTTTCTACTTCAATTTTAGGTATAAAAAGTTGAGATCGCCAAAACTCAATGTAGATCTAAGAAAAGGATAAGTGCAAGAAAATATATTTATATAGACTAAAGGAAAGACATACAATACTCGGAACAGAAGGTGGAATATTGTATGAAATACTAACCAACAAAGCAAATATTCTTACAGAGATATCCAGACCTTTCCTTAACAAAAATCTCGTACTCCATCGAAACTATAATGATGATAGGGAAGAAAATCGACATGCTGGCACAATAGGAAGATCAAATATTATACTAATATTTATAAGAGAGATTACTGTGAAGTTAAAATAAGAGTTCGATCAAAACCAGGATTTTAACGGAAAATGAGAGAGTTATTATTGTTTGTTGATATTTGTTTACCCAAAGCGTAGGCTTCTTTGGATGGACCTCAGGTTATGTATAATCAACTTGCGTCCTAGATGATATATGGAATAATTCAAAATCAACATGGAGAGTTTTCATTAGAAGGCAATCACTTTCAAAATAAATAAGCTTTTGTAAAATAAGGTCTACACTGGCTCCAACTTCCTTATGTGGATTATCATTTGCTCATTGACTATGACAATGTATTTTTCAGTATGGTTTCTAGGAAGGAGGACATGATTATAGGAAGTGAGGAATCACCTTCAGAAGATTTTGGAAAGTCAATGCAAAAATAACCCGATGATTAACATTAGAAATGAAACAGTTCAAGTCAATATTACTAACCTCAAGTTGAAGGATAATATCGTCGTTGTAGTTCGTTACTTCTTCACATTCTTCAGGTCTTCAGAGTAATACTTGTATGTCTCAACATTTCTAGACTTTCTAGTCTAACCTAAAAGAAGTTTACTGTAATATTTAATCAAGCGACTCTATATGAGTTTTGATACTAAAATACTATACCATTTTTGGGGATTAGCAACGGCCTCATGCAGTTGCAAGAGGAACTTGCAACAGCAGCCAGCCGTTGCGAAATGTGGCGTTGCATTTTTCGCAACATCTCATAAGCCGTTGAGAAATATTTTTCGCAACGGTTTTCGGTTCAGCCAACTGTTGTTTTCCTTGGATTTGCAACGGTTGCAGTTGTTGCAAAATTTAGAACCAAAAAAACTTAGAACGGCTCCATTTAGCCGGACCCGGTTTTATTGTTCTGGTTCTAAATTTAGTAACAGTTTTCAGCCATTGCTAAATTTTTTGCAACGGAAAAAAAAAGTCAAGTCAATCTTCTGCTGACCTTGTCAACAGTTCCCTGCAAGAACGAAAAAACTAGTCTTACTAAAATGATACAACATACCAAAGCAGGGACATTTCAACTATTCTAGATACCTATATTCTAGTAAGCTTTCATCAGATCATCATTAAACACTCTATAAGTTCAACTATATAGATTTTTATGTTTTAGATTACTTTCATGATTTCTAAATTAAACATTGCAAATCTTCCTTACTCTCATTTGTTATCGTATCATCACCACACTACACCTCCAAAAATACTTGAGAAATCTTAGATTCACTCCCCACTACTTGTCTTGAAGCCTTCATGGAAAGGACGCCAAGCTTTCAGCTCCTTCTGGCCATTTTTGTTTAATTGGTTTACTCATGGTGGTGGTGTTTTGACAATAGCAGAAGTGAGAGTCATGATTTTTTTATTTTTTATTTTGAAGCAAAGACTGTAATAGAGTGAAGGTGAGGGAGAAGAAGAACGATAGACGAGGGTGATAGAGGCAAAGTGTTTTCTCCTTCGGTATAAATGTAGGGTTGAGGTGAGATATTTGATCAAACCGTCCAAATATTTTTGAGCAAATCTTAAACGCAGAAGATGGTGTTTCCATCCACTGAAACTCGTCGCACATGTGGAACTCTGGTGTTGCCTTGCACACAAGCAGGAAGCACATGTGGTATGGTCAGACGCTGCGAATAGCAACACGGCTAAAAAATTCGCAACTGTTGGGTGCAGTTACAAATTTCGCAACTGCAGAAAGTAGTTGCTAATATTTGAGAAGTTGCGAATTCGCAACTGCGTATGATCTATTGCAAAATTTTGTTGCTAATCGGGAAAAATGGTGTAGTGATATGACAACCAACCTTGACATACCAACGCTTGGTGGGTTCAACCGAGCAATGCTCTAACAATCCCCCCCCCCCTCCTCTTTTTTAATTTTAGTGACAAAACTCTATTACATGTGGAGAATACACGAATTAAAAGAAATATATATTACATTACATAACATTCTCTTAACTCATCATTCATACGCTTGATTCCAAGTTTCAACAACACAATAACCTGCATATATTCAAAAATAAATGTTGTTGTTGAAGCTTTACTCCCCGTAAAGGAAGTCTAGGTAGATATTAAATCCAAACCTATTTGTTATTCATCTTTTGTAGTATTAAATACTACACATGATGATGATATATTTCTCCCCCTTAATCTATACTTTACTCTTCTGTTAGATCATATACTTTTTAGCACATAAATTCTTTCAAAGTGATTGTAAATCACCTGTATACTTTATATATTTCTCCCCCTTTTGTCACAAAAATGACAAAGACATGAAGAAAAAAATACAAGAGCAAACCGAAAGGATCTTACAAGTTCATATGAACTCATACAACCTATAAGAGTTAAGCACGAAGGTCTAACATACCATTTTAGATAAGCAATACTAAAAATGAAACTACCTAAGTAATTTGTTTTAGCACCTTATCAAGTAAACAATTGCCCAAAGAAATTATTTTTTTAGTTTGATAAGTTAGAAAAACATAATAATCAATTCGGCTGCTTATCAGGATACAATTATTCATAAATAATTGTACCTCATTTAGAAAAGACAAACAAGGTTACTAGTTTTCTTATCAAGGATCCGATTAGACTTGAATAGTCGTACCTTGTTTTGATAAGCCTAAACTAAGATCAGAATTAAGTTAATTTGTCTTATCGAGCATCAATTAGACTAAAAGAATTTAACCTCCTAGTTCGTTAAGCAAAAACAAAAACCAAACTTGATTTAATTTTTCTTAACAGGAACCAATTGAAACATAACAATTGTACTGTATTTTTCGTTAAGCAAAAGCAAGAATAGGCATTTTAAATTAGGGGTGCACATTCCTATCTGTACCCGCATTTCTATCCTACCCGCCACTGTTTTACCCGTATCCTATCCTGCACGCCATTTGATGGGTAGGGTGGCGGTTAAATATTTCTTTACCCGCCATAGAATGGATAGGATGATGGGTGAAGCTCGAAATTAACCGAACCTACCCACCTACCCGTATAATATCTTGTAAAGACCATGTAAGCCTTCCATTATTTTTTACTCCTGCCCATTTTTGTTGTTGTTTTTAAAGATATCAGGGGTAAAAATTGAACCTTGTTTTTCTCTTCCTGATCTCTTCTTTCTTCTGCTCCTCAGACCAAATCGAACACAGAAGTGGAGAACTCATTCAATTGGATTTTTAACGAAACCCTTTTCTCCTGCTCATCTCTGTCTAACGAGGAATTACAATAGGTAACTCTGATCTATCTAGTAATTTTTCTAATAATACTAGCAACTTACTTAGAAATAAAGTGAGAAGCACATCAAATCAGTTGAGTAATAGTCTGATTTAGGGTTTTAGTTGAGAAACTAACATGCATGTTAACTGATTGATGAAATTTCTCATATGAATTTAGTTTGTTTCACATGGAGGACGGGTTTCAATGGGGTTCTGTTAGGGATGGGAGCAAAAGGCAGTTGAATGGGATTTTTAAAACTATGGTCATATTGTAGAAGGGAAAAACAAATTGCTGGTTTTTCAGGAAATGGAGAGACGACCATGTGGACGGAGACTCCTCAACCGAGCAAACTTCTCAACCTCAAACAGATGCACTGCACGGGAGTGCTTTGAGTTCGAGAGATCAATCTGTAGGACTCCGGCCTAAACCAAGCAATGGTCGTTCCATAGTCAATTCGGTGATAAAGAGGGAAAAGGGTTGATCTATAGGAGGGAAGCTTAAAAGTGTGTGAGATCAATGGTGATCAAGGATTGTGAACGTGTTTTGGGTTTCTGCGAATGAAGAATAAGTTTGAATTTTGCTTAATTGAGAGAGATTGTTGCTCATACGGTGATTCGGATGTTGTCTATTCGACCAATGTTGTCTTGTTCTCAATCGTGAATTCAGAAACTTATTTATATTACTAGAATGTATACACATTGATCTCCAGTAAGTGTGACGGTTGCACGATTGAAAGAGTGGGAAAGTGGGAAATCGTGGTTTAACCTGTTCCAGGTCGTGCGGAGACTTGGTTGATTGTCCACCCACTACTTTGCTAACTCCCTCAACTGCTTGCATGACTTACTCACATTTCTCATCGTGGATGAACATACGTGTCGTAGGCCGCCAGATCAAAACCCTAATTAATATCTCAGATGATGTGACGTGATTGATGACTCACGAACGTGGAATCTGCAATGCAGTCGTGTATTTGATTAGTCATTCGTTGACTTGATTAGACAATGAGTCTTAGTATTGTTCAGTCGAGCATGATTGTTGAATGCTCTAGGATTCATGGATTGGATATGTCTGCTGGGACGTATAGTTCTGATGTTGATAATTGAATTCACATAATGAATATTGATAGTCTGAGCAAATATTTCTCTTCTGAGCAAATATTGGTCGTATGATGAATTTTTAAACATTAATAGTTGAATCAATATTCGAGCATCTGAGAAAATATTGCTCATTCGATGAATTACTGAATATTGATATTTGAATCAATATTCAAGCATCTGAGCAATTATTGCTCATTCGATGAATTACTGAATATTGATAGTTGAATCAATATTCGATCATCTGAGAAAATATTGCTCATTTGATGAATTATTGGTAACGTGGCAAAATAAAAATATAATTAAAATATTGGTAGCTGGAACGAATATTATATATTTAACCCAGACGTTAATTTCTGGATCATCATAAAATTATTAGTGTTTGAACTTTCTCAGAATTATGATTTGCAGAGCATTTGTTTGAAACCCTAATTTTGATCAGTTGATGATCAACTGATGATTTACTGAAAATAAGTCATTGAGTGAAAGAGGGACATGCTACATGGGATGATGGTAGACCATGTAGCACCCATGTGCTCGAGTGAGCATGTACCAAAGTCATTTGTTGATTAGTTGGTGAAAGAATGATCAAATGCTGGTTTAATCATTCATTAAAATACTGCTCGTCTGATCGTTAGGTAAAAAAACCTAGTTATGGAGAGATGATGGACCGACCAAGGGATCATGGGACCGACCCTTGGTGGTCGTGGGACTAGATTATGGTCGATTAAGCAAATCCCAAGTTGGTTGGATAGAGTTTGGACCCAATATGAACTGTTGAGAGCTAATTAAGTCAAAATTAAGAAAGTGTGTGGGACGGGCTCTTTCCAAGCCTAAGGGCCGACCTTGGTCGGTCGAGATGACATGCCCGTGTCACCATACTGCCTGTGTCTCAGTCCTGAGAGTTTTGGTATCTTGTGGTGTGCGTTTGAGCAATATTCTGGATTTTCAGAAGAGTTTGATCTTGACTGAAACTCTCGATTTTCCTCAAATGAGCAAGTAGAACTTTGCTCGTGCAACCAATATTTTGAAAATATTAAAATAATAATATTTTAATTTTTGACGTGAGAAGCCTAGTCGATCATGTGACCATTTGACTTTTTGGCTTTTCCATGATTTGAGCAATATTTGAGAAAATACTGAAAAAACTAGGTTTTCGCTCAAACGATGGAGTTTCATGAGATGAAGGAAATAATTATATGAAAAAATAAGGAATTTCAAGGTGTGGGACTGGTCACGGCTAGGGCATGGCCGGCCGGCCGTCTAGGTAGCCCGGTCCCGTGACATCTTTCCCTTTTTTCTTACTATTTTTCATCGTTTGGTGGAAAGTATGAGAAACTAAGAGTTTTGCTCAAACGAGGGACTTTTCTCAGATGAAGGAGTCTCCATGAGATGAGGGAAAAACAGCAAAATAATACAAAATAATTTAAAGAGGTGCGGGACCGCCCATGACGGCATGACCGGCCGGCCGGTAGGCTCGGTCCCCTTAGGCGCCTCTTTATTATTTTATTGATATTATTTTCCTCCCCATTTTGCACAGGTTTCCTCGTTTGTCCATATTTTTGAATGCTCGTTCGTGCATTCGAGGCTCATTTGTGCATTATTGCTAGATACACTCGCACCATTTTCTCGGGGCTTACTCGGTGGTGTCCCAGATGCCCGATCGGTGAATATTTATTACTAATTCACGAAATTCGGCCGAGAATAATTCATGAAATGGAGTAATAAAAATGAGTTGAGTATCTATTACTAATCCATGGAACCCAGCTGAGGATCAGCCATGAAACAGGGTAATGAGATAGAAAATATTATTTTTTAGGAATTGAGTTGATGAATGGCACACTAGAATTAACTTATTTGCAGAATTGAGATATGAGATAATTGAAGCATCATACTCGTTGTGAGGGGGGTGTATAGTCAGGGAACAACGAGTAGCGTGACGTCCTGAAGGCGTTAAGCTCTCTAACATGCAATATGTCTAGGAACTGCCCAATCATTAAGAGATTATATACAAGGTTTCTCTACGTAGTCTTGGAAAAACGAGCAGCGTGACATCCTGAAGGAGTTAGGCTCGATACTAGCAAGCAATATGTCTAGGATCCACCCAATCATTTTGATTTTATGTACATGTAATGATGAAATGCGTGAAGCATCGAAATCTCAGATGAGAGACCTTTCGAGAAACATGTTCATCATAGCTCTGAGGGGAATGCTCGCTCAGTGTGAAATGGTTCACAGATCATAAAATATGAATTGTCACATGCATTCCTGAAGTCGAGCCAAAAACATGCAGTATCATGATTTTACGATTTAACCCTTGCCCGAAAATCCACCATCAACACATATGTTAACTGATTGATAAATTTTCTCTTCATGGTTGTATAGATTTTCATTAATTCATGATTTCTAGATAAAAACCATATCTATAAATGTAAAAAGTTTCAATACTTCAAACAATTACAGTGAGATCTTGATTATTTTGTGAATTGATTGTCTGGGTTTTGCTTAAATTAGAAGATTTGATCTGGGTTTTGCTTTGATTGAGAGAATTCATTGTTTTTGAGATGTGGGTCTCTTTAGGGTTAGGATTTTTGAGGTTATTCTTTATCAAATGTATTAGATTGATGGTGTTTCTTACAACCTATTTTAGGGTAAAAACTGATTCTGCTGGTTTTGGTAAATTTGGGTGTGCCGCCGAGAAACGAATCTAAACCCTAAACAAATGCACTGCACGGGAGTACTTTAGATTCGAGAGATCAATTTGTACAATTCTAGCTTAAACCAAGAAATGGACGTACTAGTCTTGCTTCGGTCACAAAATGAAGGAGACGGGTTGATCTTAGGGAGGGAAGCGAAGAAGGTGTTGAGATCAGAATGGTTAACTATGAAGGTGTGGCTATATTATGACTTGTATCATAATATGGAACTGGCTTGCGGAATGTAAGCTATCAGTTCTTGGTGTTTTTCTTGATACTTTTGTTGGTAGCACTTGTCCCTTGTCAAAATAGGACGAAAACCTATTTATACAAGTCATGATTGAGCACATCTGATCTCATAGGAAGTGTAGACAGTTAAGTAGTGGAGAAGTGGAGTCGTGTAAAAATTGTTGACCATCATGTTTTCATCACAGGGGAAGACTGGTCAGCCTTACACCCACTACTCACTTACTGCTCATTAACCGTCTGCCCTTTCTCGACACTTTCTCCTTATGGGCGCATTGCATGCCGCACGCTGTAAACCGCTAGACCAATACCCTGATGAACATCCCCCAATTTGTGACATGTTTGATTTCTCGAGTATTTTCGTGAAAAATATACAGCAGATTGCTGAGTGGGTCTTGTGTGCAAGACCTAGTTATTCTGACCAATCGCACGCAAGCTAGGCGGCGGGTAATCATATGTGGCAAGCTAAGTCATGAGACTTTCCGCAAGAAATAGATTGTGACGCTATTAAGTTAGTCTTGGTTGGTCACCTAAAATTTAACCTAGGCCGATTAATTCGACTGGCGAAGTTGGACGGCCGAGATTGCAATTTATGGAAGGGGGTGGTCGTTTATTATGGCCACATCTCGTTGGCGCCTTCCAGTGGCATAGTGGCATAATGGCACCTACATGTGGCATAGTGGTGGAGTGGCGCCTTCCAGTGGTATAGTGGCGCAATTGGCTTCTTCCTGTGGCATAGTGGCGTAATGGCTCCTGCCAGTGGCATAGTGGCGTAATGGCGCCTAGCGTAGCCGCGGCCACTACTTCTTGGCATATTGGTGTTATGTCCAAATATGATTCAACAATATTGGCTTTAGTTGCCGTATCAAACTTAATGCTTTAGGTGGCATTGTTCGGCATGGGTCGGCGTAGCGGTCCTATCCAAATTAGGGTTTGGCATGTGAAAAACATAATTAGCGCGTGCGGCTATGTGGTCGCGATATGGTGGCGTTTTGACAAATAATGTCGTGGACACGTTAAATAAGGAAATCATGCAAGGCCATAATGTGGGAACGACCATGGACGCGGGGATAGCCATGAGTATCCATAATATGGCGCCATTTTTAGGGTCTTTTGGGTCCCACATGGCTTGTGGCATGTTGTGGGGCTGAAGTGGCACAATTTAGGCCATGACTAGGAATTAGGGTATCCTCTTGATTCGACCAATGCCACTAAAACAAGAGTCCCATTCTGATCAGAATACCATGGTTATATTTTGTTATGGCGTTGTCCACGAAAGAAAGGTGAGATAGCACGCGGCTGCGCTGTTATGGCACGTTGGCATATTGCTGCCGCGGAATAGCATGGCCTGCCAATTAGCATATTGGCGCGATTTGGCAGGTTGATTAGCTAATTGGCACGGCGGCCACGTTGATACGACGGCCATTTGGCGCAGCTTGGCTTTATTTAATGTGTGTGGCGGGTTTAGAGTGACCTGATTGGTCGATGGAAAGAGAGACGACAAGCAGTACGGGCCCGACCATATTCCAAGTGTGTGTGGAGGGTTTATAGCGACGTGATTGGTCGATGGGAAAGAGGGACGGCAAACAGCACGGGCCCGACCACATTCCAAGTGTGTGTGGCTCATTTAGAGCGACCTGATTGGTCGATGGAAAAAAAGGGAGCCGGCAGGGGAAACATGGAGCGTGGACATTCCTCCACGGGCGATTCTTGTTAGGGAGAACTGGTCGGCCATGTAGCGCGGCCACGCCTTCTCTTGTTGTGCTCCTATTTTCCGCCGCTCTTCTTTTATTTCTTGTTTTCTTCTTTTTGGTAGGACTTAGCTCATACTAGTCCATGGCGGATTAATTTCCTAGCTTACCTAGGTTTGGCCTCGACCAATAGGGTTCGAGATATTGTGCAGGGCGCAAAAACCTAATTTTTGCAAATTAATTTGGCCAAAATTTGGATTTTGTGAGCTATCATAAAATTGAAGAAATTTGATAAATTATGTGTGCTTGACACAAAATTCTTCAATTTTATTCTCAGAGAGCAGTTAGCGCATCTTCTGATTGAGCACTTTCATGCAGACCTTAATCTTGATATTTTTGGAAATTCATGTTACTCAGCTGCGAGTGAACACTAATTTTCATGTCATACCAATATTAAGGGTTCAGCCGGGGAACATCGCATAGGAAAAACACTCAATAGGTCGTACATTAACGAATAATGCAGGCAAGAGATTAATAAAATTTATAGAATGTTTGGGATTGTTGCTACATGCACCATTCTGAATAAATTTCATATAAATATACTGAATCGCTCAATACATGTGTAAGTGGAGAGGCCTTGGCACTCATCACTTTTAAATGGCTCAGTTTCCTTGCAGAAAAACAACACATTAAATATAGGGTTTTACAACTTTAGCCCTGAACTAAAAACCACCATCAACATTAAGTCTCCTGCTTAGCACGTAATAATGGCATCATTGCGGGGTAAACATTAGATGGTGACAGATGAAGATAAAGATCAAAAAGGCGAGACATGTAGAGGTTACCAGGAAAAGTTTGACCGACCTTTGGCAATAGGTATGTGTGGCCGGTGATCTTCGCACTGGTGCGCTGCTAGTTCGGCCATGGAGCGTTGCAGGTCTGAGCGGCTGGTGATCTTATCACTGGCGCACTTCTAGTTCGGCCATGGAGCATTGTAGGTCCGAGCGGCTGGTGATCTTTGCACTGGCGCGTTGCTAGTTCGGCCATGTAGCATTGGTGTCATGGAGTGTTGGCGCCGCGGGCCCAGCTGCCTTCCTCCGTGCATGGTACAAAAAGGAAACCCTCTTCTACTCAAATTCCAAAAGCGATGTGCATATAAAAGGGGGTCCTTCCATCTTTTCCTTGTTTTATTTTCTCGCCATCTTTGTGCCCTTTTACGCAACAACAAGCTTCTCATCGTCAGTAGTCCAGGCTTGTCAGTTGTTAACAGCAAGGTAAGCAGTATCGTTTGCTCTTCTTCCTTCTTTCAAGTATGAATTCCTGTATGAGTGAATCATCTTTGTTGTTGGCATTGAAGTGAACAACAGCATTGGTACAGCAACCGGATCACAGCAAGGTTAGCGTAGGTTTGAGGTAAGCGTCGCTGCTTGCTCTCTTTTTCTTTTCGTAAAAACCTAGTTTTAGGTTTTCCGCCGCGGGCATAATTCCCGCGGCAAAATTTTACTCTTGTTTTTTTATTTGAGTGGGCGCAATTCCCCACTCATCTTGGTCGTGGTTGTCATGTCCTGTGGCCACAACATCTTCCCAAAATTTTGTTTTGGCAAACAGACTCCATGTTACTTCCGTAGATTCAAACCACTAGTGACCATGCCGAATTTTGATAAGAACTGGCATGTATGGCTCCTCCTTTTTTTTTCTTTGAAGTATGAAGTAGTGACTCTTCTCCCATCTTGTTCATTGTAGTTACTCTAAAAGTGAACAGTAACGTAAAGAATTCTTGTTTGGATAAGATCTCACCTGGAGATGTTTATGCTACCCCATTGGGAAGTGTTAACAATTCCAAAGATAGGACGAATGTAGATGATGAATTCTTCACAAGGTCTTTCACAGTTGTAAGAAAACATCCTGGCCATGTAATAACCTTCATTACTGATTCAGAGAATGAATGAGCTGTCTAGTCGATTTCTCTATTGCGTGTGATACAATTTTTCCTTCAAAGGGAAGAGTATCCGGCTTCTCCCATTGACTTCAAGATTTGTCATAACCCACTGCGTACTTATGAAGGATGGATGAGGTACATGATGAGTAATGACCATGTCAGGGACAACCTGACTAAGGAACAAATCGTGAATGTTGTTATGGCGTCTGCAACACATCGTATTAGGAAAGATGCTGCAGGTATGATTACCTTCATCTCTAGATGGTGTATGTCTACTCATACGACCATATGTAGATGGGGAGAGATGAATATTACTTTGGAGAGTGTAGATGTTCTTCTGCGTCTTCCGGTTACGGGAAACATTGATTTTAGCTTGTCTGATGAAGAAGAATTAATGCACGCCACTCTGATTAAGAAGGCCGAAGGATATAATCAGCAGGAGACTGAGGAGAAATGCTTCTATACTTGGTGGGTGTCTGAATGGTTTCCTACGAACCCAAAACCAGGTCAGGTGTTGAATGACACGCTCAGTATTGCTGTGTTTTTATCTTTGTGTTTGTCTAGAGATGTTTTTGATGATGGCTCCGTCAAGAAATAAGGTAGAAGATGGTTAAATTTTCTATTAAGCTGGTGCAAGGTGTTGCTCTTCCCATAGGCAGCTTGTTTCTTGGTTCCTTGTATACCCATCTGGATTGCCTAGCAGCGGACATGTATGCTTCTAACGGATGTATGAAGGTAGAAACACATGTTCACATCGCTTTTATCCAAGCATGGTTGTGGGAGCATTTCAAGGATTATGCTTCTAATCCTGCAACCTCACTTTCTAGTACATACGGAGGAGCTAGGATACTGATAGACACATTTATCTGTCTAATATATCTCATTTGTATATACTGTTAGTGCCCGTTTTTGTACTTATTATGGTGTTTTATTTATTTATAGGTGTTTTTGGAAAAATAAGGTTTTACGGCGAAATTGGTTAAAAATGCGGCGTTTGGAGCTCCGTTGACGGTATACCGGAAGCGCCCCAGAAGTGTGCCGGAAGTACCCCGGAAATGTCCCGGAGGAACCCCGAAAAAGTGCGGAAAATATCCCAGAAGAATTGCTAAAGGCACCCCTTGGTTGGATAAGGGCACCCCATGGATATTTACACCCCAAAAAGGATGTTTCCACCCCAGTTGCTAAGAGGACACCCAACAGTGGTTAGGGGGACACCCTTCTTCACGATTTGAAAATTCAAAATGGCGGGAAACATGCATGCAGACGTTGTTGAATTTTCGATTTGATTTTGGAAGATTTCTAAAGAGATTCAATACCAAGAATCAGTTGGGCTTAACTTGATAGAGATAAACAGGGCTATTGTAAGCAATTTGATCGATCAAAATGGGCCAGATAAGCCGTGGGAGGAAATCAAAGTTAAACAGGGGAAGATATTATCGGGTGCACTGTGAGCCGATTTTGGAAAGTTTGTGGACAAACAGGGGAAGATATCTTCTCTTATAAAGTTTGTATGTAACTTATGGAAGTATTACAGCTCATTTGCGCAGGCAGAAGAGGTGGAAAAGATCGTATCTCGGCTGACAGTGAAGAAAATGAAAAAAATATTTTCCGAGTAAATGAGAATTATGTGGAGTTATTGTGAGTGATTCGTTGCTCCTGTTGTGTATAAATAGCATCCTAGGGTCTCATAGAAGAGGGTTCAAGAGTTTGGGGTCTAGCCAGAGCCGAGAGGAGCGAGAAATCGGGACTTGCAGGATTGTTCACCTACTGCTGCTGAAGAAGAAGGAGGAGGAGCTCAAGAACACGAAGAACGGACGGCCAAAGACCGTCGTTTTTCAACAGTTCCAGCAGCAGTGGAGAAGTGTCGCAGTTTAGCGGCAGTTTTCTGGTATCGTTTCTTTCTGGACGTGTTTTGTGAGTCTCAGAACCACTGTTTTATAACTTTTGACTCTTTTAATCATACTTTGAGCATCAAATATATATTTTGAGAACATGATTATTATGATTAGCTAAACCCCAACACTGGGATGATGGAGGAAGCCGTTCTTTACGCATATGATAATTATATTAATTCTTTTTTTGACTACTTGCACTTTTTATTAATCGATTTATGATTTTTATTAATTGGTTGTGATATCGTATGATGATGTATGCTTGGTCGTAGTGCTTTTGATGCGTCATGCTAGTGATATACAATAAATATTCTAAAAATCTACCTTGGCAAGAATGAGAGTCCTTATGATTTGAGCTATAATTGTTTCGAATAAATATATGAATTGTGTGAATGATTAATGGTGGAATCCTGTGTCCTAGTGTCTCTTGATCCTGTGACAAATATTGTGTATATATTTTTGTTTTAGAAATATTTTCAAGTCCGAGCAACGAATCCTTATTTATCGCAATTGAAATACTACAAAAAAAATGGCGCCGCCGACGCGGACTTGTTTATAGATTTGTTTTTAGGTTTTTTTTTTTTTACTATTATTTGTTCCCTTTTACATTTCTTTTTGTTTCTTTGATTTACAGGTTCGAAGTGGAATACTAAGGACTTGGGAACAAAAAGCTTAAAGCTAAAATCTAAAGGAGAAGAAAAAAAGACATAATTTTTTTTTAGGATTTAATTTTTATTAATTTTTTTTTTGTATATAGCTTTTATTTATTTATTTTAGAATTTGTAAATAGGCTTAATTTTTCATAATTTTTGTAATTTTTGGACTTTTTATTTGGACTTTATTCTGGACTTTTGGACATTTTTTTTTATTTTTTTAACCCTACGGAAGGGTCTTATTATTAATAAAAGAAAAAATTATATATAAACTGTGTGCAGGGAAGGACGACGATTACTATATTGTCTCGGCCCCTCGGGTTCATACATGACATAGGAGTCGTGGCCCGAGTCAACTTCAACGGTTCATCCCCCGTCTGGTACGGGAAGTAAGTCCATCGAAACACTCGCGAATCTCCTGTAAGCGAGTTACTGTATTCCTTAAGGTGATTCATTGATTGAGGATGAATTTGGACTTTTTTAAATTCCTAGTAAAGGGCAAGGCCTGGCCAATACAAGATAAGGGTTCAGATTTCATCACCGCTCCCTTCTTGCCCGCCTTAGGAAAACGAAACCTAACGCGAACCCAAGCTTAAAACTTGACTAGAACGAGACCGATAGGGTATCGCGCTTATCATGAAAAAATTTCGAAGGATATTGGTTACTTTCTTAAGCACACTTCGAAGTTCATGATGGTTTCTGTGAGTTGAATGCGTGACTGCGCCGCCTTGTGATAGCGGTGAGGCCTTGGGTATCAAAGCTCCACTGAGCTTCCCTCGCCTCAATTCAACTTACTTTGACTCGGATTGATTCCAGAGGGGTTTGCTTAAACTGTAACGAATTCCCTTCGAGAGATAGAAGCAAGTCTAGAAACAATCTAAGTGAAGCCATCATGCTTTTTGTTTGCTAGAAATCTTTAGGTTTGTTTTGGTGGAGTCGAGTCGGCCTTGTTTGTGGTTGTGTAGAATTCCCTTGCAATTAAGAATGTCGAACTGGTATGATAGAAGCCAATACAATGAGTATCGACCTGAATTTGAATATGGACATCATCAGTTTTATGACCATGGTGGGAATAGTAGTTGGGAACGCCAACCTTTTCAAGGTTATGGTTCATACCATAGTGAGCCCAATTACTATCCACACGCGAATTGGTCTTACGAGCAAGAAAATCAGGAAATTGTAGTACTGGTATCGTTTTTGGAAAAAACTAGTCCTGATTATGATATTTCTGAACCTGTTCCATCTAGAAGAGACCCAACAACGGATTGAAAGGACGTATAAACGTTTAGTTGCAATGAATAGTTCAAAAGAAGAGTGTACACGATATTCTGAGATGATAAACGAGAGTGGTGAACGTATAAGTGTTATGCTCAGTGAAATTCAGGCACGTCTAGAGGCAGAAAATGAACAGTTGGCTAATGCTGCTCGAAATAATCTAAATTTCCAAAATAGGGTTTCTAATTCTACCCTTGATATCAATAGTGAATATTTCCTAATTTAGAGGACGAGGCTAGAATAAAAGACACTACTTATTTAGATAAGGTTCAATCATCTTTGTCTTATAGTGATGATTATGATGAGGATAGTATTGATGAAGAACTGAATATGTAGGCATAGTGATCAGGAATTGTTATCCATTGAGCTTTATAATGATATTTTTTTATAATCAAATCCAAATAATTTTAATAATATTCACCTATTCAAAAGGATGTCGATTTGACTAGAGATACCACCGTTTTAGACGATGTAGTTCATGATCCTTTAGCCTGCAGTATGTTGGATAATCCATTATTTGATGTGCCTATCAGTGAATCGGAGGAGGTAACTATGATTAAAACCTTAGTTGATGAGCCTTTATATGAAACTTTCTCTGATAATCCTTTATATGATTGTGATGATGGTTTAGAGGAAAGAGTTTACCCTGAGAATACTGTTTTAGAATCTAGCGATTTAGAAACACTAGTCTTAGAAGATGATAAACTCGTAGAAATGAGTGAGGATGAACCCAACTTAGAAGAATCTATTGACCATTTCCAGGAATCTGATGACCTAGAAATTAGGGAAGTTGTGACTAGTCTTTCTAGAGACACAGAAAACTCTAAGTTTGGGGGGTGATTATCATTCTCCGGCTTTAACTCTTAGAAAGTACCCTCTGTAGGACTTGACATTTGTGCATCAACCACAGATTATCTTCATACACGTTTTCCGAACCTAATGATGTCCAGAAAGAAGCTCAGTTGTTAGAAACCCATCCTCTGGTTGATGTGGTTAACCAGGCTATGATACCAAGATTGACTTTGTTTTCCCACCAAAAACTTTTCAACCAATTGTGGGAACTTTTGATTTTAAGATGTGTCGGTTATTAAGTTTTGAGACTAAACCTAATCACTTTAGGATATTAGGGTCGACACATTTTCTTAAGGAAGACCACCTCTTTCATTGTGGTCAGCTGTGTGAGTCAAATCTGACTGACTTAGAGGATCCCCAGTTATTCAGGTTGTTGTTATGTGCTTATAAGTTCTTAGTTGAGTTTTTCCAGACTCTAATACCTGAACCGGATCTTAGCTTTGAGGAAATCCAACCGATGAAAACCTGTTATCTAGACCCAGTTATAGAACCTGAACCTGAGCCACAACTAGATGTAGTTGTCTTAAACAAGGGTATGTTCGGCATCTTTTGGTCTGTTGCAGTTTCCTCTTCTTGTGGGTAATACTTTTTGATCCAGATGACCCACAGTTATTCCGACTACTTCTATATGATTCTATGAGGTGACTAATTCCTTCCGATGTCTGGCTGAAGACTTTAAACTTAGCACTTCTTGGGAGGTAACCCAATATTCTTGCGACACGGTAATATTTCCTTATCTCTTTTGCTTCATTGGTAACAGTTTCTCCTTGTTCATGTTTTTAATTTTATCTTTAGAACATTGAGGACAATGTTAGGTTTAAGTTTGGGGGTATGGGAGAAACTTTTTAGTTGCATAATAAATAAACTCCAGAGCCTAGAAATTTATGCTTATTTAGGATGGCACTAACCAATCTAAGTGGATGGAAGCATTTTGGTTTTAGGAGTTGAGGGACCAATCTGACTAGATGGAAACATCTAAAGAGTCTATTCATAAAAGCACAGAGCTCAGGTGTTAGAAATAACATGATAGTTTCGCCATATCTCGTTGAGTCCTTTTCATTTCTGTTCTATTTTTTTTTTAAACTATGTTTCTCTAGGCGATTAGGTGGGGCTCACGATTCAAGTTGTTACCACTGCTAGGGTAAAATAGAGTGACTGAGTATTGAAAAAAAAAAAAAAAAATTAAAAAAGTTTTAGACCAGACCATTTGACCAAACGGAATAAAATTCAATAAAGTCGGCCACTGGAACCCTTGTATATGCCAGTTGTGTTGACCTAGAGTTAGGATTATCGAACACTGGTTCCCTGTATATGCCAGTGATTTGATATTAGTCAGACTATCTCAGTCATTTAGGATAGGTTTATTTTGGCAGTGGCCTTCAGACAGATATGAGAAACATCGTTCACCTAGTTAACATCAAAACCATCTATATTTTTTCTATCCATCTCTTAATCTATCCATATGATTAGTCTGACTCCGAGTATGATGTCCATCGTGAAACTATCTGAGTAGAGCTCTGTCACTTATATATGAATTTTAGTATGCTTGAGTGCAAACTCGTGTACATCAATTGGAATTTCGCATCAGGGTACTTCCTCTTGTAGTCAATAAGTATGCCAACCAAGGAGATTCTTTAGTGCCTTCCAAGGTTCGTTGTAGATAGCTAGGGTCTGGAGTATTAAGGTTTTGTGGGTATATCTCTAGTAAGCCCTCCCGAGACTATAACTCGGCCACTAGGGACACCTAGGGGTTTAAAGGCTTATTGCATATGCTAAATGCAATCGACGATGCCTGCGAAAGTGAGTTAGGATTTTATTTTGTAGTTTTGATTTGCTCGGGACTAGCAAATAATAAGTTTGGGGGTATTTGATAGACGCATTTATGTGTCTAATATATCTCATTTGTATGTACTGTTAGTGCCCGTTTTTGTACTTATTATGGTGTTTTATTTATTTATAGGTGTTTTTGGAAAAATAAGGTTTTGCGGCGAAATGGGTTAAAAATGCGGCTTTTGGAGCTCCGTTGACGGTATACCGGAAGCGCCCCAGAAGTGTGTCGGAAGTACCCCGGAAATGTCTCGTAGGAACCTCGAAAAAGTGGGGAAAATATCCTAGAAGAATTCCTAAAGGCACCCCTTGGTTGGATAAGGGCACCCCATGGATATTTACACCCCAAAAAGGATGTTTCCACCCTGGTTGCTAAGGGGACACCCAACAGTGGTTAGGGGGACACCCTTTATCACGATTTGAAAATTCAAAATGGTGGGAAACATGCATGCAGACATTGTTGAATTTTCGATTTGATTTTGGAAGAATTCTAAAGAGATTCAATATCAAGAATCAGTTGGGCTTAACTTAATAGAGCTAAACAGGGCTATTGTAAGCAATTTGATCGATCAAAATGGGCCAGATAAGCCGTGGGAGGAAATCAAAGTTAAACAGGGGAAGATATTATCAGGTGCACTGTGAGCCGATTTTGGAAAGCTTGTGGACAAACAGGGGAAGATATCTTCTCTTATAAAGTTTGTATGTGACTTATGGAAGTATTACAGCTCATTTGCGCAGGCAGAAGAGGTGGAAAAGATCGTGTCTCGGCTGACAGTGAAGAAAATGAAAAAAATATTTTCCGAGTAAATGAGAATTATGTGGAGTTATTGTAAGTGATTCGTTGCTCCTGTTGTGTATAAATATAATCCTAGGGTCTCATAGAAGAGGGTTCAAGATTTTGGGGTCTAGCCAGAGCCGAGAGGAGCGTGAAATCGGGACTTGCAGGATTGTTCACCTGTTGTTGCTGAAGAAGAAGGAGGAGCTCAAGAACACGAAGAACAGACGGCCAAAGACCGTCGTTTTTCAACAGTTCTAGCAGCAGTGGAGAAGTGTCGCAGTTTAGCGGCAGTTTTCTGGTATCGTTTCTTTCTGGACGTGTTTTGTGAGTCTCAGAACCACTGTTTTATAACTTTTGACTCTTTTAATCATACTTTGAGCATCAAATATATATTTTGAGAACATGATTATTATGATTAGCTAAACCCCAACACTGGGATGACAGAGGAAGTCGTTCTTTACGCATATGATAATTATATTAATTCTTTTTTTGACTACTTGCACTTTTTATTAATCGATTTATGATTTTTCTTAATTTCTTGTGATATCGTATGATGATGTATGCTTGGTCGTAGTGCTTTTGATGCGTCATGCTAGTGATATACAATAAATATTCTAAAAATCTACCTTGGCAAGAATGAGAGTCCTTATGATTTGAGCTATAATTGTTTCGAATAAATATATGAATTGTGTGAATGATTAATGGTGGAATCCTGTGTCCTAGTGTCTCTTGATCCTGTGACAAATATTATGTATATATTTTTGTTTTAAAAATCTTTTCAAGTCCGAGCAACGAATCCTTATTTACCGCAATCGAAATACTACAAACAAAATGTCGCCGCCGACGCGGACTTGTTTATACATTTGTTTTTAGGTTTATTTTTTTATTTTTTTTTATTTTTTTACTATTATTTGTTCCTTTTTACGTTTCTTTTTGTGTCTTTGATTTACAGGTTCGAAGTGGAATACTAAGGACTTGGGAACAAAAAGCTTAAAGCTAAAAGCTAAAAGAGAAGAAAAAAGACATAATTTTTTTTTTAGGATTAATTTTTATTATTATTTTTTTTTTGTATATAGCTTTTATTTATTTATTTTAGAATTTGTAAATAGGCTTTATTTTCATAATTTTTGTAATTTTTGGACTTTTTATTTGGACTTTATTCTGGACTTTTGGACATTTTTTTTATTTTTTTTAACCCTACGGAAGGGTCTTATTATTAATAAAAAAACAATTATATATAAACTATGTGCAGGGAAGGACGACGATTACTATATCGTCTCGGCCCCTCGGGTTCGTACATGACATAGGAGTCGTTGCCCGAGTCGACTTCAACGGTTCATCCCCCGTCTGGTACGGGAGGTAAGTCCATCGAAACACTCGCGAATCTCCTGTAAGCGAGTTACTGTATTCCTTAAGGTGATTCATTGATTGAGGACGAATTTGGACTGTTTTGAAATTCCCAGTAAAGGGCAAGGCCTGGCCAATACAAGATAAGGGTTCGGATTTCATCACCGCTCCCTTCTTGCCCGCCTTAGGAAAACGAAACCTAACGCGAACCCAAGCTTAAAACTTGACTAGAACGAGACCGATAGGGTATCGCGCTTATCATGAAAAATTTTCGAAGGATATTGGTTACTTTCTTAAGCACACTTCGAAGTTCATGATGGTTTCTGTGAGTTGAATGTGTGACTGCGCCGCCTTGTGATAGCGGTGAGTCCTTGGGTATCAAAGCTCCATTGAGCTTCCCTCGCCTCAATTCAACTTACTTTGACTCGGATTGATTCCAGAGGGGTTTGCTCAAACTGTAACGAATTTCCCTTCGAGAGATAGAAGCAAGTATAGAAACAATCTAAATGAAGCCATCATGCTTTTTGTTTGCTAGAAATCTTTAGGTTTGTTTTGGTGGAGTCGAGTCGGGCTTGTTTGTGGTTGTGTAGAATTCCCTTGCAATTAAGAATGTCAAACTGGTATGATAGAAGCCAATACAATGAGTATCGACTTGAATTTGAATATGGACATCATCAGTTTTATGACCATGGTGGGAATAGTAGTTGGGAACGCCAACCTTTTCAAGGTTAAGGTTCATACCATAGTGAGCCCAATTACTATCCACACACGAATTGGTCTTACGAGCAAGAAAATCAGGAATATTATAGTACTAGTCATGCGTTTTTGGAAAATTACTTAAAAACTAGTCCTGATTATGACATTTCTAAACCTGTTCAATCTCTAGAAGAGACCCAACAATGGATTGAAAGGACGTATAAACGTTTAGTTGCAATGAATAGTTCAAAAGAAGAGTGTACACGATATTCTGAGATGATAAACGAGAGTGGTGAACGTATAAGTGTTATGCTCAGTGAAATTCAGGCACGTCTAGAGGCAGAAAATGAACAGTTGGCTAATGCTGCTCGAAATAATCTAAATTTCCAAAATAGGGTTTCTAATTCTACCCTTGATATCAATAGTGAATATTTGCCTAATTTAGAGGACGAGGCTAGAATAAAAGACACTACTTATTTAGATAAGGTTGAATCATCTTTATGTTATTATAGTGATGATTATGATGAGGATAGTATTGATGAAGAACATGAAATATGTAGGCATAGTGATCAGGAATTTGTTACTCCGATTGAGCTTTATAATGATAGTGTTGTTTCTAATACAAATCCAAATAATTTTAATAATTATTCACCTATTCAAAAGGATGTCGATTTGACTAGAGATACCACTGTTTTATACGATGTAGTTCATGATCCTTTAGCCTGCAGTATGTTGGATAATCCATTATTTGATGTGCCTATCAGTGAATCGGAGGAGGTAACTATGATTAAAACCTTAGTTGATGAGCCTTTATATGAAACTTTCTCTGATAATCCTTTATATGATTGTGATGATGGTTTAGAGGAAAGAGTTTACCCTGAGAATACTGTTTTAGAATCTAGCGATTTAGAAACACTAGTCTTAGAAGATGATAAACTCGTAGAAATGAGTGAGGATGAACCCAACTTAGAAGAATCTATTGACCATTTCCATAAATCTGATGACCTAGAAATTAGGGAAGTTGTGACTAGTCTTTCTAGAGACACGGAAAACTCTAAGTTTGGGGGTGATTATCATTCTCCGTGTGCTTTAAATCTTAGAAAGTACCCTCCTGTAGGACTTGACATTTGTGCCTCAACCATCTTACAAGATTATCTTCATACACGTTTTCCCGAACCTAATGATGTCCATAAAGAAGATCAGTTGTTAGAAACCCATCCTCTGGTTGATGTGGTTAACCCAGGCTATGATACCAAGATTGACTTTGTTTTCCCACCAAAAACTTTTCAACCAATTGTGGGAACTTTTGATTTTAAGATGTGTCGGTTATTAAGTTTTGAGACTAAACCTAATCACTTTAGGATATTAGGGTCGACACATTTTCTTAAGGAAGACCACCTCTTTCATTGTGGTCAGCTGTGTGAGTCAAATCTGACTGACTTAGAGGATCCCCAGTTATTCAGGTTGTTGTTATGTACTTATAAGTTCTTAGTTGAGTTTTTACAGACTCTAATACCTGAACCGGATCTTAGCTTTGAGGAAATCCAACCGATGAAAACCTGTTATCTAGACCCAGTTATAGAACCTGAACCTGAGCCACAACTAGATGTAGTTGTCTTAAACAAGGGTATGTTCGGCATCTTTTTGGTCTGTTGCAGTTTCCTCTTCTTGTGGGTAATACTTTTTGATCCAGATGACCCACAGTTATTCCGACTACTTCTATATGATTCTATGAGGTGACTAATTCCTTCTGATGTCTGGCTGAAGACTTTAAACTTAGCACTTCTTGGGAGGTAACCCAATATTCTTGTGACACAGTAATATCTTTCCTTATCTCTTTTGCTTCATTGGTAACAGTTTCTCCTTGTTCATGTTTTTAATTTTATCTTTAGAACATTGAGGACAATGTTAGGTTTAAGTTTGGGGGTATGGGAGAAACTTTTTAGTTGCATAATAAATAAACTCCAGAGCCTAGAAATTTATGCTTATTTAGGATGGCACTAACAAATCTAAGTGGATGGAAGAATTTTGGTTTTAGGAGTTGAGGGACCAATCTAACTAGATGGAAACATCTAAAGAGTCTATTCATAAAAGCACAGAGCTCAGGTGTTAGAAATAACATGATAGTTTCGTCATATCTCGTTGAGTCATTTTCATTTCTGTTTCTATTTTTATTTTTAAACTATGTTTCTCTAGGCGATTAGGTGGGGCTCACGATTCAAGTTGTTACCACTGCTAGGGTAAAATAGAGTAACTAAGTATTGAAAAAAAAATAATAATGAAAAAAAAAATGAAAAAAAAAAATTATTACAAAAAAAGTTTTAGACCAGACCATTTGACCAAACGGAATAAAATTCAATAAAGTCGGCCACTGGAACCCTTGTATATGCCAGTTGTGTTGACCTAGAGTTAGGATTATCGAACACTGGTTCCCCTGTATATTCCAGTGATTTGATATTAGTCATACTATCTCAGTCATTTAGGATAGGTTTATTTTGGCAGTGGCCTTCAGACAGATATGAGAAACATCGTTCACCTAGTTAACATCAAAACCATCTATATTTTTTCTATATCCATCTCTTAATCTATCCATATGATTAGTCTGACTCCGAGTATGATGTCCATCGTGAAACTATCTGAGTAGAGCTCTGTCACTTATATATGAATTTTAGTATGCTTGAGTGCAAACTCGTGTACATCAATTGGAATTTCGCATCAGGGTACATCCTCTTGTAGTCAATAAGTATGCCAACCAAGGATATTCTTTAGTGCCTTCCAAGGTTCGTTGTAGATAGCTAGGGTCTGGAGTATTAAGGTTTTGTGGGTATATCTCTAGTAAGCCCTCCTGAGACTATAACTCGGCCACTAGGGACACCTAGGGGTTTAAAGGCTTATTGCATATGCTAAATGCAATCGACGATGCCTGCGAAAGTGAGTTAGGATTTTATTTTGTAGTTTTGATTTGCTCGGGACTAGCAAATAATAAGTTTGGGAGTATTTGATAGACGCATTTATGTGTCTAATATATCTCATTTGTATATACTGTTAGTGCCCGTTTTTGTACTTATTATGGTGTTTTATTTATTTATAGGTGTTTTTGGAAAAATAAGGTTTTGCGGCGAAATTGGTTAAAAATGCGGTGTTTGGAGCTCCGTTGACGGTATACCGGAAGCGCCCCAGAAGTGTGCCGGAAGTACCCCGGAAATGTCCTGGAGGAACCTCGAAAAAGTGCGGAAAATATCCCAGGAGAATTGCTAAAGGCACCCCTTGGTTGGATAAGGGCACCCCATGGATATTTACACCCCAAAAAGGATGTTTCCACCCCGGTTGCTAAGAAGACACCCAACAGTGGTTAGGGGGACACCCTTCTTCACGATTTGAAAATTC
Organism: Papaver somniferum; assembly: GCF_003573695.1. Classification (NCBI taxonomy): domain Eukaryota; kingdom Viridiplantae; phylum Streptophyta; class Magnoliopsida; order Ranunculales; family Papaveraceae; genus Papaver; species Papaver somniferum. Next base: position 60,190,296 of record NC_039368.1, on the reverse strand, counting down.
AAAATGGCGGGAAACATGCATGCAGACGCTGTTGAATTTTCGATTTGATTTTGGAAGATTTCTAAAGAGATTCAATACCAAGAATCAGTTGGGCTTAACTTGATAGAGCTAAACATGGCTATTGTAAGCAATTTGATCGATCAAAATGGGCCAGATAAGCCGTGGGAGGAAATCAAAGTTAAACAGGGGAAGATATTATCGGGTGCACTGTGAGCCGATTTTGGAAAGTTTGTGGACAAACAGGGGAAGATACCTTCTCTTATAAAGTTTGTATGTGACTTATGGAAGTATTACAGCTCATTTGCATAGGAAGAAGAGGTGGAAAAGATCGTATCTCGGCTGACAGTGAAGAAAATGAAAAAAATATTTTCCGAGTAAATGAGAATTATGTGGAGTTATTGTGAGTGATTCGTTGCTCCTGTTGTGTATAAATAGCATCCTAGGGTCTCATAGAATAGGGTTCAAGAGTTTGGGGTCTAGCCAGAGCCGAGAGGAGCGAGAAATCGGGACTTGCAGGATTGTTCACCTGCTGCTGCTGAAGAAGAAGGAGGAGCTCAAGAACACGAAGAACGGATGGCCAAAGACCGTCGTTTTTCAACAGTTCCAGCAGCAGTGGAGAAGTGTCGCAGTTTAGCGGCAGTTTTCTGGTATCGTTTCTTTCTGGACGTGTTTTGTGAGTCTCAGAACCACTGTTTTATAAATTTTGACTCTTTTAATCATACTTTGAGCATCAAATATATATTTTGAGAACATGATTATTATGATTAGCTAAACCCCAACACTGGGATGATGGAGGAAGTCGTTCTTTACGCATATGATAATTATATTAATTCTTTTTTTGACTACTTGCACTTTTTATTAATCGATTTATGATTTTTCTTAATTGGTTGTGATATCGTATGATGATGTATGCTTGGTCTTAGTGCTTTTGATGCATCATGCTAGTGATATACAATAAATATTCTAAAAATCTACCTTGGCAAGAATGAGAGTCCTTATGATTTGAGCTATAATTGTTTCGAATAAATATATGAATTGTGTGAATGATTAATGGTGGAATCCTGTGTCCTAGTGTCTCTTGATCCTGTGACAAATATTGTGTATATATTTTTGTTTTAAAATCTTTTCAAGTCCGATCAACGAATCCTTATTTACCGCAATCGAAATACTACAAACAGATACTTCGTTAGCTGAAGAAGCGTTCAAAACACGGCTAAAGCTCATCGATTTTCTTGACAACAAGTATGCAGTTAACTTTCGTCTGTGGGCGCCGGTTCACACATCTATATTTCATCCGTACACCTTTGCCACAATGTTGCATTCTGATGGAAAGAACATGAGCATCGGAGAAATCGTGTTTATGCAAAGCTGTGTACTTGGATATGTCCCATTTTTCTTCCAGGGATCTTTTGATGTGGTTCTTTATAATGTTGACAGAGGTGCTCGTCATATGGGTTTCGACTAAGGAATTCCATTTCACCGTCCATTGACGCCTTTGACAGATCTTTTGCCATCATCTTTTGATAGTAGTGTTTTTGCAACGAAGAAGAGCCTCCCATTTTTGCTCCCAAGAAGAAAGTCGATCATGACCCATAAATATAAAGAATTCTGGGAGAAGGAGTTTCTCGTACTTCAGTAATTCGTGCAAGAAATTGTGAAGAAATCACGCGGAAGGCCTTCTTCCAAGACGTTAGCAAAACATAAGTTATTGAAGCCGCTTCCTTCGGGTAAACGAAAATCTTCTGACCAAGGTGATGACAGTCCCCAGAGAAAGGAGCAGAGGTCAAAAATTCGTGCAGGTGGCATTCGATCAGCTTCAACATCTCCTGTGGTCTTCAATTCTTCGAATATGCAGGTACGTATGTGTTTATTCTTGACGAGGCGATTTTTTTTAAATAACTTCACTAAACAACTCTCTCTTCCTTTTTCTTTTTAGGGAGGCGAGAGTATGAATGCTTTTGCCAGGCTTGCATGCGGCCAGAACATGGCATCTCTAGAGGAGAAATCCGGTGATACTGATTCTCTCGGAGGTGAAGATGAGGAAGAAAAAAAGGTTCGGAATCCGTGATTGATGACAGAAGCACTTCTGAATGGAGCAGTGGCAAGTATAATCCTTCCAGTGAGCCGACAAAAGAATTGGTAAGTCTCCCACAAGTTTTTTTTTCTTCTTTTTCTTGGGTTATTTATTCTTTGGCATGAAATAAATATTCCATTGGTGGCATTGTAGCAAGAAACTGCACCTGGAGATAACCCTGAGATGGAGATTAATCACAATGGAGACGTGGTTGCGCCTTCAATCATGGAAACCGTGAATAACCCTGAGATGAAGATTAATCATAATAAAGACGTGGCTGCGCCTTCAATTGTGGAAACTGTGGTTAACCCCGTGATTAATCACAATGAGGATATTGACGTAGAAACCCTATCTGCGGCCATGGGTGCAATTGTTTCCAAGGAATGTTCTGGGGTTGAAGGAGCCGTACTAATCGTGCATCCAGCCGCAGGTACTATGTTCAACCCTCTATTTGTGGCTCCCTTTAAGGATCATGTGCTATTTGGAGGATTCAGTGTACCAGCTAAGTATGTGGATTTGTATACTCGAATATGGGAAAAGTATGAACACATCGCAATGACCAAGAAAATTAACAGTCGCTTTTCGTTGGTCAAACGCGTGGAGGAAGTCCTATCTTCTATCCATGATATGTGCAGTATGACTGGACACACTGTTTCTGGAGAATTAGTCTCAAGCTGGGAGTACCATCGGGGCATGTGCGTGAATTTTAAGTTTAATGCCTCCTGGTTCTGTGAAGGGTTTTCCGAAATCAAGAGGCTGCAGACTGAAATGAACAAGGTTCCCTCCCTGGATCTCATTAATCAACAAGAAGCAGAGATCGAGAAGTTATCCCAGGAATTGAAGTTGAAGCAGGCGGCTCTTCAAAACATGAAGGACGCTTTTTCCAAGAAGAATGAGCTGTTGCTGAATGATTTCCCTTGAATGCTTTTATTTTTCGAACTTTCTCCTTTTAGGTTTTTTTTTTTTTGAAAGGCAAGAGACGCCTCTTTTATGGTTTGGTTTTCTGGGTAATTACTCTGTGAAGATGTTTAAATTGATTTGCTTCTAAAATGATTTTGTGAGTAGCTTTTGAATGATATTTGGATCAACTAATAAGTTGGAATCTTAATCATGAACGCAAATGTTGCAGTCACTTGGGAGAAATTGTAAATATTTCATGAAAAGGGAAATACCAGAGTGATATGATATTTTAGCATAATTGGGTTATTGGCTTCTATTCTCAAAATGGGACTGACGTCTGTGTCAAGTCCCCAATGAATTTCAAAACAATTGGCCGTGCAAACATTGTTTGATGAAACTTACTAGTCTACGAGGCCTCCCAACAAAACTGATTTTTCCGGATAATTGCTTTAAGTCCGAACCTATTGTGTACGCAGCCATAACAATAAAAGGTCCCTAACCGTTTTCTTGTTCTCGCAATGTCTGGAGTTATACAGAGTGATTGTTCCATCAATAGCTATGAAGCGTCCATCGGGGGTGTCTATGTGAGAATATCTTTATGTTGATCCGCGGTAAAGTGGGGGATCTTCAGTTCCCGAGCGCAATTGTCCTGGATTGATATTTTCTTGGACAATGCGCTTCCGACCATTGCATTTGCTGGTAGGATGATGGGTCAACCTGTGATAGTGGTAATATCTCGAATCCAACATCTCTCGACCAGTTGGTGGATGCCATACGGGAGGCAGTTGAACCACCCCGTCTCGTACCCAGACTTCCAGTAACTCCAGAACTTTTCTTATAGGGAGCGGTAAACACGAGTCTGGCTTCTCTCTTGTTAGCAGCTTTTTTCGTGGAAACTCTTGTAGGCTTTGACACGAAGCTCGTTTTGAAGGCAGAACTGAGGCTTGAGCGAGTGTTGACTCTGGCGCAGATCGTTTGGTTCGGAAATTTTGTTGGGATGCAACTTCTCTTGAGGGCCCTGCATCGGTGACAACAATGTAAGATGGTTGGACTGGGTACCGTTCATTGGCATCACTCCCGTCCTCATAGGTGCTTTGGTAGATTCCCCTTCTTCAGGTGCTTCCCTTTTCGGTAAGGTTAGAGCGGTCGTGGCTGCAGATTGTTGGAAAACTCGCTGAACTTCTGCGAGGGTCTGGAGGTACAAGTTTTCTAACAAAGCTTCATATGCCGGCTCTTTACCCTTATCTTGCAAATATTGCGATGCACCTGGAAGGTCTCTTCCTTCAGCTTTGTGAAATTTCCTCAGTTCTTTGTCATTGGCTGAGTTTAGTTGGTTATTTCCTTCCTTAACCCGTCTGATGCGGCTACGTATTTTGTTTGCATTGTCGTTGGCTGAGGCACAGACTTTAGACAAGGATTCGACATTTTTTGTGTCACTTCTAAAATTGGTGGTGTCCTCCGAGCAAATGTTTGTTGATTCTTGCCACAACCAGTTTACCATACTCTTTAAGAGACAAAACGTCTCATTTTGCAGCTTGACGATATTGGCCTGATTTGCGACAACGTCCTCCAGCGTTTTCATCATATCCTTCATGGTGATTGGATTTCGAGCATTCGTGATCTTGGAAGAGTTTGGATGACCCGGGTACATCATAAAAGGGAAAGTTAGAATTGGTGATTGAAGCGAATTTTGGTTATTAGATCTAAGATTCACCCTTTTGAAATTGAGAAAATTGAAATGAAATTGAAAATTGATCTTGCAACCGAGAGATTAACCTCCCACTGTGGTCGCCAGTTGTTTTGGGGTAAAAACTGATTCTACTGGTTTTGGTAAATTTGGGTGTGCCGCCGAGAAACGAATCTAAACCCTAAACAAATGCAATGCACGAGACTACTTCAGATTCGAGAGATCAATCTGTACAATTCTGGCCTAAACCAAGAAATGGTCGTTCCAGTCTTGCTTCGGTCACAAAATGAAGGAGAAGGGTTGATCTTAGGGAGGGAAGCGAAGAAGGTGTTGAGATTAACTCTGAAGGTGTGGCCATTTTATGAATTGTATCAGAATATGGAACTGTCTTGAAAAATGTAAGCTATCAGTTCTTAGTGTTTTTATGGATACTTGTGTTGGTAACACTTGTCCCTTGTCGAAATAGGTAGAAAACCTATTTATACAAGTCATGATTGAGCAAACCCGATCTCGTAGGAAGTGTAGACAGTTAAGTAGTGGATAAGTGGTGACCATCATGTTTCCGTCACGAGGGAAGACTGGTTAGCCTTACACCCACTACTCATTTACTGCTCATTAACCGTCCGCCCTTTCCGAAACTTTCTCGTATTGGGCGTGTTGCACGCTGTAAACCATCATACCAATACCCTGATGAACATCCCCCAGTTTGTGACATGTTTGATGTCTCGAGTATTTTCGTGGAAAATATACAGCAGATTGTTGAGTGGATCTTGTGTGCAATACCTAGTTATTCTGACCAATCGCACGCAAGCTAGGCGGTGGGTAGTCATGTGTGGCAAGCTAAGTCATGAGACTTGCCGCAAGAAATAGCGTGTGATGCTATTAAGTTAGTCTTGGTTGGTCACCTAAAATTTAACCTAGGCCGGTTAATTGGGTTGGCGAAGTTGGACAGCCGAGATTGCAATTTATGGAAGGGGGTGGCCATTGATTATGGACACATCTCGTTGGCGCCTTCCAGTGGCATAATGGCGCCTTCCTGTGGCATAGTAGCGGAGTGGAGCCTGCCTGTGGCATAGTGGCGGAGTGGCACCTTCCAGTGGCACAATTGGCGTCTGCCTGTGGCATAGTGGCGTAACAGTGAGAGATTGAGCATGTTGGATAATCAGTAAGCCCTGTAGATGCTTCAATTAGTAACTATTTTTCGTTTCTTGCTCTAGAATTTTTTTTAAAATATGAACTCATTTTTATCATTTTTCTAAATATTTCTTACCTTTATATTTCTCTTGTTGTTCGTTATTGTCGATAATCATGTAGTATTTACTATTTAGGATTACAAAACATATGGAACTCAAATATCACACTATTAATATGTCGTAAAATATTGTGTGACCATAAAATTACTTTAGGGGGAAATTGTCGTGCTATTAACTTACCAAACTCATACGTCTTCTGTCATGTTGCTTGTATCTAAAACATTTCTCTTTCTGCATGCTACTAATTTCCCCTTGTCTTCCTCATTTAGATGGTTGGGGACTTTTTTGCATAAGACAAAACCCATGTTGTGATCTATCATGTTTTGAGTTATTTTGCTGCCAATGGGTTATTGAGACATGACTGAATTTTGGTGCCCATGGTTACTGAGATTTGACTAAATTTTGCCGTGTATTAAAAAATTGAAGCTGGTGAACAAAGCCCTCCACTGCAAGTGGATTTGGTGATATGGAATTGAGAAAAAAGCCCTGTGAAGAAAGATTGTCAATGAGAAATTTTGAGGTATGTCATATTCTTTCTTTCCTAATTCTACCTCAATGCCTATGAGACATAATTTATGGACGGGTATTCTCAATTGTAGACAATATGTCTTGGACAAAACAAGTCTGATTTTGAATAATGGCAAAAGTGTTTCCTTTTGGAATGACAAGTGAATTGGTAATGCAAGTTTGAAAGAGAGTTTTCCAAAAATTTATAAGATTTCAAGATGAAAGTCATCTTCCGTAAAAGATATGAGTTCTAGTAATGGAGCTTGGAAATTTAATTTCAAGAGAAATCTGAACGAGCATGAAGTAGGAGCTATGGCTAATATGTTAGAATAACGGGGGACTTGCCGGTAGTAATAATTAACTCTTCTGATGGTGATGGAGGATTTTGGGACTTCGGTAATGACTTTTCAGTCGCCAACTGTTATAAATCTCTAGATGTTCATGGGTTTCTGATATTCCCACATTAACAAGTTTGGAATCCAAAAATTTTGCTTAAAGTTTCTTTTTTGGTACGGGCTCTCTGCTATAGCACATACATTAGATTTCTTCATGTTGCAGGGAAGGATTCAAGCTTATGTTTGCTATGTGCTAATGGAAGGGAAACTCATAATCCTCTCTTTTTACACTGCACAGAAACAAGAAAATTGTGGCACTATTTCTAAGACAGTTTTGGTGTCAGTTGGGTTTTTGTTGATAACATCAAGGCGAATATTTGGGAATGGTATAATAAAAGGAGTGACAAGATGATTAAGAAAGTTCGGAGTTTGCTCCCCTTTACAATTTGGTGGAATATTTGGCTGGAGCGTAATTGCCGAATTTATAAGAAGAAGCGTACAAGTTTTGATCAATTAATCATTGTTGTTAAATGTTTTTATATAATTGGTCTTTGCATTCTTCTCTCTTTTAAGATTTCTCTTTAAGTATCTTGGTTTGTAATTGAGAAGCTGTCATTGGCGTCACTTAGTCGCCTTTGCTTTTCCTGTGTGTATGTATTTTCTCTCGTAACTCTCATTGTTTTCAATAAGTGCTAATTTCCAATGAATTTGCCCTTGTAGAAAAAAAAAACAAAAAACAAAAACAAAGTGAACCCTATTATTTATTTATTTTGTTGTGTTGGCATCATCATCATCCCATGTAATTTTCTTTAACATTGTTGGTAAGAATAGATAAGAAAGTAAATAATTGGTAGATTTGCAACTTGCAAACAGGTTTTGAACAAGAATGAGTTTGCATCCTCTCATCTGATGCAACAATTGATAATGTGCCAGGGGGGCTAAGGCTAGTATTAGACTTTTAGTAACATTGACCAGAAGAACTCGTTTGTCAACAAGGTTGATGGGGGAAACCGAGTTAAAATTAACCAACCACTAACAAGGTTGCGGGCCTTAAATCTAGAACCCTTTCCTTGTTAAATTAGGTAGGATTTATACGTGGTGACTTGCACGTAAGTGCAACAAAAAGTATCTCGTCGTCTTCTGTTCTATGATCTGGACCGCGTGGGGTCGTTCCAGTGTCCAAAATTTCTTTAACAAAAGTCTAAGCGAGAGGGTAACCCGTGAACCGGATTTCGGGGCCACGGCCACAAATTCAACCTGTTTGCCCAAATTAGGACCAAACTGCTTGATCAAGCAATCTCATGTGGTGACCCCCCATCTTGCTGGTTCTCTGTTTACTTGGTTACTCCGTCACCGTCTTATGTGATCGATTGCGATGGCGACTGGAAGACCGCATTTGGTTGTTTTTTTTAGTTTTTTCGTTGGTCCAACAAGACAAAATACCAGCAGAATAAGGGCCTCGCCATTTGGCCTGTTTCAATCTCCTCCTTAAAAAATCCCCACCAGTTTAGCTACATGCGGCTACACCAAAAACTTTCTCCTAATAAGCCGCCATCCGCATAATTTCTTGCGTAATTGATTTAAATCTTATACTGCCGCGTATTATAACGTGTAATTAGATTATGATAACGTACATTTATGATGCGACGTCGATTTCACCCGGTCACAAACTTTGACACGAGAAGAAGTGAGACAACATACGATAGTTTACCACAACTTCCCATCCCAGGTCAGTAGCTCCCTGTATAGTTTGCTATAACCAACGGCAAAAAGAAACTGTTTCCTTAAACCTCGACGCCAAAAAGAAGAATCTCATTAAAAAAAACGCGTGCAAGCAAACAAACAACATGCGTCCCGGGAACTACGAACAAAGCAGGACGCGGTTTTAACAGAGAGAGAGATAACTTAAACAAGTGAGAAAAAGGAAAAGCCAAGACTTTCCGCATCACACTATCTTTCCCTTTCAGGTGTCTGTCCATCACTAAATTGACTACTTCAGTTTCCTATAATATTAGACCAATTCCTCTTTAATCTTCTTCCTCATTCTTCCAACCAGCCATGCAGGCACTGTAATCCACTGCCTTTCGTTAATTAAATTACCTTTTCTTTTTCAGTGACCAACTTTCTCATCTCCTATAAAATCCCACCCTCACCCCTCACTCAATCTCTCATCCGTCACTAAACACTCAAATTTCAAATTCAAAATTCAGAGAGAAAGAACTCAACAGTGAAGTCAGATCAAGTAATGGCAGATCGAGTTTACCCTGGAAATTATTCTCCAGATCAAACAACAAAATTAACATCAGAAAACAACAACAGCAATATGGTACAAAGCCAAGGAAAACCACCTCCTCCACCAACAGGAACTTATGTTATTCAAATCCCTAAAGATCAAATCTACAGAATCCCACCACCGGAAAACGCTCGTCGCTACGAAAAACTTTCTCGGAAGAATACTCGTCGGAATCCATGTTGTCGTTGTTTCTGTTGGATTCTCAGTATAATTGCTCTTTTGATTCTTCTCACAGTTATTGCTGCTGTTGCATTTTACTTCATTTACAAGCCGAAACCACCAAATTACTCTGTCGAGAATATGTCTATCAAAGGATTCAATTTCGAAGGAGTTTCTTCTTCGCAATCAGATCTAACATTTTCTCCTGAATTTGATGTTACTGTCAGAGCCCAAAACCCTAATAGCAGAATTGGTATATATTATGAAAAAGGGAGTAATGTTTCTGTGTCTCACACCGATACTAATCTCTGTTCAGGAGTATTGCCTGATTTCTATCAACCTAGAAATAATATCACAGTTTTTGAGGCAGTGTTGAAGAGTCCAAGCTTGAAGCTATCCCAAGTTGTTCGCGATGCTCTGTATGATCAACAGAGAAAAGGCCAAATTCCACTGGGGGTTGATATTAAAGTACCTGCTAGAGTGAAGGTTGGATCTATTAGAACTTGGAAATTTACCATTAGGGTTCATTGTGATGTTATTGTTGATAAATTAGCCGTGGATTCTAAAATTGTTTCAAAGAAGTGTTCTGTTGATCCTAAGATTTGGAAGAATTAGGATCCTCTTCTTTTAGTATCATGATTTGGTCTTGTAGGAGATTAATTTTGATGTTATTGGGTATATATACAAGTACAATTACAGATTTTAGAAGTTTAGCAATGCCATTCTTGATATTTGTTGTGATGTTTATATAAATTCTCTATTTAATCCATAATAAGGTCTAAGCTAGGATTGAATTTGTAGGTACGGGTTATCAAATTGAAGGATGGAAAAAATAGAAATCAAATTGAAGGAAACAAAAATTTGGACTGCAACAAAACAAAACCTAATGCTTAAAGCAGAGTTCATAACAAAAAAAACCAACACTTTAGTAACACTTTAGAAGATAAGAAACTTCATTGTTCTGCTGAAACTTGATCAGCTCTGCTTATCAGACCTTTTATTCATCATTGTATTTGTGTCATCATGAATCTCTTGGGGTTCAAGATTGGCTTGTCTTCCCACCATGGATTCTGTCTAATATCTCCAAGGCTTCAATCACAATCTGTTAGCATTCAGATGATTCATGTAAGTTCTCAAGGTCATCTTCCGTAAGTTTTTCTAGGACCAAGTCGCCATGTCCTACTGAAGCTCCTGACTCGGGTTCCTTGGGTATTTGACATTCATGCGCCAGCATCTCTGGTTTATCCACGACTGATTCAACCTCAATAGGTTCCTGATGAACACCACCTGCAAGAAGCTCAACTGATGCCCTTGCGTTATAAACTGGAAGTTCTAATATTAAATGATCCTCGTTTGACAACCAACGTTCATTAGGCTCGACTGTTTCATCATCCAAAAAAACTAAGCCAGGGTCAGACAATTCGTTGTGCAGTAGCCGCCGAATTGGTATCTTCCATGGGTCTTGTTTTTACAATTGGCAGCTTCAGACCATTTTCTTCTGAAAAATCAAGCTCTGGTAGCTTACAGTTGAAAGCCTTAACTTTAGATTCCTCCAGTTGTGATATACCTCTAATCAGTTCAAGATAACTGTATCTCTCAACTTCTGCTTCGGATGAATCACTATCTTCTCCAATTTCATGCGGACATCGTTGTCCCATTAAACTCTCCTCGACATCATCGACACCCCGATCTACTAAGATTTTACCATCTTTCCGCTCCACAACACCCCATTCTTCTTCCATATCATCTGAGTCGATACTAGTGTCATCATCTAAAGACTGCTCCAATGTACTGTCAGAGTCGCTGAGACTTAAAAGAGCAGGCTGAGAAGGATGACCTTCCAGGAGTGGTTTACATTCCTCCAGCAATATTGTAGCGAAATCTTCATCAGAGGGCGCTGAAGAAGAGCTATCATTGTTGTAATATAAATTAGAACCATAATGTACCTCCATGTGTTCAGCCCAAGACTCAAAAGAACCTTTGGAGGAGTCCACCGAGCCTTCCACCTCAACGGCCTCAATTTCCGTCTTCCCACCCTCACAATTTTGAACCACGCCCTCATCTTCACAATTTCTAGATACACATTCTCCTTCGTGAAAAAATATCTTATCATCAACTTCACCATTCCTGTAATTCGTCAAAGAATTCTCATCTGTAGCCAACTTATCATCCGTTTCAGTTGATACGAGTATCCATTCCCTATCATCTTCTTCTACACCCAGATCATCGTTTTCAGTATTCTTGTTTAATTCTTCTTCTTGTTTTTCTACTTCAATTTCAGGTACATCTACAAATAGATTATCGTTTTCGGTGTTCTTGTTTAATTTTTCGTCTTGTTTTTCCTCTTCAATTTCAGTTACAAAATTGAGATCGCCAAAACTCAATATAAATCCAAGAAAAACAGCAGTGCAAATAATAACAGGAGAAAAAGATACCAACAAGTAAAAGATTGTAGGATAACATTTATATAGACTAAAGGCAAGACACACAATACTCAGAACAGAAGGTGGAGTGCTGTATACAGTACGAACCAACAAAGCAAATGTTCTGACAGAGAGATCCACACCTTTCCTTAACAAAATCTCGTACTCCATTGAAACTATACTTAGGGAAGAAAATCAATAGACTGGCACAATTGAAAGATCAAATATTATAGTCTTATTTATAAGAGAGATTAATAAGAGTTCGATCAGAACCAGGAGTTGGACAGAAGATGGGAGAGTCATTATATTTGGTTTCTGTTTTAAATTTGTGTGGTACCTGGAATCATTGTTTGAGGGGGAAAAGCAATAGATTGTTTTTGTTACTTTTCTTATTCTGATGAGTCACTTTAATTTTTGTGAATTCTTTCGGGGTCTAAGGGCCCGACTAACTACCTTTGCTGTTTAATTGCTGGCTGTGCCATCTGATTTGTAAAGGTGAGCTCGTCGGTAAATTCCGAGTTTGTCTCGGACTAGTACAACTCTAGGATCAGGCCCATCAGCCCCACCGATTCCATGACACGGCAACTTCCTGTTGTTCTTCCCTTTCCACTTCCTTCCCCTGACACAACTCGTCTTCTGGGCTTCTCTGATGATTGAATTCCACTGGTTCGACAGGAAAGATTTACAGTTACTTGACATGCACATGAAATATGTCAAGGTGGTAATGTTGGAGAAAGTACTAATAATGTAACTGAGAAGAAGATACTTAGCTCAAAATAATGTTGCTGATGTTGCTGCACAGAGAATGTAGAGGCACGTAAACTACGCTGTCCTAAAGGCAATATCGCCTGCCACTCCTCTGAGATGCTACAGCAGTTGGCGAGTCACCTCCAGGATACAACTACAGTTAGTACCCCTCAATGTAGCATACAATGAGGGTACCCTTAGAGCTTGGCAGAACTTAAAACAGTAGAAGAGATGTTTACAGAAAAACAGAAGGAGAAGAAGAGATGTTTCTCTGTGGTGTGTCAAATGAGCTCAAGACTCCTCCCTTATATAGTGTTTAAGACGTTACAAACGAGAGGAAAAAAGCATGCAACCAAACCATGCGTATGACAGAAATACTGGTAATGTTGGGTTAAAAACAGTGTTGCTTTTGTCAGGCTTAGAGCAGTGTGTTGTCAAGAAGCCAAGCCAAACATGTACGGACAAGAAACCCAAAACAAATACGTACAGACAAGAAAAACCCAAAACAAATACGTACAGACAAGAAAGCCAGGACAAACATGTGCAGACAAGGAAAGCAAGACAAACACGTACAGACAAGAAAGCCAAGACAAACACGTGCAGACAAAGAAGAAGATTCTTCTACATGTGTGTAAAACACGTACCAAAAGTTTCAGCAAAAAGATAGGATCTAATGAACCCACACCTGACCGACCGGACGGCGGCGACGTGCGTGCTTCTGTGCGAAGCACCGCGCGTACGGGAAAGGCAACTTTGCCCTAGTCTAAGCCTTCCCTCCAAGCACAAAAGTCTAATGACCCAAGGGCCATGCCCTTATAGCCAATTCTATGGTATTTATGTCTAAAACTCTTTAGATTTTAGTCAATGTGGGACTATTGTTTTATCTATTCAAAAGAAAAAACAATTAATGGGCAATAGGTTTAGGGATCAAAACATAGTCCATGGAAAAATTGGTAATTTTAAAGCGTTTTTTTCTAACAGGTAATGCCCCCAGCTAGCCATGTGGAGTATCATGTGAACAATCACTTGGAAAATGTTCTTTGTTTACGCTCCTTCGTGCCTGCAAAATCTCGTAGTAGGTTATTTGATGTTGACCTGAAAAGCTATGAGAAATTTTTGCGTCAAAGGCGACGAGGATCATTGCAGTTTTGTATTCAAAGCAGCACGCGAGACTTACATCGTTGATTAGTGGTTCCTGTTTTAGTATGTTTGTAAGGTTTAATTACATTGCGAGAGCGATTTCAAAAATAATTTTTTTTGTTCATTTTTTTGCATAATCTTGAATACCCTGATGTTGCTTATTTTTAGGACCTCTTCAGGTTGTTTGAGTGGAGTTTGTTCTTGCTAGCTATATCTTAAATGTTTTTCAGACTTCGTTTTGTTTAAATGTTCTTCTAGTATACAGTGTGAAATTCTACCTGTTAGTGACTGATGAACATGGCACAATCGAAGACCTGTTAAGAGTCTTCAGATGCAGAGTAAAAGAATTGGCGAAAAGCAGGTCTCTGGGAGCAATATAGAGGCATTGAACTGGCACAAACATATGAGATGGAGGCACTGCAGAATTGAAGTGGAGGACGAGAAGCTTACTTAACAACTGAAAGCAAAGTGGAAACAACCTACAAAGTCATGCCAAGGCTGATATGTATCCCTTCAAGGCATGGTTGGCTGCCAATGCTAGCACATCTAGCTTCAATCAGTTTAAACTCTAACACCAGAGGCACAAACAATGCTCTAAATGCTTTTCAGGTCACCAGCCTGACTAGCTAGTAAAAAAAAAACAAACTAAAATTGGAAATTGGAAATTCTCCATATCACACTTTTCAAAACCCCAAAATAAATCTTACTGGGCATCTTAATTTCCTTATTATGCGTCATGCATCAAAATCAAATCACTACAAAAATTTACTTCCGTAACAAATACGATTAGGGGATTCCAAAAGTTAGGCACCCTGTGCATTTGTACCAATTTTGATCACCTTTAAATGCTAGCCTTCACTTCAAAAAGAATATCTTTTACTATAGATTGAACTCATGAAGTAACAAGAAGTAACAAAAATAAAAGATATTGGCATACCTTATGATCACGTCTGATGCAACTCAGATCCCTGGACAGTTTGATCCTTTTAAGGGAAACAACTTGGAAACTTGCTGATGTCTCCCATTTCTCACAATTCTCAACTTGGAATGTCGTAGGAAATTAATGCATAATCCTAAGATTCAGGTTGAGAGTTGTGAGAGACGGGAGAATAACAACAGAGATACCCAATCTTGGTAATAATAACAGGAGGTACGTTCAGCGGTATATATCACTGAAGCACGACGATCGAATAGAAGATACGGAATTCACTACATAAAATGATCCTTAACTTAGGATAGCCAAGAAAAGTAACAAACATTGAAGAAATTGTAAATGAAAATTACTCATTGATTACTTCAGAAGGAAAAGATTTGTTTCTGTAAAATAAGAATGACCCACAATCTAATATGGAGTTCAAGAAATCATAGTATTTGAATCTACTATTCAGAACAATCTTCTTACTTATCGTAGTATTCTGATGGCTATGGTTTTATTCTTCAAGAGGTATATCATTTTCAGTTTTGTTTTTTAACATTTCATTTCCAATTATTGGCCGCTTAGATTGAACATGGTCAACTTTGTATCGTACAATTTTGCATACCCCAATGTCCCACTTGGCCACTAAGGTATAGACAACTAATTAAGTAGCTTAACTATACATCACCATGTTCCCTAAACCTATAGATGAAAATGAGGAAGCTCGAAAATTGTGCTCCTTTGGACACTGGAGGGGTTAGATTATCTGATAAGGATGTCGACCAAAATCAAAGAGGATAGGAATATAAACAAGTCAGAGGTAAACGGTCAAAGACAAATTTTGCATGATTGCTAAATGTGGGTGACTGCAATACTAGGTTAGTACCATTCGAGTGATCCAATGTTCAGGATGGTTTATATTTTTTGTATTATATAAAACGGTATCGACTCTGCTAATATTGATACCCGCTTTTAGCAATGTAATGTACTCTGCTAATATTGATACCCGCTTTTAGCAATGTAATGTACTTTGTGATATACTGCTAATTTTCTTTTACA
Organism: Papaver somniferum; assembly: GCF_003573695.1. Classification (NCBI taxonomy): domain Eukaryota; kingdom Viridiplantae; phylum Streptophyta; class Magnoliopsida; order Ranunculales; family Papaveraceae; genus Papaver; species Papaver somniferum. The sequence continues at coordinate 60,174,803 of NC_039368.1, read as the reverse complement.
AAGGCATAGTACGGGTTTATCTTCTACTAAATTGAGAAATGGAGCTTGAAAGAGCGAAGTAATGATTTGTCTCGATTTTGCTTATATCTACCTATCGGTTTCTATTAACTATTTCGAGCGTACTTTCGCTTTTAAGTATCTAATGTGCGTAAGGTGGAAGAACTGCACATGCCTCCGAATATACATAGACGAAGGATGAGGTGAGAGAATGAGAAATATTTTAAAAGGAGTGGTATTAGGAGTGAGCATTTGTGATCGAATCCGCATATCTGAACTTGCCCGTTCATTATTAAAAATAATCTTCTTACTTAAAATTTTTGTTGTTAGTGTTGGATTCTTCTAGAGATATATCATTTTCAATGAATTGTTTTTTAATATATCTTTTTCAATTATTGGCCGCTTAAACAAAAACTTGTAAAGGAGAGGGGGTTAAGGGAACCCTAACCAAACAGATAAAGGAAGAAATCTATTTTGAGGCATACTGAATTTTTTTGAGGCATACTAAATAATGTCAAATTAGGGACACTAAATAAAAAATAACATCACCCCCTATCCAGCTTTTTTGATAATAGAGTAATTACCTTTACATAATTAGTATTAATGGTTATGATTAGATTTGATTAGGTAGGAATTTTAAGGATTGATTAAAAATTAAATTATTAGTGGTGAATTAGTAGAAAATCAAATTTATGTGAGAGAGTTGGGGTTTTTGAGAGGAAGAAGAAGAAGAGGTGAAAAAAAAACTTAGATTTTGAATTTTGAGATTTTAGTGATTAGAAGTGACCAAAATGTGTGATTCAAATCAGAGGTAGACTTCTATACGAGGTTTGATTTCAGCCGAACTTTACTCTGTAACTGACGAATTTAGAGCAACCACAGTCACGACCAAATTTGGGTACTAAACCCAAATTTGGTCCCCGAAAGTGCCGCAGTGGTGAGGAGTAAACCCAAATTTGGTCGCCAAATTTAGGGTTTGAGACCAAATGTGGTCGTCGACCCAGACTAAAAAAGATATAGTGGGACGGAAGTATTAGGAGCGTATGATACCAGGCGTAAGTTTAATCACCGTATACAATCAGGCGTAAGTTTAATCACCGTATGAGTCATGCGCATGTATAAACTCCGCCCTCTTCAAACGCGTCAGACGCTGTTAATACTTACGCCTGAAATGGGACGCATGTATAGAAAGCGTATGAATGAGGCGCAGTTATAAAAAACGCCTGGGCTGGGCGCATGTATTTTGAGCGTCTCTGTCTAGGCGTATCTTTAATGTGCGTTTAGGTGAGGCGCATTTATAAAGAGCGTCTGTTAGCAACATCCACTATAAGAGAAGATCAACTTGCAAGCATGTCAAAGGTGCTTCCCTCGACCTACCACAAAGAACCTTCTTTCCCCTTAAAAGCAGTTTCCACCATCACCCGCCCCTCGTGAAGTAGAGCAACACCAAGCGATAATGATTTTCAACGTGGCAAACCAAGAAATTAGTAGATATTCTCGGAGATTAGTCACTCACCCGAAGACTGGTCCAGTTAGCTGTCATCATCCGTTGCCCCTATGTATGTGAGTTCTGCTCTTCTAACTCTAACTGATCCTCTTAGCAAGCTACACGCCTTGAGATTGTTTAGAGATGATGGTGGTGATTGCTCAGCAGTACCACTAGGTAAAAGACCAGCAGCAACTACCACGCAGCTGCTGCTGCTGTTGTAATTACTACTACTGCTACTATTGGACAAGATGAGACCGCTGTTTGCTGGCAAGAAAAGATGTGTGGCATGTAAGGAGGGAGAACTGGCATTGCAGACTGAATGGGACGCACTTTATATCTCCGTATGAATGGGACGCACTTTTAATCCCCGTCCCTGTAGACGCACTTACCATCCCCGTCCCATATCCGGCGTTAATTATACCTACGCCTCAATCAAACGCGCATTATACCTACGTTTCACTCAAACGCATAATATAAAGCCGCCTAATCAACAAACGTGAATATAATTTCCGTCTGACATCGGGCGTGTGTATAAGTTACGCTTCACCAAATTTGGTGTTCTACCACTGCGCTTGAACACCCAGAATACCAAATTTTTTTGGTTTTTAGTCTTACTTTTGGTATTTGGTCCGTCTCATGGCTGTGGTTGCTCTTAGGTTCGTGTATTCGAACAAAATCTAGCAAAGTCGCATTAGCCGAACATAGTGTTTATCTAAACCATACATTAGGTTTGGCTCAAAATTGATACCCTAAGATCTGCCGAACTGATATTTTGAAAACCCTAATTTTATCTTTGAAATCATATTCTATCGATCAAACAAAATAAAATCAATCAAAAATAATATGGGTTGTTACACATACATTCTAAAATACATCTAAGAGCAATTGAGATTTGGATTTCACACTCCAACATCGCTCACTTTGATTCGTGCTTGCTTTGCTTGATCAATTTCTTGATTGAATTGGAGTCCAAGATGTTTAAGTTTAAAATTTATTTTGTACGTGGATCTGTAATAAGCTTAGTAAGATGATGGATCGAGTGAGTATGTGCTATGCTGAAATTATTGGAGCTTCAGAAGAAGATGATAGAGTTGTTGCTGGAAATTAAAGTTAGGGTTTTCTGAAGGATGAAGTTGATTGAGGAATTATATGGAATTGAGTATGAAATCAGTTAATTGAAGATGGGTTTTGTATGTCGAGAACAAGAAAAAGAATTTGGTTGTTCTGAAGTTGTCTTGAGGATTGAATCAATAGTTAGGTTTTCAGGAAGAATTCAAAGATGAATTAGAAGATGTAATTGATGTTTTAAGAAGGGGATTTGAGATGGGTATTGATTGATTTGATTAATTAGGATTAGAGATGAAAATTAGTTCGAGTTTGGTGAAGATGGTTGAGGTTTGATTAAACAGAACTAGTGGGGTGGTGTTAGTTTTGAGAAGATTTGATGGATGGAGTCAAAGGAAAGAAGAATTGATTCGATTTCTCGGTGAAACCAAATTGAGGTAATAGTTCTTCTTAAGTGAACTCATAGAGCTAATTGTTTTTCTAATTGTTGAGTTCATGTGATGATTAGTTTATAATGTTGTGGTGATGTATATTGCAAATACAATGAACTGGTGGTGTTATTGGGTGTTTGTGGTTTTGTGTTGGTGAACGGTTTAGATGTTTGGGTGACACTGTAGTTGCAGGTAGAGTATGAGTTTAACAGAAGAAAAGGGAATTGTGTTGTTAGTTAACAAGGGAAAGAACAGGTTCTGGTTTTGGCAAATTGTGTTGAATAACAGTGAAGAAGGTAATGAGAAATGATGTATAAGTTACACAGTTCTTAATGTGCAGGTAAAGTGGGGATGGAAATGGAGTTGAGTGTAGTTGTGGTGGTAGACTGAGGTAATGGATCATTATGTCAGTTGTGTTGTTTTGAATACATGGGTGAGCGAGATGATGCAGTTGGAATAAGTTACTAAGAGAACGGTGTTTAAATGGTGTTGTTCTGAAACTAAGTTGTTTACTGGCAGTATGTGGATGGGTACAAGTGATAAGTGATTGAGATGTAATTGTTGTTTGAATGAAGAGGTATAGCTGAGAATACTCAGACTTGCAGATGTGTTAGTGATGTTATGATGGTGGTGCTCAACTGAAATGGGTGAAAGAAGTCCATTACTTGGATGCAGTTGATAGAATATGAATGTCGTAGTTAATGGTACGACATGGATTAATGGTGCATGAGAGTGGAATTGAAGACTGAGTTGGTGTATGTGGAGTGCAGGTTCTGTCATATGGATGAAATGATGAAATTCTTGAGTACTGAAGTTGTGCAGAATAGAGTGTTGATGCTATGGTTGTAGTTAGAGGTAGTTTTAGTGGAATCTTGATGTTGCAGGGGAGATGCAAGTGCAGAACTTGGATGTTGGAGTTAGACTTGAGCTGGGATAGGTAGTGAGTGAACTAGTGTAAGAAGAATGAAATAGTAAATATGTAGATAGTGGTAACTATATGGTTGTAGATGGCAGCTTTAGTGAAGGCTTGCATCTGATGTTGCAGGTAAGCGTAGTTTAATATTGTAATTAAGTTATGAAGTTGTTTAAGATAAATGATTTGATGTTGTTTTGTTTAATGAAAGTGTTACACCAAATCTGGTAGAATGGGAGTCCATTGTTGAATCAATAGTCAGTTTAGCTGACTCAATTTGTTTAGTTGACGTAGTGTTACTGATTGAGTTAACTCAGTGACTAGACCTGACCAGGTTTGACTCAGTATGACTATTGACCCTGGACCTTGACCTTGGACGTTGACTGTTATTGACCCCGTTGACCATTAGTGATCGTTGGTTGACTCAGGTAGACTGGGCCTTAGATTAATGATGTATTTTCAAAGTTGTTGTAGTAATAAATAATAGAGTTCGTTCAAGACTTGTGAAGGTTGTTCTTTTAGATTTAAATTTTTAAACTAAAGAAAATTAAGAAAATTAAAACTTATTATATTAGAGAGACCGGGGTTCAGGATTTCACCATTCACCAAAATTCATGTAATTTAATGTTAATTTTTATCATGCAATTCTAGACAATATAACTCTAATCAAAAGAAATTGTGATTCTAATCATTGCCTAAATTAGATTTTCAAAACATCAATTGTTAATCGCAAGAATGAAGTATCAAAAGCCCTAAACTAAGCATACTTCATCAAGAGAAAACACAACTAATTAATAAAAATCATTACTCAATTTTCATTCGGTGCAAATAATCATAAAAGAATTGCATAAATAAATTCAAATAAATTTTACCACATAACTTTTGGAAGAATGGCTTCCTCCATCGCCCCAGAAGATTGGGTTTAGCTCATCATGTTGGAAACACACTCAAAATATGTATTCATGGCTCAAAAAGTGTTTACAAGAAGAGAAAATAGTGAAACAGAAAATCTGCAACAGCACATGCGCGTTGCAGACCGACTGTTTCAACTCTCAACTGTTATGATGAAAATAACCTTTACAATATGAAGATAAATGTTGCAGAAGAGGATGAAGAAACTGTTACAATGAAGATAAATGTTGCAGAAAAGGATGAAGAAACTGTTACAATGAAGATAAATGTTGCAAACCAGTTGAACAAACTGTTACAATGAAGATAAATGTTGCAAACCAGTTGAAGAAATTGTGACAAGCATTTGAAGAAACCGTTACGACGGATGAAGAAACGGTCGCTGTTTCCTTGTTCTTCACGAGCAGCAGCAACAGAGTTCTGAAAACTCTTGATTCACGCTTCCTGAGCTCTCCTCTTGATCCCAAACTCTCCCCTCCCCTTCTATGTGATCCTAGGAACCTATTTATACATCATTGCGACATTGAATCTCCCAAAATCTCTTTATTTAATCCCATTATTTCTTTTATTCTCGAAAATATATTGTTTCCAAAAATTGTTTTCCTACGCGTATGCAGCTGTATTTCTTTCCTTCTATACCTTCTTCACGCTCCAGAATATCGATCAACTCTTCCAAACACGTGCATTACACGTTTAAATTCCTCACAACTCGTGCAAGCTCATGTTTTTCCTCCAACTCCCTGTTTGGATTAAACCAAGTTATCCAGCCAAATTTGATCGAAACAAACACCCATACTAGCTTTTTTAGGACATATCACAACTACCCATGAAGTTTCAGCGATTGAATCACACAAAAACTCCTCCAAACATTCGATCGAAATTCTTCCAGTGAAGTGAAATGTTTTCCCGCCAAAATTGGTTTTGAATTTGAGAAGAAGATGTCCTCCCCCTAATCCTGTACGGGTTTCCCTTTAGCACTTGCCTTATGGGGTGCAAATAGTAATTTTGGGCGTAAATAGTAATTTTTATGGGGTTTCTCCGGCACATTTTTGGGGTGCTTCTGGTGCATTTCTGGGGTGCATTTAGTACTTTATCCTGGGGTGTAAAACACCACTTTTCGAGCCAATTTTTGCTGCAAGAGATTATTTCTCTATAAATACCTGCAAAGACATAAAATAACAAAATAAATACAAAATCGAGCACTAACAATACATACAATTGAGACATATTAGACACATAAATGCGTCTATCAACACCCCCAAACTTATTATTTGCTAGTCCTCGAGCAAAAATAAAATCCTAACTCACTGTCGCAGGCATCTTCGATTGCATTTAGCATATGCAATAAGCCTTTAAACCCCTAGGCGTCCCTAATGGCGGAGTGAAGTCTCCGGAGGGCTTACCAGAGGTATACCCACGAAACCTTTATACTCCATACCCTAGCTATCTACACAGAACCTTGGAAGGCACTAAAGAATCTCCTTGGTTGGCATACTTATTGACTACAGGAGGAAGTACCCTGATGCGAAATTCCAATTGTTGTACACGAGTTTGCACTCAAGCATAATAAAATTCATATGAAGTGAAAGAGCTCTACTCAGATAGTCGCACTATGGACATCAATATCCGGAGTCAAAACTAATCACATGGATAGATCAAGAAGATGGATATAGAAAAACATAGATGGTTTTGATGTTTACTAGGTGAACGGTGTTTCTCATATCTGTCTGAAGGCCTCTGCCAAAATGAACCTATCCTAATGGACTGAGATACCGGTCTGACTAATATCAGCACACTGGCATATACAAGGGTACCAGTGGTCGATAATCCTAACTCTAGGTCAACACAACTGGCATATACAAGGGTTCCAGTGGTCGACTTTATTGAACTTATTCCAGTTGGTCTAATGGTCTGGTCTCTTTTTTTTTTTTTTTTGAATCTCAATCACTCTAATTCACCCTAGCATTGGTAACAACTTGAATCGTGAGCCCCACCTAATCACTTAGAGAAACATAGTTTAAAAACAAAACAAAATAAAAACAGAAGTGAAAAGGACTCAACGAGATATGGTGAAACTATCATGTTATTTCTAACACCTGAGCTCTGTGCTTTTATGAATAAACTCTTTAGATGTTGCCATCTAGTCAGATTGGTTCCTCAACTCCTATAACCAAAATGCTTCCATCCACTTAGATTGGTTAGTGCCATCCTTAATAGGCATAAATTTCTAGGCTCTGGAGTTTATTTATTGCAAATAAAAGCTAACAAAAAGTTTCTTCCCTACCCCCAAACTTAAATCTAACATTGTCCTCAATGTTTCTAATGAAAGAGCAATACCAAACAGTAAAGTAACATGAGGAATTAGTAAAGAGAGAAGTCGGAAAGATAGTACCTGGGTGAAGAGAGAAATCAAAAACTAATATACAACAATATACAATCGCCTCGATGGTAAATCAAGGGTAAACAGGGTCCTCCAGAGGGACCTCCTCAATATCATCTGTAGGAAAGGGCTCTAAAAAGGGTTTCAATCTCTGACCGTTAACCTTTGAAGAACTATTACCATCTGGTGTCTCGATTTCAACAGCTCCATGAGGAAAGACAGTGCGAACAATAAAAAGGACCCGTCCACCGAGAACGTAACTTCCCAGGGAAAAGATGCAAGCGGGTATCATACAGAAGAAATTTTTGACCTGGAGAAAATGACTTTCTTAAGATATTTCTATCATGCACAGGTTTCATTTTGTTCTTATACTCCTTAGCACTATCGTATGCATCTCTACGAATCTCTTCCAACTCATTGAGCTAGAGTTTCCTATGGGATCCTACCTTGTCAAGTGAAAAATTTAGATGCTTAACAGCCCAATAAGCTCTATGTTCTAACTCAATAGGTAAGTGACATGCCTTTCCAAACACAAGTCGATAAGGTGACATTCCAATGGGGGTCTTAAACGCAGTTCGGTAAGCCCATAAGGTATCAGTAATCCTAGACGGCCAGTCTTTCCTATTAGGATTAACTGTTTTCTCTAATATACGTTTTATCTCCCTATTGGAAACTTCTACCTGACCACTAGTCTGTGGATGATACGGGGTAGCTACCTTATGTGGTAATACCTTATTTCTTCATCAAAAGCCTAAAAGGTCCATTACAAAAGTGCGACCCTCCATCACTAATTATAGCTCGCGGTGTACCAAAACGTGTAAGTATATTATTTTTCATAAACTCAATCACAGCCCTATGGTCATTGGTTTTACACGCAGCTGCCTCAATCCACTTAGAGACATAGTCTACAGCGACAAGGATGTATAAGTTACCAAAAGAATTAGGAAACGGACCCATAAAGTCAATACCCCACACATCAAAGACCCCCACAACTAAAATAGGGTTCAAGGGCATCATGTTCCTACGGGAAATGGTTCCTAATTTCTGGCAACATTCACAAGTCACACAGTAACTGTGGGAGTCTTAAACAACGAAGGCCAATAGAATCCACACGGCGATAATTAGCAGCATTTTTCCTAGCACTAAAGTGACCCCCACAAGCATGATCATAAAAAAAGGAAATAATACTGGACTGGTCACTCTCAGGTATACATCGCCTAATAATCTGGTCCGGAAAATACTTAAACAAATAAGGATCATCCCAGAAGAAGTGCTTAATCTCAGCTAAAAACCTAGAACGATCTTGTTTACCCCAATGTTGGGGCATTCGACCAGTAACAAGATAGTTCACTATATTCGCATACCAAGGTAATTGGGTAACAAAGAACAATTGTTCATCAGGAAAGCTATCCCTTATAGGAAGGGAATCATCAGGGGAACTAACAACTAGCCTAGACAAGTGGTCTGCTACAACATTTTCGGCACCCTTTTTGTCTCTAATGTCTGGAGAAAACTCTTGCAACAAAAGGATCCACCTAATCAATCTAGGTTTTGTATCCTTCTTAGACAAAAGATATTTCAAAGCAGCATGATCAGTATATATGATGATCTTAGAACCTAAGAGATAGGGTCTAAACTTGTCTAAGGCAAACACAATGGCTAACAGTTCCTTCTCAGTAGTGGTATAGTTCAACTGGGCATCATTCAGAGTTTTGCTAGCATAGTAAATCACATGAAGTAATTTGTTTTCTCGCTGACCTAGCACTACACCAATAGCATAATCTGAAGCATCACACATGATCTCAAAGGGTAGGTTCCAGTTGGGTGCCTGGACTATGGGGGCGGTAGTGAGTAAATTCTTAAGCTTCTCAAAAGCCTCTAAACAAGCATCATCAAAGACAAACTTAACATCTTTTGCAAGCAAATTGCAAAGAGGTCTAGAAATTAAGCTAAAATCCTTAATGAATCGACGATAAAAACCTGCATGCCCTAAGAATGACCTAATATCTCTTACGGTTTTTGGGACCTGTAAAGTTTTAATAGGTCAACTTTGGCTTTATCTACCTCTATACCCTTAGAAGATACGATATGCCCTAAAACAATTCCTGAACGAACCATGAAGTGACATTTCTCCCAATTAAGCACTAAATTCTTTTCCTTACACCTAGCCAACACTAGTGACAAATGATGCAAGCACTCATCGAAAGACGAACCAAACACTGAAAAATCATCCATAAAGACCTCTAAGAACCGTTCTACCATGTCAGAAAATATGCTCATCATGCAACGCTGAAAAGTCGCAGGGGCATTACAAAGCCCAAAAGGCATGCGTCTATACGCAAAGGTACCAAAGGGACAGGTAAAAGTGGTTTTCTCCTGGTCTTCTGGGGCAATAACGATCTGATTATATCCAGAATAGCCATCTAAAAAGCAGTAGTGACTATGTCCAGCTAATCTCTCTAGCATCTGGTCGATGAAGGGAAGGGGAAAGTGGTCCTTCCTAGTGACCTTGTTCAATTTCCTATAGTCAATACAAACACGCCAACCCGTGGTCACTCGGGTCGGGATTAACTCATTGTTATCATTCTGGACTACAGTAATACCGGATTTCTTGGGAACAACCTGAACGGGGCTGACCCACTTACTGTCTGAAATGGGGTAGATAATGTCTGCATCTAACAACTTAAGGACCTCGTTTCGAACTACCTCTTTCATATTAGGGTTTAGTCGACGTTGCATCTCCCTAGAAGGTTTGGTATCACTCTCTAAATAGATCTGATGCATACAAACAGTGGGACTTATACCCTTAATGTCAGCTATGGTCCACCCTAAAGCTTCCTTGTTGTTTTGAAGGACGGTTACTAGCCTACTTTCCTGGTCACTATCCAAGACGGAAGAAATAATCACAGGTAAAGTCTCAGACGGGCCTAAAAACCTATATTTCAGGGAATCTGGCAATGGTTTTAGGTCCAACTTAGGAGGCTCTTCTAACGAAGGAACTAGGGTAGACTCAGAAACTGGTAGTGGTTCGACTTTAGGTTTCCATCCATTACTAGTATCTAACAAAGGGGTTGAATCTAACAAAGCATTCACCTCATTAATCACATTATCATCATCAAAATCAATCCCAAAGTGAGCTAGGCATTTCTCTAATGGATCTTCTAACAAAGTGTTTGGTAATGACTCCTCGACTAATGTTCCTATCATGTTCACCTCTTCTATGTTCGAGTCATCTAGTTCGGAGGGTAGCTTACTAATATTAAAAATGTTCAGCTCAATAGTCATATTACCAAAAGACAATTTCATAATACCATTTCGACAGTTAATGATCGCATTGGATGTAGCTAAAAACGGGCGACCTAAAATTACCGGTATCTGGTTCTCTGGGTCAGGGACAGGTTGGGTATCTAGGATAACAAAATCCACTGGATAAATAAACTTGTCAACCTCTATGAGAACATCCTCGATCACACCACGAGGAATTTTAACGGACCTATCAGCTAACTGAAGTGTCATCTGGGTAGGTTTCATCTCACCAAGTCCTAGCTTAAGGTACACATGATATGGTAGTAAGTTCACACTAGCTCCTAAGTCAAGCAACGCTTTCTCAACACGGTATTTACCTATTGTGCAAGAAATGGTAGGGGACCCTGGGTCTTTATACTTAGGAGTAGTGGTATTCTGAATAATAGAACTCACGTGACTAGCTAGAAAGGCTTTCTTCTGGACATTAAGCTTTCGCTTTCGCGTACACATATCCTTGAGAAACTTGGCATAAGAGGGAATCTGCTTAATTGCATCTAGTAGTGGAAGGTTGATAGTTACCTGCTTAAAAACCTCCAATAATCATTAAAATTGGACTCCCTCTTAGTTGGAACTAGCAGCTGTGGGAATGGGGCTCTAGGGACAAAGCCGGGCTCAATATGACCCTCATTGGTCTCTTTAGAGACTCTATCAGTCTCCTCAGTTTCTGGTTCAGAAGGGTGAACTGCACATGTTCACTATCAGGCATGGAAACCTTGTTGTCTATCTCTACCACTCCTAAGGGTTTTAATAGCATTCACATGATCAGATGGTCTTTCACCTATTTCATTAATTCCTCTAGGGTTGGGTTGAGTCTGACTAGGAAACTTACCTCTTTCTCTTAAAGACTCATTTATCTGACTAACCTGGGTTTTCAACTCGGAAATAGCCTGAGAGTTAGCCTGACCTATTCTCTTATTTTCTTCTAAACCTTGAGCAACAGATTGCTGAAACTGCACAGTGTTACGAGTTAACAAAGCAAGAGACTCTTCTAAACTCATAATCTTCTTATCCGAAGGGTTCTGAAACTGTGCCGGAGCTGAAGGATTCTTAGTATAGCCAAAACCTGGGGGAACCTGAGCATTACTAGACTGACCTTGATTCTGGCCCTTGGACCAAGAAAGGTTTGGATGGTTTCTCCAGCCAGGGTTATAGGTTTCTGAATATGGGTCAAACTTCTGTCGGTTATCAAACCTAGTGTTGTTATAAAGAGCATTGGCTTGCTCTTCAAGCATGGCCTTCCCAAAAAGGCTCATTTCTTCCACTACTACCACTAGAATGACCTAATTCTAAGGCTTCTAACCTTTTGGCTATAGCTGCTATTTTGGCATCTGACTCATGAGATCCTTCTACCCTATTAACATTTCCTCTACTTAGAAGAATTGTTTTCTGGGGTTCCCTACTATTTTCCCATTGTTGGGTCTTATCGGCGATTTCATTCAAAAATGTCATCGCTTCATCAACAGTTTTATTCTCAAACCCACCTGTGCATAAGGACTCAACCATGGTTGTTGTTGAATAATCTAAACCCTCGTAGAGGATCTGAACTAACCTAACCTTCTCCAAACCATGATGAGGACATTGAGATATCAAGTCATTGAACCTTTCTAAGTACCTATATAAAGATTCTCCCTCTTGTTGGGCAAAAGTACATATTTGTGTCCTAATAGACGATGTTTTATGCCTTGGGAAAACTTATGTATAAAGGCAGAAGTAAGTTGGTCATAGGTTTCAATTGACTCAGAGTCCAAACTATACAGCCAAGATTTGGCTTTATCTTTTAAGGAAAAGGGGAATAACCTAAGTTTCAACGCATCATCACTTAGGTTTTTAATTTTCAGAGTACTACAAACTTCCTCAAATTCCCTAACATGAAAATAGGGGTTCTCATTCTCCTTCCCTAAAAACATTGGGAGCATCTGTAAAGTCCCAGGTTTCAGTTCATAATTTGCCTCGGTTTCAGCTAACTTGATACAAGACGGACGAGAGGTCCTAGTTGGGTTTAGCAAAGCTTTCAAAGTTGCCATTTCTGGCACTACCAAAGGACTAGGAGTACTAGGGGTACTTTCCTCACGAAGAGACAGATTCTCAAAACTGAAGTTTCCAAAAACGGGGCTCTCAAAAGAAGAGTCTTCGAGCTCCCCGCCTTCACAAGAAGAACTACTAGGTTTGTCACTAATCAAACGACCTAGAGTGTTTCTTTTCCAAGCCCGTTTAAAAACTTCGGGCATACACTAGAAAAACAAAATCAAAAAGAAAATCCTAAAAGGAAGGGATGTTCTATGCAAACACAAACAAGGCTGACTCCACCACACACAAACCTACTGATTTCTAGCAAACAAAAAGCATGATGGCTCCACTTAGATTGTTTCTAGACCCTAATCTTCTTTCGAACGGGAATTCGTTACAATTTAAGCAAACCCCTCTGGAATCAATCCGAGTTAAAGTAAGTTGAATAGAGGCGAGGGAAGCTCGGTGGAGCTTTGATACCCAAGGCCTCACCGGTATTACAAGGCGGCGCAGTCACGCATTCAACTTAAGAAACCGTCAAGAACTTCGAAGTATGCTTAAAAGAGTAACCAATATTTTCGAATGACTTTCCTGTTAAGCTCGTTACCCTATCGGTCTCGTTCTAGTCAAAATTTTAGGCTTAGGTTCGCGTTTGGTGTCGTTTTCCTAAGGCGGGCAAGAAGAGAACGGTGATGAAATCCGAACCCTTATCTTGTATGGCCAGTCCTTGCCCTTTACTAGGAAATTAAAGCAGCCGTTTTCAAGTCCTCAACATATATGCATACGAAGGAAGACAGTAACTCGCTGACAGGGGATTCGCGAGTGTTTCGACAAACTTACCTCCCGTACCAGACGGGGATGAACCTTTGTAGTCGACTCGGGACGACTCCTATGTCATGTACGAACCCGAGGGGCCGAGGTGATATCGTAATCACCGTCCTTCTCTGCAAACAGTTTATATATAAACCACCCTTCCGTAGGGTTTAAAAAATAATGTCCCAAAATTTAAAGTCCAAAGTCCAAAAATATAAAGTGCAAAAGAAAAAGAAAGTCTAAAAAAAAAAAATCTATAAAAATGTCTCTCTTTTTTTTCTCTCTTTTTTTATAAAAAAAAAAAAAATCTTCTTCTTTCGCTCCTTTCGCTTTGCCTTTTACTCCAGTCTTTAAGTATTCACCAAAAGCTTTGGCAAAATTTTATTTCGCTCCAAATTCCAAAATCTGAAAGAAAAAGACAAAAACCCAAAAACGTAAAGAAGAACAAATAAAAAAAAAATCTAAAAACTCTAGCCTAAAGACAAGTCCCCGGCAGCGGCGCCAAAAATTTGATGTATTTTCAAAGTTTTTGTAATAATAAATAATAGAGTTCGTTCAAGACTTGTGAAGGTTGTGCTTTTAGATTTAAATTTTAAAACTAAAGAAAATAAAACAAATTAAAACTGATTATATTAGAGAGACCGGGGTTCAGGATTTCACCATTCACCAAAATTCATGTAATTTAATGTTAATTTTTATCATGCAATTCTAGACAATATAACTCCAATCAAAAGAAATTGTGATTCTAATCATTGCCTAAATTAGATTTTCAAAACATCAATTGTTAATCGCAAGAATGAAGTATCAAAAGCCCTAAACTAAGCATACTTCATCAAGAGAAAACACAACTGATTAATAAAAATCATTACTCAATTTTCTTTCGGTGCAAATAATCATAAAAGAATTGCATAAATAAATTCAAATAAATTTTACCACATAACTTTTGGAAGAATGGCTTCCTCCATCGCCCCAGAAGATTGGGTTTAGCTCATCATGTTGGAAACACACTCAAAATATGTATTCATGGCTCAAAAAGTGTTTACAAGAAGAGAAAATAGTGAAACAGGAAATCTGCAACAGGACATGCGCGTTGCAGACCGACTGTGTCAACTCTCAACTGTTATGATTAAGATAACCGTTACAAATATGATTATAAATGTTGCAGAAGAGGATATAGAAACTGTTACAATAAAGATAAATGTTGTAGAAGAGGATGAAAGAACTGTTACAATGAAGATAAATGTTGAAAACCAATTGAAGAAACTGTTACAATGAAATAAATGTTGCAAACCAGTTGAAGAAACTGTGACAAACATTTGAAGAAACCGTTACGACGGATCAAGAAATCGTCGCTGTTTCCTTGTCCTTCACGAGCAGCAGCAACAGAGTTCTGAAAACTCTTGATTCACGCTTCCTGAGCTCTCCTCTCGACCCCAAACTCTCCCCTCCCCTTCTATGTGATCCTATGAACCTATTTATACATCATTGCGACATTGAATCTCCCAAAATCTCTTTATTTAATCCCATTATTTCTTTTATTCTCGAAAATATATTGTTTCCAAAAATCGTTTTCCTACGCGTCTGCAGTTGTATTTCTTTCCTTCTATACCTTCTTCACGCTCCAGAATATCGATCAACTCTTCCAAACACGTGCAGTACACGTTTAAATTCCTCACAACTCGTGCAAGCTCATGTTTTTCCTCCAACTCCCTGTTTGGATTAAACCAAGTTATCCAGCCAAATTTGATCGAAACAAACACCCATACTAGATTTGTTAGGACATATCACAACTACCCATGAAGTTTCAGCTATTGAATCACACAAAAACTCCTCCAAACATTCGATCGAAATTCTTCCAGTGAAGTGAAATGTTTTCCCGCCAAAATTGGTTTTGAATTTGAGAAGAAGATGTCCTCCCCCTAATCATGTACGGGTTTCCCTTTAGCACTTGCCTTATGGGGTGCAAATAGTAATTTTTGGGCGTAAATAGTAATTTTCTGGGGTTTCTCCGGCACATTTTTGGGGTGCTGCCGGTGCATTTCTGGGGTGCCTTTAGTACTTTATCCTGGGGTGTAAAACACCACTTTTCGAGCCAATTTTTGCTGCAAGAGCTTATTTCTCTATAAATACCTGCAAAGACATAAAATAACAAAATAAATACAAAATCGAGCACTAACAATACATACAATTGAGACATATTAGACACATTAATGCGTCTATCATTTAATGGACTTGTTTAGTAAACTTGGGCTTAGGACTAGTTACCCTATGCTGATGAATTGGACCTTTTGGGTCCGAATTAGCCTTTGACTTATTTTACAAGGTTGTAGATATTCATAAGACTTAGTTACGGACTATAGAATCAACCTAATTCAATTAGTAAACCTTATCTATGCTAAAGATAGATAAAAAAAGGTGTAGATTCATAAATGGACTTAGAACCATAAAATAAACTTGTATGAGCCTTGTGTTAGCCTTTTGGCTACATTCTTAGACTTCTTGTGTGATTAACAGTTAGTCTATATTAACAACGATCGATTCAAAGGATGAACCAGTGGATCGTGGATCTCGAGGTAGGCGTGGCCTGTCATCAAAAGAGGTGGGGATACATTTGACTCTTTTGTAACCATTGTTGTTTGTTTTACAAAAGTTTATGCTTAACAAACTCATGCATTGTCTAGTATGCATTCCACGTTTTGTTTAAATTGCATTACTATAATTCTATTGATTCTGTTAATCTTTCCATGGTTTGGAAAGGACCTGTAATGTGTTATGGTCAATATGAATCGTTATGGGAAATAAGAATTTCCACGTGTGGTATATAGGATACGCTCCTTCACATTTACACCTAGATCTTTTATGATATATTGGTTGACAGTTTGCGAGTTCGGAATTGTCGACATCCACATTTACGATTAGGTATGGATTTGCGAGTTCGGAATTGCACAACCATAGTATACATTGTTTTAAGAAGGAGTTTGTCCATATACATGTTTGTTTACTTCTGTGAGGATATGCTCTTTCACATTTATATCTACATGAATTCAGCTGTTATGCTTGTATCGGTCGACAGTTTGCGAGTTTGAAATTGTCGACATCTATATTTACGATTAGGTGTGAATTTGCGAGTTCGGAATTGCACAACCATAGTATACATTGTTTGAAGAAAGAGCTTGTCCATATTCGTGTTTGTGTATCTCAGTGACTTGGTCACTATTTAATGTCTGGGAAGAACATTATTGTTTTTCTTAATCTTGTTTATGATTACTTAGATGTTAAATGTTAATTATTCCCACTTTCAGTTTTCAGAGACAGATCAGAGTTGCGCAGCGAAAGCCACAAGTGTTGACTCCGTTAATTAGTTAACTTCTGCTATGTTTATTATGTTGTTTATTGTATCTGTAAACCAATTGAATATTGTATATGTATCATTTGAGAGAAGTTCATGTATATATATTCTGAGCGAGGTTATTTTTGGGATAAGTTTTATAGCAGATTTCTTAATTGAATGTTTAAGTATTTGAAATAGATTCGTAGTGCCTCTTTATTTAGCTAATCTCTTGGATTAGTCAGCTGCTAGCTTAGGAGGCGCTACAAAAATACTTTTTCTTATCTCCCCCTAATGACGGGAATACTGTCTCATTAAAGTGATAACCCGCAAATATAGCGGTAAGAGATCTCTTGCCAAAGGTTTTAAAATGCGGATAATTGTCGGAAATTCTGGTCCAACATAATTACTTAATCATTTTGATGACCCATCATAGTACGATGTGGAGTCGTAAGGGCACATATATAGTGCAACCAAAAATGCGTAAGGACACAAAATTTCAGGCTTATATCCAGTTACCAACTGGTATGCAAAGAATGGTTGACCAATTGTGGGTATAAAACGAATAAGTGAAGATGCGTGTAATATTGCATATTCCCCAAGCAGTTAAAGGTAGGTTTGTACGCATAACCATGCCTTAGGCACCATATTCAATAATCCAAATACTATAGTGATTTACATTTCACTAGATCGACTCATTAGTTTCTCCAAGATATATTCCCTTCCAGATATATTAGAGACTATAAAAGATGCAATCAATTATATCCACTTGCATGGGTCTCTTTGGAATTTAACAAGGTGATTATCTCCCGGTACATATAGAGCTTTTGTGACTTTTAATCTCTGTTCCATCCTGGAAACATAATTTGAGCATTGCTTCGCTCGATGATCCAATCATCGTAGTCACATTATAAGGAAATAGTTCAACAACTAATTTAAATTCCTCAAGAGTTTCGTGTAACAAGTGGTGTGACCTTATTACGTAACAAAATAAAATCTATCTCATTTACTTTAGAGTATAACCATTCATGAAGATGATATACTTTTCATCATAATGTACGAATGATCCTTATAACTCAAGTAATTTTGAGTATATCTCAAGTTCTTTAGAGTATTTAAATCTCATGAAAACGATGTACTTTTCATTCCATAAGTGAAAAAAATGAATTTAATTCTTCGCAAAAAAAATTTCTTTATTTTAGCTAAGGAAATATATGTCAAACTATCATGTAGACAACAGTTTAGGATCAAAATGTAGAATCTAACCATACGAATTCGATTGAATAAAGGTAACAAAAAAAAATGGATAAGTGTATTGACTAGGGCATGACCTTCTCCAAGAATATAGTGTGTTCGATTTCCTTTAAACTCCCTATATCTCTTGTAGTTGACTACTAATATATGATACTTGCATTACAACGCTTGTATCATTCTCAGTAAAATGCTTATACCAAGATTTTCAACTCTCTTTGGTATGAGTCAGAATTACATCTTTGTCCCATTATAGGTAGATACATTTATTTTGTGTCATTACTACTGGAGCCAGAATTACATCTCTGACTCATCGAAACTTTTGTGAGTTTCTTTCCACAAAACGTGAGGTGCGCTTTTAATTACAACATATCATTGTCAAAATTATTGACTCATTATAGTCTAACAAGTGGATTACATCCCACTGAACATTCAAGTTTGGGGGAAAATGAATGTTTCGACAAACTTCCTTCAAAGCATCACATCGTCTGAAGTTCATATGTTGCCTTGGAAATGTTGAAGGTATGGCTTCCTCTTTGAAAGGTGTATCTTTACAAGTTGAATATTTTTATGACGAAATTATTGTACTTGTCCGCACAAATTTCCACATCATAGACTCTTTAATGGTGTTCAAGTACTTCTGAGTTCAAAAGGTCAAATTAGAGTCGAATAGGTTTAGTCAAAGTATGGTCAACTATTTGGTCACGACCCGGTCCATTGGGTTGATATATGGTCCATTATATATGAAATATTCAGGCCCATTGATAATAAGTTTGAAACTATTAGCATATGAGCCCAAAACATATCTTTAACCCTAAAAATTGATAAAATTCTTCTTTCAACTATTCTGATCTACAGATAAATACATCCTCGTCCGATCAGGATGAAAGTTTTACAGTAGATTCATAAGAATGTTTAGACAAACATATTAAAATTTCAAAGAAATCCAACGGCTAGATAAAATGATATTTATGACGCCGTATGACTGTTCCGATTCACGTTTCTGTGGACACAGCAAGAAATATCACATACTTTGG
Organism: Papaver somniferum; assembly: GCF_003573695.1. Taxonomy (NCBI): domain Eukaryota; kingdom Viridiplantae; phylum Streptophyta; class Magnoliopsida; order Ranunculales; family Papaveraceae; genus Papaver; species Papaver somniferum. Next base: position 60,155,877 of record NC_039368.1, on the reverse strand, counting down.
AATACTTTCCATGGTTGGATCTTTATGAAAATTTAAGGTTTCTCTATGAGGATAACATATACCACATATAAAAATTACAAAATAATCCAACGGTTAAAATTTTACGAAACTTAGGTTTTTCGACGCTGTTATAATTAGGGTTTTCTGAACGAAGACAGTTCTTCTAAAATCAAAATTTTGAAATTGCATCATATTCCGATTTGATTGAAATTTTAACAGAGTAAACAAAGACTAATTGGGTTGAACATAATAAATTTCCATGAAAATCTAACGGTTAAATATCTATGTTTGATAATCATGCTTTCGTGGAACCCTAATATATACTATGAAACGAATATTCTTTGATCAAAAGAAATACCTGGGAAAGCATCCATGGAAAAAATATTAACCGATCCAATCTAGCTCTGCGGTATAGCTTCGTGCATGATAACGTGTTGTAGTAGAATGATAGAAAAAAGTAAAGAAACAGAGAGTTTCTTATTGATATGAGTAATAGGGTTACATGAATACAATAACATATATATATACATGGAAAAGCAAACCCTAATTGGGCCGCACATCTATGGGACTTAGGCTCTACAACAATTTTTTTTTAAAAAAAAAATTAATATTTTAAAAAATTATTTAATTATTTTAATATTTTTTTTCTTTTTAAGTTTTTTTTCTGTTTTTTTTTAAACTAAAATCTTTTTTTTTAAAAGTAAAAAAAAAAGAAAATTTAAAAAATTAAATACTTTTTAAAAGTTAATATTTTTCTTTCTACTATTTTCCTTACAAAAATAGTAAATATTATTAAAATAAAAAGTTTTACTTTTTAAAAAAAAATTTGTTAATTTTTTAAAAAAATAATAATTTAAGAAAAAACAGAAAAAAAACTTGTAAAAAAGAAAAAAAAATGATGAAATAATTTTTTTCAAAAAAAAATTAAATAACAAAATAAATAATAAATACGTAAATTAATAAATTCACTGAGAGTAACTAAGTAATTTACGTATCCTTAAATATCCCTTATCACCACACCCTAGTTAAAGTAATCATTTTGTATGCCCTAAAACACGGTTCTTAATTAATTATAGGATTATATTTTTTTGAGTTGCAACATTGATTTTTTTTTTGAGTTGCACATACATTATGAGACTATTAGACATTCCTCACATATAGTCTAGTTGGGTCTAACACATGAACATTTAGCCTCAGCATAATTGTTTGCTCTAATATCATATCGAAGTTCATTGGCCTAATTAACCGTAAAAACTGATTGTTACGGTTGTTACACTGTTCATATATCATTTTCATTATATATCTAGTTCATCCTTTTTTTTTATGCTAAGGCATGGGTCCGTCCTTCCCCCTGGCAGCGTAGCCACCGGCTTACTCCCCACTGGGCAAACTCGCCCTTCTTAAACCCATGTTAAAGTTAGTATAATTTACGAATGAGTGTAGACCCAAACCGCTAACCTTCTACTTGAAAGTCAGGCTCCGGGCCAACTGGGCTAACTCCTGATGGTTTAAATCTAGTTCATCTTACATGGTATCAGGCAAGAAAACATCACAAAATCAATCCTTATCTTTCATATCTGAAAGATTGTTTATGATTTCGTAAAATATTTTAGACGCCGATCATTTTAAAAAAATAATTTACTGTTTCCGTATTATTTAAGAAAATCTGTATTGTATCTTCATTTAATCTCACCAGGATTCACGGGGACAGGGTTCATCTGTAAAGACTCTGAGGCACGAACTTTGATAGCTCTAGCTCAACCACTGGGAATTACGACGACATTAACTGCAGAAACTTGGGCTATGATATTGGCCTCAAGAACAGCAACAGAAAGACAATGGGCAAGAGTTCTCTTCGAAACCGACTCAGAGAACCTTCTGCGGTTCATCACCTCCTCTACTCCCCCACCTTGGCACGTAAAAGGAATGATTGAAGAAATAAAAAATAGACTTCGAAAGATCTCGCAAGTTGCTATTCAGCACAACTACAGGGAAGGAAATCAAGCAGCCAACGGAATGGCCAATCATGCAGCAGATGAAACCCAAACAAGAAATTCATCAACCAAAATATGGGACCTAGCAATCCCATCTTTTATTAGTCGCATTTTATTTCAGGACTCCGTGGGTACCACATACCCACGACAAATTATAATCTAATTTCCATTTTGGGAAAAAAAAGTTAATCTCACCAATTTTTTTCATTTCTTGTTCAATTTCTTCAAGATTGGGGATACAACTACAATATTCTCTTATGTATCTTAAAGCCCATCCAACTAGCATGTAAAGGCGTTAAAGCCCAACCCATGAAGTAGAATACTCTAGAATGTATGTAACTCAACCAATATAACTCTGTGTCGGATCATGGGACTTCTTATAGTAAAAAGCGAGCCTTAAACTCCAAGCAAACTACCCCACATAATTTCACCCAGTCGGTTTTAATAAAATATATGTTTCTCTACTAATGCTTTGTGTTTTTAGATCATATCCTATGGGTAGTTCCCAAATGAAGACTAACTCTTTCATATGAAAGAGAACTCATTCATATGAACTACTGAAGTCACTATGTGCAAATTTAAAAAGGAACATTATACGAGAGACTGTCTCTCGTGTAATAAATTTTTTTCGAAGTAGACGGGGGATTGTCCCCCGTCCAAAATAAAGAAAAAAAACTCTACACAGACGGGGGACAGTCCCCCGTCAAAATGAAAAGAGCAAAAAAAAAAATTACATAGACGGGGGACAGTCCCCCGTCAAAATAAAAAAAAAAACAAATTTAGACGGGGGACCGTCCCCCGTCTAGCGTTCCACTTACAACCACTCGTTCAACTGAACGAGTACACGGTAATGTTGGGATGAAAGTGAGGTTGGTAGTCCCATAATGACCTCTAATTAGACCAAATTGGTAGTCACTCTTTCAAAATGAAAAAGTTACACTACCCATAGAATTTGATCTTAGTATTCTAGCGTTACAAGAGTCTGGGCACGCGCTATGCGCGTAGAAAAATGGAAAATGTTGACGGGTATCGAATAAATACGCTACAGGTGTCAGTTACGGAGGATTCAAGGGGAGCTTACATAATTCCTAGTGTATCAACATGTTAACATATTATTGTACTTACTACTTCTTAATCGTCGGATTCGTTATAGCTCAACCTTATTTCCTATATTTTCAACCGTCCGATTCAAAGTGAACTGAGTTCACCACCACGTGCCTATATCAAAGAGAGTTTATATCTGGTTCAGGTATTCATGAGTTATAAAATAATATCACCTTTTATTAGGTCACGAAATGAATGAAGAAATTCAGTTTTCCTTCCAAACCTCTCTCTACAGTTTCACAGAAGAGCAACAGCTTCGGTGACGACCACCATAATCACCACCTCCACCACCACTCTCATTCCCACCTTAACCACAACTGTCGTGAATAGCTAAGCTTTACCATGGCCTCCATTGCAGTCCCCTTTAGTTAACCTAGATGAGTCGACGACAACCCTATCACTTCTCTAAGTTATTTCTTCTCTTACACATAAATCACCAACACCTCCATTATCTTTCTATTTTCTCAATTTCACTGTTTGATATTCATGAAGAAATTAATTCATAAGAACATAAGTTGACTTTTTTTTTTTGTGACTTTGAAACTTGGGTAGACAATGGAATGTTTAGAATTTTCGATGATTACCTGATAGTGATGATGAGGGAGAAATGAGTTTAATTTGTGGGATTTTGATTTTAAGATCGCGCTCCACTGTGAATGATTATAATCTCATATGTTTCTTTTAAATTACCGATATGACCTCACTGTATTTTTGAAACAAATTTTGTGAAGCTATGAAATAGGGGAAAATTTGGAGTTCCAAAATTTGCAGCTTCAATCACTGTAGAAGGGAGAGTTCACTTTATATAATAGATAGAATAGATTTTCGTAATTTTAATTGGGTGTAAGTTTACTCTATATTTATGGCAACCACATTTTCGCCCCAACACGAGTAATTCGACTTAGTGTAGTTAATATCGGCGGATTTTTCATTATAGCAAATATTAAATTCATCTTTCACTATTTTTTACATTACTCACTTGTTTTGTTTTCATTAGGTTCCGATATTTGCTTTTAAGCTTTTCATCTTATTACTTTTCATGTAAGCTTTCAGCAATTTTTTCTAGCGATATCTTTTAGATCATAGCAAGAGTAGTTATTTTGTGTTCTCGTCTTCGAAACACACATGCATGAAAAATCACCCACAAATCGAACTAGAAAACCTTGTTTGTGTAATTAAATTTCCAGACAAAAACCATCACCTATCTTCTTATTACATTTGTCAAAACGTCTTTTCCACAAGAAATTGTTATTTCCATATAGTGGACAATACGTAGGCGGAAAAATTAGGCGCAAGCCCAAAAAAATAATATTTTTATTTTCAGACCCACAATTAATTTTAGATACCGTGATACCCAAAATTATCTGAAATTATTAAGAATCAATACATAACTCGTTATGCATACTATAATTGTAACGCAACTTGGATATAACATATCTAAAAATCCGCGTCTTGGAATTTTACAAATTTTATATTGTTGGAAATCTTTTTAAGAAAGCTACACAACGAGTACAAACAACAATATCATTTTAGGGATAAATTTCGAAAACTGACTACATATTCGTTATGCAGACTCCAAAAAAGATACATAACACATTATGCAGACGCATAATGAATTATGCAACCATTTTTTCGACTGCATAACAAAGTTATGCATCTATAACACGTTATGTGGCCATTGTTTTGGTTGATTTTACTGCGTACAGAAAAATTGATGCATAATGCATTATGCAGCCATATTTAAGGATGCATATCAGGTTATGCATCCATTTTCTCGATGCATAAAAGATTATGCAACAATTTTCTCGATGTATAATGCATTATGCAGCCGTATTTTGGATGCGTATCACGTTATGCATCCATTTTCTCGACTGCATGATGCATTATGCATCAATTTTCAATTTCACACAAAATAACAAAGATGCCGGATAATGTGTTATGCATCCATTTTTCAATCTACCGAATCCACTAATTTAGTATTTCGCCCCACTACTATGAAATTTCCAGACTAAAGTCTAAAAAGATGAACCGAATGGTTTCCTGATCCATTATCATTCTCTAATTTTCTAACTCCTCCATTATTATAACACGCTACAACGAAACATAATTTTATAACCACATCCCTATTTTGCTCGTTCAACTCCTAAACATCACAGCCATTAGAATCACCAGCGAACCATAGCAGAATTTTTTATCACCATCTTCCCATCTGCAACAACACTAGCTAGTCCATTACAGCAGCAGTGCAGACTCCACCGAAACCCATTTTACCAGCAACCATTTCCAGCTCAAAACAACATCTGTAGCAGCTTCATCTTTGCACTCTCATCTGCCAACAATCAACAACTCATTCATCTGCACAGCATCACCAGTTTCTTCAACCAACTCCATACAACAAACACCACCATCTGAAGCACCTAACAACACTCCAGCCCATGAACCATAGCAGCAGCAGCCTAACTTCTGTAGCTTCATCCATTCTGCCAACCAGTTGTAGCAGCTTCATAACCCAACACACGCCTACAATTGCCTGCAATGAACCAACTACTCCATATCCAGCAGAACACTAACACTTCCACCTTATCGCAACAATACCAGCACCAAGCCATTCATACATCTACTTCATTTCAGTAACCCATGAAATCCACATCTTCCATCCATTCACAGTATCACCAGAATGTCATTAACATCTCAATACTTGAGCCATTTCTTCTCTCCTTCACAGTACGCAGCAAATCCCCCACCAACACAGCAAACATCAAATCAACCCCTCTCCTCCATGAGCTCAAGCAATTCAGCTCAACTGCACTTCAATACACCACTATTCATGAGTTCAACATCCATATTCCCAAAATTCTGCTCAAACCTAGCTTCTAAAGCTTCAGATCTTCTTACACTCGAACTCATTCTTCTTCACGACAGTTACACTATATAAACCAAATCTTCAGAGACTCTCAAATATTCTGTAATCTCTCAAATCATCAAACCCATCTCCTAAGTCAAACCAATTCCTCCATCTTCATACAGATTCAAACCCTAAATTCCAACTCAGATCTCCCCCATCGTCTTGAATCGATAACAGTTAACAACATCATCATCTCGATCAATTTCTGACTAAATCTTTATCTTCATCTTCTCAGTTTCATAAATATGCCGAAACCCCTTCAATTTCTTTTCGAATTGCTCTCGACATTCATCAGCTCTAACCCTCAGGCGCCTCCATCTTTTCTCTTGGTTTCAGCTGAGGTAAAAACTAATGGTAAAAGAGCAATAACAGAGAAGAAGAAGAAGAAGAAAGAACGAAACAAAATTTTATAAATTATGGGTTTGAGAATAATTTTTTCCTGAAAAATGGGTGCCCAACTTCAGATTTCCGGGCGTGGATTTCACAGTGGAGAAAATATGAAAAATGGGTGTGACTGTAGTTTTCACTACGTAAGCATATAATGTGGCTTTAAGCCCATTAATCTCAGTATCCGCTGAGCGTAACTTGGTTAAGCTAGTACAACGTGAAAATACCAGACATAAGGTAGCGCATACATAAGCCAGTGCATAGCCACTACAACGCGAGGATATGTTAATCAAGTTTTGAAAAACACCCGTTTTTACCAAAAAAAACACCCGTTAAAACGGTCACACCCATATACCGTGTCCGTGAGGGTCCCTGAACCCCATGCCTATATAATGCCGATAAATAGGAAATAACGGCGTTTTTTGGGACCGTTTTTCCGTTTTCACACACGTTATAACCGTTTTTCTTAGATTGAATTTTATGTTTTTTTCTTCTAAATGAGATTTTAACGTAAGTTTTTTAGACCATTTTTTCCGTTTTCACGTCAGTTATAACCGTTTTTTAATAAAAAAGAATATAAAAATACTTTCTTACAATTTCTATATTTTAAATTAAAGATTTAAAAATTACAACTAATATTTTAAAAATAAAAGAATAAAATAATAATATATAGAAAACGTTATAACAACGTTATTACACCCGTTATAACTGTTTTCACGCACGTTGTAACCGTTAGATAGGAATTTCAAACCATAATTCTTTTTCATTTTCTATTTAACCGTTATAACGCCCGTTATTTTAAAATAACGTATAAAAAACGCGTTTTTTTCCTAAATAACACGATTTTTGCCTGAAACGTGCTCACACCCGTCAAAACACGTCATAACGGTCACGCTCAGTAGCCGGGACCTGAGCCGTGACCTGTTTTTCAAACCTTGATGTTAATCAAAACCATAACCTTTGCATGGTAACTGATTAATTCAGAGATTCACATACGAAAAAGTTTTCTCATGCAGCAACCAGAAAAGTCCACAATCTTAAATCTTGCAGTAAGAACAATTACCACGGAAATAAATTTTCGAACTACATGAGCAAGGTATAGCTTATGGATTCAAATAACGAACGCGGTTGGACAACAAATGCAAAAAAAGAAGAACAAGCCAGACACACCAAATTGGGAAGTGCAGATACGCGAAAAAAAGAGAGAAAAGATATATATACTGAAAAAGCATAGGTCTAACAACCACACCCAATATTTCGCTTAGCAATATGTATGGACAAACTCCAATATACTTTCAAGATAATCAACTAGACAGTCAGACTCAATCTTATAAAAAGTATATCCAAGAGTTATCTCTCAATTTCTCGATTCAATACTTACTCAAGCAAATAGAAATCTGCGAGTCTATTTGAATACAAAAGAAATCACTTGAACGGTACCAAAGACCAATGTTCAAGGATCAATCAATTACAATCAACAACCAAAGGTTGAATTTCCTAATTGATCGATTCAACGCACAACCTGTGACATTTCAATTATATAACAAATTATAATGTGGAAAAGAAATAACACAGACACCAGAATTTTTGTTTAGCAAGTAAACCGCAAATGCAGAAAAACCCCGGGACCTAGTCCAGATTGAACACACACTGTATTAAGCCGCTACAGACACTATCCTACTACAAACTAACTTCGGTCTGGACTGTATTTGAACCCCAATCAATCTCACACTAATCCAAGGTACAGCTGTGCTCCTTACGTCTCTGATCCCAGCAGGATACTACGCACTTGATTCCCTTATCTGATCTCACCCACAACTAATAGTTGCTACGACCCAAAGTCGAAGACTTTAATAAACAATTTTGTATCACACAGAAAAGTCTACAGGAATAGATAAATCTGTCTCCCACGGAAATACCTATGAGTTTTGTTCCGTCTTTTGATAAATCAAGGTGAACAGGAACCAATTGATATACCGGACTTATATTCCTGAAGAACAGCCTAGAAATATCAATCACCTCACAATAATCTTAATCGACTAGCGAAACAAGATACTATGGAATCACAAACAATGAGACGAAGAGTTTGTGACTACTTTTCTATCTTGCCTATCGAGGAAATTAATCTCAAGCCAATCCTTACTATTGTACTCAAATACGATAGAAACAGCAAGATCAGATCACGCAACTACAGAGAAAATAGTTGGGTCTGGCTTCACAATCCCAATGAAGTCTTTAAGTCGTTAACCTACAGGATCTCGATAGAAAACTAAGGTTAAAGGAGAATCGACTCTAGATTACAACTAGTATCACAAAGTAGGTATAGGGATTAAGTTTCCCAGTTGTTAGAATTCTCCTTTATATAGTCTTCAAATCAGGGTTTGCAATCTAAGTTATATTAGTAACAAAGCATTCAATATTCACCTTTAGATGAAAACCTGATTAGATTCAAGCTAATATCTTTCAATTGTTAGATCGAACTTAACTTGTTATACACATATGAAATGTAACTTCATTTAGGTTTGAGTAACCGTACCTAAACGTGTACAAGTCGTTAGTTCAACGGTAGTTAACCATAAGTGAGCCATATGAGCACTTTCATATCAACCTTATTCTTCTTTACCACAACTAGTTCAAATGACTCAAATGAACTAGTTAGAGAGTTTTCCAATTGCTTAGATCTCATAAAAAGTATAAAAGACACAATCCAAACAAAAACAGTTTTGATTCACTCGAATGGATTCATGAATATTATAGCCACGGTTTGCAAAGATTGCATTCCTTAATATATATAAATATCTTAGTTCACGAATTAAAATGTTTTTAGAAAATAACCTACTTAAGTACGCATACTTGTACATGGACTTTAGTACACGGATTAAGTTTGTTTTCAGTTCAGAAACTCCATCAGAAATTCATGGGATGTGAACTTCCGGCAGTGCGTGTACTGGTACGCGGAAGTTGCGGTTATCCTGAGAAGCAAAGTACGCATACTTTGGTTCAAGGATATTGGACTTACACACATATGAGTTGTCTCACAATGTTTATATCCAACCATGGTTATGTATTCTAAACTCTCATTTCAATCATTGAAATATTCTTAGAGGACGTTATATAGTTGTTGTTCACAAACTATTTTTCGTCAAAACGATTTTCAAGTAATTGAAACTAATATGACTTTCATCACTAGTAAATATGAACTTGGCTAAAGCGAAAGCTTACCAACACATATTTCGAGAAATAAATAAGCGAGATAAACTCAGCTTGAAATAGTACATGTATATAATCATAGTGTATATAACAATACGACTTTTGTCTCAAGATAGGAGATAAAGTAGACTTTTGAGTGATAGATAAGTTCAAGTCTCCACATACCTTTTTGTCGATGAAGTTCCACCAGTTCGTTGAGTAGTTCTTCGTCTTTGCATGATGAACACCGTTGAGTCTAGAGCTCAACTACACTTTCTATCATAGTCCAAGACTTAGCTATTAGTATACTAGAAATCAAGACTTATAGTTTTGGCAACTAAACTTGATAAACAAGATTGAGATAACAACGCTTTCGAGTTCAATCGAGCAATGCTCTAACATATACTCATCTTGAGCACCATACATCTGAAAATTTCGCAGCAACTAGCCAACAACATGAAACATAATCTAGATGAAAAATTCTAAAGCATAGAATATAAAACAGCAGTGGCGCCTATCAAGACAAAGAAAATACAAAGACATAAAGAAAGTACAAAACTACCACAAACTATGAAAATTGGAAGGATCTTAGTACAAGCATAAATATCTTTCCTCAATAAACAAATAGCTCAAAAAATAATATAAATAGTTTTAAACTGGTTGTATTGTTTAGCCAACCAAGTAACAGAGGAGATGGTAACCTTGAAATATCAATTAGAAGCAATAACTGGAGGAGTATTACCAATAGAAAATTAGGAATCTAGAAACAAACAACACGAACGAGGAAAAGAAAGTGTACGAGGGGAAAATTACCGAATACATATTTAGTGAAGCCATGCAGAAAAGTGAACTCAATAGGCACACCAAAGATGGATGAAACTAGGCTGCCATTTTCCAAACTAAAAAAAAAATTGTTCATAAGAACTTAGAAAAGAATGGTCCTCTTCGAAAAACCTTAACCTACTGCGGATGCATCACAATTAGATTTTATTTTTTAGTATGTTTCGCCATGACAAACCTTAACTTGCGACGGTCAATGTGGTTGTAGCTGCGATATCAGTGAAGGTTGTTGTTGATAACAAGAAGCTGATTACAGAAGGCTTTCTACTACTTACTAAGGACAAGAAGGAGGAGCCTTGAGTTACTGACCTGAAAGATTTTTTCCATACTACGCGAGATAAAAGTATGATGATCTCTTACAAGGAATGACACTACGGTCAAATATTCTTAGGTGACGGTGTGACATATAATATCATCGGTCTGGGTGATGTGATTATGTAATTCAATGGTTCAATATGGAAGTTGACAAATGTTTGACACATTCCAAATTTGAAGAAGAATGTGGTATTTGTGGGATAAGTTTGTGATGATGACTGTGAAGTTGTGTTTATGAAACATAAAATGGCGAGTGAAGAAAAGATCCATGGTGTTGGCTCGACGAGTTAGAGTTGATACTCTATACCAAAACTCAGAAGAATCTATTTAACAGTATAGTGGAGGTGAAGAAACTTACTTATAACATTCAAAAATGGGGAAAATGGGTGAGAAGAACATGAAGATTCCATGTTTGGGAGGATATCTATCGAAAGTAAAATATGTTGATATGTGCTTTTATGAAAATTGTGCTTTGAAAAATAGAATAATTTTAGCGGAAACAACCGAAGCATTAGGAAAACGAGAATTGATTTGGTTCATACCGATATATATATATGTACCAATTGATGTTGCAGCTCACAGTGGTTTCCATTAATATTCCAGCTTCGTCGGTGGTTATTCAAGGAAGGTATAGTTTACTGTATGAAGAATACATACAAAAGGTGTCTGGTGTTCTAGAAGCAAAAGGGTTGGCTGAATTAGAAACTGATATAAAGTTCAACTGTTTAAGGCCAGAAATTGATCGAATGTTGAAGTGTTTAAGATCAAAGACAACTTCTCATATAATTAAATTGACACTTAGTAGTCTATTATATACGAAATACCAGAGGAGGTTTGGACCAAGAAAAGGCTAAATCTTTCTTATTTGAAAGTTTTGGTTGTATTGGTTATGTTTATCTTAACCCCGGTAATAGGTCAAAGGTAGGTGCTCAATAGACTTGGAAATTAGGGTCAAAACTCGTTTTTCAATCTTAACCCGGCCGGCGTATACCCGATACGCCATAACCCATTGCCTGAACGGGCTGGTTTAGAGTTGATGATTGTAGGATGTGCTGGTAAAAGGGTTAGTCGCCCTAACCCGCGGGTCACCTGACAGTCCACCTAATCTGTTACGTTTTAGGTTTTAAGGCTTCTTCAAGAATACACTCATACTGATAACCTCTTAAGTCATTTAAGAAAGCATTGTTTAACTAAGATTCATCTAATTAAATTCTCAATAACCATTAATAACTTGAAATTTTGATCCTAACAATTACTTATACTCCAAATCAGATTCAGGTCTAAATAAAAATTGATTATCTTTAAGAAGATTAAATTCAGAAATTATACTGATTATATTTTCAATACCCATTCGTAAAATTTGCAATATCCATATTTGCTACTCATGAATCTGTATATTCAAAAGATCACAAAAGATCAAACATATAAAGAACTTTTATAATAAAAATATAAATTAACAATTAATAAAACTTAAAAATAAAAATCTATTAGTAAATAAGCAAAGTGAGAGAGGGATAGGAAAATGGAGGAGGGTTGTGGGACATAAGGACTTGATTTAAGAAAAAAATAGAAGCATATCGACAGGGAAAGGAAGGAAAATGACATACATGGATGAAAAGACGAGGGTACCCAAATATACCTCAATCTAAAAAAATCCACCTATGAGTTCTTTCTCCGAAAGTGATTGTCTATGGACTAAGTCGAGACAATACAACAAACGGTTCACACTTCATGTGATCGTCTATGGATACGAGATCGAGACAATACAGCAACGAAGTATGTTTACTTGATAAAAGGTTCGGACTTAACCAAACACAATAGGATTTCTTATCAAGTAAATAAGAACTAACATTTGTGTAGTTTACTTCTAATTATAATAAAACAATTATAATTGCGGAAAAAGAAAAGTAAAAGACACGACAAGATTTTTTTAACGAGGAAACCGCAAATGCAGAAAAACCCCGGGGCCTTGTCCAGAATTGAATACTCTCAGGATTAAGCCGATGTACAAAATCTAAACCAACTTCGTATAGTTGAGACCAAACAACTAAACCTATAGTTCACCTAGTTCCGTCTGTATTCCCACACCTCCGACCTGTAATAAGTCACGTACTTGGAACAATTCCTTTGGTTCGTATTCCAAACATTAAAGTAACAACAAATCTGTTTGGTATCAACTCTTTTCAACCAAGTGATATGAGTTCGACAAAGGCTCTTCTGTTTATCTCAATAAACTCCTTCATCAGGTTCTTAGATCTATCTTATTATCAACTACCAAAGTAATTGTTAAGATTTTTCAATCAATACTTTTAATCACAAAGAATTGTATTGATGCCGATCTACACAACTAATCAATCTAATCTACCATAAGGATAAAACGATTATAGTTGGATCCTCTTTTACCGAAACAAGTATTGTGCACACCAAAGATTATGAATCCCAAATCAGAAATCTTCAAAGTCTTCTTAGATCTTCAATAAACACCTGCACACAATCAACTTGAATCTCTTGTGATCAATCATGCACATAACAGAGTCTTTTAATAATGGATTATCACAACATGTCTTTAGATCTACAAACAGTCTAAGGATCCCCGTCAAAACTTCAATCTAAGTGAATCTTATATCAGAAGAGAAGATTCTCAAGCATAAACAAACTAGGTACAATCAAAGTTCAACCACCATTAATCAATCAAATCAATCGAAAACAAAAGATAAACCGTAATTATCTAGTTTCCCACCAACGGTACTAATAGAGTTTCTCAATCCCAAAGAAGACTTTAAACTGAGCGGTCGTAAGAGATTTTTCCTAATTAGGTTACATTTCTCTCCGAATAGGCGGCTTCACCAGTAGCAGCACAACTGAGATAGTTCTTGTCGTACGAGGATTAGTTTGCTCGAAATGCAAACTTTCATATTTATAAACCAAGGTTGTTTGGACACCAAGGAATTTCCAAAACCTAAAATATTCTCAAGATATGCAATATATTCCATATTCGGTTTCCATAATTCCTGGAAATGCTTTGTCCAAATATTGACCGAAAATCTCTTGGAAAATCTCCAACTAGTAAATGCACATTACTAATTTTCATTTTCTAAAAATAAAATTAAAAACCTTAAATAAAAGATTCTCAATTTATTTTATTCGATATGGGATTTTGTTCCTTTAGCTATTAAGGAATAACTTTGAACAATTAAAGATAAGCGTTACTGCATATGTTCAAAGTATGTCGACATCCTTACTTTATAAGTCCTTTATCATACTTACAATCTTGAAACCGATTTTCCACACTTCCAAACAAGTTTAGAATTGGTCCATTTGACTTTCAAGAACTATGTGATTGATCAAGAACACTCAATCACAAATCATGGGTTTCACGGTTCTACCAAAACAAGTTTCGGTTCTACCTCCATCTGAGTATTGTGCATAGTCACACTAGCTTTCCAAAATTCGGTTGACTAGGTACTAGGATCGGTTCCCCTTATATATATGGTATCTAACTTGTACTTGCTGCACATGTCCATAGGATCGATTCCCCTTTGCCTAAAAACGTGTTGCACATGTCCATAGGATCGGTTCCCCTTTCTGCTAAAAACTTGTTGCACCTCATACAAGGGTCGATTCCCCTTTGTGATAGTTTTCACCTCTTACTAGGATCGGTTCCCTTTTACCCAGAGTCGGTCATATCAATAACACAAAATCGATCATACCATTTCAGGTGATTACTTATGATCGGTTTCACTAATAAAAGTCATACCAATACAAAAGTCGGGCCTTTGTGAATAGTTTTACTAAGAACATAAACAAGTCATGAGCGGTTATACTAATCACACATATTGGTAGTTCAAAAGATATGTAATGAATAACAATACCAATAATGCCTGGCTATTTCTCTTTCGATTCACAAAACAAGTTCATGAATTTACTTCCTTAAAACAAATGTAAAACATTGTTTCCTAGGATGAAATCTTCACCTTATACCTATACATAATCACAATAGCATTCAAACGATTATGTCGATGTCATATCTACAAAGTTTAATGGTTACGCAATAAACCTCGTATTGTATTCTTTAATACTATGTCTAACTAGAGTATAATCATTCATGCTTTGAAGTTTTTTTTTTCAATATGCACGACTTGAAAGATACATTTAGGGAATGAAAAAGTTCAAGTCAAATATCACTAACCTCAAGTGAAAGGATGATGTTTTCGTTGTAGCTCCTTACTTCTTCACTTCTTCAAGTCTTCGCAATACTTGTAATGTCTCATATCCTAATACTTTCAAGCTTACCTATACGAAGTTGACTCTAGTACATAATCAAGCGACTCTTAAATGAGTTTTAGCTCACTAAAATATGACAACCAAACTTGACATACCAACGCTTGGTGGGTTCAACCGAGCTATGCTCTAACAATCTCCCCCTTTGTCAATTTTAGCGACAAAACTCTTATATCATATGGATAAACAAATTACAAGAATTCATTACACATACGCTTGATTCCCGAATTCAACATCACAATAACCTGTATACATTCAATCCTTAAATGACGATGTTGGTATTATAATAACAAAGCTAATACTCCCCCCTAAAGGTAAGATAGGTAGATTTTATCAATCCGCACGTCTTTATTATTTCCTTTGTAGTCCGTATAACTACAAGTATATGATATGTTACTCCCCCTTAGTCTATGCTTTCACTCTTTCGTTAGATAAACGTTTAAGCACCAATGTCTTTCCCTTAGTGATACCAATCAATATAAATCAATACCAGTATCACTTGTTTACTCCATATATTTCTCCCCCTTTTTGTTACAAAATGACAAAGAAATGAAAAAATAAAGGACAAACCGAAAGGATCTTACAAATCTCAAAATAGACTTGCAACCTATAGAGTTAAGCACGAGGGTTCCACACACCATTTTTGATAACCAATATCAAAACCAAAACTACAAAGTAATTTATTTTGATATGTTACCAAGGAAACAATTGCCCGAAGCAATTTTCTCTAATATTTTAGAAAACCAAAAATCAACTAAGCCCCTTAGTTCCTTTGTTAAACCGATTGTACAAATAAATCGCTTGTTCGATAAGACCAAAATAAAGATAACTCTATTTTTCTCATCAAGTTCTAATTATCCATATAACTTAGACCTTTAACTTTTAAACAAGACAAGCATTTAACTAGCATTTCTTGTTAAGGCATTCAATTAGACTTGAATAACCGAAACCTCCACTTTGATAAGTGTAACTAAGATCAGAATTAACTTAGTTTCTCTTATCCGGAATCGAATTGGACTAAACAATTCATCTCGTAAACAATTTATTTCGTTAAGCCATAAATAATTCATACAAACCAAATAAATCAACTTGCATAATTATTCACCTCAACCGGAAGCAATTGAAACAACATAGACATTAAAGCACCGCAATTGCACCGAAATTTTGTAACCCTAAACAATTGATACCACATAATAAAGCAAGATAACAATGGTTTTTCTAAACAGGAACCAATTGAATCACGCACACATCCATACACAAATAATGGAATAAAACATCAATCGTACCGAAATTTTGTTAAGCAACAACAATAAATATATTGTAGATGGTGGATTTTCGACAAGGGTTAAAATCGTAAAACCATAATTATGCATGCTCCTGATCTGGAAATCATATGAGTATTGATGCTCATGTCTCTCATTAAAGCATGAAAGCTCATGCCATAAAATCTCTGACCGAGAATGCTGTCTCTCAGAGTGTATGAAGGTGTGTAGTCTCTCAGCTGAGGAAACGACACATCTCATGAATACTGAGCAATTTCAGTAATTATTTCTATATAGAATCGAAAGATTGGATGACTCCTAGACAACATGCATGCTAGTATAGAGCAATAATGTCTTCAGGATGCAACAAGGTTTTCCCTGACTATATAAGAGAAATATGGCATTTCAACAAGCTCATATCTCTCAATTCTCAGATAATTAATGCTCCTATACAGCATGCCTGCTAGTATAGAGCCGTCAATTAATTATCTCTAATCCTTAACTGAATATTCAACAATATTCTACGATTTTTCGTAATATTTCGTCACTTCAATTTGTGGTTCTTCCCAGCGGAATTCCACGGGTTAGTGATAAATATTCAACGTACGGGCACCTGAGAAACTCTCGAGTAAGCCCCGACCAAAATGGTGCAAGTGTACTCAGCAATAATGCACAAACGAGCACCTGAATGCACAAAAGAGCATTCTAAAACACGAAGGAACGATGAACCTATACAAAATAGGAAGAAAATAATAAATAATAAAATATTAATCGAGGCGCTGGGGGACTGGGCCCACCGGCCGGCTAGTCGTGCCGTGGCCAGTCCCACGTCTAATTTTATATTTTATCATATTTTTATTATTTTCCCTGATCTCATGAAAATCCCTTCATTTGAGCAAATCTTCTTCGTCTCAAGGAAACTTCCCAGTCTCATGGTGTTTCCTCGTATCAAAGAAATAATAATAAATTAGGAAAGGATTCGTGGGACCAGGCTCACTAGACGGCCTGCCATGCCCTAGCCGTGGACGGTCCCACACCTCATGGTTCCTTATTATTTTTATTATTTCCATCATCCCATGAAAATTCCCTGATTTCATGATATTTCCCTAAACCCATGAAAAATAATATAAAATTAGGGAAACTCGTGTGACCGGGCTCTAGCCGGTCGGTCATGCCCTAGCCGGTCCCACACGCCCCTTTGCTTTATTATCATTATTTATGTTTCTTCATCTTATGGAAACTCTCTGATTTCAACAAAATTCCCTGGTTTCAACAAACCTTTTTGATTTCATGATATTTCCCTAAAATCATGAAAAATTACATAAAATTAGGAAGAGTGCCTTGGGACCGTGCCTATTGACCAGCCGGCCATGCCCTGGCCATAGCCGGTCCCACACTTCATCACTCCCTATTTTATTATTATTATTATTTCCCTAATCTCATGGAAATTCCTTAATCTCATGAAATTCTTCAGTTTCATGGTATTTCCCTCACATCAGGAAAAATACACAAAAATTACATAAAATTGGGAAAAATGTTGTGGGACCGAGCTTACTAGCTGGCCGGCCATGCGCTAGCCATGGCCGGTCCAACACCCTGCGATCTCATATTTTATTAATTATTTTTCATCCTCTCATGAATTTTTCCTAGCTTCAGCAAAACCCTGGATCCTTCATATTTTCTCAAAATGTTGCTCAAACGCGTACCGAAAAATATCAAAACTCTCAGAACTGAGACACGGACATTACGGTGACATGGGCATATCCCCTTGACCGACCAAGGCTATCCCTAAGGCTTGCAAATAGCTGGTCCCGCATGTTTTAATGATTTTGACCTAATTTGCTCAATTGCTCATATTAGGTCCAAACTCTTTTCAAACAACTTGGAGTTTGCTTAAATGACCATCAGCTGGTCCCATGACAACCAAGGTCCAGTCTCATGCTCTCTTGGTCGGTCCCTCATCTTTTCATAACTAGGTTTTACTACCTAATGCTCACACGAGCATTATTTTAATAAATGATTAAACCAGCATTTAATCATCTTTTCACCAACTGGTCTTCAGAGACTTTGGTATTTTGCTCACTTCAGCATCTGGGCGCTACATAGTCAATTCATCATCCCATGTAGCCGGTCTCTCCTTCATTTCATAAATGATTTTAAATAATTTATCAATTAATCATCAATTCAGCAATTGATCAAAATTAGGGTTTTGAGTTCAAGGTTCATAATTCCAGATTCAAACACTAATGTTGATCCCATGATCAACACTCTAATTAATTATACTTGGTTTGATCGCCAGTATTTTAATTTAATATTTATTTGTTCATGCTACCAATACTTCATCAAATGAGAAATATTTGCTCATACGAGCAATATTTGCTCGGACTAAGGAATATTGGTTCAACTATCAATATTCAACAATTCATCAAATGAGCAACATTTGATCAGACGAGCGATATTTTCTCAGTCCATGAATATTGGTTCAACTATCAATATTCAATAATTCATCAAATGAGCAACATTTGCTCAGACGAGCACTATTTGCTCAGTCCATGATTTTTGGTTCAACTATCAATATTCAATATTTGTTCAGTCAATGAATATTGGTTCAACTATCAATATTCAATATTTGTTCAGTCCATGAATATTTATTATCAACATTCAACAATTTATCAAACGAGCAACATTGGCTCATACGAGCAATATTTGCTAACCTTATTAAGATTTGGCCGACACCCCCTGTTCATTCCATCACTCTCAAGGTCAGGGAAAATTCGGTCTGCACCGAGGTCAAGTTTTATATAATTCGGGAAGATCCCAGGTATGACATGATTCTTGGACGACCTTGGATTCACACCGGAAAAGTGACTCTAATGCCTTCGATTGAAGAAAGCTCCGACTCAAAAGGAATGGAAGATACTCCATCATTCGAGCATCTGGAGGAAGTTAAAGCCTTGGTGGAATTAACACAGAAACATGGAGAAAGTGCACACTATTTCATCAAAAGGTTTCGTACTCAGGCAAGTCTGATTCCTCTTCATGCGCCTATACTACCAATATTTAATTATGTTGCTCTGGTTCGAGGACTTCTTCCCACTAACAACTTAGCCGTCGCAAAGAGCTATGAGTGGATAGCTTCACCACGACAATATTACACCAAATGGTTGAATACGGAGTTTCTTCAAACTGAGCATTCTCTCAAAATATTTATTGCTGAAGACATGGCTAAGCATGACAGACGGTACGCTGGATACTCCCCTCTGCACGAGTGTCTATATGTGCCGCAACCATGGAATTCCATCACATGGGGAATTCCGAATCAGCAGAAGATATTCAAGGCGCGGACGACCAAGCCTAACAAATTCAAGGAAGGAGATTTAGTTCTTAAGGCAACTAAGCGTGATCTCCATTCTGCAAGAAGCTCCAATTGGGAAGGACCTTTCATGGTTGCAATATCCATAACTGGAGGCTACTACAAATTGATCAACACATATGGCAGGACCCTGCCAGTGATCCACGGGAATTGGCTTAAGGCATTTGACGCCTGAAATTATTGGGCATTTGAGGTACTGGGCGTTTGAGCATTCATGATGCCTGGGATTTTGTATTTAGGATTTTCTTTCACTGTATTTCAATTTCTCCAAAACCTTTGCAATACTTGCATTCAATATTTGAATTCATCAATTTATCAAAATTCAATTCATTTTACTTAAATAAAATCTCTATCAAATCCAAAGGAAAATCCTCAATCATCTACCAATCGAAAACCAATCAATATCAAAACCAAAATAAAACCTCACATCTCTCAGAAGTTCAGAAGTTCAAGAGATTATGAAAATAAGTCAAAGAAAGTCAGCAAAGAAAGACTTTTTCTCCTTTGCATCCTTCAAGATTTGCAAAGCCGCCTTCTCCAAGTTCAGCGCCTCAGTCAGCTTAGAAATCTTTTCCTCCTTCTCCATCACAGCATCATTGGGAAAGGGTATGTTATTCTCACATGAGTTCTTGATTGCGTCTATTTTCTTACGAAGCCACTTCACGTTGAAGCCAAGTCTTTCAGAATTCTCCAAGTTGAACTCCCAATAAAAGAGTACATCTGGAGTCACAGTATTTATGGCACTAGCGCATATATCACTTACAACACGCAAGATGACACTTACTTGCATTGTTAAAGCATAAGCGCGTCCAGGGTTTATGGTAACAATGATGTGACCAAATTTCCTCCATATCTTCTCATACAAGCTGGCATATCCAATGGGAACGCTGAATCCGCCAACTAGTTCATGGTATGGGAGCAACGCATCAAATGGAGGATCAAAAGCAATCCCTGCACTTGTATATTCATGTACCACTATACGATTCTCGATTACTGGAGCAACTTCCACAGTCATGGCAACAGTTTCTTCTATTCGCGGTTCAGTTTCTTCCGCCGCTGAAACGACAATAATTGAAGTCTTATTGTCCTTAATGGTTTCAGTATCAATCCCCTCATGGCCTCGAAGTGTAGATGTGGTTTTCCTTTTATAGGCAACCACAGGGTTGTTTGAATCATCATTATTGGTTCCATTATTCTCAACTTCGTCATTTAGTGCCTAATACGAAGATTACATGAGATTAGAGAAATCTAAACATAGAAACCAAGTGGAGTCATAAATTTCAATATACAGGTGGTCTAACATCATAAAAGTTCATCATTATGCATTCAAGACACGAGAAAATAACGTGAAGGTCATGAAAACACGTTTTACGATAAGCTCGTCTGAGAAGATTTTTGCACTTCCCTGTACAAAACAATGAACTGGGAGCAATTGATAATAAATATAAGTTTGCGTCACATACCATTCTCTTCGTATGGATGTTGTCTACAACATATTAAAATTTCATGGAAATTGGATAAACGAGCAAAGAGTGTGACCGAAACATTAGACTACATGCCAGCTGAAAATTTTCTGAAGGTCTCCTGGATGTTTACTGTTTCGCCGGTTTCGGCCTCTAAAAGTGCTCAAAACTTAAAAATATTCTCTAATAACGCTTGGAAATTTCTTGGGCTTAAGGATACATGTGCAAACCATGAAAATCCGACTTCAAACGAAGACTCTATGGCGTTTCTACTAAAAGATGAAGTCTGAAATTTTTTGGTGACGTATTTCGAAAAAATTACTTGTATACTCACATGGATCCTCATTCATTCATTCACAAATCAGCAATTCCATACTTCTATGAATAGGTTACAGGAGATATACTTACTTGGGGAGTCTCCGAAGCATTCAAGGAATTGGAATTTCTCGTGTCAGCATCAAGAGACTCATTACTTCCATTAGGTTTCGAACCTTGGGAATTTTCTTCATCTCTATTCTCCGTGGATGAACGGGCATCAATACACTCCGCTTCCATGACGACATCCTCCTGGACATATTCTCAAACAATTAGCATTTTATATATGAAGCATCATATGCGGCTATGTAGAGGAATACTCACATCATTTTCTTCTTCAACGCTCAAATCAGAAATTGTCTGCCCAACAGCAGAAAATTGAAGACCATCAATACTTGATGGAGCAAAGTTCTGCAACGGAATAACAAATATTGGTTTCGTGATCCTTACAACGCGGAGAAGAAGTCATAACAAAAGGAGTATTGATAACTCACCAAAGAAGCGACTGGGGACTTTATGGTATTAGGTAACAACTTATAATTCTTGCTCCTTCCTTCTCCGCCATGAAAAATTACTTCAGTTTCTGAGAAGTCTACACGGATTCGAGGTCTTACATTACAACCGTCTTGTGGAAAAAAATTGATGCAATGATCAAAACACAATTATCATAATTTTATGAAAATTATAAAAAAGGTTTCATACCTGTGAACATCCTGGAGATGTCTTTCATTTATCACCGGAAAGATACTTCAATCTTGGTCGACCAACGATCATCTCAGCAGAAGGAGCATCTTTCACCGGAGGTTGTCCAGTTGTTGCAAAATCATGTAGACGCTCGAACTGATGATCCCAAAAGTCTACATAACCTGGAGTCACATATGTAATTCTATCGGAGCAAGGGAACCAGTAATCACTTCCTTCTACATGTGTACGGTCTAAATGGGTCCTAAGTTGTTCGACTGATGGTTTTCTCCTTCGAAGAGTCGGAACACACTGATCCATGCCCATTTGTCGAGCTGCCCTGTCAATATTGTATTCCTCCACTGAAAAATCCTCATATATTGCTGATACCAAGTGACCAGCAGTGCAACTCAACATGAAAGATCTTTCACCATCACTCAGACCTGCACCAGACGCCAAAGTTATGCTCTCTCCAGTATTGAAAGTCGCCGGCTGAGAAATACAAGAAGAAACTGACACCCATGGATGGAAATCGAACTCAGATTCACTGTCTAAAACATCAATGAGACGTGTCTTGAACCGAGGTTTCTTTCTAGACCAGCGCATAATCCTAGCATTATCTTTCTCAGAGAAGACATGACTAGCATCAGCATTTAGCTCTGGCGAGATAGTACGTGGAATAGGAGCATAATTCTTAAAATGTTCCCACAACAAAGCTTGGAGAAACATCCTATTGGCATAACATTCAATCTTCATGGAGCCATTTGATACGCTGGAGTCTATAATCAAGGATTCTAAATTAGAGTACAAAAAACCCAAGAATAGATTACCTATCGGAAGTTGCTCACCTTGAGCCATCTTGATAGCAAAGGGAATCACAAACAGATTCAACAAAGTTCCACTGTCTTCAAACACATCTCTGAACAACCATAAGCATAAAAAAAGCAGCAATAGACAACCCAATGTCAACGCTACAATTAAGAGCCTCATCTCTTGGCTACTAACGCGTTAACCAGTAAGCATAACAATATTTGCCGGACGCCTTGTTGATCCGCTCCATTTCTACTGTCAAGATATTAGAAATTGTCGTCTCTTCAGATGAAGGACCCTCAGGAAGATTACCTGTGATTGGGAGATGCAACAAAGCAGCCACATCTTCTAAGGTAACAGTAAACTCACCCATATGCATATGAAGGTATGAGTTGGAATGCACCAACGAGCAAGAAGAGCCACTATGCCTCGCACATCATGAAAAATAAACAAGTCTCCGGATGCTTAAATAGCCCTTGTTACTTGTGCCTGGTCCAACATAGCTCTGACACGAGGGATACCCAGTATGTGCCTCGCCCATCTAGAAAGTTTCTCCAAAGGTCGTCGAGAAAGCTTTAACTCTATGATTGATGCAAGAAAAATTCCTCGTTCAAGACAAAATCGAATTATTGTCTTCGGAGTCACCAATTTTTTTTGAGTAACACTCCTGGGATTTATCAGGAGATGATATGCTGGGGACTTAGGACGTTTTTCGGTCTTCTGTTGAACCTCAAAAAACGCATCATCCACATTTGGAACATTCTTGATCCCAGGTGTTTCTTCTTCTTCCTCACCAATGGAAGTATCATCCATGCATGTATCATCCCTGGACGTGTCATCATCTATGCATACATCGTCCCCGGAGGCATCATTTTCTTGAGGATCAGACATCCTTGTGAAGTAGCTGCACATGCACACAATATTTTACTTTAGTCTGTTATTCATACAAGATGCAAACATCAACAAAATGAAGTAATTGGAAAAGTGCTCGTGCAAACATCTACAAAATGGTAATTCTCAACTCTTACCTTTTTACAATTCCACTAATAATAGTGACGGTAGTGCAAGAGTTAACACTCTAAAATTTGCTTGAATCTGCAAAAACGAACAAAAATTTTAGCACCCGATTTTTCATAAAATCATGAACATAATTTTCATCATGTGAACAGTCACGACCATGTTATGAAAAATTACACGAAAGCAATATTTCATCATAAATAATTGTTTACTTTAATGATTGCTCAAAATCATATTTTATTTGTCAGCATAAATATATATATACAAGACGCGAATTATTCACATATTTTTCATGAAAAATATATTTCACGTGAGCAAAACTCACGTAAAAAAAGAAAAAAAATTCGTGACCATGTCACGGTTTTGCAAAAAAATAAAAATAATAATCTTTTCCTTCTTGCGATCATTTTTCTTCGAAACGAAGGTTTATTTCGGTTTTGTGAAAAGTTCACATCTTTTAAGATAAAGTTTTGGCTTCCATTAAAGTTCAAAAAAACAAGATTTTATCATTAGACACGGGTCTATATATAAAAAAAATCTCTCATAAATCAGGAATTATTACTAGTTTCTTAAACTAACGACCGAACGAACATACGTTTTCTAAAACAAGGGTTTTCAATAAAACTCACACTCATATATACCCATGGGTATAATTTTAACATGATCAAAGCATGAAAAACTCATGAGATCAGCAAGAAAAAAAGAAAAAAAAAATCACGTACCTGGTCGGTGCCGGCCGGAATATGTCCGGACGGTGATCGGATTGTGGCTGCTCCGGCGGAAATTCTCTGCTGCCTTCCTCTACCCGGGCGTGAAGAAGATGAAGGGGTCAAGGTGGTGGTCGGTCATGGGAGAGAAATAAAAAAAAAGGGATTAATTCCCTTTTATATCAATTTCATTTCCAAAACCTAATTCCATAAGGATTTCCTTTTCGGGCCCGACCCGTGAATCCTAAACCAACCAAGATTCCACCATCAAATCAGCGGTTCTACACCAATTTATGCTCGTTGGATGACGCTCTATTATGCCACTGGGTTTTCATTCAATCCATGGTTTTCTCATTTAGTCAAAAATCCGGTAATATCTTATCTTACGACTAAGTTCAATTACTTATTTTGTCTGTAACTGGAAAATCACCATTCAGTGTTGACTAAGGAACATGACTGTCCCTCACTGAGCAGGGAACTTAATGTAGATGGTGGATTTTCGACAAGGGTTAAAATCGTAAAACCATAATTATACATGCTCCTGATCTGGCAATCAGATGAGTATTGAGGCCCATGTCTCTCATTAAAGCATGAATGCTCATGCCATAAAATCTCTGACCGAGAATTCTGTCTCTCAGAGTGTATGAAGGTGTGTAGTCTCTCAGCTGAGGCAACGGCACATCTCATGAATACTGAGCAGTTTCAGTAATTATTTCTATATAGAATCGAAAGATTGGACGACTCCTAGACAGCGTGCCTGCTAGTATAGAGCAATAATGTCTTCAGGATTCAACAAGGTTTTCCCTGACTATATAAGAGAAATATGACATTTCAACAAGCTCATATCTCTCAATTCTCAGATAATTAATGCTCCTAGACATCATGCCAGCTAGTATAGAGCCGTCAATTAATTATCTCTAATCGTTATCTGAATATTCAACAATATTCTATGATTTTTCGTAATATTTCGTCACTTAAATTTGTGGTTCTTCCCAGCGGAATTCGACGGGTTAGTGATAAATATTCAACATACGGGCATCTGAGCAGCACTCGAGTAAGCCCCGACCAAAATGGTGCAAGTGTACTCAGCAATAATGCACAAATTAGCACCTGAATGCACAAACGAGCATTCTAAAACACGAAGGAACGATGAATCTATGCAAAATAGGAAGAAAATAATAAATAATAAAATATTAATCGAGGCGCTGGGGTACTGGGCCCACCGTCCAGCTAGTCGTGCCGTGGCCAGTCCCACGTCCAATTTTATATTTTATCACATTTTTATTATTTTCCCTGATCTCATGAAAATCCCTTCATTTGAGCAAATCTGCTTCGTCTCAAGGAAACTCCCAAGTCTCATGGTGTTTCCTCGTATCAAAGAAATAATAATAAATTAGGAAAGGAGTCGTGGAACCAAGCTCACTAGACGTCCGCCCATGCCCTAGCCGTGGCCGGTCCCACACCTCATGGTTCCTTATTATTTTTATTATTTCCCTCATCCCATGAAAATTCCCTGATTTCATAATATTTCCCTAAACCCATGAAAAATAATATAAAATTAGGGAAGCTCGTGGGACCGGGCTCTAGCCGGCCGGTCATGCCCTAGCCGGCCCCACACGCCCCTTTGCTTTATTATTATTTTTTTATGTTTCCTCATCTTATGGAAACTCCCTGATTTCAACAAAATTCCCTGGTTTCAACAAACCTTTTTGATTTCATGATATTTCCCTAAAATCATGAAAAATTACATAAAATTGGGAAGAGTGTCTTGGGACCGTGCCCATTGGCCGGCCGGCCGTGCCCTGGCCATAGCTGGTCCCACACTTCATCACTTCCTATTTTATTATTATTATTATTTCCCTAATCTCATGGAAATTCCTTAATCTCATGAAATTCTTCAGTTTCATGGTATTTCCCTCACATCAGGGAAAATACACAAAAATTACATAAAATTGGGAAAAGTACTATGGGACCGAGCTTGCTAGCTGGCCGGCCATGCCCTAGCCGTGGCTGGTCCCACACCTTGCGATCTCATATTTTATTAATTATTTTTCATCATCTCATGAATTTTTCCTAGTTTCAGCAAAACCCTGGATCCTTCATATTTTCTCAAAATGTTGCTCAAACGCCCACCGGAAAATATCGAAACTCTCAGAACTGAGACACGGACCTTATGGTGACACGGGCATATCCCCTTGACCGACCAAGGCTGGCCCTAAGGCTTGCAAATAGCCGGTCCTGCATGTTTTAATAATTTTGACCTAATTTGCTCAATTGCGCATATTAGGTCCAAACTCTTTTCAAACAACTTGGAGTTTGCTTAAATGACCATCCACTGTTCCCATGAACACCAAGGTCCGGTCTCATGCTCTCTTGGTCGGTCCCTCATCTTTTCATAACTAGGTTTTACTACCTAACGCTCACACGAGCATTATTTAATAAATGATTAAACCAACATTTAATCATCTTTTCACCAACTGGTCTTCAGAGACTTTGGTATTTTGCTCACTTCAGCATCTGGGCGCTACATAGTCGATTCATCATCCCATGTATCCGGTCCCTCCTTCATTTCATAAATGATTTTCAATAAATTATCAATTAATCATCAATTGAATAATTGATCAAAATCAGGGTTTTGAGTTCAAGGTTCATAATTCCAGATTGAAACACTAAATTTTATGTTGATCCCATGATCAACACTCTAATTAATTATACTTGGTTTGGTCGCCAGTATTTTAATTTAATATTTATTTGATCATGCTACCAACACTTCATCAAATGAGCAACATTTGCTCAGACTAAGGAATATTGGTTCAACTATCAATATTCAACAATTCATCAAATGAGCAACATTTGCAAAGATGAACAATATTTGTTCGCAGTGAAGAATATTGGTTCAACTATCAGTATTCAATAATTCGAGCAACATTTGCTCAGACGAGCGATATTTTCTCAGTCCATGAATATTGGTTCAACTATCAATATTCAATAATTCATCAAATGAGCAACATTTGCTCAGACGAGCAATATTTGCTCAGTCCATGAATATTGGTTCAACTATCAATATTCAATATTTGTTCAGTCCATGAATATTGGTTCAACTATCAATATTCAATATTTGTTCAGTCCATGAATATTGATTATCAATATTCAACAATTTATCAAACGATCAACATTTGCTCATAGGAGCAATATTTGCTCACCTTGACAACCAACATAATTATACCTCTCTCTCAACAGACATGTTCAATTCATGAGTCTCAGAAAATTTGCAAAGTCACGTTCAACTCAGCGACACAAGGACTCATCGTCCCATAAAGTCAGCAATTGACTCCACAATCACGAGATGTCAATCGTGTCACATGGGGGGATATTAACTAGGGTTTTAGTCTGGCGGTCTACGATACGTGTGTTTATACACACGATGAGAATGTGGGCAAGTTGTGCAATCAGTTGGAGGAGTTAGCAAAGTAGTGGGTGGAAAGTTAACCAAGTCTCCGCACGATGAGCAACTGGTTTCAACACGATTTTCACTTCCCCACTCTTTGACTCCAGCAACTGTCACACTTCATGGGATCATGGTGTTTTCAATTCAGCAATATAAAGGCCTCTGAATCATGATTGAAAGGGACGACATTCGTCTAGACAAGTTCACACAGACTATCTTTCGTCTACACGAACTTATCGTCTGAGCAATCACTCTCAACTGAGTAAATTCAATCATTCAGAACCTTCTTACGCAGAATACACAACACATCTACAATATCGATCACCATTGATCTCACATATTTCTCAGCTTCCCTCCTGCAGATCATCCCATTCTCTCTTGTGACCGAATTGACTCTGGAACGTCCATTGTCTTGGTTTAGGCTGGAGTCCTACAGATTGATCTCTCGAACTTAAAGCACTCCCTTATTGAAGTGCATCTGTGTGAGGTTGAGCATTTTCTCGGTTCAAGGAGTCTCCTCCGCACGGTCATCTCCTCAATCCCGTAAAAACCAGCAAATCGTTTTTCCCCATCTACATATATGAAATAAAATCAGGCTTTTCTTAAATAGGAAAACAATTAACTAACAAGATTGTCACCTCAAATTTCGCATCCACTTCTCCAATATGTTTGCATCTTCTTCCAGGGAGAATTGATATCGAAATATCATTATGTTGTCATCCTTATGCAAAACAAAAGAATAACAAAAACTAACCTTTACCAGAGAAAGGTTGAAAACCGTTTTTTAACTATTGCAAGCAAAAGTTGAAAACCCGAAACACATATGCTTTTATGCCAAACCAAACGATTCAACATATTGTGACTTTTTTCACATATTTTTTCTATCAGAAACCCTCATGATCCTTTGATAAAGCCTACCAACATGGGGCTAGAACTTAATCCTGCTAAATCAAAAAGTCACCCAAACCATAAGGGTTCACAATATTATGGGATCGAATATCAAGGTTAGAAAACGAAATCAAACATCCCATAAACATACATAGCAATAAGATAAAGCATTCAAGCACAGGCTATGTAAATCAAAAACTATCACAAGAAAAATTGTAAATCAAATAATTTTATTTATAATAAGATAGTTTTATTCATAATATACCTAATACAATCATTGAAAGAAATAGAAAATTGATGTCTATTTTTTATTCGAACAAGAGTTTAAACTTATTCATCCTTGTTATCCTCTGTTTCCATGATTTCATCAAGGTTTTCTTCAAACATTTCAATATTGGTAGACTGAAACTATTCATTTGAAGATCACGAAAGTCTCTATAAGATGCCCAACAAACAACATGAAAAATGATTTCCTTTCGAGCAACAGAGGATAATTCCTTCAGAAGTTCTTTTCTTCATATCAGTTTAAGAACTCCTTCATATCAGTTTTAAGAACTCCTTCACATAGATTTCGAATCTTCCTTTATTAGAGGAATCCAAAACACTTTCCACTTCCTGGATACAATATTCTCCCAAAAATTCGATGTATGATCTCTTATTATCAGTGAAAAGGATTATATGAATTTGTTTAGTTAATAGGTCATGAAATCTACAAGAGTATATCAAATCAGATATAGCATTCTTTAGGTCTTTCATTGTTGAAAACCATGAAGAACCCGAATAAATATTGGGTTCTTATAAGAATTTACTTACTTATAAAAAGAAATTTTTATAAGGAGAATTTTCGGTAATCTTTCTCAAAAGGAAATAACTGGATTTACCCTTTTTAAACAAATTTTTATAACACAGGAGTGCTTGGGTGCAGAGAAATTTGTTCTTATGTAACAATGCACTATTTTTGACTGTTCTTTCTCTTCCATATCTTGAAATATGATATGTCATCATAATTGAAGAATGGTTCAGAGTCTGTTCCTTTTAAAGGATGAGAGACAAACCTTGTCCGTTTAAAATCATTTTTATTATGCTCCTTTCTAAATGATTTTGGTATATACTGGGTAACCTAGGAATCAACATAATAGTCTTTTACTCTGTTTGTTAAGATTCAGGGAAAAAGGTTTATTTTTCCCAACTCTCTTGATACAAATCGGAGAGTAATTTGCATTTTACGAATCTTGCACATCTTCTGAACATGTTTTTTACTACCACAAGAATAAAAACTTTTGATACTATAAGAGTTATAATGTTGGTTGTTACCTGTTTGTGTAAGATTGTTGAAAAATCCTTTGTTTCTCCCTCTTCTTCATGGCTTTGATTTCTTCCTTTCTTCATGAGTTTTCCTCTTCTGGTTTGAATTATCATCAATCATTTGTTTATCCCTACTGGTTTCTCCACTGCTATGTTGAGCATTTTCTTTTATAGAATCCTCTGTTTGAGTACACACAGATTTGACAATTTTTATTTCATTGTTAGGAACTGCAGTATTACTACCTTCATATCCTAGACCACGTGTGACACCATGACTTCTCCCTGTTTCCAACAAGGAAGCTAAGTTGTTTAAGCTCTCATTAAGTTTTTTCAACATAGAGATTTCCTGTTTTGATGAAATATTTTCATCAAGAGTAGAGTTAAGAGTTTCCTCTAAACATTTTATGTTGGAAAGAAGACGTTTTTCTTTTTCCTTGAAGCACTCTTGTTGAGAGTTCAATTTTACTTTAGATTCATCAAGCTCTTTTTCTAGAAGACACATCTTTTCTCGAGATTTTTCTAGATCTTTTTCACAAGCTTCTACATGATGATGTTCAATCTTTATCCCTTTTTCGTAGTCACAAACTTGTTGTGTGATTTCTTCTTTTAGCAATTTATGCTCTTCATAGAGATTTTCAAGCTTTAATGTTAAATCTCGTTCTCTTTCAAGTGTTGAAAGAAGTTCATTAGAGCAGAAAATAATTTTTTTACTCAATTCCTTTAGTTCAAAAGTTTTCACACTTGATCTTTCATTAGATATCTCAAGAATAGAACCCAAAAATGTTTCGTTAGAGATCTCATCAATTGAGCAACCTGAACTTGAAAAACAATCCCTTTTTGAGCACATATCTTGTAACACGTTAATTGAGCCTTTCTTTGGTTTTCGCTCTAGCTTAACTTTCCTTTGGCCATATCTTATAGGTTGGATCGCCCTAAACACAGATTGTTAGATTTTTTCGCGTTAGCCCGCTCTGATACCAATTGAAAAAATGAGGGTACCCAAATATACCTCAATCTAAAACTTTTCCACCTATAAGTCCTTTCTCCGAAAGTGATTGTCTATGGACTGAGTCGAGATAATACAACAAATCGGTTCACACTTCGTGTGATCGTCTATGGATACGAGATCGAGACAATACAACAACGAAGTATGTTTACTTGATAAAAGGTTCGGACTTAACCAAACACAATAGGATTGCTTATCAAGTAAATAGGAATTAACGTTTGTGTAATTTAATTTAAATTATAATAACAACAATTATAATTGCGGAAAATAAAAGTAAATGACACAGCAAGGTTTTGTTAACGAAGAAACCGCAAATGCAGAAAAACCCCGGGACCTTGTCCAGAATTGAATAATCTCAGGATTAAGCCACTATACAAAATCAAACCAACTTCGTATAGTTGAGACCAAGCAACTAAACCTATAGTTCACCTAGTTTCATCTGTATTCTCGCGCCTCCGACATGTAATAAGTCACGTACTTGGAACAATTCCTTTGTATTAGAGTATTGCTCGGTCGAACTCGCATGCGTTGCTATCTCAAGCATGTTTGTCAATGTTAGTGATCAAAACTATAAGTCTTGATTTCTAGCCTATTTATAGATGTCTCGGACTAGGACAAAGATAGTGTAGTTGATCTTAGATCTCTCAGCGTTCAACATTTGAAGACGAAGAACTACTAAGGGGAGCTTGTGGAACTTCATCAACAAAAGGTATGTGAATACTTAAACTCATTTATCACATGGAAAGTCTATTTATTCTCTATCTCCTATACTGAGACATAAGTCGTGTTACGATATAGTTTTCTATTATACACATTTGAGATTTCGAGCTGAGTTTATCTCGCTTATATATTTCTCGAAATATGTGTTGGCAAGCTCTCGCTTTAGCCATATTCATATTACTTTCGTCGACGAAAGTCCGAATAAGATTGTATGAAAATTGCCAAGTTACATCTAACATGGTTTGTGTAATACAATCATTTGGTGTTACCTTGGAATGTTTCATTCAATAACTTGAAAATCGCTTTGACGAAAAATAGTTTGTGAACAACAACTATATAACGTCCTCTAAGAAAGTTTCAATGATTGAAATTAAAATTGATGAGATAA
Organism: Papaver somniferum; assembly: GCF_003573695.1. Lineage (NCBI taxonomy): Eukaryota > Viridiplantae > Streptophyta > Magnoliopsida > Ranunculales > Papaveraceae > Papaver > Papaver somniferum. The sequence continues at coordinate 60,123,479 of NC_039368.1, read as the reverse complement.
CTATTCTTGGATATAAGCATATATAGTGTGTTCGCACAGTAGTATATAAATCCATAAACCGGGAACCAAGTATATGCATATGTGTGTATACAAAATTGGTGCAAGAGACATCATAAGTATGCGTACCTGTACGCATACTGGTAGAGGTTTTCAAACCGAAAATATCTGCTGTGTTTAGGAATTACAAAGTCCTAAACTAGTTACCTTAAGTATGCGTACCCGTACGCAAACTAGAGGAAGTTTTCGAACCGAAAATATCTGCTGGGTTTGGGAATTACAAACTCCTAAACTAGTCACCTTAAGTGCGCGTACCCGTACACATACTGGCGGAACTTTTCGAGCCGAGAATTTCTGCAGAGTTTGAAAACTTAACAAGCTCAAATCTGGTTGTTTAAGTATGCATACCCATACGCATACTTAAGCTGGTAATTTTGTTAAATCGGTCAGTTCATGAACTTAAACATTTAAATCTTAAGGAATGCAATCTTTGCAAACCGTGGTTATAATGTTCATGATTGATTCAAGTGAATCAAACCGATTTTATTTCAATTGTGTTCTTATATGCAATTGAACAACTCTTTAACTAGTTTCGTTTGAGTCATTTGAACTAGTTATGGATAAGATGAATAAGGTTAATATGAGAGTAACCATGTGGCTAACCTCGGTTAACTATTTGATGAGCCAACATGAGTGTAAACGTTTGGGTACGGTTCATAAACCTAAATGAGGGTACATTTCATTTGTGTGTAACAAGCTAAGCTTGATCTAACGGTTGAAAGATATTAGCTTGGTTGAATCAGGTTTTTCATCTAACGGTGATTATTGAATGCTTTGTTACCAAGGTAACTTGGATTGCAAACCCTGATTTGAAAACTATATAAAGGAGAACTCTAACAACTGGGAAACCTAATCCCCACACCTCCTGTGTGATACTAGTTGTATATAAGTCCGGTTTATCAATTGGTTCTTGTTCACCTTGATTTATCAAAAGAAGGAACAAAAACTCTTGGGTATTTCTGTGGGAGACAGATTAATTCATTCATATAGACTTTTCTGTGTGAGAGAGATTTGTTTATCAAGTATTCGACTTTGGGTCGTAGCACCTCTTGGTTGTGGGTGAGATCAGCTAAGGGAATCAAGTGCGTAGTATCCTGCTGGGATCAGAGACGTAAGGAGCGCAACTGTACCTTGAATCGGTGTGAGATTGATTAGGGTTCAACTACAGTCCAGTCCGAAGTTAATTTGTAGTAGGCTAGTGTCTGTAGCGGTTTAATAAAATGTGGTGTTCAAACTGGACTAGGTCCCTGGGTTTTTCTGCATTTGCGGTTTCTTCGTTAACAAAATTCTGGTGTCTGTGTTATTTATTTTCCGCATTATATTTTGTTATATAATTGAAATATCACAGGTTGTGCGTTAGATCAATCAATCAGAATATCCAACCTTTGGTTGTTGATTTACATTGATTGACACTTGGATATTGGTCTTTGGTACCATCCAAGTTATCTCTCTGGGATTTAATCAAGACTCGCAGATTTCCATTTGCTTGAGTTAGAATTAAATCTAGAGATAGAGATATTATATTCTTTGATATACTTTACTCTAGATTGAGTATGACTTTCTAGTTGATTCTCTAGAAAGTGTATTGGAGTAATTCATCTCAGATTGCCAAACGAATTGTTGGGTGTGGTTGTTAGACCCCCGCATTTTCAATTGGTATCAGAGCAGGCAAACACATTAAAGACCTCATAAGTATGTGTTTGTAGCGATTTGAGGATGGACGAAATCCTCTCTGATAAACGCATTGCCAGAAATAAAAATTATGTTTCCATAAAGTCTATTAAAGAGAAATATTTTTCGATCTCGATTATAGAAGAACCTTATGTTCCAAGGAAACAGACGTACATTGACATATGTTACCCTGACTACCTTATTAATGAGTCTGACTCAGAAGTTGAGAGGAATACATCCAAAGAGAATTCATCGATTCTAAAACTCCTTAGGATTGAGGATGATGATGTCAATAGGGTAAAACCAAAGTCAATGTTCTTATGAGTATGGTAAATAAGCATGACTCTCTTCTAAAGATCCTTCGAGAGGAAAACCTCAAAAAGGATGCTTTGTAAATAAAACAAAGTTTGAATAAACTCTCTGTTCAAGAACGTTCCAAAGAGTCCACCATGCCAATTGCGTCTGATTTTAACTGGAAAAACTTCTGGTTCGGAAGCAAAATTAAAATACCTTCCTATTAAGAAAGATGTGCCTGTGAGTTCATCTATTCAAGGAATGTCCACATCACATGTAAGGAAGAAGTCTCCCAACGAGGGTATTAAGACTGTTCCCTCTAACCACACCGGTGATCAGAAAGTATGTCTATTTTGTGATTCAAAAGGACATATTGAACAAAAGAGGAATTCCAGGTTGAATGACGATTCCATTGTTCATCTTCAACACACCTTAGATTTAATTCTCAAAGGTGTAACTGACATTCATATGTCTAAACCAATTGGTTTTAGTACTCACCCTGTGTATTGTACCAGGAAAGTCAGTTCGATACGTTCCTCAAATGTTCAAAAGAAAAACAGCCTTCCTAAACAATTGCGCCGAAGAAGAACTATGATTGTCCCATACTTGTTCAAAATTTATCTCTATTACGTTGATACGAATGTATTGATAAAAAATAGAATGAACTTTTGACTTACAAAAGTTAAAAGCCTTTTTGTCATTGTTTTGATAAAAGAAAGGATAAAACTTTTGTTTCACAAGGATTAAAGTTTGTTATATGTCATTATGCAAATAGTTCTGAAAGATAGAATGAATCCTTGTATATTCCGAAGTATTGGTCGATCTCCGATCCATATTTTTATGCACATACTGTGTTGCTCCGTAAGGTTACTGAAAAGGCGAGGGTACCCAAATATACCTCAAGCTAAAACTTTTCCTACCTATAAGTCCTTTCTCCAAAAGTGATTGTCTATAGACTGAGTCGAGACAATGCAACTAACCGGTTCACTCTATGGATACAAGATCGAGACAATACAACAACGAAGTATGTTTACTTGATAAAAGGTTCAGCTTTAACCAAACACAATAGGATTACTTATCAAGTAAATAGGAATTAACGTTTGTGTAATTTACTTTAAATTATAATAACAACAATTATAATTGCGAAAAATAAAAAGTAAATGACACAGCAAGATTTTGTTAACGAGGAAACCGCAAATGAAGAAAAACCCAGGGACCTTGTCCAGAATTGAATACTCTTAGGATTAAGCCGCTATACAAAATAAACCAACTTCGTATAGTTGAGACCAAGCAACTAAACCTACAATTCACCTAGTTCCGTCTGTATTCCCACGCCTTCAACTTATGAATAAGTCACGTACTTGGAACAATTCATTTGGTTCGTATTCCAAACAGTAAAGGAACAACAAATCTGTTTGGTAGCAACTCTCTTCAACCAAGTGATGTGAGTTCGACAAAGCCTCTTTATCTCATATAAACTCCTTCGTCAGGTTCTTAGATCTATCTTATTCTCAACTACCGAAGTAATTGTTAAGATTTTGCAATCAATACATTTAATCACAAATAACTGTAACTAATCGATCTAATCTATCACAAGGATAAACCGATTATAGTTGGATCCTCTATACCGAAACAAGTATTGTGGACACCAAAGATTATGAACCCCAAATCAGAAATCTTCAATATCTTCTTTGTCTTCAAATCTTCATAGATCTTCAATAAACAGCTGCACACAACAAATTGAATCTCTTGTGATCAATCACGCACATAATGGAGTCTGTTAACAATGGATTATCACAAGATCATCTTTAGAACTACAAACAGTCTAAAGATCCCTGTCGAAACTTCGATCTAGTTTGAGTGAATCTTATATCTGAAGAGAAGATTCTCAAGCATAAAAAAACTAGGTGCAATCAAAGTTCACCACCGTTAGTCAATCAAATCAATCGAAAACACAAGATAAACCGCAATTATCTAGTTTCCCACCAACGGTACTAATAGAGCTTCTCAATCCCAAAGAAGACTTTGAACTGAGCGGCCGTAAGAGATTTTGCCTAATTAGGTTACTCTCCTCTCCAAATAGGCGGCTTCACCAGTAACAACACAACCGAGGAAGTTTGTTGTCACGAAGGATTAGTTTGCTAGAAATGCAAACTTAACCTATTTATAGACAAGGAAGTTTGGACGCCAAGGAATTTCCAAAAACAAAAATATTCTCAAGATATGCAATAAAATCCAGATTCGATTTTCATAATTTCTGGAAATGCTCTGTCCAAAATAATGACCGAAAATCTCTTTGGAAAATCTCTAACTAGTAAATGCACATTACTAATTCTCATTTTCCTAAAATAAAATTAACAACCTTAATTAAAAAATTCTTAACTTATTTATGTTTCGATCTTGGGATTTTATTTCTTTAGCTATTAAGGAATAACTTTGAACAATTAAAGATAAACATTATTGCGCACGTGTTCAAAGTATGTCGACATCCTTACTTTGTAAGTCCTTTTTCATACTTACAATCTTGAAAACGATTTGCCACACTTCCAAACAAGTTTAGAATTTGTTCATCTGACTTTCAAGAACTACGTGATTGATTAAGAACACTCAATCATAAATCATGGGTTTAAGGGTTCTACCAAAACAAGTTTCGGTTGTACCTCCATGTGAGTACTGTGCATAGTGACACTAGCTTTCCAAAATTCGGTTAACGAGGTACTAGGATCGGTTCCCCACATATATATGGTATCTAACTGGTATGTGTTGCACATGTCCATAGGATCGGTTCCCCTTTTCCTAAAAACGTGTTGCACATGTCCATAGGATCGGTTCCCCTTTCTTCTATAAACTTGTTGCACCTCATACAAGGATCGATTCCCCTTTGTGATGTGTTGCACCTCTTACTAGGATCGGTTCCCCTTTACCCAAAGTTGGTCTTACACAAATCACAAAGTCGATCATACCATCTCAAGTGATTATTTAAGATCGGTTTTCACTAATAAAATTCATACCAATACATAAGTCAGGCCTTTGTGAATAGTTTTACCAAGAACACAAACAAGTCATGAGCGGTTATACTAATCACACATATTGGTTGTTCAAAAGATATGCAATGAATAACAATACCAATAACGCCTGGCGATTTCCATTTCGATTCACAAAACAAGTTCATGAATTTACTTCCTTAAAACACATGTAAAAACATTGTTTTGTAGGATGAAATCCTCACCTCATACCCATACATAATCACAATAGCATTTAAACGATTATGTCGATGTCTTATCTACAAGGTTTAATGGTTAAGCAATAAACCTCTATTGTATTCCTTAATATTATGTCTATCTAGAATTCATCTTCGCAGTTTTTTTTTCAATATGCACGACTTGAAAGATACATTTAGGGAATGAAAAAGTTCAAGTCAAATATCACTAACCTCAAGTGAAAGGATGATGTTTTCGTTGTAGCTCCTTACTTCTTCACTTCTTCAAGTCTTCGCAATACTTGTAATGTCTCATATCCTAATACTTTCAAGCTAACCTATACGAAGTTGACTCTAGTACATAATCAAGCGACTCTTTAAATGAGTTTTGATTCACTAAAATATGACAACCAAACTTGACATACCAACGCTTGGAGGGTTCAACCGAGCTATGCTCTAACAGTTCCTTATGTTTGAGCATGACCCACTAAGTTGATCATTCTCTTGTGGTTATTTTAGTTGTTTCTCCGTAAGTTCTCTTATGTCGAGCATGACCGATTGAAGTGATCACTTTCTTGTGGTTAATTTAGTTGTGTAATTCCGATTGAATTAATTATGAGTCTTCTTGTGATTAATTTAATTGTGTTGTTTCGATTGGATTAATCATGAATTTTTTTTGCGGATAATTCAATTGAATACTTTGGATTCAAATTCATGTTTTCATGTGATTTGATTTTTTCCAAAGAAATCCTTCTTTTCTTGTGAAAGTAAGGTCGCCTTTGTTGTTCTTTCGGGAATGACATTTTATGGGGGAGAGTTCTTTTGAACTTGTGCTTAATTACCATATATTTGTGGGGAGTGTGGCCGTGGAATATTTTAGGGGTTATCTTTTATCTTTATAAACTTCTTGATGAATGCATTTAGCTTAGGCTTTATGATTGCATCTAAATTGGTTGGTGTGTTAATACACCTCTGGTCTTGAAGTATCTCCGTGGAAATTTTATTAGGATCCCACTAATTTTCGTACCTTTGCCAATTTTATTGACAAAGAGGGGGAGAATTAATGTGTAGTTCATACTACAAATACATATGGTTTACGGATAATTATGTAAGGGGGAGTGGTTTTCATGTTGAGATAAAGTATTGACCAAGGGGGAGTGATACATATCACCATAGTATTGTTGTCAAAGTTGTGATACAATTGAACTTTGATGTTGTGTAATAATACTATGACACTGTATAACAATGATTGAGAGCATTTGTTTTCTCATTGTTATAGCTACGGATCCTCAACAACGATGATACTAAACTTACAAACTTTGGAATCATTGGAGTACTTGGAAGTGGCGAAGATTTCGAGTCTGTTGAAGATGCTAAGGAGATGAAGCATGTGGATGGAGCTTCAATTTCTATTTATTTTGTAATCCATATATATTGATAGTTTTATCACTAAAATTGAAAAAGGGGGAGATTGTTAGAGCATTGCTCGGTCGAACTCGCATGCGTTGCTATCTCAAGCATGTTTGTCAATGTTAGTGATCAAAACTATAAGTCTTGATTTCTAGCCTATTTATAGATGTCTCGGACTAGGAAATAGATAGTGTAGTTGAGCTTAGATAACTCAACGTTCATCATTTGAAGACGAAGAACTACTAAGGGGAGCTTGTGGAACTTCATCAACAAAAGGTATGTGGAGACTTAAACTCATCTATCACTTGGAAAGTCTATTTCTTCTCTATCTCCTATATTGAGACATAAGTCGTGTTACGGTATAGTTTTATATTATACACATTTGAGATTTCGAGCTGAGTTTATCTCGCTTATATATTTCTCGAAATATGTGTTGGCAAGCTTTTGGTTTAGCCATATTCATCTTACATTCGTTGACAAAAGTCCGAATAAGATCATATGAAAATTTCGAGTCACATCTAACATGGTTTGTGTGATACATCATTTGGTGTTGACTTGGAATGTTTCATTATGATAATTTCAATAACTTGAAAATCTCTTTGACGAAAAATAGTTTGTGAACAACAACTATATAACGTCCTCTAAGAAAGTTTCAATGATTGAAATTAAGAGTTGATGAGATAACCATTCTTGGATATAAGCATACATAGTGTGTTCTCACATTAGTATATAAATCCATAAACCGGGAACCAAGTGTGTGCATATGTGTGTATACAAAATTGGTGAAGGAGACAGCATAAGTATGCGTACCTGTACACATACTGGTAGAGGTTTTCAAACCAAAAATATCTATTGTGTTTAGGAATTACAAACTCCTAAACTAGTCACCTTAAGTATGCGTACCCCTACGCATGCTAGAGGAAGTTTGCGAACCGAAAGTATTTGCTGGGTTTGGGAATTACAAACTCCTAAACTAGTCACCTTAAGTGTGCATACACGTACGCATATTGGCGGAAGTTTTCGAACCGAGAATTTCTGCTGAGTTTGAAAACTTAACAAACTCCAATCCGGTTGCTTAATTACGCATACCCGTACGCATACTTAAGCTGGTTATTTTGTTAAATCGGTCAGTTCATGAACTTAATCATTTAAATCTTAAGGAATACAATCTTTGCAAACCGTGGCTATAATGTTCATGATTGATTCAAGTGAATCAAACCGATTTTATTTCAATTATGTTCTTATATGCAATTGAAAAACTCTTTAACTAGTTTCATTTGAGTCATTTGAACATGTTATGGATAAGATGAATAAGGTTAATATGAGAGTAACCATGTGGCTAACCTCGGTTAACTATTTGATGAGCCAACATGAGTGTACACTTTTGGGTACGGTTCATAAACCTAAATGAGGGTACATTTCATTTGTGTGTAACAAGCTAAGCTCGATCTAACGGTTGGAAGATATTATCTTGGTTGAATCGGGTTTTTCATCTAACGGTGATTATTGAATGCTTTGTTACCAAGGTAACTTGGATTGCAAACCCTGATTTGAAAACTATATAAAGGAGAACTCTAATAACTGGGAAACCTAATCCCCACACCTCCTTTGTGATACTAGTTGTATAGCTAGAGTCGATTCTCCTTTAACCTTAGGTTTCTTCTCGAGACCGCGTAGGTTAACGACTTGAAGACTTCATTGGGATTATGAAGCCAGACCGATACTACTTCTCTTGTAGTTGTGTGATCTGATCTTGCTGTTTCCATCGTACGAGTACAATTATAAAATTGGCTCGAGATTTATTTCTCCGATAGGCAATATAGAAAAGTAGTCACCAACAAACTTCGTCTCATCGTTTGTGATTCCACAATATCTAATTTCGCCATCATATGATTTAGTGTGAGATTGATTAGGGTTCAACTACAGTCCAGTCCGAAGTTAATTGGTAGTAGGCTAGTGTATGTAGCGGCTTAATACAGTGTGGTGTTCAACCTGGACTGGGTCCCGAGGTTTTTTTGCATTTGCGGTTTCTTCGTTAACAAAATTCTGGTGTCTGCGTTATTTCTCTTCCGCATTATATTTTGTTGTATAATTGAAATATCACAAGTTGTGTGTTAGATCAATCAATTATAATATCCAACCTTTGGTTGTTGATTTACATTGATTGACAATTGGATATTGATCTTTGGTACCATCCAAGTTATCTCTCTAGAAAGTGTATTGGAGTAAGTTCTATCGCATTCTTTGATTCAGATATTTTCAGTAATATCAATGCGATATTTATGTCTTCAATGTTCAATATACTTGATGATTTTAGTGTTGTCTCGCTAAAAACCTTTTCGAGTGACAAAACCTTTTGGAAAAAACTATTCTCGATCAAAGGGAAAAAGAGTACAACACAACTTCAATTTCGAGGTAAAATATATCGACATCATATCCTTGGATCATCCCCCTGATGTCGGCATCTCCCCCTGATTAGTTTCAGGGTTGTTCCAGACAGTTCCTTTAGTCATGTACTTTTCGAAACTGAATATCGGTAATGACTTAGAAAATAGTCTACCATATCCCCCTCTGATTACTTTCGTTGGCGAAGAGATTATCGTTCCTTCATAATCAACGGATTGCAGTTCCTTTAGCATTCCTTTTTATGTATTTGCAGGGATAAAACAAATTTATGTCAATGGTTACTTTTAAGTATATAATGACATTGCATTGGCGCTGAGCTATATCTAGCTAACAAATTCCCTGAGGATGCAAAATTTTATCGAGTACATTATTATACTAAGTAAAAAAATGCGTCTATTGTACTTAGATATGGGAATTTCATCACCCAACACATCTTCGTCATCTTCTTTTAGACGAAATGGTCACTTACTTACATTTGAACCTCGACTAATCATGGGAGTGCTACCAGGATGCATGTCTTTGTTAAATTTCCTGAAAACTTTAGACGTATGAAAACTGGTGGAATAATATACCACAAGCTCAATATTCAGTCGAGCGTTCCCCAGACTTTTCATCTCCAATTCGGATTTCAAATAGCTTTTAAGGTCTCTTATTACATCAAGAGTACCCATCATGTCTGTACGATCGACATAGATAGCTACAATTCTAAATCAGGAACTTTCTTGTGAATACACAAGGAAAAATACCTTACTTGTCTATCCCCTCCAAATCAAATAGTCACTTAAACACGTATACCACATCCGCCTGATTGGCTCAATCTATAAGTGAGCATTATATCTAACTGCAAACGCAGTATGTGGTTTAGAGTCACTTGATTTGGGAAACAAAAGTCTATCAAGTACTTTTGTAAATATCTGCTATCTCTTGATTCTTTCAGAGATATGTAACAACCATATGCTGCATTTCAAGTCCTTTTCAAATTACCAGGCTAACTAAGTAGAACGCTATAACATTTATTACAAGAGAACAATTCCAGGGCTTTGTGAGAGACCTCGTGCCACAAGGCGAGTCTTTATCCTGTAAGACTGTTTTCTTCTCATTATGATTTGTGACAAATAATCATGTATGTCCAATAGGCTTTACACTTGGTTGGTTAACACTACCACACCAAATACTTGTATATTTGTCAAAGAACTAATTTCTACCTGGATTGCGTAGGCCAAATATGCTATTTATTTGAAATTAATCAAAATAAAGCATGGTTCCATCTCATTGTGCTCTATTTCTGGAGCAACTATTTATGGATTGTATCATAATTATGCACGCATGATCCTTCCATTGACTCATATGCATTCTCATAATCTGCCGGGATTTCATTTAAAACTTCGGAGCGTCCTCCAGTTTGATTCATGGACATATTCAGAGACAATCTTATGAGATGATTTCTGATGATATAAATAAGTTGTGCCTTACTCACCCACTTACTTTCTAGGTGCGGATTGATCGAACCAAGTGGTCTCTTCAACTTCCTTTATGGATCCACGACCTCAACCATACTTCCACTGAGTGTAGTTGCAACACCTTAGTCTATGGTGTATATCCCTTATTGAGGATTTATAACTTTGCAGGTAGGTCTGCAGATGGTATGTGTGATCTCATCACTTTAGCAACATCAGTGTACATTCTGAAAATCGAATGTTCTTTATCATTTCACATTTACACTTATGGAGTACAAAAATCAATATGAGACACAGTGGGAATACACCACGACAATTCCTGTCGTTCCCTTAGAAAATACTTTTTGTTATCTCCCCTAACGACGGGAAGACTATCTCATTAAAGTGATAACCCGCAAATTTAGCGGTAAGAGATCTCCTGCCAAAAGTTTTAAAATGCGTATAATTGTTGGTAGCTCATTTCCAACATAACTGCTTAACAATTTTTGAAGAGCCATCATAGTACGATGTGGAGTCGTAATGGCACATATATAGTGCAATAAAAATGCGTAAGAATACGAATGTCAGGCTTAAATCCTTTTACCAACTGGTATGCAGAAAAGGTTGAGTAATATTGGGTTCTAAAAACGAATTAAGTAAGTTGCGTGTAATATTGCATATCCCCAAAGCAATAAAAGATAGGTTGGTATGCATAACCTATTCCTTAGGCACCATCTGTAGCCTTTGATGGTATCCTCTGCGAGACCATTGGGTATAAGATGCTCTATATTGATCCTATTAAACATGCAATATTCATCAAGTCCTTTTGGTGTAAATTCTCTAGCATTAATAAGGATGGTGAGCCTTTACATTTTGTATTGTATAATATGTGTTAGGAGTTTTTAAACGCAAATTTCTTGGGAACTATAACTAGTCCAAAATGTCAAAACATTCACCAGAGCCATAAGTCACTTTAATGGTCCGCATTCTGCATGAATATTTTTCTAAATTTCACCTTGTTATCTTTGTAATATGGATTGTTTACCATTTGCATCTTAGGATGGTCTCGATCCTGTTTTACTGAAGACTTTGTGAAATGAGTGATATGCTCTCTTATTAAAAGCATAATGGGAAGGGGGGTTGTGCGTCTAGTTCTTTAGAGAACACTTATTGAGAGATATGTCATCATTTCGTATTCTGTCAATCTTTTTCCCATTTTTGTTCACTCAAATAAAGTGATGTTCGTATGAGTCCTTTCAAAACGATCATCATGTCATAACCAATGTTACTTTATGGTTATTCCTAAAGCCTGTATGAGTCAATTCCAAACATTTCATAGTCAGAGTTAATATGGATTCAATAATCCAAATACTAGTGATTTACATTTCACTAAATTGACTCATAAATTTCTCTAAGAATATGCTTCCTTCCACATTCATTAAAGGTTATAAAACATGCAATCAATTACATTCTCCTCACTGTGAGTTTCCATATGATATCCACTTGCATGGATTTTTTTGGAATTTAACAAGGTGTGATTAGCTCTCAATATATATAGATCTTTTGTGACGTCTTTGTTTAATCTTGAAAATACATTTTGAGTAGTGCTGCGCTCGATGATCCAATCCTTGTAGTCACATTATAAGGAAATAGTTCAACAACTAGTTTAAATTCCTTAAGCTAGTGGAAGAAAAACAACCATGAGTTAGACATTTGGGTCTTGAGAGTTTTAATAAGTGGTGTGGCCTTATTACGTAATAAAAGTGGGATTCAACTCAAGTACTTTAGAGTGGATATATATTACGTTTCACCCTATATATCTCAAGTGCTTTAGAGAATTTATGTCTTGTGTTTTCATTCCATAGGTGCAGATATTAGATCTAGTTCCACTGAATAAGATAGTCAATTGGCCCGACAAAGTTCTTGTTGCCATTAAAGTTGATGTGAAAATTGGTTGCTACTATGATACACACATTACATTATATATATCAACACTTATGACCAGGTGCATTTCCAACTCTTTCATTTATGATGGGAGCTAGAACCACATCTTAGCTTCATCCCGTATTCAGTTGATACATGTACTTTGGTGTCATTACTAGGGGGGATACATCTTTGTCGTCTCATGATATATATATGTCCCTTTTCACATGCTTTAAATGAGTCGGTACGTCTAACTCTTATTACCTCGGGATTCTTTCCGTTTTCAATTTTTGCTACATTTTGCTTAATTTGAGAAATTTCTTTATCTCAACAGGCCAAGATAATCTCACTACACATGTCAACCACTTCCTTCAGGTTGAATATATTACTAAAATAGTTCTCTTGTTGTCATACTTCAACATATACCGGTTTGTTAGTATCGTGGATGAAGTAAAGAAATGGATTTTTTTTTTACTCATATCATCTTTTGTGAGTTCTTCCACAAAAAAAATGGAATACATGTGATTTTATTTGCAACGTACCTTTTGAAAATACCGACTCTTTAATAGTCGAGCAAGTGGATTACATTCCACGGAACATTCAAATTTGGGGAAACAATATCAAGTACGCAATAACGGTCCAAGTACTTATAAACCCCAAATAAATAAATTTGAATCGAGTTGGTACAACCAAAATTGAACAAAAGACATCATTCAACTATAGCCCATATCATATTCAAGAGAACAAAAAAGCATTAATTAAGACCAAAATTCTTGATGATCGAGATCAACAATCATAATTTAAATTGACTGTTTATATGCCGTGGACTTATCTTAGGACAAAAATAATCAAAACTAAGCATGTTATATAAAAAAAAATCCTAGCAAATATTCAATGTAAAAACCCATGTTGTAGTTACATACCTCATACTTTGGTTCCTACTATGTATATACGGAACCGGAACATTTTTGGTACCGCGCTCCCCGAAAACAGAACATAACAGGCCAGGCCGCAACTGGAACTTGGGTCGGAACAGGACAGGACATGACATGATGGACCGGGTTGACCTGAACCAGACCAGGTTAGACTGGACCAGACCAAGTTTGAACGAATCGTACAACTGGGTCGGAACAGTTCAGAATCGGACAACTTGGTCGGACAGTTCAGAATCAGACAGATGGGTCGAAAACGTTCAGAATCAGACAAAACGGTTGGAAACGCTCAGAATCAGACTAATGTGTCAGAAACGTTCAGAATCGGACAGATGGGATCCGGGACTGGATTTCTTTCTCTTCTCCGTGAACATGAACAGACATGAGATTCTTCATCGTCCTTTACGGAAACTACAAATGTCCATTCCCAAATCTCAATAAATTTTCACGCTCAATCAACTTTCACCCCCATAAAACGTGATCAATTTGTATTTATATAAAAATTATAAAACATGATGATCACAATTATAATATAAGGCAGTACCCAAAAATGATATCAAAAGTAGGGGAAGAAGGAAAAAAATAAAAAAATAAATATATATATATATATATATATATGACAAAACAAATCCAACTTATCTGATTCGATTCCAGCGATTTTAAAATTAGCTTGATGATAATTACATAAATGCATTGATGTAAATCATCCATGTGGAGGAAAAAAAAATCTACCAAATCCAATCTAGCTCTGTGGTATAGCATCGTGCATGATAACATGTTTTAGGAGAATTATAGATGAAACAGAGAAAGATAAGAGGAAGGAGAAGAACAATCTTCTTAGGAGATTAGAATGGAAGCCTTATATAGTATCCTTTATATACAACCCTAATTATCTAGTTGGACTGCACATCCATGGGCCGTAGGCCCTGTAACACCTTTAACATTATTTTACTAATTAAAAATTCTTTATAAACGGTAGAGTGCGGTTACCGTAAAACCGTACACATCGAGTTGGAGCCCCCACCGCCCAAATTTACCCTCTTACTAGTTTTTGATGGGACGGGACCCACTCCATGTGTTCGTGATTTTGGATACTCCCACCGGACGGTCCGTAAAGAATCATTGTTTACTAATAGAGGCGCCTGTAAGTTGTACTTTGCATTACAAGGAAATACCAATTGGTCCTAAGAATAATATATTAGAGAGAGTCTAGTCCAATTGACCTAGTCAATTGTCTGTTTGGTCCTATTTGGTAATATAAATTATAGTTTAGTCCTAGGGTGATGTCATGGATGATGTAAATGTCATCTTGTAGTGGCAGAAATACCCTTTTGGGACCATTACATCATCCATGACGTCACCATATGATATATATAGTCAATTATCAAGAGAGAATATATTATTTTCAGATTTATTTTCTCTCACCTCCATATTTTCAGATCTACTTTCTCTCTCCTCTTTTTTCTTCTCCTGCTGCTGCATAAACAATGAAGATTGTGTGAGTTCTAGGGTTTTGATTTTGCAGAGATGATGAATACGATTTGTAGATATGATAAACGTCATGAGTATATCAAGATGATGAACAAGACGACGATTTTTTGACAAAGATTTTGTGTTTTCTCCCTGTTTTGATGCTGTTTGTGGTTGAAGATGATGATGAACACGATGAAGATGATGAAAACGATGAAGATTTATGTTCTTCTTCTTCACTGCTGCTGCTACCGTTGAAGATGATGAATTTGATGAAGTTCATTCTTGAAATGAACTCTGTTTTTCTCCCTGTTTTGATGTTGTTGTGGTTGAAGATGATGATGAACACGATGAAGATGATGAAAACGACGAAGATTTATGTTCTTCTTCATCACTGCTGCTGAAACTGTTGAAAATGATGAATTTGATGAACTTCATTATAGAAATTAACTCTGTTTTCTTTAGAAGATGATGATGCAAACGAATGAAGATGATGAAGATCTTGATCTTGATGATAAAGATCTTGTTATTGACGATGATAAAGATGATGATGATTTTGATGTTGATGTTGAAGATCTTGATTTTGTTGTTGAAGATCTTTGAAACTGATGTTTGCTGCTCGTGTTAAAGATGAATTTCTGCTGTTGTTGAAGACGATGATGTTTTGCTGTTGCTGTTGAAGACGAAGAAGAAGATGAAATTGATGATGCTGGAGTTCATCTTTACGAATGAACTCTATTTTTATCAGGAGTTCATATCTGGAATGAACTCTGGTTTATGTAGGTTTTTATCAGCAGTTCATTCTGATGAATGAACTCTGGTTTGTATAGGTTTTTATCAGGAGTTCATTTCTGGAATGAACTCTGGTTTATATGGATTTTTATCAGGAGTTCATTTCTGGAATGAACTCTGTTTTTTTTAGGTTTTTATATGGAGTTCATTTCTGGAATGAACTCTGTTTTTTTAGCTTTTTATATGGAGTTCATTTCTGGAATGAACTCTGTTTTTTTAGCTTTTTATATGGAGTTCATTTCTGGAATGAACTCTGTTTTTTTAGGTGATTTCTGGAAAAAAATAAGTAGAAATTAACTGGAGTTCATTTTGAAGAATGAACTGCTACAAAAAAACGGAAGGGTATTTTTGTCAAGTTAAATATTTTTAAATAATTATGGACCAAACAGTAAAGGCGTTTAGCCAAAGGACTAAACAGACATGGACCCACCTAAAAAAGGACCAAACGATATTTTTCCCCTTTGCATTACCAGGCAAGACAAAAAAGAGTATTTTAGTTTCAACGTTTTCGGGACATATTGAATTCTAAACCAACCAACATGCCTCTCTCAGTTTTCTGATTCTTAGCCGAAAATTTAGAATTCCCTAGTCCTTTCGACCATTCATCATGTTATTTGGCTCGTGAGTCAAAGAGGCTATTAATGCCTGTGAAAAGACAAGTGAATATCTTTACTATGAAGGTGCCTACTGTATAATTCCGACCTTTGGTCTCTATGAACTATAGAAATCTGTAGGTACACATTTCATCTTCCGCCATGTGCCCACAAAGACACACGTGGAGGACATGCGACTAAGGGCATCAAGGTATGATATCACGCGTGGACAGCCAAGAGTCACTTTATCCTATCCCTAGAAAGATCTGAGATCTATGGCTGGGGATAGTCAGACTGACGCAGACAAGACAGGGGCAGAGGACAGTTGTCTACCGCGGACAGACATCTCAACTACCCGCATTAAATACCCTCAAACAACATACGTGTCAGTCATCCTGTATTGGAAGCGCAGATAATACTGCGTATCCAGACAGAACACGCAGATACAACCGAGAACACGAAGACTTCTGCGTGAGTGGAACAAAACACAAGAGGATAAGGTTATAACGGGCTTCAGAAGTGGACCCCACGTAACCTCCCTATAAATACCCCTCTCTCCCAAGTGAAGAGAGAGGCCGAAAAACATTGAGAGGAGAATAGGAGAGAGACAAAGAGATAGAGAAAGTGTAAGTGAAGTTCCTCCTGCTACGCAGGCTTATATTGGTCTCAAAGTCATTCGACTATTTCTGTAACCTTCATACATATAATGAAAAACCCAAACCCATAGACAGAGATCTGAGTGATGAATCATATAAGTTAATCGTTTCATCTATATTCATGCATTTACACTTTATATGTTCAATTCGATACTTATGGTATATCATGTTCGTACATTTTATATTTCATCCACTATTTATCTTATTGTATGAGCCAAGAACAATGATTGTAGTTGATGAGACGAGGAAGAGTATTAGAACTCTGAGTCAAGGATTCGTCATAACCTATCCATTCCCCTCAGGCGCAGCTTATTTACTGTATTGTCATGAGTCTGCGCGCATTATTTGTGAATACTCAGATGACACCAGATCTTTGTGTTCACAATCTGGCGCTAGAAACAGGGATCTTCATCCCGGTAAAAGATTTATCTTCTCTTGTGACTTGTTTCAGGCTTCGTTTTCTGAAAATAACGATGTATGGAACACTACGGTTTTTTCCGTTCATGACTTCAAAAACCAAAATTATGAACAGATCCGCGTTTATCTAAGTAGATCTGATTCTTCATGCATTTTCTAAGTTTTCACGTCTTTGAAAATCAAAATTATGAACAGATCCGCGTTTATCTAAGTAGATCTGATTCTTCATGCATTTTCTAAGTTCTCACGTCTTTGAAAACCAAAATTATGAACAGATCCGCGTTTATCTAAGTAGATCTGATTCTTCATGCATTTTCTAAGTTTTCACGTCTTTGAAAATCAAAATTATGAACAAATCCGCGTTTATCTAAGTAGATCTAATTCTTCATGCATTTTCTAAGTTCTCACGTCTTTGAAAATCAAAATTATGAACAGATCCGCGTTTATCTAAGTAGATCTGATTCTTCATGCATTTTCTAAGTTTTTAGGTCTTTGAAAATCAAAACTTCGAACAGATCTGCGGTCATCTAAACAGATGGACGCCTTAAGTATTTTCAAGATTTTACACCTTTGAGGACTCAAAACGCTAATAGATATCACGTGGGGCCCATTGTCTTCGTGATTTTTTCTCTCTCTTTCAGGAAAATATTAAAAGATGGAGAGAAGCAAAGATGTCGGGAAGGCTAAATCTCCTTCAAAAGAGATGCCAAGGACAACCCCAGTGGTAACTAGGAGTAAGCAGAGAGGTGAAAAGCTAAAGGCAGCGGATATGGCGCAGAATAATGCAGAAAGCATGGCCCCCATCAATGCCAACATCATCGCAGCAAACGCAGTAAATGCCGCGGCAGCCAAAGCAGGAGCTTCAAGAGCTGGCGGATCCAAAGTTGGAGCTCCCAGAGTAACCAATGCTCAACTACAGGAACATCAGGAAGTCGTGGCAGAGTCAGGAATACAACAACCCCTCTATGGGATGCCCTTAACCAACGAACAGAACATACCCTTTCCATCCAAGCAACCGCTTCTAATAGCATGCCAACCCTCACAACAACCGTCGAGGTCCCAAGGTGCACAGTTAGACCCACCAGAACCAGTAATACAGATCGTGGATGAGGAACAAACCATAGCCGCTGATGAGCAATTGCGGGCAGGAACACCAAATCAAGGGTCAAATCATTCCGCTCAGATGATGGCCGAGCTGACAGAATTAAGGAAGAACCAGAAGGCATACGCAGATGCTGTGGCGATATTAGCACAAGAGAACCAAACACTAAAGGAAAGAATCATTCATAGCGCAGAGGTAGGAAACCAACGCGACGAAGCCAACTCCAAGGCTGTAGCACCTAATCAAGATAAAAGAATGGTGATCGCAAACAACCCACTTAAATTGAATCAAAGATCAGACCCTGATAGAATCCCGACAACTCAGACTACTACGACGGTACCACCTTCCCACGAGCAAAATCTACCATTCATGAGGAACACCAGATCGCAATGGAAAGTCTGCGTGCTGAGATTCTGGCAGAAATCAAGGAGCTAAAGACTAGGCAGGGAAGCGGAAGGCTAGAGCAAGTGATGAAGGAAGCAAACACTACCCCACTGACACCACACTTGGCCAGGGCTTCCATACCGCAGAAGTGTTCGGTTCCTGCTTTCGATTGCTATGACAGATCAACTGATCCTGCGGATCATCTTCGATATTATAATCGATTGATGGCCCGTTGGGATAACGAAGACTCCATACTGTGCAGATACTTCCCATCAAACTCCATCGACTCCTACGACCAACTCACCAAAAAATTTCTAGCAACATACATGTACAACAAGGTTGTCAATACCGGCATGGACAAACTATTCTCGCTGGAGATGAAATACAAAGAGACCATCAGAGAATATACTAATAGATGGCACAAGATTTTCCAAGCTATTGGCAACGTAGATCCCGTGGTTAGTATCAACTTCTACAAATGGGGGATGGACAGGATGAGTCCTTTATTTGTCGAGATCCACGGAACCATCCCTACCACTGAAGCAGATCTCCGGATAATCATAGAAAAGCATGCAAGGTTAGAAGAAATTCAGCGTGAAAATCCCAGAGCTCATACTCAACGTCCCACACGCACAAATTCCGTGGATCAAGGCAGCGGGTCCAAAAGAGGAATCACAGAAGAACGTCCCAACGAAGAAAGAAAAGAACGAAGGGATGATAGACGAAGAGGTGATCGAAAATTTGAAGATCAAATCTATACCAAGATGAATACCAGTTATTTGCGCATCCTGAGAGAGATCAAAGGGAGGGAGAACTTCGATTGGCCATGGTCCAAGGGAAATCAGCCTCCTAGATCAGAAAAATCCAAGGAATACTGTGAATACCACTGTTTCAACGGTCATCAAACAGAAAAGTGCAAAAATCTCAAGATAATGATTCAAAACTAATCGACGCAGGAGACCTGAAGCAATATATACAGAAGATTGATAACGAAGATAGAACCAAGAGAGGCAAGCAAGTTCGATTACCAGAAGGCAACCGCACCCTCAACACGATTTCATGTTCAGAGATTCAAGGACCATCCCTAACCGCCCAGATTGGGAAGAGATTGAGAAAACAATTCGAAGATTATTGTGAGATTTATAAGATCGATGGGAAAGAGGTAAACGAGCACGAACAATGGATGGACGCGCCCATGACTTTCGATGCAGACGATGTGGAAGAAGACATGGAAGATCATAATGATCCTCTAGTCCTCACACTCCCAATAGCAGGGTGCAATGTCAAGAAAATTCTCATCGATGGTGGAAGCTCAGTCAACGTCCTGTTCTATGACACGTTCAAACGTATGGAACTCAACGACGAGCAACTGCTGTCATCTTACTACACCATCTACGGATTCAACGGCGCAACTACAAAGCCCCTAGGGGACATTGTCTTACAAGTAGACGCAGGGCCCATGAAAGTGGACACTCGATTCAGCGTCGTAGATGCACCTTCACCTTACAACGCCATCATCGGAAGAAGATGGGTTCACAAGCTCAAGGGAGTAGCGGCAACCTACCATCAATATCTCATATTCCCAACACCCCAGGGAGTCATGGAAATTAAAGGAGACCAAGTAACTGCGCGGGAATGTCAGACCTTACAGAATCAGATCAACAATGAGCGGGAAGAAAAGCACCAGTCCCGACGAGCCAAAAATAAGGAGATAACCATAGATACATATCTGTAAGAAATCTCCGGAAAAAGCCTTCTGAACGTAAGCACCACTGGCATCACAGAAGCAAGCACCTCCGCGACAAAAGAAGACGGAGAGCCCACCAAATAGCAATCAAAGAATGTTCCTCTCTTGGGGGGACCAAAACCCACGTTTACACCTGTCGAAGCAGCTAAAGAAGTCAACATAGGTACTGAGGGAAACCCGAAGATTATCATAATAGGCACCTTGATGGATGAAGAAAGAGAAGCCACGCTAATCAAACTTCTAAAGGAATACGCGAACGTCTTTGCTTGGAAATTGGGGGACATGCCGGGAATTGACCCAAAGTTAGTTCATCACGAACTTTGAATAAAACCAGGTATCCCCCCCCTTTTAGGCAGAAGGTGCGCAAAGTAGCTCCAGAATACCATCGAGTAGTTGAAGTGGAACTCCGCAAACTACTGGACGCAGGATTCATCAAAGAAGTCAAGTACCCAACATGGATCTCCAACATGGTCATCGTACCGAAGAAAAATGGCGGAGTAAGGATATGCATCGACTTCACCAACCTCAATAAGGCTTGCCCTAAAGATAGCTATCCACTGCCAAGCATTGACCAACTTTTCGAGGCAGTTGAAGGATACGAAGAAATGTCATTTATGGATGGATACTCTGGATACAATCAATTATTCCTAGCAGAAGAAGATCAACAACATACAACATTCTATATACCACACGACCTCTATTTCTATGTAAGAATGCCCTTTGGAATGCGAAACGCAGGGGGAACCTACCAAAGAATGGTGGATGCAATTTTCAAACCATGGATTGGAAGTACGCTGGAAGTATATGTGGATGATATGCTCGTTAAAAGCAAGCTGCGCAAAGATCATCACCAAGACCTAAAAGATATTTTCCAAGCAATGAGAGTGCACAACATGAAGGTAAACCTAGAGAAGTGCACTTTTGGTGTCACTTCCGGAAAGTTCCTCGGATATTTGGTGACGAAGAGGGGCATTGAAGTCGATCCCGCTAAAATTGAAGCCATCATAAGAATGCCATCCCCAAAGAATTTAAAAGAGGTTCAGAAACTCAATGGTTCGATGGCTGCGCTGGGGAGGTTCATATCCAGGTCCTCGGATAGATGTAGGCACTTTTTTAACATTCTCAAAAAAAGAAGCAAATTCGAATGGACGGCAGAGTGCGAGGAAGCTTTTCGAAATATCAAAGAATACCTGGCTGAGATCCCTATATTACAAAAACCAGACCCTGATGAAGTGTTGGCACTATACATAGCAGTAACAGAAGATGCAGTCAGCGCAGTATTGGTTAAAACCAACACGAAGATAGAGCATCCCATCTATTACATCAGCAAGACTCTGAACGCAGCAGAAAGGAACTACACGAAGATCGAGCATCTCATCTTGGCATTAGTATGGACAACCCTAAAACTCAGAACTTACTTTTTGACTCACTACGTCCGCGTCCCATGCAAAGCTCCGCTAGAAGCAGTCCTCAAAAACGCAGGAAAAGTAGGCAGAATTTCAAAATGGAATACTCACCTAGATCAATTCAATATCATCCATGAGCTACAACACTCTCAGAAGTCACAAGTATTAACAGATTTCCTAGCAGACTTACCATTGGATAACTGCGAAGAAGTCATCATCGAAGGACGAAAGGCAGCAGGACTACCAGAAATGGACGAAGGTAAAGACCCTATAGACATCTTGGAACCAAAAAATCCTAGGCAATGGGAAGTCTTCGTATATGGGTCGAAAAATAAAGAAGGGGCGGGGATAAGCATCGTAATCACCACCCTAATAGGAGACATGATCATACATGCTTTCAGGTTAGAATTCAAGGGGCATACCAACAACATAGTTGAATATGAAGCAGTGGTGCATGCCCTTCAGTTGATAATACAAATGGGCATAACTGACGTGTGTCTGACAAGCGATTCACAGCTGGTCCTCCGACAAATAGGGTTGCAATATAATTTTTATGACAAAACATTGTCAGCATACATGGAATTGGTGCAAACACTGGCATCACAAATCCAAAACATCAAATTCCGACACCTGGCAAGGAAGGAACTCAGGCACGCGGATGTCCTGGCCTACATATCATCGATGCTCAGAAATGAGGACGTCAAAGCAATCAAAGTAACCAGGATTTACGAGCCTTTAATTGATATTCAAGAACTCTGCGCTGCACAGCAGAGGAACCACGCAGAAGAAGATATTGCAGATGATGACGTGGGAGAATTCATCGCGGATGATTTCCAAGAAGACGACATCATGGCTAAGGCAGATCAAGATGAAGACTTCAGCAAAGAAGAAGATTGGAGATCTGAGATTCATCTTTTCCTAAAAGAAAGAATACTACCCTCGGATCTAAAGCAAGCTAGAAAAATACAGTCAAAGGCAGGAAGATATGATCTGAGAAAAGAAATTTTGTACAAAAAATCTTTTCTCGGACCATTATTACGTTGCCTATCCAGATCCGAAGCACATTTGATTTTGAAAGACATACACCGCGGTGACGCAGGCAATCACAGCGGAATGAGATCCCTAGCAGATAAGGCAAAAACTCAAGGATATTACTGGCCAATAATGATACGAGACGCTGCAAGAATGCCACGAAGATGCGAAGAATGCCAGTGTTTCGCCAAAAAAATCCACGCACCCGCAACAATGTTGAACCCAGTAGACAGCCCTTGGCCATTCTCAAAATGGGGCATAGACATCGTGGGTCCCTTAATCGAAGGATCAGGGAAGAGAAGATTTTTGATAGTGGCCACAGAGTATTTCAGCAAATGGGTAGAGGCTAAAGCCCTGGCAAGGATCCGAGACGCAGATGTCTTCACATTCATTTTTCAAAACATAATTTGCAGGTTTGGCATACCAGCTGAGATTGTATCTGACAATGGCAAGCAATTCCAGGGAAAAAACATCGACTTACTCTTCGATACTTTCAAAATTCGAAAGAACAAGTCAACACCAATTTACCCTCAAAGCAATGGTCAGGCAGAAGCCACAAACAAAACCCTCGCACTCATCCTCAAAAAGCAGTTGGACGAATACAAGAAGCGTTGGTGTGAGCAACTACATACAACGTTTTGTGGGCTTATAGGACAACTCGAAGATCAGCCACGGGAGAATCCCCATTCTTACTCACCTATGGAGCCGAAGCTATTATCCCAACAGAAATAATCATGCCAACTACGAAGACTGAAGCATGGGAGAAGAACCTCACAGCGGACATGATGTTGGAAAGGTTGGATGATCTAGAAGAGAGGAGGGAGGCAGCACTACAAAAAATGGAAAACTATCAAAGGAAACTAGCAAGGGAGTATAATAAGAGGGTTAAGCTTAGAAATTTCGTAGAAGGGCAGTATGTGCTGAGGACCATTCCCCAATACCAACGAGAAAAGAAGTGGGGAAAATTAGCACCAACATGGGGGGGACCCTTCGTCATACATGATGTTGCAGGAAATGGGTCTTATTATCTGCGCAACCTAAAAGGGGAGATCCTCAAACACCCATGGAATGCAAAATATCTCAAGCCATACTACCCGTAGAGGGAACGCAGACCTGCATCTGCGTGAAGAGCGCCAGAAGAAGAAAACGACGCTTGCGATCGACATGTTTCTATCTCTGAGAGAGGAATAGCAAACCTCAACCTATCAATCAAGCAAACTTTTGGCAAAAAATAGTCACAATACATGGAGCAACATAGTAACAAGACGACTGCGTGTAAATATAACACCTCACGAGAACCCTACACCTGTAAATACAGCCTCCGCGTCAATACTTCATCCTCCTGTTTTTTACTATTTACTACCTCAGAGGTTCCATCAATGGAATTCTTCTAAATGTAACTCAACAAACTGAATAGACACTTTAACCCTCTTTCACCCGTGGACGTAGACACTCTGCTGTCGAACCACGTAAACACTGTGTTAATTGTTGTTCTATTTTACTTGGGGAAAGTAGTCACCTACAATCTCTCGGGACTCCCCTATCAGCGTCTATAAGTGTAGGACCATGGGGAAGGCATCCAGCAGAAAGAGATACCCAACCAATCTTATGGCAGCGGGTTGACGGAATGAACGTACATTCCAAACAACTCATATCCTAGAACGCTGCCCCGACCCCCACCGTCTGGGAATCCTCTGGCCCAGGATTAGCCAGCGGGGTGACAGGTCTCAAGACGTTCACGAAGATACACATATCTTCGGGTTCGCACTCAAACACTTCGCTATCCCTGATTACATTCAGTTATATTCCAAATTAACCATAACAATTTAAAAAAAAAAGTCGGACAACACAGATAAAATTAAAACAATGATCAATTCATTAAAAGTTGATTACAGGCTTGGCAATGATACGCGGAAACAAGAAAATACAAAAGGAATCTCACGAAGCCTCATAATCAACAAAGATCAACTCTCTACAAAATCTACTTGGATGGTTCAACCCCACCAGCAGGTTTAGCAATCTTCCCCTTCTGCGTTGAAGGTACGCTCCCACCCGAGGAAGGCCCTGAAGAACCAGATGTAGGGGCGGGGTTTCTCACGGCGCGGATAGCTCTTGATAAGGCCATGCTCGGTCTTAAGATCATACTCGATGCTATCCAGAATTTTGTTAGTCTCTTCCACTAGTTGACACCGAGCCTTGTACGCAATAACAGTATTCATCATCTCAGCCTTTGACAACAACGAGGAAAGGCGACTCACTTCCTTCGAAGCGGCTTGGGCAGCCTCGTCCCTTGCTGTAGCTAAACCTTTGTGATAATTAATCTGGCTTTCCTGATGCACTAATTGAGATTGAGCCTCCGCAAGCTCTTCATTTGCAGTGCGAAGCTGTCCCTGGAGCTCTGCAAGGAAAAGAAAAATGCAGATGGTTAGGTCCAGGAAATTACAGAATCACACTCGATAATATAAGCATATACCTTCGACTCTCGCCGAAGCTATTTCATATTCGTTAACAACAGCATCACGGGCTTCATCAAGAAAATCATACTCATCTGACAACTTCTTATAATCCGCTTGAAGGGTTGAAAGGGCGTACTGACTCGCATCTAATTCTACCTGTTTCATTGAATCCAAGTGACGAAGATGGTTGACCTCATTGTTTAAACCCTCCAGACCCTTGTTGAGCCGATACATATTTACTTCAAGATTTCTCTCAGACTCAGCTTGGCGTACCACATCAGCCCTAGACGCAGCTAAAGCTTTGCTAAGAGCACCAGCCTCAGCCCTAGCGTCATCTCTCTCCCTAGCAAGACGCTGAATGTAATCTTTAACATCAGAAGACTGAGAAGAACGAGCTTGACGCAATTCTTCTTCCAAGAGATTGATTTTAGCTTCCAATGATGAGACCTGTTCTCGGGATTCACGAAGATTATCACGCGTCCACAACAACGTTCCATTAAACAAACGACGATCATTGTTATATTTGTTCTGCATATCAATCATTTGGACTCGTCTGACCCCCACTCCTCTGCCAGAGCATTATGTTCATCGGCACGAGCATTCCACTTATCAGCCTCGCTCTTTATCTTCTCTACCAACTCTGCGATGCGAGATTTCTGACGTGCCGCTCTTTCCGAAGCCATACTAACTCAGGAACTCCACCCACTGAAGATAGGGTGGGGGAGGGAGACTCAGACAGAACACTAATTACAGTAAAGGACAACAGCAAGGAAGAGAACAGATAATCAAACCTGTAACAGCCGAAGAATTCTTCTTGGCCTCCTCCAACTCACTACGAGCCATAGCAAGATCCAAGCGAAGCTTCTCCTCCTCCTTGCCTTGTTGCTCCTTAGCCTTGAGGAGACTCTTCAACTCACATATCTCCCTATCCCTATCAGCAATGACAGTCTCAGCCGCAGTAAGCTCCTCTTCCCGAAGACGAAGCTTAGCCTCCAACTTAAGGGATTTGGCCTTAAAAAACTGGTACAACATGTGATTGCAATGCTCACTCCTCATCATCTGCGAATCAAAAGATTAGAACACCCTGACTCTAAAAATTGCTAAAAATTGATACAAGGCAAAATGATGAGAGAACTCACCTCTAACATCCGTTGTTGGGGAAATCCATACTGATACCCATCAACCAACGCCATCATATCAGCAACAGTCGAGGGAGCGTCGACTACTAGAGCAACTTCCAAGGCCCTAATATTCTTATCCCACGCTTCTGTAACCTGGTCCTCGGGAGACAATTTCATCATCTTACGGGTATAGGCATCATATTTCTTCTCACCCTCCACCACAAGAGCTGGATTGGGTACGAACATCAAGTTCTTCTTTTTAAACCAAGCTAAGATGACATCATCACCCTCAAGGATCAGTGACTGAGGAAAATCATCTTCAGAAGACCCAACCGAGGCCTTACCCATGTCCGTGAATTTAGCACCCGAAGAGTTCGAGGCTACTCCCGCATCCAAATCTGGAAGGTCTCTAACACTGCTCCCCTCTGGAACATCACTAGCATCCATGACTCCCTTGCCCTTTCCATCCGCCTTGCTAGAGTTACCAAGAACATCCCAATCATCGTTTGGCGAAAGCAGGTTGAACTCAGAAGCCAGGCCCAGGGCAGCGTTTATGTCAAAACTATCCTCCGCATAATAAATCCGACCAAAGGAGTCTCAGGAATTTCACCACCAACACCCTCATCACCAAGGCCAGTGTTATCATCACCAGCATCACTGCAACCCGCAGGATTAGCTTCGGCACCAGCATCATGACAACCTGCGGGATTAATTTCACCACCAATATCGCTGCCACCAGCGGTAGTATTCCGTTCAACAAATTCTTCATCATCATGACCTGGAGGGGATGTATCAGTACGCTCTTCCATATCAGACATATCTTCATCCTCTCCAAGCTCAGTCACAGGACTGTTAACTTCTTCATAAACCTCCGCCTCCTCGATTTTTGCGGTGGTGGACTTCTTGGGATTTATCCTCCTCTTCTTCGTCGCCTAAAAAGACAAGGCACAAATAAAAATCCCTGACTTTGAAAAGAATTAAAACTTCTTCAACTAAAGGACAAGGCATATGGAAATCTTACCTTGACAACGGCAGCATTCTTCGCCTGAAGATCAGCATCGGAACTCTCTTCGTCATCTCCATCAACAACATCGAGGGAATATTGGAAAT
The DNA here is from genome assembly GCF_003573695.1 of Papaver somniferum. Lineage (NCBI taxonomy): Eukaryota > Viridiplantae > Streptophyta > Magnoliopsida > Ranunculales > Papaveraceae > Papaver > Papaver somniferum. The sequence continues at coordinate 60,095,865 of NC_039368.1, read as the reverse complement.
TCATTCCCTCAAAATTCAAATGCCAAGGACGGAAATTCCCATAACGAGCAGGAGGATCCGCACGTATCTGGCTATCTGCGGTAGGACGCCATCCTTTCGGACCTAGAACCCACCCCCAAGCCCAGGGACCAACAACCTCAATAACAGTTGTGTGTCATTCATAGTCATGATCACGCTTGATCCGCTCACGAGTAGGAAACACCAGTTTGTTAGTAGAATTCTCTGTACCCGGGACGTACTTCACCTTAGCACCACTTACTTCACTCAGAAGGCGGATCTCACCACGAGGAGCGGCAATATTCCGAAGACTCACATTCCACGGTTTACGATTCCTACTGTTAACATAGTCACCGAAAGACTTGTTAAAATTCTCAGGCGTATACCACTCCCTTTCCTCAGGATTGGGAACATAAATAGTCATCATTGTCTCTCCTTTGCTCCGAAGATAACACTCCCTCAGTGCACGAAGATAATTCCCATGAAGTTGGGAAATAGAGCGACAGTGTGTGTTCTTCGAAGAACCCTCTCGACCAGCCAACAAATCATAATAAAAAAAATCCCCAGACTTGTACAAAGGCAACATAAGACCCGCTTCAAAGGCCCCCACCGTGGTCAGCAGATGAAATTCATCAAACTTATATGTCGATATCATCTCATAAGTAATATCATCATCAGCAGCGTAAAAACGAAAATCGAATAGCTGAAGACCATGCTTTTCCTTGAAAACCTCCAGATCAATATGTTTGAAGGTCACTTTCTTCTCCCCAACAGCGACGCTACGTATTTCCTGAGAAATATCTTCCTCCTCCACGGGATCAGGCGCAGAACCCTTCGAAGGGTTTCTCTCGGAAGCTTTCCTCTTAGGATGAACCTTAGATACATCAGTCTTCGAAACCACTTCTTTCGAAGACCTCCCCTTGGGTTGAGACACTGGAGGGGGAGGTAGAGGATGTTGATGAGACGCGGAAGGAGGCGCCACTGACCGAAGAGGTAGGACATCCCGCGTTCTCTTAGGATCATCACGCGGATTAACTAAGGGACGAGAAACAGCATACAGTGAGCCAGGAGCCTCTTTTGGCCGGTCCCCCTTCTGCGTATTCCCTCTATGCGACTCACCCCTCTTAGAAGATAAAGTGCCTCTGACCTGAAGAAAACGAAACCTTATGAACGCGGGCATCACCTTGGGAATATTTAGACGAACCTCCACCAGGCGGAGAAACATCAGGATCCCTACGCGGAGGAGATCTACGCGGACTAGGCGGTGGAGTTTGATAAGAAACCCGCGGACGGTCAGCCATGTCTGCGTAATACACAAACAAGTTTCAGATTTCCGCGAAGACAAAACAGAAATCAAAAAAACCAATTTCATCAAGTTCTTCATAATCATGAACCAGATGGAAAATAAGAACAAACCCTAAATAAAAGGGGAAATAACAAATAGGGGAAAGCATATACGAAGGAAGAAATCATTACTGTTTGTAATAACGAACAGGGGCAATCATACACACACTTATATATATGTTCTTCATCACAAACACATATAGCAAAAGTTCATCAAAAGATAATCATGACACAGTAAAACCACCTACCTATAAACAAAAAATTAAGCAGAAAGCCTCGACGAACAGCAGCAGAAAACTTTGAGGAGCAACAATAGCAGCAGTTAATAACAAGGATAGAAAAACAGAGAACAAAGAATGAAAATTCCGAGGAAAGAGAAGGAATGAAATTTATGATTAGAGAATTTTCACATTCCTTCTCATATATATATGCAAAGAGAAATAAAAAACGCCCCACTACCCAAGAAGAAGTTATTACAAATAGTGGGGAACGTGCCCTAAAATTTAGGAAAATAGTAAAGAGAAGATGAAGAGAGTAACACGTTTTTTCTTCCCACTTCGACTAACCGCCCAGTAGGAGGAAAAGGGGAAAATTGTAGGTACACATTTCATCTTCCGCCACGTGCCCACAAAGACACACGTGGAGGACATGCGGCTAAGGGCATCAAGGTATGATATCACGCGTGGACAGCCAAGAGTCACTTTATCCTATCCCTAGAAAGATCTAAGATTTACGGCTGGGGATAGTCAGACTGACGCAGACAAGACAGGGGAAGAGGACAGCTGTCTACCGCGGACAGACATCTCAACTACCCGCATTAAATACCCTCAAACAGCATATGTGTCAGTCAGCCTGTATTGGAAGCGCAGATAATACTGCGTATCCAGACAGAACACGCAGATACAGCCGAGAACACGAAGACTTCTGCGTGAGTGGCACAAAACACAAGAGGATAAGGTTATAACGGGATTCAGAAGTGGACCCCACGTAACCTCCCTATAAATACCCCTCTCTCCCAAGTGAAGAGAGAGGCCGAAAAACATTGAGAGGAGAATAGGAGAGAGACAAAGAGATAGAGAAAGTGTAAGTGAAGTTCCTCCTGCTACGCATGCTTATATTGGTCTCAAAGTCATTCGACTATTTCTGTAACCTTCATACATATAATGAAAAACTCAAACCCGTAGACAGAGATCTGAGTGATGAATCATATAAGTTAATCGTTTCATCTATATTCATGCATTTACACTTTATATGTTCAATTCGATACTTATGGTATATCATGTTCGTACATTTTATATTTCATCCACTGTTTATCTTATTGTATGAGCCAAGAACAACGATTGTAGTTGATGAGACGAGAAAGAGTATTAGAACTCTGAGTCAAGGATTCGACATAACCTATCCATTCCCCTCAGGCGCAGCTTATTTACTGTATTGTCATGAGTCTGCGCGCATTATTTGTGAATACTCATATGACACCAGATGTTTGTGTTCACAAAATCGAAGTGAAAACCAATGTGATATAATCATCCAAAAGGAAGGATTTGTGTAGAATCGGACTTGTGACCTGCTTTTTTAGACAGTCACGAAATTTTCCTGTGAAGTGTCAGCACTGAAATTACTCGGAAAAGAACAAAACTTGCACTTTCAGCTTCTTGCTTTCCGTTATTAATTACAACAATTTATGACTTATAAACGTATAATAATGATGAAAGGAACGCTCAAAAGGAACTATGATGCTCCTATTAATTTCCCGCATGCTATTTACTATTAGGCTCGTTGGCAAAAGAGGCCTTCGAAGCTGGTGAAAAGGCATGTTGATTATCTTTGGTGCGAAGCTTCTATTTGTCAATTACTGCATAATTTCCAACCTTCAGTCTCCAGCCGGTAGTGATTTATGTGATCACTGCCCTTACTGCCAAATAATCTTACCTCGGTTCCCTATAAATTTTAACGCTAATTATTCTTGGCACAAAAAAAATACCTGACTTGATTGGAATATATCCAGATTAATTGGGGTATATCTAATAAGATAAAACCCAAGACATTTAGAAGTAAAATAGACCATTCCTTGACCATGTATTTTCAAAACGGCTAATATACCCTTGTTTAGTCAACACTAAAAATCTGATTAAAACTTTTGAAATTATGAATGGAGTAGATTAAAACTTTTGTCTCATGAGTTCAATCAAAACCAGTTTTAAATTTTGTGAAAAGTCGTCAAGGTATACGAATAAAGAACACGCCGACTACGTAGGGGCGGCACGATCTTCGGATGACGAACATCCCGACTACATATGGCCGGCAAGGTATACGGATGAAGAACATTCCGACTCTATGCATCGCTTGTCGGCATTTTATTGATTTCTCACCTTGCCGGCTATGTTATAGTCGGCACGTACATATTTCTTACCTTGCCGGCTAAACAAAAGTCGGCAGTCAATAAATTCTCTAACATTGCCGGCGGTCCAATAGTCGGCATTGTAACCTTGCCGACCTTTAAACAGAAAACAAAATATGGGAAGATGTAATTCACTTTATTCATGCAATTTTTGTTACTACATTGATTGAAAACATAAAATCTAAATCCTTGTCGACGGAATAACGAATGCACTTAGCATGTGCATCAATCCTTTGAACCCCTAGGAGACCCTAGTGGACGGGTTATAGTCTCGTGAGGATTTACATAGAGATCTACCCACAAAACCTACACTAAAACTTCTAAAGCCATCAATCTTCGTCCGAGGAATCCGACGACGATACACCCTCCATCATCTCCGGGGCATACTCCGGGATTTTGGATACCATGAATTGATAGATTACATCGGATGCGAATGCTTCCCCTTTTCCTCCAAGTAGCGCGCTTTGACGACTTCATGCTACAAAAACAAAACACAAACTTAATTTGTTAGTGGTGTTTAATAGGAAGATCAAACAACATGGATCACGTAAAATAAACCACAAAAATACTTACAAATTGTTCAATGGACAAGTTAAAGTGGGTAGCGTTGAAAATCGGTTTTTGGATAGCTAAATAAGCAAGTATCGCATTTTCGATGATTAGGTGCCTATCATGAATTTGTTGAACACTTCTTCCATTAGGATTCCCAAACTCTTACCTATATCTGTTGTATACCCTAGCCCAAAAGGTTACGACATCCACCCTTACGGAGGACTGCCTTTTAACTCGAGTTTCCACGTGCCAAGCTTTGGTGATTGCCAAATCTTCATTTGAATCCAATGATGCCATTGTTGTATGTAGAGGTATTGGGAGAGTTAGATGGAGTGTATGATATGATATTTAGAGAGTATATGCAAATAGGTTGTGTTTTTTTGTAGAGAGAACTAGTGTATTTATAGGATGGTGTCCAAATTTGGCCGTTATGGTAGTCAATCAATGAATTTGTACTTGCAAAAATTTGAATTTTGGACTCGCCGGCTAGGTTACTGTTTCCCCAATATGCCGACCAAGTTTAGCCGGCAGGGTCGTAATTTTCTTACCTTGCCGACCTTATGATTTTAGGCATTAGGAGTTCATTTTCTTCTGTATAACAGTCGGTATGGTATTTGGTCATTAGCGTGCCGGCATTTATATAGTCGTCAAGGTCGTAATTTTATACCCCTGCCGACCTTATGATTTAGGGCATCAGGAGAAGGTATTTTTTGCAAAACATATTCGACAGGGTCGATAATTTAATACATTTCCGGCTGTACCACAGTCGGCTAGGTATTAATTTGGTTACCTTGACGACCCTGGTAACTACACCATTGAAGCTGTCAGGGCCGGCAGTCTGGCAGTTCACAACCTTACCGGCCATGATTTAGTCGGCAATGTAACTTAACAAAAGCATGCCGGCGGAATGATTGAAACTTAACATAGCTAAAACACCATTCATTCAACAACTAGAAATTCATCATTTGTCCAAAATACGATAACATACGTCTTTCCTCTTTACTTCAGCATTAGCTTGTTGGAAAAATTCAGTGGCATCCTCATTGTCAACATTGCTATCATAGTCAATTTGTTTGGTTTGCTCTTCAATCGACAAAGGCTCTCCTCTTTCTCTCGCGTAACACATCACCTTCACAAGGGTCTTCAAATGCTCCTTCTATTTTCAATTAAACAACAAACAATTAATAGAATGATTCGATAATGTAATCTTAAAACAGTAAGAGCAACTCTAAAATACTTACAAAGAACTTAAGACTTGTTCTTGGGTCTTTCGCTGCCATCTTCCTCTTACGAGCCACTTGTTCAGCATTTTGTTCCCTAATCACAGTAGGACGAGCAAAAGCCAAGTACCACGGCATGTAATTCTCATGAGCTTTGGTCAACTCGTCCAAAAGACTCGTATCGATTTTATGCTTTTTTTGTATTTCCCTCAAATGAGATGTACCTGGTGCTGGAACGTAATGGACGCTAATACTTTTTTGGGACGTGCTGCAGTCATTCCTTACCACTTTAAAGAACGGTTTATCACCGGAATGGGGTTCTTCTTGGACGTAACCCACTTGTCGCATTACCCGATGTGGATCGCACATCGTAAATCCATGGGGGTACAACAAGGGACTGTAGTAGAATGCAACATCATCTCTTCTTTGGATCAAACCTTTACTTCTAGCAACTCAATACGGATCAAATATTACCTCATCCATAGTCAGTTTGTCCAAGGCGATTCGAATTTTGATAAGCCGCGGCGGCATATCCTTATCTTAAGCACCCTTAAAACTGTATTTATGTCCTTTTGGCTTATCAATCGCAAGCTTCTCATTCACTTTGACGTAGGGGTTTACTTTCACTAAAGTAGGGAAGTGCTCATATATCCAAAACTATGAAAACACAAAGTTTATTAAGAATCTTACAATTTCATCATCATCATCATCTTTTTTTTCTTCTTCTTCTTCTTCTTCTTCTTCTTTTTTTTTTCTTCCTCTTCAATAATTTCATCTTTTCTATCCTTATCATCATCATCATCATTACCTCCTCCAACAGGTGGCATGTCTTGACCACCATCATCATCATTGTTGCCTCCTCTAGCAGCCGGAGTTCTTTCAACATCATCATCATCTCTTCTACCAGATGGAATTGATTGGTCTTCATCTGGAGTTTCATCTGAATCATTTGGTTCCGGTGGTGGTTGAGAATCATTCCTTTCACGGATATTTAGCGTTCTCGGATCAACTAATGCCCCTCGATGTGTTGCAGTCAAGAGTTTGTCACCAAAGCGAGGAGGTCTTGAAGGAGGAGTAATAGTTTCTTCTTTCCCTTTGCCAACCTGAACAAAAAAATTAAGAAAAAAATTCAATAATCTTCAGGGTCGACAAATATAATCAAGCTGGTAGAACAATGATCAGAAGGGTCTATATCTAAAATACATGCCGGCTAAACTATAGTCGGCAGGGTATTACTCAAATAACCTGCCGGCTCATAACAACTCAAATAACTTTAAGGCATCAGGAGACACAAAAATTTGAAATACAACCAACATGGTAAAAAATTATAACCCACCGACGAAAAAAAACTATCGCCGGCAAGCTCCTAGGTTGAATAACTTGTCGACCCTGTAAAGCAGTTACATATACTAAACAGCCGGCAAGATCTTCAACCTAAGAGCTTGCCGACTAACCCTAAACATGAAAAGTCGGCAAGGTCGTGGAACAAACACCTTACCGGCTGAATAACTGAAAATACACAAATTCGATTTTTCTGACCTAATTTGACATGCAAACATGAAATTGAAGTACTAGAGTGAGTTCCTGCAGATTTTGATGCTAGTGAGCTGCCAGTTTTAGTGGGTGGAAATGATAGAAAAATTTGGGCCAAGGACAAAACAAGGAATTTTACTGTGTCAAATGATGCTCAAATGATCAGGGAAAGTATGCTGTTAAGACTTGGGATCACCAGGTATGGAAACCTTGTATTCATCCTTACACATCTACAAACTTATGGAAGATATTAAGAGGTGCCTGTGCAACTGAGGAATCAGTAAGAAAGAAAGGCTTCTCAACTGCTTCTAAATGTTATTTGTGTGGCAAAGCTCAAGACACAATGGAACATATAATGTGGCAATGTGAATTTAGTGAAAGTGTATGGCATTGGCTGTGTAGGATTTTCCATTCTTCTTGTCCTCAGAGTTTTGATGAAATTCTGAAATTTGCAAAAGGGAAAATTCCAGCCATTAAGGAGATATGGTTCATACGTGCCTTCAATGTTATGATGGAATTGTGGTTTACAAGAAATTATGTGATTTATGATGAAGCTACTCCATCTTTGGATAAAATGAAAATGAAAATCCATAGACGTGCAAAAGAAGAAAGTGTCAGGATGAGAGGTAAGATGTGGGGTAATATGTTTGAACTGCATATAATGTTATACATTTTGGGATCTCAGGGATAAAAGTGCATACTGTCAGAGTGAAGCAATGTTTCTTTATTTTTCCTACTCAGAACTAGACTCTCATCTGTTGTGATGGTGCTTCTAAGGGTAATCCAGGAATGGCAGGAATAGGTTTTATTGCCAGAAACCATAATGGAGATAATATGGGTGCAGCTTCAGGTGGTTTGGGGACTGCCACAAATTACTTGGCAGAGGTGATGGCATTAATCATTGCAGGTGAGTAGGTTGTATCAAAAAGATTGAAGGATGTATGTTTCAGCTTGGATTCTAAAGCTGTGATATTGGCATTTTTAAATGACAAGGTACCTTGGATAGTACATAACAGATGGATTAAAATTAGAAGAGTTATACCTGCAATCACATTCAGACACTCATATAGAGAAATTAACTTTTCTGCTGATAAACTGGCCAAGAGAGGTGTTCTTATTACTAAAGGGGAGGTACACCATTTTGAAGAAAAACCTCAGTTTCTAGGTAAGTTAGAAAATGAGGATGATTTGTATTTTAGATTCTAAACTCTTTGTAAGTTAGTTATTGAGTTGCCTTAGAATGTCTTGGCAACTGTTGCGTTAGTGGGCTAGCATAATGGGCTTTTCAGGTTTTTAGTTTGTTTTGAATTTTCATGCCTTGAAAATCTCTGGGCCTTCTGTAAGATGTAAATGAAAATTTAAGTAATAAAATTTCATGATTAAGAAAAAAAAAAGTACTAGAGTGAATTTAAGTAGGCTAGGGCGGAACATGGTTTCGGTTTTCCGCTGGAACCGGACCAAACCAGACCAATTAGGAAGAAACCAAACCGAAACATTTACTAATGGATTGGTTACGGTGTAGAAAGTGGAAAACCGATAGTGTTGGTTTTGGCTTGGTTTGACCTCTAAAACCGAACCAAAAACCATTGGAAAACCGATTAGTTTTTAAACTTAGTTTCTACTGTCGATTTACAAGTATTAGATTCTACCCATTGATTTAGAGGATAAATAGAAACCCTAAATCTAATATTTCATTATGATACTCTCCCTCTTTCTCTTTCTCCTTCTCTCAGCTGCGTTCCTTCTCCACCCCCAACTACAGCTGCCGCTACTCGACTTTTTTCTTCCCGTCTTCCTTCTTTTTTGTTAGTCAATAACTAAATTAAAATATATTATATATCTTCTTTTGATCTCTAGAATTAGAGTAAGCTTTAACTATTTTTGATATTTATTTTATTTTATTTTTTTTGTCTGTATATTTGTGTAAACCAATACTATCGGCAACTATGATCTTTTTATCTGTAAATTTGTGTATTTTTTTTGGTTTGACATAATTATTGGTTAACCAAAAACCACTGGGACAAACCAAAACCAACTGGAACCATTTGGAAACCGAACCAATGGTTAATGGATTGGTTTGGTTTAGATTTTTAGAAACCAATAGTATTGGTTTCGGTTTTGGTTTGGCTAGAAACCGAACCAGAACCAACCATGAACAACCCTAAAGTAGGCCCTTACTTTCTCAATCGCGCCATTTCTTCTGTTTGAGCGGCTTTGATTTCTTCTTCTTCAACCGCTTTTTTCTTCTCTTTTTGTTGAACTAATTTTGCAATTTCAGGGTTATATTCATTGCATTTTCTATTTGCTTCTTTCATACGACTAGCCATAGGCCGTGGCGGATCCATGCTTAAAGATTAATCGGAATTTTCGAATCGACGACTATGACGAGTTTTCAATGGTGGGGGAAGAGCCGGTAAAGTAGAGGTGGAGAAGAAGAAGAAGAAAAGAAGATGAAATAAAAAAAATGAAAACTGATTTAGGGTAATAAGAATTATAAAGGATAAGTGCGGTTTTGTAATTTTACTCATCAGGACTCCACCTTACCCTTAAAAAGAATCCACTTAAGATTGGATATACCCCAATTTGCCCGGGAAAAAGAAATGCTCTGATAGTGACCATGATTTAAGAATTATTGATCCTTAATATCCTATTTGTTTGGACTAATCATTTTGTTTCGGAAAGATTCCCTGACTAAATAATACGAGTACTAATGATAGTATGATACAATACATTTCACAGTCATCTTATATCATCATGATGTTTATTCTTCTTTTATCCACAAGAATTGTTAGTCGATTTCTCACCACTCATTTTTGGAAAACTATGTTTGGATCTCAACAGGTATTAGTACTACATCAATTATTTGGTTTACAAAAGAGATGACCATGACCTTACATGAACCCGTGACAATCTTTCACAAATTTATGTCTTACAATGAACTTCATATCAAGAGGGGTAATCAATTGCGAGTCTTTCTTTATCTCTTTATGACTCCAAAGTCAGTCTTGATTGGTCTGCAACTGGGTTTGATAGGAAAGGACTACGTTGTATTATTGTTTGTGGAAATAATTTCTCGCATTAGTGTTTTGTAGAGAAAACTGAAAAGTAAAACCCAAGTTAGCTTTTTTTCCTGGGGATTTTGATAAAGTGTCCCCGTTTTTTTAAATCCATAAAATTAATGCCTCCGTTTTTTTAAACTTTCTAAACAGCCCTTACAGGCTATTTTAACGTCTTGGGCTCACATATTGAGTCCAAAGTCATTTACTTAGTCAAAAAAACTGGGTCAAATTATCATAAACCCCTGCACTATATCAAAGATGAGAGAAAGTTCAGCCGACCATTTTCCTCTTCTCTTATGTTTCTTCTTCTCTTTCTTATTTCTTTTCTCCCCTGTTCTTCGTTGTTCTGATTCTATAATCAAATCTATCTATACACCTGCATAAGATCGAGAGAAAGAGGGGAAGTTTATGGAATGTCTGGTGATGGTGGCATTGATTCATATAATCAACTCGAAATCAGGGAAAGTAAATCAGGTAACAAAATTTAGGGTTTGTGGTTTATCTTTTGATTTTATATGAAATTAATCATGTTACTGAAAAATAGAAGATGGGTTTTCAGTGATGAAGATGATAAAGAGGGATTACTAGTTGATTTTAAGCTTTGGTGTAGATTTGAAAGAGATTTAGGGTTCTTGGTGATTGAGTAATTTATAGGAAATTAGAGGATGGGTTTTGAAGAACAGGATGTGAAGAAGAAGGCTATAGTTTTATTTTGAGGAAGAAATTACAGGTGGTGATATAATGGGTGATGAAATTTAGGGTTAGGTCAGAAATAACCCAAGACAGAAGAACAGTTGGTGGATTTCTGTTGAAATTGAACTAGGGTTTGATGCCGGGATGAGGATGAGTTGATTGAAGTGATTCTGAGATGAAGATGGGTTTGATTTTTGTTGTGTGCAGTGAATTGAACGATATTTCTGTTGCAGGTGATGAAGCTAAGGATGCTAAAGGGGTTTTGAGTGAATGGTGTTGCAGAGAAGCAAGTTTTGGTGGTTCTGGTGGTGAACTAGGTGATACAGTGAATGGATGAATAGGATTGGAGCTCATTGAAGGACTGGAGTGGTTGCTTGAAAGGGAAATTTTTTGGGTGAATTACAATTGCAGGATAGAGGTGGTGTATAGAATGTAAGGAAGATATTGATCTGCAGGTGATGATGCCAACACAAATGTTTGTGGTTTATCATGGTGGTGTTTGAGATGAAGCTGATTGAAAATGGTTGAATGATGGTGAGAGTTGGTAGTGTTATTCTAATGAAGGTTTATGGTGCAGAACAAGGTTGCAGATGTTGTGCTTACAGGGTTCATGGAGGTCGAGATTCAAATGAAGAGGTTCTGTTGGTGAATTGAAGTTAAAATAAAGAAGACCTTGTGCTGGTGATTGAGAAGCCGAGAAGAAATTGAAATCTTGGGTTGTCTCTGCTGTTGAATTGGTAGAGGTGGAAATAGTGATTATCATGGGTCTGTAACGGAATTGAGTCTGAGATGGTGGCAGTATTGAATTGTTGTAATGGTTAGATGTATGCTTAGGTCACAGGTGGTGGATTTGTGTTGATGTTGTGCAAGGAACTGAAATTGTAGGCAGAAATAGGCCATTGATGGTCGCTTGCCACTGAGATTTCAAGAATGGATGCAGTGGATTGATTTTGGTGCTACTTCCATGGTCACAGTGATGGCACTGCAGTTGTAGGTGCAGGTTGGGAATGTAAGGAAGAAATGGGAGCTAAGAAGATGTTGGATGAGCTGATGCTGGTGGTAATGGTTGTATGCATTTGAAGTGATAAATGGGAAATGGCTGTGTTGGTTGTCTGCAGTGGTGAAGCGGAGTAATGGAGTTGCAAAGTAAATGGAAGTTTATGTTGTTGCAGAACTGTAAAAGGCATGGTGGTATTGAGATGCAACATATAGAAACATGAAGCTGGTAGTGTTGTGTGTTTGTCTCAGAAATGGGTTATGCAGTGAGCAAATGTGGTGGCGATGGTATTATAGGCAATTGCAGGTGTGTGGCAGAAAACTGCAGTTCAAGTTGTTGTTGGTATTGTGAATGAGTAAGATTGCAGGTGGTCAGCATTGGGAGATAGTTTGAGCTGCTAGAAGAGACTGGTGCTGTTTTGGTTGATGGGTGTTGGTTTGCTGGCTAGAATTGCATGAGCTGCTATTGAGCTGAACTACAAGTGGATGTTTAATTTGTTGCTGCTATATGGATGTATTGGGTCTAATCTGTTTATTGCAGAAAAGGAACTGAACTGAAATGGGTATGAGCAGTTGGTAGGAAACATGATGTTACTGTTGGCTATACTGCTTGTGGACTGTGAAGAAGATGGTCAATGAAGCTCAAGCAGAAGACAGGGATTTTGCATTTTGCACAACACAAATCTGCGATTCAAAAAAATCCAACTCTACTCAGGAGGAAGGTTTTTTTGGACTTTTTCACACTGCCACCAAGCATTAACATCTGCTAACTGCCGTTTACCGGTTTTTGAAAAAAACGGTCAAGGCAAGGGTACTTTAACAAATTTTTAAAAAATGGGGGCATTTTTTTTAGTGTAATGTTAAAAGTAAGGATGCTTTATCAAAAAGCCATTCTTTTTTCTTGTTGGTTGTGAGCATGGTTTTTAAGAGCGTACGCTTCACGCTTCGGAGCGTACGCTTCACGCTTCGGAGCGTACGCTTCAAATTTCAGTATTTCGCTCCGAAGCGGTCATGTGAAGCGCATCTTTCATGAAGCGTACGCTTCATGCTTCAGAGCATACGCTTCGCTTCAAATTTCAGCATTTCGTTCTGAAACGGTCATGTGAAACGCATCTTTCATGAAACTTTAAAAATTTCGCCTTATTTTTAAAGCTTTTAAAAGAAAAGTATGAATGTTTTAAGGGGGAATCGAATGCCCCACCTCCCACTCGTCTGGAATAGGTTGAACTGGTGTACACATTTTGTTTTTAATAAAAATTACTTATATAAAATTTATATAGATATTATCTTCCTAATAAATTTATAATTACTAGTTACAACTAATTTATTTATAAGAAAACATCCGCTTCAAACATCAACCACGAAGCGACGCTTCACGCTTCGACATACGCATCGCTTCCTAAAAATGACATACGCATCGCTTCCTAAAAATGAAAAATACTCCACGCTTTCAATATCTTGCTTGTGAGTAAATTTGAGGTTTGTCGGGTCTTGGATTCCATTTGATTGATTTTAACAACTTTACCAATTGACGATTGGGGGCCTACTCTTTGTTAATGTGTTATGGTAGTCGCACGTGAATTTTTGGCAAGTGTCATAGTACTTTGGCTCTTTACCATAGCAGAAAAATTTGTATGTAATGTCGAAACTCATTTCGGTCGTACCACCGGGGATCAAAAAAGAAAGAGGAAATTCTCCGCCAACAAACAAAGGGGTGTGGAATTTGATGCCACTTCCCCACCGACGGTTATTAGTAAATATGGTCTGATTGCCTCCCAACTAATCAGAATTCATTGACGGCTCGCCAACTACATGTTAGCTAACCAGGGAAACTTCAGCATGTTTTCCCTCTTTTAAAATTTTTTACTTTCTTTATATCATCGTACTCGTACTGATGTTTTTCTAGGATTAATTAACTGACCACCAAGAACATTTTCAGCTGAATTTTCTGTTCAAACGTTTTCACGTCACTTCTTACGCCATTGCATATACGCATTTCACGAATTTAGTGTGAGCTACATGCGATTACGTTGCCCAAGGAAACAAAGACTGCGTTATCTTTGTCACCGAGTCGCTGACTCACTGTTACGAGTGTGATGCAGTTTCCCTGTTCTCCCCTTCAGCTTGAAGACAGTGTACAAGGTCGATATAAATGGTCACAAATTTGGAGGAGTAGATCTAAGTTATCTCATGTGGAGGACCTGGAGGTGTAAAACATGCCAGCCCAACATAGCACAACCATGTAGTCACTGCTTAAAAAATTTATGTTGTAGTGGTAGTGGAATCTGAATGTTGTAGTGGTTGTGGAATCTGAAATCTCATAATAAATGTAAAAATATGAAAAGCCGTTAAATTTGCACTCTTTAAAAGGTGCCATGGAGGTTGGCTTCGTTTTTATAGGTAACCAAGGGTTAGCCCCATTTCTGTCGTATTCAGCCAAGTTGCATATGCGGCAAATGGACATGTACAGGTTTAAAGATAAAACTTGATTCAGTCGTTAGTTATATCACTTACCCAGTAACTGAAATCACCGTAACCCTTATCTAACTAATTTTAGTAATGGCTAATATGCCCTCCATTTAATTAGTGGTAATAAAATTGATCCTTGAAAAATATGCTTAAAATAGTTATGGATACCTCTAATTCTCATTATGATTTTGTTGCTTCTAATTCATTTGCTAAAATTTCACATTTTTTTCAGTATTTACGGTTGGGGGAAACATTACATTTCAGCGGTCACCCGTAAACGATATTTTACGGTTGGGAAATAAAGAATTCCCAAATGAAATTACTAGCTACGGAAAAACCTATCTTTAACCCATTTTTTTTTCTTTTTCTTTTTTGTGATTATCAAAACTCCTTTCGGTTAGGTTTTCCCAGCCATAACTAGTGCATTCGGCTGGTAAAACCTAATAGAAAGAGTTATTCCCAACTGAAAAGCCTAATCGAAAGTAGTATCTGTTACTCTCTCCGTTCCATTTTAGATAAAGCTCTAGGAAGTTTTTCTAGTTCCAAAATACACGAGGGTTTTCATGTTTTTCCATAAAATTTCTAACAATATCCTTACATTTTGTCTTGGATTTTTATTTTAGATGTAGTAATAGTAATTATTAATGTTTGGAAACTTTTTTTTTAGGATGGAAGAACTTTATGCCTCTCTTTATTTCTTAAACTGCGTGAAATACTCTAGACCATCGTCTAAAATGGAATGGAAAGAGTTTTTTTTTCTCCTGATTATCAGAATTACTTACGGCGACTAGGAAATCCGAACCGTAGACACCTAATTATGGTTGGAATTTCTATCTTCCCATTCGTAATATATAACTTACGGTTGGGAAAATAAGAACTCTCAGCCGTAAACAATAAGCAGACAATGCAATACTTACGTTGTAAAATCAGCTGAACCGGATGCAGCTGATGCGTGTCGTAACCACAACAAATTAATTAATATTTTACTACCTAATTAACAAGTAATATAGTGTAGTCAAGTTCGTTCCCACGAGGAGAAAGATATTTTAGTTGTTTTATTGTCACAAAAGGGGGGGTTTTGGTTTTAGATTTTAAAAGCAAAAGAAAGTAAATAAAGCAATAAAGAAATGTAAAGTTGAAATCAATAAGAGAAATTATACCAAGGAATCCTTCTTCATTGCAAAACAATGATTCAAGTTATGTTCTTTTCCAATTTTTGTTAGTTACAAATTATCACCAACTGTAGGTATAACAGCAAGATCAGTGCTAACCCTTAAATCCCTTGTATCATCAGATACAGAAGTTCTCGACTACCGGATTCTATTTACCAAACCACCTAGTAGTAGATCACTCAAGATGTAATTTAGTAAAACGTATTAAGATTTGTGAATTTGTTAGGTTGATATTAGTAGTTAGACTCTTAGATCAAGATCTACTTGCTAACGTTGTTTTCACACATAATTGCTCCACGGAATGCCTCTGCAAGGTATCGTATTTTCTACATGTGTAAAGAGTAAAGAAACGATTAATTATCCCCTAACTTTTACTATCTTTAGATCAATTAACAAATAAATTTAGTTGGCCACCTAAACAATCTATCAATCAAGCATAAACATTCTTATTAGCAAAAACAAACGATAATCATGTAAAAAATTCAAAGTAAATTTAAAACAAAACTCAAATCATGTTAAGAACTACAAAATTCATCCCCAATCAATAATAAAATTAGCTACTCATGGTTTTGAAATTCACACCAATAACTAAAAGAAGAATTTTGAAGCTTACACAAATAATTAAAAGAAGAAAAGATGTCAAAAGCAAGCAAAAACACAAGTGTTGTGTGTGTTAAAGTGTGTAGAGAAAAGTAGAGAACTTCTCTATTTATAGGCTTCAATTTGCTTGCAATCCTCTTAGGATTAGATTCTCTTTCCTATAGTAATTCATTTTCCAAGTTCAAGTCTTTCTCAAATCCTTCCATCTTCTCTTTTCAAATTCAAGCCCAATTCTTCATCCAATTCCAAGTCTATGTCTTCATAACAGCAGCAGTAGCAGATCCATTATCTTCTAGCACCGGAAACAAAAACAGAACCCATTATTCATCTCCTAATCTCGTAACAGTGACCACCAACAGTATCAACATCTCATCCATTATCAAATCCAAACTTGAATCTAGTTTAACCCATCTTCTATTCAACCATCACCTCATCAATTTACAGTAACCACCACCATGTCCAACCACACAGACGCTGTAATCTTCGATTAATATCATTATCTGCAACAACCTTGATCTTTCTCTGCATCAACAGTAGCAGACGGTATCTTCTTCTCTCAAGAACACCGAAACCCTAATTACTTCAACTTGACACTAATTTCTCTTCTTCGAATTAACCACCAACCCATTGCTTTATTCTTCAACTCAAGTAATTGCTAGCATACGAGATTCAGATCCGTACTCTAACTGCTTCTAAATCTAATTCATCTTCATCAGCATCTCTACTGATTTCTTCCATCTGCTTCTGATTTCAAGTAAAACCCACAGATCCCCTTTTTAACTTCGTCTCAATCTACCGAAATAGCTCAAACCTCAATTCTGTCTTCTCGTTCTTCCAGATTTAACAACAACATCAAATCATCTTCTTCTTATTTGTCTCGATTCTACTCCATTTCTCTCTGTATCTCTCGGTTTCAGTAGCAGAGGCGGCTGCTTTTATTTCTTCTTCTTTATTCCAGGTGGAACATATGCAAATAATGATTGAGTAAATTATCGATTTAGGGTTGTAGAAGTAGGGTTGTACCCAGTGTCCGTTCACCTTGATAAGGGATACCCAGCTGGCATCCCCTTAACCACATCTAGTCTTTGTTTAATACTCCTCCAAATAGAGTTGCCCTTAACCTTGACTGGGCTCCATATAGTGCTCTCCCATAAAATGAGAAGTTTTCCCTTTTTGATCAAATTGGGTAATTTCTTCTTCTTTTCCTCCTGCGACTCCAGAGTACCTAATAACTCAAAAACACGCGTAAAATACATAATTTACAAGAAAAATAGCAAAGAGAGCATAAACAATAGATAATATATAGGGTGTATTCTACACCTATCAAATTCCCCCACACTTAGACTTTGCTAGTCCTCGAGCAAACTAAACTAAATACATACAACTCCATTTCGTCGAGAATACGGTTAAACTTAGCATGTATAATAATCCTTTAAATCCCTATGTGTCCCTAGTGGACGAGTTATAGTCTCGTGAGGGTTTACGAGAAAAATACCCACAAAACCTACTTCAACTTCAAAGCTTTCCAGCGTCGCAAGAATCCAAAAAGCTATAAGGACATAAAGATTCTTAATCTAATGTAAAGAAATCAGAAGTATAAGAGAAAATTCAAATATAAAGTGCGATTAATCGAAGAAAGTGTGATCGGTCAACCTATGCCATAATGAAAGATTTCAGGTTTGAGAGCGACCAATAAGCATTTCGCCTTGAGTATTAACCAAGTTTATTTATAATTTGAATTGATATAGTTTATATTCTTCAAAAAGTTATGTTATCTCTCTTTGAATAATACATATCCTCCTAACTAAAGTGTGGATTTATATTTCAAAAAATGAACAACTCAAAAGCTTTATCACCTTCTTTTTCCATCTTCATGAAGAGGAATACACTGTTATAACTAAGAATCTATCGTAATCATTAATTTATCCCTAATTTTATTTGCTATATCTTCTAAATATATCGTAATCGAATAATTTTGTTTCTTGAAAAAAAGTCAAAATAGTCCGGATCATCCTCATAAAATAAAAACTAAAGGATGACGTATGTCGCAAGAATGGGATTCCTACGGTAGGGTCCATAGGGATCACCTAGCTTTGAATTTTCCACAAATATGTGTCTGATTTAATTGTTTTAAATTAAATTTTTATGGTGTATTGAGTCTTGTAACGTCTTCGCAACACCTTAACAACTCTATGCCATATCATCGTGAAGATAGAACTGGCTCTTATGAGTATGAAGTCAAGAAGACTAAAATATTAAATTTCCCAACACTAGGGTGGATAATGATTTAACGCCTTTTTTTATATCCGTTAGATCTCCAACATCTTCCAACGGTTATATCTTCATTGATGGCTCTAAATTTTCTGCTAAAAGTGTCTTCATGTAAAAGATTACCATAGTTCACCATTAGGCATTAGCTTTCGAGTTGGTCAGGAAGAGAGTTGTGAAAATGGTTTTTAAACTCGTACGAGTCAACTCGCGACTCGTACGACTCACTTCAAATATTATCAACTCGATTTTAATCGATTCCCTGAATCGTTTCCTCTAAGGAATCGTATTTTGACCAACGTTGACTTACGATTTGGACTCTTTTGACCAAGTTAAACTATGAAAAAATTAAGAGGATATAAGGATTCAAACCTTGGACATCAGGTTTATGAGACTAACCAATCTAACGATGTGCCAACTCATCTGTTGGTGATTATATTTAACGATATATACTAATTAAAAAATCATAAGTTATGATTATCGTCAAATGTTTTCCACAAATCTATATTATTTGTAACCAAAATACGATTCAAAAATAAACCAAGAATCTACGATTCACGATTCAACATACGATTCGGTTCGTGAAAATTGAAAAACGATTCACGTTTCAATTCACGATTTAAAAACCTTGGTTGTGAAGGTGAGTTTTATGTGACAAATTTGTCAGATGATAAGTGTCTGAGAAGACCATAATACTCAACCTTGTGGAAGAAGAAAGAAGAACAAGACTAAAAAACTCATATATAGATTGTTTTGTTTTGAATATGGATTTTTTAATTAAATAAGGGATATTATAGTCTTATGATAACTATATATTGTTTTGAATTAAAACTCATACATTATATGCAACCATTACCGAAGAGCAAAGATATTCCTAATATTTTTTCCTTTATATATAGAAAAACATCATTTATAGATCCACAGAATACCGGGCGGCTTCTGGCATGTATATTAATCTTGGGTACGAGAGAGTTGGGCACCCGAAAACCACGCCATGGTCTTGCTCCGCATGCCAAATTATTGCAGGATGGAGATGTAGGCTTTTAGTTAAATTTATGCGCCCAAGCTTGCTTGCCTACCCAATAGCCTCTTTATGTTCGGCCATAATTTTTACAACTAGAATTTATGCCTTTACATGTATTATTTTTATTACTAAGATACAAATTATATTATTGACTAACTGATATTATAAATGTGAAGAAAATAAATTAAATTTATTATGTTTTAAGATCAATAACCACCAAAAAAACAGTTAAAATTAGTTAGATTTATTATGTATTAAGATTAATAACCACTGAAAAACACTTACAATATTTGGCCTTCACGGATATTTTTATAGAAGGTGCGATTTTTTTTTTGATAAAAGGAAACTTTTATAAACTACAGAAAAGAGAATACATTATTATAGAGGCGGAATTCAGAATAATAATAGACGAAAACTAGAAAACAAAACACACTAGAAACAAGATTCGAAGAAAATATCTTCTCTAGATTATGAGCAAGAAAACTATTAAAATTCTCTCTTTGTTACACTCACAATCTCTCTAGGTAAATAACCTTAAACTGTTTGCTAAGCTTGCTTTTACAATAATAATTATCTCACAAACTTATGTGTAGGTGATTGTCTCATAAACCTCCTTTCTTAGATGTGTTTAGTTATGATCTAAACATCCCTATTTATAGGCTTGGTTTGATTTCCCAAACCTCTTAGGAATCTATTTCCTTTCCTATAATTCCTTATCAAGGTATATTTCCTTATCTAGGAATATTACCTTGTCTAGGAAATATTCCTTTTCTAGGTAAATTTCCTTATCCAAGTTACTGCCTAAAATCAGTATTCATTTCTTAAATTACAATTCTATCCTCAATCCGTAGGCCCCCCCTTTAAGAACTTGAACTCCTCTGAAAGTTAGTACTGGAGGTTAGGGAACTCAAGAGTCTCTTTCTACCTGCTGAACCATCTCTTCCTTCTAGGAACTTGACCTTGAATCTATTTAGGAAAGCCTTCTCTCCTTGTCGTGTCTTAGTTACTCTTTGCTCCACAGTGTAATCATCCTTGAGTGGTCCTTCCTGGTCGAACCACAAGTCTTCCATGCACGGTAAGATCATCTTATCATCTCCATCATTATCTAGTAATGGTGGTTTAGACATCTTCAACCTTTCTAGGTTATCTTCTTGTTGTTGTTTGGTTAGGGTTTTCAAAAAAACTCTACTCGGCTTCTCCTTAAGAGAACGGGTCACAAGGAGAATGAACTTCGTACTAGGATTCACCAATCGTTTAGCCTGAGTGGTTGTAATCAAGCTCTCTCCATCAAGAGGAGAGTTTATAACTCGTATTACAAAATCTTTCCCATCTTTGGTAAAGATATACTTTTGGTTCCTCCTATATAAAATCACATCTCGATCCCAAAAGTAATGACTACCAAGTACAACCTTACAAACATCTAATGGAACTACATCGTATGTAACCTCATCAATGTATGACTCATCAAAATCAAACTTGAACGCACATTGCTCTGCAACCGGTAACCCACCTTCCTTTTGAAGCTACCCAAAAGGATAGGGTTTCAGATGTCTGAAAGTCTTCAAACCAAATTTTTCTGACTTCGCGGGTTAATAACAACATCTATAAGTGTTTTCTTAACCTGCATCTTAACTGTGAAGAGTCATTCCCTAAGGTCATCTTTTAAAGGTTCTTCTTTTGCTCTTGCCATAAGATAGAGCTTTGAGTTGGGTTCCGTTAGTCCTTGGACTTCTATTGGATCTTGTGTGACTACTGCTGCCTTATTGGCTTCTTTATCCTACAACCATTTTGGTTTTAGATTAGGATTCATCTAATACTTATCGATAACATGTTCTGTTTGTTCGCCATGAGTGCAAACTAATCCAACTTTGTCGCTAGACTTCCGTTCCTTTTTGTTCCTTTCATATCCTTTAGCGACGAAACCTCTAGACTTCCCCTTCGTGTTTCCTTCAACATCAAATTTCCTTTCTTCGATGGCATTGGCTTTTATGCTTGCTTCGGAGATAATATCCACCAAAAATATCTTTAATTCCTTCCATATATACTCATGAAGCCCGGAAATATACTTCATATAGATAGCATAATCTTCCAAGTTTAAATACAAAACCATCTTGATTCTGAAATTCCGAAGAATATTCTTGCACGGTTTGGTTGTAGGACTGCTTCAAGTCGTACCACTTGAACCATCTCTCTTCAAGGTTGCCAACCGGATAAAATTGTTTCCTCACAACTTCCTTGAATTCCACGATAATGCTCCCTTACTTAGGTATTACCTTTGATAAGCTTTCCACCATATTAGAGCATGCTTTGAAATATTCAATGCCGTAAAAGATATCTTCTCCTTCAAACCATATTCAAAGAAAGAAAAGTATCTCTCTAGACGCTCTATCCAATCATCCAATTTCTCTACATGGACACTTCCATCATAAAGTGGAATATCAACATGGAAATCAATTTTTATATTCTTACCATGATTCATAAACTTACCACGAGGTTTTGTTGCTTTTTTGCCTTGAGGAATCTCATCTTATTCTTCCTCTTCGTATTCTTCTTCTTCTTCCTCATCCTCTTCTTCCGCACCCCAAGATGGAGATTTCGTCTTTTTCCAAGGTTTCAGATTTGGTGTATTGGAACGAATACAAGCAACCAACTCGTTCAGGGTAGTTTGAATCGTCTTCATCTCTTTTTCTAACACAACCACCTTCTCATCGGTGGTTTTTGGTTCATAAGTCTTAGACTTATCGTCTGTTTTAGCCATCCTTGGTTTTCTTGTTCTTTTAACATATTCTTGCTTTTCGAGTAACTCACCAAGATGTTTGTAGAGAGATCTAGTAAAGACCATAAACCATTGGAATCTTCCTTAAAAAAACGAACCTTACTCTGATACCAACTTGATACGTATGATCTATGTACCTTGGTGACTATTATTATAGAGGCGGAATTGAGAATAATAATAATAAACGAAAACTAGAAAACTGAACACACTAGAAACCAGATTCGAAGAAAATATCTTCTCTAGATTATGAGCAAGAAAACTATTACAATTCTCTCTCTGTTACGCTCTCAATCTCTCTAGGTAAATAACCTGAAACTGTTTTCTAAGATTGCTTTTACAATAATAATTATCTCACAAACTTATGTGTAGGTGACTGTCTCATAAACCTCCTTTCTTAGATGTGTTTAGTTATGAGCTAAACATCCCTATTTATAGGCTTGGTTTGGTTTCCCAAACCTCTTAGGAATAAATTTCCTTTTCTAGGAATAATTCCTTATCTAGGAATATTACCTTGTCTAGGAAATATTACTTTTCTAAGTATATTTCCGTATCCAAGTTACTGCCTAAAATCAGTATTCCTTTCTTAAATTACAATTCTATCCCCAATTCGTGCCCTCCCCCCCCCCCCCCCCCTTTAAGAACTTGAACTCTTGTGAAAGTTAGTACTGGAGGTTAGGGAACTCGAGAGTCTCTTTCTACCTGCTGAACTGTCTCTTCCTTATAGGAACTTGACCTTGAATCTATTTAGGAAAACCTTCTCTTCTTGTCGTGTCTTAGTTACTCTTTGATCCACAATGCAATCATGCTTGAGTGGTCCTTCCTGGTCAAACCACAAGTCTTCCATGCACGGTAAGATCATCTTGTTATCTCCATCATTATCTAGTAATGGTGGTTAAGACATCTTCAACCTTTCTAGGTTATCTTGTTGTTGTTGTTGTTGTTGTTGTTTGGTTAGGGTTTCCAAATAAACTCTACTCGGCTTCTCCTTAAGAGAACGGGTCACAAGGAGAATGAACTTCGTACTAGAATTCAACAATCGTTTAGCCTGAGTGGATGAAATCAAGCTCTCTCCATCAAGAGGATAGTCTATAACTCGTATTACAAAAACTTTCCCATCTTTGGTAAAGGTATACTTTTGGTTCCAACTATATAAAATCACATCTCGATCCCACAAGTAATGACTACCAAGTACAACCTTACAAACATCTAAAATGGGACTACATCGCATGTTACCTCATCAATGTATGACTCATGAAAATCAAACTTGAACGTACGTTGCTCTGCAACCGGTAACCCACCTTCCTTTTGAAGCCACCCAAAATGATAGGGTTTCAGATGTCTGAAAGTCTTCAAACCAAATTCTTCTGACTTCGCAGGTCAATAACAACATCTATAAGTGTTTTCTTAACCTGCATCTTAACTGTGAAGAGTCATTCCCTAAGGTCATCTTTTAAAGGTTCTTCTTTTGCTCTTGCCATAAGATAGAGCTTTGAGTTGGGTTCCGTTAGTCCTTGGACTTCTATTGGAGCTTGTGTGACTAATGCTTCCTTATTGGCTTCTTTATCCTACAACCATTTTGGTTTTAGATTAGGATTCATCCAATACTTATCGATAACATGTTCTGTTTGTTCGCCATGAGTGCAAACTAATCCAACTTTGTCACTAGACTTACGTTCCTCTTTGTTCTTTTCATATCCTTTAGCGACGAAACCTCTAGACTTCCCCTTCGTGTTTCCTTCAACATCAGATTTCCTGCCTTCGATGGCATTAGCTTTTATACTTTCTTCGGAGATAGTATCCACCAAAAATATCTTCAATTCCTTCCATATATACTCATGAAGCCCGGAAATATACTTCATATAGATAGCATAATCTTCCAAGTTTAAATACAAAACCATAACTTGATTCTGAAATTTCGAAGTATATTCTTGCACGGTTTGGTTGTAGGACTGCTTCAAGTCGTACCACTTGAACCATCTCTCTTCAAAGTAGCCAACTGGATAAAATTGTTTCCTCACAACTTCCCTTGAATTCCACGATAATGCTCCCTTACTTAGGTATTACCTTTGATAAGCTTTCCACCATATTAGAGTATGCTTTGAAATATTCAATGCCGTAAAAGATATCTTCTCCTTCAAACCATATTCAAAGAAAGAAAAGTACGTCTCTAGACGCTCTATCCAATCATCCAATTTCTCTACATGGACACTTCTATCATAAAGTGGAATATCAACATGGAAATCAATTTTTATATTCTTACCATGATTCATAAACTTACCACGAGGTTTTGTTGCTTTTGTGCCTTGAGGAATCTCATATTCTTCTTCCTCTTCGTATTTTTCTTCTTCTTCCTCATCCTCTTCTTCCGAACCCCAAGATGGAGATTTCGTCTTTTTCCAAGGTTTCAGATTTGGTGTATTGGAACGAATACAAGCAACCAACTCGTTCAGGGTAGTTTGAATCGTCTTCATCTCTTTTCCTAACACAACCACCTTCTCGTCGGTAGTTTTTGGTTCATAAGTCTTAGACTTATCGTCTGTTTTAGCCATCCTTGGTTTTCTTGTTCTTTTAACATATTCTTGCTTTTCGAGTAACTCACCAAGCTGTTTGTAGAGAGATCTAGTGAAGACCATAAACCATTGGAATCTTCCTTAAAAAAACGAACCTTACTCTGATACCAACTTGATACGTATGATCTATGTACCTTGGTGACTATTACTATAGAGGCGGAATTGAGAATAATAGTAATAAACGAAAACTAGAAAACAGAACACACTAGAAACCAGATTCGAAGAAAATATCTTCTCTAGATTATGAACAAGAAAACTATTACAATTTTCTCTATGTTACGCTCACAATCTCTCTTGGTAAATAACCTTAAACTGTTTGCTATGCTTGCTTTTACAATAATAATTATCACACAAACTTATGTGTGGGTGATTGTCTCATAAACCTCCTTTCTTAGATGTGTTTAGTTATGAGCTAAACATCCCTATTTATAGGGTTGGTTTTGTTTCCCAAACCTCTTAGAAATTTATTTCCTTTTCTAGGTATATTTCTTTATTTATGAATATTACCTTGTCTATAAAATATTCCTTTTCTAGGTATATCTAAGTTACTGCCTAAAATCAGTATTCCTTTCTTAAATTACAATTCTATCCTCAATCCGTCTTGAGGATCACTACTTCCCAAAAGAGGAAAGATACACCTGTATCATGGAGTCACTGAGCTTTGCTATCCATGTAGCTCTACTCTGTTCATCCATGTTTCTTGAGTCTATTACAATACTATTAAACCTTATCCATACTTAGCTAGTTTATCAGCAAGAAAATTACATCCTCTATTTATATAGTAATATGAAGAACTAGTAAAAAACTTCTTGTCTTCCAAAGCTTTCATTAAGCAAGCTTTACTCCTCCGATCTATAGCAAAAATATTGTTCTTTATTCCATTGATGATATTTTACATTGAGAAAGACTAGGTTGTCTAGTCCCTTCTTCTTGCCCATCTGGTAGCTTAATACAGAAGGTGGGAAGGTAACAGACATTAAATTAACTTTAGGATTAAGGCATGTCCAGCCTTACAAAATTAAACAGGTCAGGCAACCCGAGCCGACCTGATAACAATCCCAGAAGGTGTTTCATTTAGTGAATATTATGTTTGTTTTCCATTTCGTATTGTTATTCTTCTGATGTTATAATTCATAAAACTTTTTTGGATTGAGCAGAAAAAAATGAATATAGAATGGCGAGCGGAAGTAGTACTCGACGACCTAAATATCATTTTCGGAATGTCAAATCTTAGATTACATAAGGTATTTATAATTTATAAATTTGATTGATTCATGATGAAGCTAATTGATGAATTAACAGAAATACATCATCTTGTTGTCATTGTATTTTTAATGAAGAATATACTTCTAAATGTCTACGCGGAATCATCCCTACCTATACGTTCACAGTTTTTTTCCCTTTTTTTTTCCTTTTTTTAAGCTAAGTATAATCTTGAGCAATGTTTATCTGCTTAGCGTCACATCGGGAGTAAGACCTTTCCCAGCTTCCTGGAAATTTACTTCTCACATCTGTATCAAGCTATTTTAAGATATAAAAATGTCATCATATGGCATTCACTATTGCATGACACAGACATGAACTTGTTTTAAAAATTTTAAAAATACAGCACATGCACATTCCATAGAGAACTTAAATATAGAAGAAAAAAGTCGTAATATTTGTTAATCGAAAACTAGATTTGTGACTGTTCTTCGCACCGAGAATTTTTTATTTTAACTTGGTATGCGTTGGGTTTCGTCCCGTCCGCGGCGATGTATTGTCCCGTGGCGATGGATTTTTTGATTTGGTGTGGTAAGGCAAATACATTAGTCCTATCCCGTGGCAAATCATTTTTGATTTGGTTTGCACTGGGCTTCGCTCCTCCCAGTGACGATGTATTTTTGATTTGTTGTGGCAGCGCAAATACATTAAATAGGTAGAGAATATGTGCAGATTTTATTTGTTTTCCTTTTATTTTTGTAGAAAATATGTGTGAAATATGTAGTTTTTTTCCCTTTATATATTAATTTGCAAAAAAGACTCTTAATATGGTAGGTACTCGATTTTCAAATTGAATTTTGTCCTTCCATAAAATTCTAAACAGTAAGTTAGGTTTTCCTTTTGAGTTTGTAATTATGAAGCATACGTTGTCAAGTGTCTTCACCTAAATATTGTGACGTCATGAATACCAAATTGAATTTGGTTTCCTTTATTTATCTTTTTCCTCTTCTTTTACCAATTATATGTTGCCAAGTGTCTTCACCAAAACGCTCGTTTTACAAAACTCAAAAAAAATCTATTTCGACCAATAGCAAGCGAGGGTTTCCTCACCATTCAACGTGGGAATTTTATTTGTCTAAGCCTTTAAGTCTTAAAGCTCTATACTTGACTTAACATCTAGATTTCTGCCCGGTGCATACCTTTTAATTTAGTGTTCGCAGGCCTACACCACGCCCCGTGGTGATGCGATTTGGTACGCGCGTGTTTCACCCCATCCCGTGGCGATGTATTTTTGATTTTCTTTTATTTCCGCAGAAAATATGTATGAAACATTTTTTTTTGTGTGTGTGTATTAATTTGGAAAAAAAATAGTCTTCCTTTGGTAGGTACTCGACTTCCGAATTTAATTTGGACTTCCATAAAATTCCAAACACGATAAGTTAAGTTTTCATTTTAAGTTCGTAATTTTTAAACCAATCATATGTTGCCAAATGTCCACATCAAAACTCTTATTTCACAAAATCCGTAAAAGGCTTATTTCAGCCAATAAGAAGTAAGGATTTCCTCACCGTTCAACGTGGGAGCTTTATTTATCTAGGCTTTTAAGTATTTTGATGATTATTATCTTCGCCAAGGAAAAAAAAAGGCTACTTATTTGCTCAATTGTAACTTGTAAATACTGATTACCTCCAAATAAGCACATCAGGATTCCAATCTTCTTATTTCGTTGCACAAAGTCATTTCTAGGTATACTGTGAAAGGATAATAATCCCGCATCACTAGTTTCCGCATAATGAACTTAAAATATAATATGGAAAGGCCGCTCCACTCAAAATCAATTGACAATGAATGGAGCGGCCCTTCCATATTATATTTTAAGTTCATTATGCGGAAACTAGTGATGTGAGACTATTATCCTTTCACACCCTCCCTCACGTGTAAGGCCAGTCACTCGGCCTAACATGTGGACCTATGCATGTGTGGTTCATGGGTGTACAGGTGACTTTCGGTCACGGTCCAATCCACATACAGGTCATACGAATGACCAGTCATTCGGTCACGGGTGCAAGTTAGGAGTTCTAACTCGGGTAATTACGAGTGGACCTACCGATTAAGGAGATTATTATCACTCGGGTATAATGCAAGCCAATTGTGCGATATACCTGAATTGTTAGTTGCAAGCTGGAGTTCTAACTTGTTCCAAGACGTATCTCCTGCAATATAACTGCATATCTCCTAAAGTAAAACTGCAGCAAAGGGAAATTAATCATATCTGGCTTGCGGTCGTTAGAATATTAACCTGCAAATCATAACGGCAACGTACGTGAAAGCCAACCAAAACTGATGAATTATAAATCATGATACATTATTTACAATGCCAAGGCATAGGCTATCATAGTTTCTATTAACTTCCTTACAACAACCACAGTGGACGATCAAACCTATAACTATGGTCCAGAGATGAGATACAGCGGGACGGAGTAAAGACTAAAATCCGGACCAAGACCAAATTCCAGACTATATTTGGTCGGGGACCAAGACCAAAACTATATATAGTCGAGCGGACGTATAATGTTCGTTTGTCACCGGGCATGTATATAATGTGATCTTGTTGATGGGGCGGGCATATAATATGATCCTGGTGATGGGGCGGGCATATAATGTGATCCGGAGTGAGGCGTACATATAAAATTCGCATGATGGCTGATGGGGCGTGCATATAATGTGATCCTGTGATGGGGCGGGCATATAATGTGATCCTGGTGATGGGGCGGGTATATAATGTGATCCTGGTGTATACTTTTTCCCAAGCGACCAAATTTACTCTTTCACCCTAGTGTAACACCACGAACTAAACTTAAATTTGGTCGTTTTTTTTTGTCTTTGGTCTATGGTTTTGATCGCACCATCGCAGTTGCTCTTAGGACTTAAAACGTGTGTTGGTTTTGCAACAGTGGTGATTATCATAATTAGTTAAAGTTAATTGATGTATACAGCTTGTGAATTGGCAATCGAAAGAACCCGCTTGTTGGAGGCTCTTGACAAATTAGGCTCTTAACAATTTCTTTTGTGCTCGTCTAACGATCATGAAAAGCTTATTTATTTGCCAACTGGCCTTGGTAAAATAATCTCCTTTTCTTCTCGGTTGCTCCCAATCACCGATCTTTTATCCTCGATTATAGGTTGTAGCAGTACGGTCTCTGATTTAGTTTTGATGAAAGCTTACCATTCTTTTTTGATTGAAATTGCATCTTTTTTTTTTAATTGAATTTTGTAGCTAACGTACTCATTGTAGATGATTAATACGGTTTCCTTAATAAATTGGTTTCCTTTTTTTCAGTGTGTTCTTTTTTATTTTTGTTATAAGGAAAGCTAAAGTTGTTAGGGGAAAAGCTGACTCCCAGTCAAATGAAATTGGTTAAGTATTAATTGGGGCAGAAATAAAAATCTCACTAATTTGTACTTTCCACCTTGAACACCATTCCCTGCGTTCAATTTCCCTCTTTCTTCTCGTATATACTTCTCTTTCTTTCTCGTGATGGAATCCATATTTCTCTTCCATGGGTGGATTGCTTTTATGATCCGATAATTTTCGAATATATAGAAACAAAGGACAATCCTATCAATTTTCGTTTGGATATGGTTACAATAAAACCATTAGACAAATACTGGAATAAACTAGTTTATGATCTTTAATCAAAATTAATCACCATTCCAAACGAGAACATGGGTTTTCAATCATTTATAAAACAATATTTATTTTATTAACTGATCGCACATTTAAATCTACATAATTATTATGATCATGTCATCATCCAAATATGGCCACACATACACAGGTGGTGGACAAAAATTGATGATTGATGCAACGGTTTTTCGCTCTATGGTAACTATTTCGTTAATCACATATATTCATATGCAGTCCTTGCATCTCTATGATTTTTGTCATCCCTAATTTCTACTGGAATCGCATTTGAGTGTTTAGCCTCTTTGAAATTCATTACCAACAGTAAAGGAAGTACTTTTGAGAACAGGCGAAAATTGTATACCGGGAAAATGATTTTTGTTATACAGAAAGCTAAATGTTAATGGGGAAGATGACTTGGTTCAGCCAGGGATAACTTAAAATCAATGGGAAAATAAAGCATCAAGTTTTTTTCAATCATCAAGATGGTAGATAAGTTTTTTTTATTTCTGCCCTACCTATTCATAATCAACTTAGTTTGATCGGAAGTCAGCTTTCCTCATAAACATCTTAGCTTTCTTTATAACAGAAATCTTTTTTTTTCCTTAATTGAGTTTGTAAAAGATTATACAATTTTGACAAAACTAGTCATAAAAATCCAAGGTGACCAAACTTGTGGTACAAAAACCCCACTCAAATGTTGGGATTCATTAAAACTCCATCTTAAACTAAATTGATACAAAAACCCCAAATTTCAAAATTGGTTTCATCAAATTTTATGATGAAACCAAAACTTGGTTTCGTTAAATTCTATGAGATTTCATCAAAATCTTGTTTTTTGGGGTTTTTGTGTTACTTTTGTTTTGCCATGTTTTTTGTGGATGGATAGTGACATCTTTGGGGTTATAACTCGCGGACCGCAATTTTGAATGGGAATAATTCACAAAAATTTGACGGAAGTATTGTCCACCCTGTAACGGTGTTACTAACGTACAATTAAATATTAGTGTAAACACGATGTACCAAAAAATTTCATGGTAAAACTCTAATAAAAGTGTTGTTCACAATCATTTTTTGTATACGGTGTTACTAACGGACCGTTAAGTATTTGATAGAAACAAAGTGTAACCCAATTTTTAATATTCCAACCAATAGAGATATGCCAAATGTCTTCACCACAGCTTTTACATTAGAAAAGACCTATTTCGGCCAATAGAAAGCGAGGGTTTCATCACCGTTCAATGTGAGAGCGAATTTTGTCAAGGTCTTTAAGGGGGAGATAATACAACAAGTTTTTTTTCTCAAACTACTCCCTCCGTCCCAAATTAGATGCGCTAGTTGGTTTTAAATTTTGTCGCATAATAGATGAACTATCTCTCTAACCAAGGAGATATTTCTAAAACTATCATTTTAATTGATTATTGTTACTGTAAGAAATATGTATAATTTGATAGTCATGTTTATATTCATTGGGTAAGTGTTTTAAAATGTTTTTCAACGGTATAAAGTTTACGAAAAATGGTGGTATAGTTTAAGAGATAAATCATCTCTAAATTTTACTAGTTATCATCCATAAGGGTATAATAGTAAAAAAATACTGAAACATATTCACTTTCATCTTTGTCTTAAAAATTGTGCAAACTACAACTGGTTCATCTAATTTGGGACGGAGGGAAGTATTACTTAAGATCATTTGCATTTTTTTGTTCACTCACAATGATCATAGATGTCAAATCTCGGCTCTTGTGAGAGAGTCGTGAGGTACGTGTAAGATAATGTGATTGCTACCTCTAGCCAGGTCCAGGTCGCGGATGTCTCATTCATTGTGGACAATAAGAAAGAAACGAAACAGCAGAGCGTTTGATTGTAGAAGGATGCATTTAGAACTTCTCTCCCTGAAATGTGCAACGTGGGTTCTCATACGTTTACGCCTTTAATGTGATATTGGAAGATGGGAAGTCGTAAGATTTCTAAGTAATAGTTGAATATGCAAATAGGTGGGTATATGTGATGGACGGGAAAATTATACCTGGCGTGTCTGGGCGGCGCAGGCCATAGCTCCCTTGATTTGTCATGATGATACTACGATCCAGGCCTTAAAGTCATGCAAATGCGCGTTCATTTGCCCTTGCAAGCATGTTCGTGGAGCATGATGCAGCTAAATTAGTTTTCACATCGTTCCAACTTTATCCTTGTTCCGCAAAGAATTTATTAAGAATACAAAAACTTTCTTAAAACGGCAAAACGACCTTTTGAGGTCCTAAACGATGGAATTTGACAAAAATTCCAAGACCGTGAATCACGTTTTGATCCTTGGGCCGTTTCCAATCAATTTAGTCCCGTCTTGAGCTAAATTACGACAATCGGGGTTTTAGGCTCCAGATAGGCCATAACTTGCTCATCTACATCAAGTTTGGCCAGAATCATCTCCCATGTCGAGCTACCGAGACAGATGATATGAGACGCCAATGTGCCACAATCATCTCTGGAATAGATGATATGAGTGACAAGGTGTTGGACCGGCAATGCTGCAACTCATTGCGGATGTCTACGTATCCTTCCCTACTCTAAAGGGATCAAGCACAGATCGTAGTCCATCCTCGAAGGGACAACAACTTAACCCAACTCGTTTGCAAGGTCGTGACCTAGCAATAATGATAATGGTCTGGTCCGTATAGGCCATTTCGTCAAAATGCACAATGATTATGCATTATTGGGTCCGCGGCGTGGCATAATGATGCCTTCGCATATATGCCCCATTGGCAACGTTATGGAGCTATAAATGAGACTTAGGCATCATTTATACTCTTTCGGCTAAGATATGAAGCTCACTTGGTGCATGGTCCGCATATGCCTCTGCAATTTCTACAAATTAGAATGGGGGAGCAAAATGTTTTCACCAAGTCCAACTATTGCGCACAATGATTGCGCATAATGATTGCGCAACACTCGTTCGGCCAGCCTTCTCTGGCCTGATGCACAATGATTGTGCAATATTGGCTCTATGCCAATCTTCTGCATAATGCGCAATGATTACGCTGCAACGTTATAAGCCATCTATCCAACTAGCCCAATGCATCATGATGATGCAACATTAGCTTTAGGCCAATATTCCTCTTAACGCGACAAAAACTTGAAATGAAGCTTCATCTCGTGCCATGATGCATCTTTGAGCATGCACATGCTAAAAATTCGAGGTGTTACAATACATCTCGATAATGCTTTCATATGGGATAACAATGCCAATTGGTATCAGGATAAATGAATATAACTTTCAAGATTAATCGGCATCCGTTACTTGCTTGACACCCATAGTTCTGAACTTCAACTTGTTCAATTTCGTAGAAGCTTCATTAAATTAATATTTCATCAGTTTCAAAGTTTATCTAGATTGGATGGACCAATTCTGATTCTCCATCGGACAACTTCTAGGCAACATTCTAGGACACCTTGATTTATGCATATATCTAAGTTAAACCGTATGAACATTTGAATTTGAATTCGAATTTCTTGCTCGAAAAGCTGCGTATCTTTGTAGTGAATACATGAAGAATAGCCTTATAGAGCACGGTCATTGTATACAAAGTAGTAGTCCACTCCACACACTAAGAGAAGAAAGCATCACGTCTTTTTTGTTGGTTCAAAGAAGTTTAAACCAAAGACAGGGGCTTGGATTCTTAGCTAAGCTAGAGCTTCTCCAATGGAATGTGTGTGAAGGAAAAAGTCTTCATCCATATAGGAAACATAACCATTTTTATAAAAAATCATCTCCAACCCACTGATGTGAGGATGATGTGGCAAAAAAAAGGTTAGACATCCTCTAGGTGAACCTCTAGTTTTAGACATTCACTTAGAGGATGTCTTCCCATCCTAGTCACACTTTTATTAATAAAAATCATTAAAAACAAAAATGGAAATAATTTTAACCAATTATATACCTACAAATAAGTAAAAGAAGGATACAACATTTTATGGATTGGAGATAAAATTTATCTTTTTCTAATATTTAGGATTTTATACCTAGAGGATGTCTTAAAAATGATACCACGTAGGAAACATCCATATTCACCATTGGAGAGCTAACAACAACGCAGTGCGTGCCGTTTTTAAAGACTTTTTTTTTTCTCTTGGTCCGTATAGAATCATTGTGCCGCAATGTGCTCATTAAAAGACGCACCAAAATATTTTGGAAGACTATGTGATTGCCGTCACAGTGAGTTCCGTCATCACAGTTACAATAAAATAGAATACCAAAATCAAATTTCTCCTTGGAGGTGCTACGGTAATTACCGTCCAATGCAGCAACGTAGGTCATTAGAAAACGGAAAATGGGTCATTTGTCCAAATATTTTTAAATCACGATTCAAATGGACGAATAAAAAATAGTTTGGATGAAATGTCCAAAAAATAAATAGTAAGGATGAAACTGGTTTCATCTTAGCTTAAATTTAAAAAATAGTAACTGTGTAAATTAAGAATAAAAAAAAATATTTGAAAATTGGCACGATGAAACTGATTACATCTGCCTATTTTTACATTTTTGTCCATTTAAACAATATCAAAATCTAACTGTCCATTTCACCCAGAAATTGTTGATTTTTATCTTTTTAATCAATTTTGTGATTAGAAAAAGATATTCAATGGTCGGAAAGACTCGATTTTTAGACATTGGGTGGTCCATCTAGGTGGATGACCTATATCAACTTCCATCAATATCATATTAGAAAACACCAAATATGAATAAACACTTGCACGAATTGTGCCGTAATTACTCCCATAAGCCCATCCATTCTATTATATAAAAAGAACACCCCTTAACTATTCATCTACAGTGATTGAAGCTGCAAATTTGGATATTCCGAGTTTGCCCTTTATTTCATTTTATCATCCAAACATGAATAATTTATGACACAAAATAATTAGGGGTATAAAAGTAATTTACAGAAATTGGATTTCTGAATAAGAATCATCAAAATTTGAGATCCGAGAATACAAAGGAAAAAAATAACCACGTTCTCCGTAATCAAAATCAAAATTAACAGACACCCATTCTTCTAAATCTCCATCCGACCGACTGATTATCTCAATTTCGTTTCCGAGATAATAATTTCAAGTTATACTTCAATTCGATATAAATGAACATAAACTAAAGTACCCAATTCTTCGGACACTTAATTCAACTAATTTGATGATCTTAACTGCTCAAAACAATGGGTAATTTTATGATCTTAGCTGTTCTTCAAGTATTTTTTCAGGAGAGAAAAAGCGAAAAAGAGAACCGGAGAAAGAATGGAAGAGACGAAGGCTGCAGAGAAACGGTAGGGGAAAAAAAAACTTTTGGAGTTGGGCCTTTTCTATGTATGGCCAATCAACGAGACTACCCTGCTATCTTGAGAGCAGGAGACACCTGTTTTTCTGCCCCAAATATCAATTATTTAATTTACAAAATCAATTTGCATTCAGATTAAAGACCTTACAAAATTTGATAGTATTATGTTTAGCAAATGATATTACACGCGTGCCAGCGTTCTTGTTAAGTAAAACGAAAACCCGAAATCTGGAACCAGATGTAAGAAGGGAACACAAATGTAAACGATAGAAAGTAGGGAGCACGAAGAAGAAAGAAAACAAATGCTTTGTAGAAATTCAACATAGTGTAAATTTCTTGGTAGTTTCCTTTCCACTTGACTTGATGGAAAAGGATACGGTTGGAACTTTTATTTTTGTCTCCCTCTTTTAGCTTGCTTCTGCTTCTGAAAATCGGAAAGGGAGAAGATCACAGAAAGAAAAGTAATGGTTTCCGACGTGTTCTCACGATTGTTGAGCCAATTCATAGGTGACATCTTCCGGAAAATTTTCAAGTACTTTAAAATTCTGTGTGTCCTGGTGTAGCTTCTATTTTTCCTCCACGAAACAATTTTAGAATTTTTAGTTAACTGACATAGCCGTACATTTGGAAACAAAATTAACAACTGAATTCTCCGGTTCTGGACTTTCTCCAAGGAGAACAATTCGTTAATCTCCTGAAAGTACTTGAGTTTATCAGTTAATGAATTAACCGCCTTTGGGAACCCTTTACAACAACCACCTCGTATGAAAGGAGGCTGAAAGGCGGTGGCGTTCGAAATTCAATGAACCCGCCGTGTCTCTGGTTGAGAATTCAGACACGATTACTAGTACTACTCAAAATGTATCTGCATAAGCATCCAGAAAGAAAATTATCTAATCCATAAATGAAATCCTAATCAACCAATGAACGCCACTTTTACAATCGGTGAAAGATTGCTTCCAATGGTTGTGTTCTGGACATGTTGTACAACATCCAATTGTCCACTGGGGTTAGAAAATGAAAACGAAGTTTCCAGGTAACAGCTCCGTTAGTTGGGTAACTCCGTGACTCAAAAGGAACCAATTGCGTGTCAAACTTGAGTCACCCATTTCATCTTGTCCATAATCATCTATATATATAAGAATCAGAATGATACCTGTTTCTTATGAATTTTCAATAAAACTTAATCTTCTCTTCTTCCTATTGACTTTTTTCCTCTTCTCTTCTCCTTAGTGTCTTGCTGATACTACAACTTCTGAGACAATCATAATTGCATTAAGTTGTTTCCATTTCCTATCAATCTTCCTGAACTACTCTCCTTATCATAAACCAAAAATTACCTTTTAGAATTACCTTTCAGTATCATACTACACAATATTACCAAACATGTACACCAATAAACAGAACAACTATGTAGAGCATCTACTTAACATACATACTGCCAGCAAACCACTTAACAGGTGGCGTATAGCTTTCGCAGCGATTTATTCTTCTCGAGTATTGGTCTCACTAGCTAAAGAGATTATCGCAAAGAGGAAGAATCAGTATCTCAACCCTGATATCATACATAATCCTTCTTATACTGCTTTGGATATTCCAATGAGTAGTTACAGTGCAGATAATAATAGTGTTGATGATCACTTAAGCTTTTCTGATGTAGATGTACAAAAACTGAGTAACATAGTAAAAGATAAGAAGCTGGATTTGCTTCACGAACATTTCGAGGGTATTGGGAATCTGGTAAAAGTTCTTGGAACCGATTCAGAACATGGAATCAACGATGATCCTGAAAATATTGGACAACGTCAAAGCGTCTTTGGTACAAATACGTACCATAAGCCTCCTCCAAAAGGTATATTTCATTTCATTCTTGAAGCATTTAAGGATTTGATCATTCTTATATTGCTGGTAGCTGCTACACTAGCTCTTGCTTTTGGTATTAAACAACATGGCTTGAAAGAAGGATGGTACGAAGGTGGGAGTATATATGTTGCTGTTTTTCTAGTCGTGGTTGTTTCTGCCGGTAGCAATTATAGGCAGTCAAGACAGTTCGAAAAACTATCAAAAGTCACCAATAACATCAAAGTTGAAGTTGTGAGAAACGGGAGAAGACAACAAATATCTATCTTTGATGTTGTAGTTGGAGATGTTGCTTCTTTAAAGATTGGAGATCAAATTCCAGCTGATGGACTCTTCCTAAACGGCCATTCCTTACACGTAGATGAATCGAGCATGACCGGAGAGAGCGATCACCTGGAAGTTGATGCAAAAGAGAATCCGTTCTTGTTATCTGGCGTGAAAGTGGCTAACGGTTATGGTCACATGCTTGTTACGTCTGTGGGCATGCACACTGGTTGGGGCGCAATGATGAGTACTATATCCAGTGATTCAGATGAAAGGACCCCATTACAAGAACGGCTAGACAGACTGACATCTTATATAGGAAAGATTGGTCTGACGGTGGCATTCCTTGTTCTTCTCGTCTTGTTGGTGCGGTACTTCACAGGAAATACACAAAACGAAAATGGTGATGGAAAAGAATATATTGGTAGCAAAACAAAGACTGATGATATAATAAACTCAATGATTCGAATTGTTGCTGCTGCAATCACAATTGTGGTTGTGGCAATTCCAGAAGGCCTGCCTTTGGCAGTCACTCTCACACTGGCATACTCCATGAAAAGAATGATGGCTGATCAAGCTATGGTAAGAAAACTTTCAGCATGTGAGACCATGGGTTCGGCAACCACCATTTGTACCGACAAAACGGGGACTCTTACACTGAATCAAATGAAGGTGACCAAGTTCTGGCTCGGGGAAGAAGTTATAACAGATTACACAGAATCCATAATTGCGGGTAGCATTCAAGGACTGCTCTGCCAGGGTGTTGGTCTAAACACAACAGGGACCGTATATCAACCCACTGCAGGAACAGTGCCAGAATTTTCGGGCAGCCCGACTGAGAAGGCAATTCTATCTTGGGCTGTCTCTGAGTTGGGAATGGACACAGAAGAGTTAAAGCGCAATTTCTCCATTCTTCATGTGGAAGCCTTCAACTCAGAGAAGAAAAGAAGTGGCGTTCTGATAAAGAAAGTGCATTCACATGAAAATAAAACCCATGTACATTGGAAAGGAGCTGCGGAGATGATACTAGCTACATGTTCAAATTACTATGACTGCAGTGGGATCACGAAGACCTTAGACCACGACAAAATGAAAAGGTTTGAGCAAATAATTCAAGATATGGCAGCAGATAGTCTCCGATGTATTGCTTTCGCCCACAAAGAAATCCTAGATGAAGAGTTGGAGTACAAGGAAGATGGGAAGACTCATCAATTATTAAAAGATGATAATCTTACCTTGTTAGGATTAGTAGGTATAAAGGACCCGTGCCGCCCAGGGGTGAATCAAGCAGTCAGAGCTTGCCAAGATGCTGGGGTCGACATCAAAATGATCACTGGAGATAATGTTTTCACAGCAAGAGCCATTGCTATTGAATGTGGAATACTAAAAGCCGATCAAGCATTAAGTAATGAAGCAGTCGTTGAAGGTGTGGAGTTCAGGAACTACACAGAGGAGGAGAGGATGCGCAAGGTGGAAAAGATATGTGTGATGGCAAGGTCATCCCCTTTCGACAAGCTCTTGATGGTGCAATGCTTGAAAAAGAAAGGACACGTGGTTGCAGTCACTGGAGATGGCACAAATGATGCACCCGCACTTAAAGAGGCGGACATAGGTCTTTCTATGGGGATTCAAGGCACAGAAGTCGCGAAGGAGAGTTCAGATATAGTCATCCTGGATGATAATTTCGCTTCTGTAGCCACAATGGTAAGCTGGGGGAGATGTGTTTATAACAACATTCAAAAATTCATCCAGTTTCAACTCACAGTTAATGTAGCAGCTCTTGTTATCAACTTCATTGCCGCACTTTCTGCTGGTAAAGTCCCACTAACAGCAGTCCAATTGTTATGGGTGAACCTAATCATGGATACTTTGGGTGCTCTTGCTCTAGCTACTGAGCGACCAACCAAAGAGCTCATGAAAGCAAAACCAATTGGACGAACTGCTCCACTAATAAGCAATGTCATGTGGAGGAACCTTATGGCTCAAGCTCTATACCAAATCTCAATCCTCTTGATCTTACAATTCAAGGGTAAGTCTATTTTTAAGGTGGACGAAAAGGTCAAGGACACTCTTATCTTCAATTCATTTGTTCTTTGTCAAATTTTTAACGAATTCAACGCGAGGAAGCTGGAGAAGAGGAATGTGTTTGAAGGAATACATAAGAACAGGTTATTTCTTGGGATTATAGCGTTCACTCTAGTTCTTCAAGTGGTGATGGTAGAATTTCTCAAAAAGTTCGCAGACACTACGAACTTGAATGTTGTGCAATGGTTTTCATGTATTGGAATCGCAGCTGTTTCGTGGCCTATTGGTTGGTTTGTCAAGTATATACCGGTACCTGAAACGCCAGTCTTCAGTCTTTTACATCGCAAAAGAAGAAAATCATCAAGTGAGGACGATGCCTGTTAAATACTCCGGTGAGTTTTCCCCAAAAATGCTCATGCATAGGTTCCAGTGTGTAGTACAGCGGAAACCCATCCCTTCTGTCCCCATAGTGTGGGAAAGAGGTAGAACATCAACTCCCATATGGGAGGGTTGGATGATGGGATCTCCTATTTCCTCTTACCTGCTCTATGGACAGGGCCTCAGCCCATAGTGTGGGCAAGAGTAGGAGATGACTCCCACTATGGGAGGGTTAGATCTCCTATTTCCTCCTACCTCCTCTATGGATAGGGCCTCTGCCCAGAGTGTGGGAAAGAGGTAGGAGATCGACTCCCTCGGATCTCCTATTTTCTCCTACCTCCCCTATGGATAGGGCTGAGGTTGGGCTCGTTGTTGGGGATGTCAAGCTGGATCTGCACCACTGCAAGTCCACCAGGCTAGGTCTGCTCTAACGGCATATGCTGTTGGTGCTAAGTGCCATGCGGGAGTGCAGGTCGTGTGGTCTGTAAATGCATAAGCATGTGCAGGTTGTGTGAGTGTGCGAAGTATTCGTTTCTAGTATCGGCGAGTGAGAGTTTGTGAGTGGTTATAACAGTCGAGTATACATACTCATGTTCACTCTCTGTAATATATTTCAATTCAACACAAACCTTTTAGCAATGTAACTATGCTCAGGAGGTAGCAAAACAATAAGAAGAAAAACTACTGCATCAAACTCTCACTATCGCGCTGTAATTATTTGTATCTGAGCTATATCTTTGTACATAGTACTATACTACACTCCTATTACTCTTTGTGACTTCTAGATTCATTTATCTTGCGTTCTAGAATACTGATTTTTTCTTGTTCCAATTCAATATAGGACAGTTTCGTATGGGACAAATACAACCAATGAATCTCTTAAAAACGAAAATATAAGATAACCTAAAAATGTAACAACACACCGATCATCAAGATAATCTCTGACATGTTTTGGTAACATTATAGATTTTTTTTCAGGAAATTCTCGGAACATTTAAAATTTGACAAGATTGGAGAACCTTAACCAAATGTAGATATATTTGGTAATAGATTTTAAGTGGCAAAAACGAGTAAGCATTTGTATACCATGTATCAAGTTCATCATAAACAACAATCTAAGTTGCAAGTCATCGATCTAAGTTGCAAGTCATCGAACACAGTTAATTTACTAAAATGAATGATTTTATTTTTGAATTTTAGTTAATTTACAAAATCAAAGTTCAAATTCGTACCTTGAAAAAGACTAAACTAATTCAATTCACTGCTAATGTAGCGTTATCTTCCGCGAGATCAGTCTAACCATCATCCATTTAGGCTTCTCGGTGTTTTGAAAATTCGGCTTTAGTGATCGAAAGTATAAAACCCTAAAAAGAAAATTGCACTGAATTTTCTACTCAATTGAGACGCTCCAGGAGTTTAACACAGGATTTCTAATTTTCTACACCGTATACACTGAAAATGCGTTATATACCAAAGTTATCTACCGCCACGTGGCGGTACAAAATTGATTAAACAGGGCCCACTAGGATCTAACAGTTCCAATGGGCCGATGGTGGGAAGACATTAGACCACCGTCCAAGTAGGACTTGGCAAAAGAACGAATTTGCTAGGCCATGTGCCTGTTGATGGCAAATTCAGTTTTGGACGGTGCGGAAACGGTTTATCGTAGGAGATTGATCCGACCGTAGAAGTTTGAGATGATTCAAATGGCATTTTTGTACCCTATATTTTACCCAAAGCATTCTCGACTAAAAGCATGCTTTTTAAAACCAAAGAAAAACAAATATCATGCACGGAAGCAAAAGAGGCTTGTCTATTATGATTCCTGGATAACCACAATATGAGGCAATACTTTGGATGTATTCTAAATGTCCACAAGAAGATTGTTCAGGCATCAGAATGGTCATTGAATCACAACTAGAAAATCTCAGGTGTTTGCAATGTCAAGATCCTAACTGTTCAGAGGAACCACATATGCTAGATGATACTATGAAGGAAAGAAAATGAAGAAATGGTAGCAGTATAGTGCAAAAACTGGAAACTTAACGCCAAATTGAAGAAGTTATTGTAGTTACCTAAAATCGGTGAGAGGCTTCTAGGATTTGTAAAACTGAGTTACGGGAGGTTGAGCACGAACAGTCTTCGCCTAAACCATGCACATTGGTCGTTCAAAGGATGCTTCAATCACATGAGAGGTTAGGGATGGTCTTAGGGAGGAAAGCAGAT
Source organism: Papaver somniferum (assembly GCF_003573695.1). NCBI lineage: Eukaryota > Viridiplantae > Streptophyta > Magnoliopsida > Ranunculales > Papaveraceae > Papaver > Papaver somniferum. The sequence continues at coordinate 60,054,221 of NC_039368.1, read as the reverse complement.
GAAGAGAGAGATCAGAGAATTCTAGGTTTGAAGAGGAATTACTCTGAGAGTTTATCAGAAAGTTGTGTTAGCTTGGAGAAATAGAGAACCTATTTAGAGCTGAATTCTCTAATCTCAGGTCGATGAAGATAGGGATTGCTTGTCGTGTCGTGCGAAGCACTTCTTTCGTTTCTTCAGGAATAGATAGAGATAAACTAGGTTAAGTTTATCTCATTATTCCATCGCCTTTACTCTCTTCTGCGGTGAGAAATAGGAAGGTATTTCTCACACGTGTCGTAGACCGCCTGATTAAAATCCTAATTTTTATCCCCCATTTGTGTGAAGCTGAGTCATATTTTGTGATGATGTGTTGAGAAAGAGAAAAATGGTCTCTTTAGCCGAGTTGTCCAAGATAGAGAGACATTCTCTTATTTGTGATAATGACTAGCTAGGATGAGTCACGTGAAAAGGCATGGAATGCCTGAAATATCGTGTGTAGAGTGTCAGAGAAGCTAAGGTTGAGCTCCCTCTCTCCATAGACGGTCACCTGTGTCACGTAGAAACCGTATTATTGCTTGTGGATCCCTTTGTTGAGCATGTGGAGCTCAAGAGAAGTTATCCACGTTTTTGGATGGACGTGTACAATTTAGGCCCAATTTACTAGCCGTGAATATGTTTGAGACGCTGAGAAAGAGACCCGAGGCCTAGATGAGGCTTGTGCCTAAGTCTTGTACTTGCATAAGACTCTTCAGACGAGATGGCTCAGCTCGGATGAGGCCACCTGAGATTTGGCCGACGCATCTGTGGATGTCTGAGATTTGGCCGACACGTATGGAGATGTTTGAGATTTGACCAGCGCGTCTGGAGATGTCTGAGATTTGGACGGCGCGTCTAAAGCCGTATGAGATTTGGTTGACGCGTCTGGAGTTGTCTAAGATTTGGCCGACGCGTCTGGAGACATCTGAGATTTGGCTAACGCGATACAGTTTGTTCGATACTTGGCCAACGCGATGAAGTCTCTCCAAAGTCAGCCGGGACATGTTTGAGAAAGAAAAGAAGGCTTGCACGCCTGATAATGTCTCTGCGAGACTTCGGCTCACTTGTATTTGACCATCATATCTTGCAGAGATGTGCTAGGAGTCAATTGTGTCTGTTTTTTATGGGGCCGACATGACCAGTGTATCTCGGAAGGATGTTCTAGGAGTCTGTCGAAAGGTCTCAGAGGCAGAATAACCAGCGTATCTCGCGGGGATGTCTTAGGAATTATTCTGAAGCCTTGGTAAGTCGAGTCAGAGCCTAGAGTATGCATGACCAGCGTATCTCACGATGATGTACTAGGAATCAGTCTTTGATCTCAAATAGGATGAGTCGTGCTTACAGGAGACATGTATGTCTTCGCTCTAGGTTATAAGTCCGTTGGGGACATTTTTACGCATCTATAGAGCCTACACGACCAGCAGTCTTTCGCGGGGATTATACTAGGAATCAGGGCGTCACAATCATCTACGTCTCGCGAAGGCATGATTGAATTGTGGCTGTTCTGGTTCATAAGTCTACCAGGGAGGTTTTACGCTCTACAGAACCTACGTGACCAGCAGTATCTCGTCGAGGATGTGCACTAGGAATCACGGCATCACGACCAGCAATTTCTCACGGGAACGTATACTGGAAATCATGGTTATGGGTGCCTTGAGGACCAAGGGCTTAATCTCTCCCGTGAGAGTTGAGTTTTTCCTATGGTCTTGAAATGACATTTTTTCCCCTTACCCAAATTTCACCATATACATTAAGTCCCCTACTCAGAGTATAACCTTGATTGTGCTATGATGAGTGTATAGATGGTGACAAGTCGTCCAGATACGAAATTATAATTCAGTCGTTCCTTTACACTTGCAGAGTCACCGAATCGATGCTTAGTATTCGCTTGTTCTGAATCTGAACTTGAAATCAACTCTGGACTTGGAATTTTTTGTGAATATTTATGATGGGCAGCGTTTATCCGAGTGTTGTAGTCTTATCATCGTGAAATCCATGCCTTGGGCATGTAAATTTGTGATTAGGGATTATCTGATTAAATCCCTAATTTTCAGCTTTGCGCTTGATCGTGTAGACAAATGTTGTAACGCTTCAATATGAGCCGCGAATCTGATTATGGCTATTATAACCAATAGTGAGAGTCTTGAATAGTTCTGATCACCAGGTCATGTTTGTTTTATTTGAAAGAAACCTAGGCTATGATTGTAGAACGGAGACAATATCTTGAGATGATGAAAACTGAAAGCCATGGCATATCTCGTTGTCTAATTGGAATATCTACCTTGCGCCAAAATGATAGATGTACAAGAGTTGTTTTACGTGAATTTTGTGTATGAAGCCGTGTCTTCATATGGTACCTTCTTATTCGGCAGTCACCCATAGGAAAGAGAGATATGGCTCAGTCCCCAGTTATTGAGATTGAAGCAAATACCTTGATAAAGTTAAAACTTGGTCACAAGTTAAAAAGAAAAGAGAAAATCATCATTAAGTCTTATTCACGATTAGGTTGCATAGTAACTGGTCTACCAATAACAATGAACCATTCAACATGTGATTTAATCAGCTTAAAGCAAACTTATTTAATACTCCCTCCGTCCCAAATTAGATGAGCTAGTTGTAGCTTGTACAATTCTTAAGGCAATGAGGAAAGGGGAGTATGTTTAAGTATTTTTTATAATTATACCCTTATGAATACTAACTAGTAAAACTTTGAAATGATTTATCCCTTAAACTATACCAGGTTTTTTCGTAAACTTTACAACGCTGAAAAGCATTTTAAAACACATATATAACGAATATAAACATGGCTATCAAATTATACATATTTCCTATAGTTATAATAATCAATTAAAATGGTAGTTTTAGAAATATCACCTTGATTAATGAGATAGCTCATGCATTTATGGGACAAAACTTAAAACCAACTAGCTCATCTAATTTGGGACGGAGGGAATATGTAAATGATAAATGAATTTCATAGTATAGATAACTAGATAGACTTAGTCACCATCATTTCTCGCAGAAATAGAAGTTAATACATGAAATATCACATATAACGTCATCACAATGTGAGATCCATCTCGAAATTCTAGAAATAAGTCTGTAATTTGGCTACTATAAATCCATAATTGCCATTTGTATGATTTGTGAGGTTCCTTGACCATGCTATTACATTTGGATCATTCACCTAGACTTGAAAAAAGGTTTAGAAATGGCATGACTGGATCCGGTTAAGTTTACACAATCAACATCTAAAGTTATTATATGTTATTACATGAAAGAATTTCTCGAAGAGCCATCAACTGGACTAAAGTTAATTCAACTATAATGAGCACTTAATTTGTGCAAGAAGATAAACACAACTAAGCTAACATGATGAAAGATATAAAAGGCAACAGAGATAACATGATGCAAATATCAAGCAGAGGGACATAAGACATGATAATATGCATCAAAAATACAAATTTGAAACTAATTTGTTGTATTCGAAGTATCCCATCAAGGTGGTTATTACAATTTCTGCTTCGTCATGAATTAAAACACACCAAGAAATATGTATGAGGAAGACCTGTTTAAATGTTTATTGGAAAATGTATTATATGAACTAGATGAAAGCTTAAAGAGTTGGTGAGATGTTATCTAATAAAGATTCTGACATTCACTTTAGATCATAATTCGTATTACTCTTTTGAAACTTGAATTTATTAGATTACTGACGAAATGCTTTCAAGAGTATAATAGAATTTCAGTTAAATTTAAAATTATGATTAATTTATATTATACTTATATATGCCCGACTAGATTGATTAACAGATTCATCAAAGAACTTTTAATTCAAATGCATCAGTGAACATCAAGGTTAAATTGATTATTGGATATATCAGTGTCGTCATCCCGATTGGGATCAAAATACAAATAAAAAAACTTAAAACGCTATGGTTACTTTTTGGATTTGCATAATAAGAAAAACAATAAGATGTTAATATACCTCAGTTGTGAATCTGTGATCCATTCATAACTAAAATACAAAGAGAAAATAGATAGAAAGTTAGAAACCCAGAGAAAATGAAGGAAGATATCGAAAAAATAAAATAATATCTGACATATATTACACATCGAATAGCCATGTCAGATCAGTTGTTAATTAGCTGTTACAGAGAGGGTCACCTAGAAGGCATGATCATTTATAATATCGAACCATCTAGAATACACAACACAGTTTGGCTAACTTTGCCTATGTAAAGAGTGGTCAGGATTTTTCCGTGGCAAAGATAAATCCATGGTCGGGGTTGTCTAGACCACACCCTTTTTCTGCATGCATTCCTTAGATTTTAGGTAGAATAACGAGTAACCGTGGGCGCTGAATCGTTCTCCAAAGCTACCCTAAAACCTTTACCCCCGAATTATCCGTCTTCCTTCCTCACATCATGAAATATGGAACATGCAGGTTCCACTTAGTTAGTCATGGGGATGTTCAACACCTGATCTTTGGTTTATTTCTCAACTTAATAAGGATTGCAAAACTCAAGTTAGTTCTCGGCCCAATCTTTGCTGCAAAACTAAATTTACATGTATGATTTTGCCGGTTTTGGTTTTCTGATTCCCTGAAAATTCGAAATTTGGTTCATTGTTTGTATTTACATTTGATTTTCATGTATTTAAATTTTATTTTTGATTCATTTTACATGTCCTCCCAAGAGATAATTCTACGGTTGTCATTTTCCCGTAAAAAACAATGTTACACTCGCTTATTTTGATTAGGTATAATCCCCTCTTTCATCTTCCAGTTTTGGTTGAGCTCTACGATTTAGTTTTTCATCAGAAACGCCTCTGTCAAACGCTTCTTCTTCTTCTTCTTCCATTTTTTTGACTTGAGCGACTATCAGATTTGTTGTAAGAGTTAGATGACATGATAATTTTCGAGGGGAGTCTTTGAGTTAGGTGAGAAACTCTCGAAATGGTTCCATGTGTTTTTTTTTATCACTCAAGGTTAGTGTCCTGTTTTCTCCACCGAATTTAATAAATTCCTGGGTTTTTTTGGAGTTTTTTAAGTTGATGATATTCAAATGAATGAAAGTGATCAAATTTATTCCTTTGCCCAAGTTGACTGAAAAGTGTGTTCGAATGGTGTTTTTTGGTGATTATTAGTGTTAGCTTTGTTATAATAATGGTATTTTTGGATAATTATAGAGGTGTGCAGTCTATAAAATGAGCTAATGATTTAAGGGACATCAATAGTTATGATATATTACTTTATATTCTAGTGTTATTTTTAGAGCACTTTATATTGGTATGATTGGTATTGCCGCTGCAAAGATATTCATTTAATTCTACTCCTTCTAATGGTACAGGTCATTGCTTTCCTTATGTTTCTACCGTGAAAAGTAGTAATTGACCAAGGTTGTTTCCTTTGATCGTTTTCCTTATAAGAAGCACTATGAACGGGTCTGAAGGGTTCGTGCAATATCATTGGAAATGAAAAGGTTCTAAAAATCGTTAAATCTTGGTTGCAGCCTCTGTTAGAAGCTGCAATATTAGTTGATTGTTTTGAGCATGATGGTCACTATGTAAGTTGTTGCTGATGTTATCGAGATTATTCCAAATGAGATAGAAGCTTTAGGGAGGATATAAAATCTATGGCTGTAGCATAGTTTTTTCCTTACCTTTAACCTAATTTTGCAAACCGTTTCTATTCTTATACCATTTGATGACACAAAGTCAGATACTGACTCAAAGTAAGAAAACCAAAAGGAAGATTATCCTTCTGTTTGATTTTCTTATCATATAGTGTTAGAGAATAACCATCGTGAGATTCAAAGTACCCTTTCCGAGGTTAAACTCAGACTCAATAAATCTATATTTATTTCTTTATCTTTTTATCCTTGATAGTGTTGTTTATTTACCGGAGTTATTTTTTATTTGATTTAACAGGGGTGTATGATACACAAATAAGGATTTCAACTCGGACAAACATCCAGATATTGATGTACCAAATTTGAACATGGAAATTCAAGTAATTTTTGGTTTTTAGACGCAAAAGTTTGGAATAAGGGAATTACTTATTTTCGGGTAAGCTTTTTCCTGATGCGAATGTGGTATTACATTAAGATAATTTTGTTTTTAGGGATCCCGCTTCATGTATTTATTTCAAAAGGAAGTTGTTTGCGAACTATTTAGGTTTATCAATGGTGTGGCGTGACTAATAACAATATTAGGGTTTATCATTTCTAACAAATAATGCAATGGTATGGTTTCACATTTCAGTGGTTTCAGTTTCAAGTGTACGAGGAATGGAACTGGTTGAGTTCAAAGGCGCGTGAGATAACGCTATATGTGGTTCATCTTATAGAGGAACCTTTAAGGGACACTGCTAATTTTATCGGGACTGAGTAATAATGAAGGTACGGGTATTTACCACAAAATTTAATCATTTTTATGTTAAGCTTTGCTTTAGTAGAGATGCATCTGCTATTTTGTTTTGGAAGAAAATCCAAGATATGTTTTACATTTTATCATTTTAAGTTTTCTTTTCTTATCTATATTATAATTGCGGCTGACGTTGGATGTGCGATGATTATATTTTTATTATCTACATGTTTCCGATTTTGTGAATACACGCCAAGGAAATATGACGGTAGAACGATAGAATATGGTTTCCCTTTTTCTATGGCTGGAGCGGTTTATAGGTAGATATCAATCTTTGTTATTGACCTGGCTAGATGATAAATGATTTGTATAATCCGACGATATTCATTTTGAGTAGGATGAATAGGTCCGGGGTCCTGCATGGCTGTACAAGGATACACATCAACCTCATTATTTGGATTTCTGCAATGTTATTGTACGTATAGAACCGATAAGAAATTTTATTATTCAAGTTTGAACTATATGTTTTTCCCACAAAATTGGATCACTTTTAGGAAAAGGTTTAAAATATTTCAGAATTTTTAAATATTATTCATAAGTACTTGAATATTTAAATTATTTTGGGATGTTATAAGAGATAATTGAACCATTAATCGTCAGGGTAGGGTGTGGTGGGATTTAATGTACAACATAACACTGGACTCTGTAGCATAGAAGAGACCAAATAATTGAATCAAAGAAATTGCATTACATCTTTAAGGGTCATCCATCTGTTTACTACAGGTATTCCTTCATAATTACCAAATTTTTTTGCGTAATTAAAAAAAAAGACGTTGTATTTATCGTATTTTTTGTTATTTTTGTATCTATATTTCTTAGGAGTCATTATCCATGATAAATTCCTATGGTCTCTATCACAATTATTATTTTTGTGTAAGGTTACCAACCTTAGAGTTACCTTTTTCAGATTAGTAAGTCTATTTGGTTAGTAATCTGAAAACGAGTTTTCAAGAATTACAACATAGTTTATTGAGAATCTAGGTTGTATTCTAAGTACTTCGCATATGTGATACTAGGATTTCATTTAGAGAAACCTGTCATTAAATGTATGAAATCATGAGAGTCAGCACCTTTGAGTCATTTGCACCATAAAATAACTATTTATATTCACAGGTAGGTATGTCCGATGACATGGCCATTAATATGTTTTTGGTGATTTATCTTCTATAATTTTACGATCTACTAATTTTTTTTCTAAAGGTAAAATAGTTTTTGTATCTTTGTTTGTAATGAGTTCCATTGCAGTAACCATACCGTGGGGATTCAATTGATACGCTCGATATTGGTTTTACTTAGGGTAATCAATCTCTTTGGTCATTTTAATTTCATTATTTCTAGTCAATATCTCTGCATTCTACTGGGTGTATCTTAGAAATAATGTTTCATTTGACTAGGTTTTATCTTTGTACATGTTGTTCCAAGAGTTAAGTGGATAGTGCTGCTTGGAGTATCTATGCACCTACATTTAGAACACCACAAGTAAAAATAGACTGAGAAAGGAATGACGCTAGCAAAAACATTAGTTCTGGTGGTGTTGATGGGGAAACACGATTTTCTGGTTTTCTAGGAAGTGGAGAGACGACCGTGCGTATGGAGACTCCTTAACGAGCAAACTGCCTAACCACAAACAGATGCACTGCACGGGAGTGCTTTGAATTCGAGAGATCAATTTGTAAGACTCTGGCCTAAACAAAGAAATGGTTGTTCCAGAGTCAATACGTTCACAAAGAGAGAAGAGGGTTGATCTGTAGGAGGGAAGCTGAGAAGTGTGTGGGATCAATGGTGATCAAGGATCGTGAATGTGTTGTAGGTTTCTGAAAATGAATTGCTGGGTTCGAATAAGTTTGAATTCTGCTCAATTGAGAGAGATTGTTGCTCACACGATGATTCTTGGTTAGACGATAGATGTTGTCTGTCTGTTACCATTTGTTCTCAATCGTGAATCCAGAAACTTATTTATATTGCTAGAATTTAGACACATTGATCTCATGTTGTTAGAGCATAGCTCGGCTGAACCCACCAAGCGTTGGTATGCCAAGTTTGATTGTCATAATTTAGTGAATCAAAACTCAATTTAAGAGTCGCTTGATTATGTACTAGAGACAACTTCGTATAGGTTAGGCTAGAATTATTAGGATAATGAGACATAAAAGTATTACTCGAAGACTTGAAGAATGTGAAGAAGTAACAAGCTACATAGACGATATCATCCTTCCTCTTGAGGTTAGTAATATTTTGACTTGAACTGTTTCATTCCCAACGTATCTTTCAAGTCGTTCTATATTGTAAACATAAATGCGAAGCTGTGAATGAATATACTCTAGTATACATAGTATTATGGAATTACAATACGAAGTATAACGCTTATCTTTTGAACTTCATATATAAGACATCGACATAATCGTATGAATGCTATTGTGATTATGTGTATGGGTATGTGTGAAAATTTCGTCCTAGGAAACAATGTTTACATTCATTTAAAGGAAGTACATTCATGAACTTGTTTTATGTATCGAAAGGGAAATCGCTAGGCTTATTGGTATTGTTATTCATTGCATATCTCTGGATTACCAATATGTGTGAGTTAGTACAACCGATCATAATTTATTATGTATCTTGGTAAAACTATTCACGGTGCATGCCTGATTTATGTATTGGTATGGATTTTATTAGTGTAACCGATCCTAAGTAATCACCTAAGATGGTATGATCGATATTTGTAATTGGTGTGACCGATCCTAGTAATTGGTATGACCGATCACAGAAGAGTTGTAATCGATCCTTGTAATTGGTGTAACCGGTCCTGGTAATTGGTGTAACCGATCCCGGTAACTGGTGTGACCGATCACAAGTAATACCATGAGAATATGGTAACCGGTCCTGGTAATTGATGTAACCAATTTGGTAACTGATGTAACCGGTCCCAGTAACCATATTAAGGTAGAACCTATCTTTGTGTCTGGTAGAACCGTAAACCTATGATTAGTGTGTTGATTTGATCAATCGATTGCATCTAAAAAGTTGATATGTACTTTCTTTTGGTCAAGAAGTGTCTCTATGAAAATTTCATGAGGATCCCACTAGTTTTCGTACCTTTGCCAATTTTATTGACAAAAAAGGGGAGAATTAATGTGTAGCTCGCACTACAAATACATATGGTTTTTAGATCGAGAGATTTTGTTTATTGACTAAGGTGGAGCGATACATATCACCATAGTATTGTTGTCAAAGTTGTGATGCAATTGAACTTTGATGTTGTGTAATGATACTATAACACTGTGTAACAATGATCGAGAGATTTTGTTTTCTCATTGTTATGGCTACAGATCTTCAACAACGATGATGTTGCATTGAATATCTTTGGAATCATTGGAGTACGTGGAAGTGACGAAGATTTTGAGTAATATTGAGGAACCAAGAAGATCATGCATGTGGAAGAGAATCTGCAAAGTTATTTATTTTGTATTCCATATGTATTGATAGTTTTTCACTAAAATTGACAAAGGGGGAGATTGTTAGAGCATTTCTCGGTCGAACTCGCAAGCGTTGCTATCTCAAGATTTTTTGTCAAGTTTAGTTGCCAAAACTATAAGTCTTGATTTCTAGTCTACTAATAGCTAAGTCTCGGACTAGGATAGAAATTGTAGTTGAGCTCTAGACTCCACGACGTTCATCATGCAAAGACGAAGAACTATTCAAGGAATTGGTGGAACTTCATCGATAAAAAGGTATGTGGATACTTGAACTTATCTATCACTCAAAAGTCTACTTTATCTCCTATCTTGAGACAAAATTCATATTGCTATATAGACTATGATTATACACACGTACTATTTCGAGCTGAGTTTATCTCGCTTATCTATTTCTCGAAATATATGTTGGTAAGCTTTCGATTTGGCCAAGTTCATCTTTACTAGTGAAGAAAGTCATATTAGTTTCAATTACTTGAAAATCGCTTTGACAAAAAATAGTTTGTGAACAACAACTATATAACGTCCTCTAAGAATGTTTCAATGATTGAAATGAGAGTTTACAATACATAACCATGATTGGATATAAACATTGTGAGATAACTCATATATGTGTAAGTCCAATATCCTTGAACCAAAGTATGCGTACTTTGCTTTCCAATATCCTTAAACCAAAGTATGTGTACTTTGCTGCTCAGGATAACCAGAACTAAAGTCCGCGTACCAGTACGCGCACTGCCGGAAGTTCACGTCTCGTGAATATCTGCTGGAGTTTTTGAACTGAAAACAAATTTAATCCGGGTACTTAAGTCTGCGTACCAGTATGCGTACTTAAGTAGGTTATTTTCTAAAAACGGTTTAATTCGTGAACTAATACATTTATATATTAAGGAATACAATCTTTGCAAACCGTGGCTATAATGTTCATGAATTGATTCGAGTGAATAAAAACTGTCTTTGTTTCGATTGTGTCTTGTATACTTCTATGATATCTAAGCAATTGAACAACTCTCTAACTAGTTAATTTGAGTCATTTGAACTAGTTGTGGTAAAGAAGAATAAGGTTGATATGAAAGTGCTCATATGTATAACATATGGTTAACTACTGTTGAACCAATGGCTTGTACACGTTTAGGTACGGTTACTCAAACCTAAATGAAGTTATATTTCATGTGTGTATAACAAGCTAAGTTCGATCTAACGATTGAAAGATATTATCTTGAATCTAATCAGGTTTTCATATAACGGCGAATATTGAATGCTTTGTTAAAATAGATATCAACTTTAATACTTGACCCAAGTATTGAGGTTCCCAATGCATCACATTATAATGTTCTTTCAGTGGAGAACTGTGTATCCTTTCCTCTTCTTTGGGCATTGAGGATCTCACATAGAAGATTCGTTCTAGTTTCTTCTAAACCCATTGTCGACCGAAATGATGTTGTTTACCTGTAAAGAAAAAGAATGTAACAAATTTTTTAAGAGGAGATTCACATCAAAAAAAAATCCGTGTGCTGACTCTTTCAAACTCTGCAAAATTCTAAAATGCAAGAATTAAAAAAAAAAAATATTGTTAGGTATTCGAGATAAAGCTTCCGAGAAAAAGAAGATGAAATTGTGAAAATAAAGGGATTAAAACCTAAATCGTTGCTGCTTGAGTCACCAAATCGAAAACTGCAAAAGATAGTTGATGGAATAAAACCCTAGTAAACCACAAAGAAATATAGATCTGGTTACCGCCACTCTCTTAATTTGTCGGTTCATAATTCCTGAGGTTTCTGTTACGGAGGATGCATTCAATATATGAACTGGGGAGGTAGTTAAAGAGGGTAATAACAAAGATAGAAAATTTTAAGAGAAAGAAACGTCTCGACCACTTTTTTTGGGATTGTACGTTAGCAAATTTAATGTAGGGGATCCAAGATCGTAGATTTATCTTTTGTGAGAGTAAATATGGACCACCACTTACATAGGCTAACTTAACCAAACTGTGATATGTATTCTAGATACAAAGAAATATGAATAAAACTACCTAGCTAGGGTACAACTCTTACCGTAACAACACATCTAGATAATAAGTATTTTTTTTGTGCATTGATTTTGACTCGTGTCATTTGTTTTTAGTTATTATATGACATGACATTTTGTTTTTTTTTTCATTTTTTTTTTTTAATTTTTCATGTACTTCAAGCGAGTTTGTTTTATAATTAAGATACCGATCAAGTCTTTAATTTATAATGTCACCCATTTTGTGGTGAAATGAAATTAACATAGTCTATTACTATTCACCAACCATCACCATCACCATATGATATATTTCTTTCTCCACCACAACCGCCGCCTACCTTCCGTTGGCCATTGTTCGTACTTCTAATTTTATATCACAAACATTATGTATAAAAGTTTTGGTTGAACAAACTTAGGTTGTTAATTAATTTATTTCATTATATTTTTAATATTTATATTCTCTTTTTTATTGCAATCAATTTTATTTTAACGGTTAGAACTCTGATTTATACAATCGGATACTAAAGGTAGTATGGTATCGTTAGGTGATCCGGCGGTCATCATCATTTTGTCCTAAATGGTGTGGTTTCTGTTTTTTTATCAACCATGCTAAAAACAGTCAACTACATCTTTCACAATATAATGTTTATGTGTTGTAAATATTCAGAATTAATATTTTCCGCAAATATTATTGCCTCCACTACTCACTAATATACGCTCTACCAGCCACTACTTCTTCCACTACCACCATTAACTCTATCTATATAGTTTTTATTAAAATTATTCATTATAAGTTTTTATTAATTAATAAATACTAAGTCATAATGATTTTAATAGTTTCCATTGATATAAATTTTGGTAAAATTATTTATTAATGAAATTATGTATTTATTAGATTAATTAAGGAATCACTTATCATGAGCAATTAATAAGAAACCAATTAATAAAACACTAATAATAACATTTAAGTTGAACAAAGCACGACCATAGATTTATCTTTTCCCTAGACAAACTGTGTCATGTGTTATAGATCAATTTAGTTGTGCAGATATAATCTCAGTGAATTTTGCAGCATTGCTTAGAGTAAATTATTGAGATTATAACAAAACTCTCTTTCCGTTGCTTAGCTACAAAACATTAAAATTTGTCCTCCCAGGAGAAACAAAAATCCGTAGTATCTAACTTTTGTGAGCACAAACACAAAGGCTAAATCCGTGTTGTTGCGGTAATGATTTTATCACATCCGCGCACTCATTCTTTTTTTCTAACAGGGTTCACTTGGATTACGAGGAAGGATATGAATTGCAGCACTTGGTGTGGAGTGGTGTTAATTGATAAACGCTGAGGTCAACAAACTGCTAACAAATGAACATATACCACCATGGAACACAAAAAACTCGGCTTTTACTAGCACACAAACCTGGTAAATTATTTAGCAACATTAACAGATACATAACATTCATACATACATGACGATAAATATCTATTCCCGTACCGTTACGATACGGGTTAAGTCCTAGCATAAGTAATATAACATATTCACTATTGTCTTCCATCACAGTCCATAATCAATGAATATCCAGCCAAATAGTATATCTCAATTAATCCCATATTGTTGTAATAAAATGATTTGGAATTAAATTAAGCCATCGTCAATCAAAAATAAATAAAATAAAAATATATCGAACCATCAATCTGGTTTAATGCTTCAAAAAAAAAAAGTTACTGGTTTTGAAATGATACTGTATTGTTTTTTAAGTTAGCATTATATTTTTCTAATTTCAAAAGACGGATACAAAATAAACGATTTTATTTTTGAAATTCGAGCTCATCAATTTTATACCCTAAACCACGTATTAGGTTGAAATTTGGATGATGTTAATTTTTTTTGTTAACCATCACTGTGAAGAATTATCCAACACCATAAAGTTCAGCTTGATAGATATCAAAATCTTATATTCAATTTGAAAATCAGAGACAAGTAGATAAAAGATAGATAAAAATGTAGAAAGGGTTGGAGAAGAATTATTTGTCTCCTTATAGTTAGGAAAATTGGTTGTCAAATGAGATAAAGGATGTTTTTCCATAATGCCACATGTGAAGCTGACCACATGACCATTGGAAAAGCTCTAAGGGTTGGCGTGCACTAGCTTATAAAGCTCTGCCACACGCCAGGCGAGATTGCTCGATCCTTATACCAATCCTCAACTTGAAGGGGACCCTTAGGTCACATACATATGTCAGCTGTGTCAGCAGTTGATGTGGATCCTCACTAATTGTATTTTTCCACTTGTAAAAATGTATCTAGTTGGTTTTGTAATTGCTAGCTATCAGGGTGATAAAATATTTTGATTAAGTCTAGTCAGAGCATCTTCAAAATTTGGGGTTTATGGAGGTCTTATTAACACCATCTTTTAACGGGTCATTACTAGAAGACAAAAAGATTTAAAGATATATTTTTTTAAAAGTTTATCTCCAAAGTTTTGCCTAACAAATTTTATTTAAATTTAGAAATAAATGATTATGTGGACTTAAGATCCAAGGTCATGGATCTAGACTTTCTTCCTTACCCTCACATTGTTGTATCATCATTTTTTATGACCTTCCCCTTTGCATTGAATATGAAATTTTGGTGGAAAAAATCTCAAATTTTAGGTGTTATGCAATTTTAAGACTTCGACCCATTGTATTGGAGATGTTTTTAGTTGGATATTGTGGTATTTATAAATGTCACCGTGTATGAATTCCATGTGTGTCCACTTAAAGAATCACATGTTGTATCCGACTTAGTTTTCTCTATTTATTGTCTATATAAGGACAAACTTTATGCAATTCTCGTTAACCATTTCAATACAATGTTCATTATCTTACAGTATCCTTCTTAGTCCATCAGCATTTAGCAGTCATGCCATGGTGTGTCCCTCCCGTCTTTATTACTAGAGATGTACATGTATTAGCTAAACTACGAGCGATTTTATCTTTGTAATGGCGTTTCATTTTTAAAAACAAAAACACCTGAATTCATTGAGCAATAAGCATCATTCTGTCTTATAGGTTCATGATAAGCACTAGCTTCACTACCAATTTTCTTCGTCAAGTGGGTAGTGTTTATTGCCTCCCATAAATAAAGAAGAAGAAGTGTGTATAGCCTCATTGGCCAACACTACGCGGAAATTCCTCCTATCCCCATGTTATATTTATCAAATAATTAATGACAATTATTAAATCTAAGGGCCTAAAAATGTAAGAGCTTTTGTTTTTGGTAACAATAACGAGAGCCTTCCTCTTTGATATAACACATACGACCACTGAACTATATTATAGCGATCATACAGGTGGATGAGAATTAAAGACGACAAAGACTACATAATCACACACAAATAATTCTTCTTCTTTTCTTCACCTAAAACAAAGTAAACATGTGATATCCTATCAAAATCAAGAATATATAGTGTGTTTGGATACACACCCAAAAATTATTTTTTGATTTTTGGAAGTAAAAATGTCAGAAGTTAGTTTGGGTAAACAATTTCAAAATGACCTCCAGAAACAGAAAAGTTAACTTTTTGTGAAGCAACATGTTTTTGCTTCTGACTTTTACTTCTGCTCATTGTTGTAGTTATTGTGGGGACTGATTACGGTTAAAATTCTTCCTTCTACCACCAAATATTTCCCTTTCTCTCTCAAAAGATGATCATCATCAATGAAGTCCATGCAAACATACAAATTACAATAACATTTTACTGATTTAAAAGGATTAGCCTTAGCTTTTCCCCTGGTGGGCAATTACGTTTGAAGGTCTGGAGAACTTTTGTGTTACGGTAACCAATTTCTGTAAAAGCTCCTACATGGAAGAAGAAAAACGAAAGAAACACAAATTGTTTCATTTCAAAAGTCACGGACTGAAAAAGCAGTGCCCGGAGACACACGTACAAAAGCTCTGTACTGGAATTGCAAATATGGGATACAACTGGTCAAGCTGCACAATGTGGGTCTGCGGACATACTCGGTTTAGTTAGGTGGCTTAGTAGTTAGACGACTCAAAATAGCCACGAAAAAGAAAAAAACAATGCTGTATTGCGGGGCCTTGCTGTATGAGACAAAGCGGCCACTGCAAGAAGAGGAACCAATTGACCTGACCAAATGAAGCTTGTGAATATGCACCTTCCACGTACATTTTAGGTCCTACTACTGCTACAATAAGTTGGTTGTAATTAACACAATCCGAACTCCATTAATCATTTGGACCTACAATGTTACTACTACGTGAAGTCATGAACACAGATCCTATATTATCAGTTGTTCCATCATGTTTAACATATTGCTCCCGTACCGACTAACAAAATTTATCAATGAAAACGAATTGTCCATGTACCGGTGGCCTTCGTCTTTCTCTGGCTAGTGTTCGGCTAAGAACTTTTTGGGTCAAGATGCCATGGGGTCTGATAAAAGTTGAACTTAGTCGTCACTCGAGGAGCAGAATTCCATCCGGTGCAATAAAAATGAAGATTATTTTAACCCTCAGGATGACTAACAGAAGCATCTGCAAGTTTCCAGACAAAAACTCCCATTACCCATCCTTGTATAAAAGCTTGTTAGGTACCAGTCCCAAGCTATGTCTTTACGTGCATATCAAAGGTCTAATCGCCCAATATTTGGCTGTAAGCACATGACACAACATGACACCTTGCCTCTCTGCTCTGCCCTGCTACATCTACAAATACTAAAAGATCACGGAAGGAATTTCAAAACAACCTTCCTTTGTCAGATGCTTCGCCCATTTCGAGTTCATTTGAGTCGATAAAGAAACTGACAGTTTTAGAGGGAGTACATGGAAAAATTTACAGTATCATCGTCTACATCATTTCATGGCAACATCTCTCGAAGACGATATAGCTTCAATGGTAGTGTTCAAACTGGGCTTACCTCTAATTCGCCAACAAACATTCCACCACCAAAACACCATCTCGAAGAGCCACCTTTCTCTACGTATCTCGGTGCACCACCAGGATCACAACAGAGTTATAAGAAGCCTGTAGTAACTCGAGATGAAAATGAAAACGAAATCAGTATCTTTGCAGCTGAGAAATATTTTAATGAAACCCAACCACAGCAACAAAGTAAAGAGAACAAGTTAAGCGTACCATCATCATCTTATTTTACTGCAACTCATGTTAATAATGAGAAAAACGATAACAAAAGAGTCGTAGAGAGCAATGAGTATACCATGCAGCAAATTGAAAGAAATTCTTCTGTTTCGTCGTCTGTTGTTGATGGGTATGGATATGGGAAGAAGTACAGAACAAGGTCTGTTCAGTCAACAACTACAGTTTCATCTGAAGCTAGCTGGAATAGTCAATCTGGTTTGCTATACAATCTTCCACGAGGTTCAATTAATGGAGCTGCTATGAGAAATAATAATCTGAATTCAGAGCAGGGGAAGAAAAGTAGATCACAAGAATGGATTTTTGGAAGGAAGTGTTGCTTCGGTAGAAAATCTGTCCAAGTTCAGGAGAATCTTTCTGAACCATCTAAAATTCATAATCTCCATACCCATCAAGTACTGAATACTGGTTTTCACCTTAATTCCATGGATCAAAGACCCAAAACAGGAGAAATTGATGTTTATAAACCACCGTCGCTGAATGAGGGAACCAACAAATTTGAGTTCGAGAAGAACTTAAAGGGAAATGATGGGAGGGACAAACAAGAATTACTGAACAGAAATGGGGAAAAAGAAAATGAAGTTTCTGGTCATTCAGCTCATTTTGCACCGGAAAATAAGTTCACAGTAGAGATTGGCTGTCCACCAATCCCTCCAGGAAGGTCATTTCAGGATGTCCACGGATTCTCATTTCCTGCAGTTTTAAATCCTCTTACTGTCGGGAAACCACTGAATCAGCTCAGCAGTTCAACTCGAGAGATCTTAGAGTCTATTCCACTGCCAGACAGCTCCATCAGACGAAAGTCGAATGAAATCCAGCAGCGGAAACTTATGTCACCATCCTTGGCACATGATCATCACCAGAGCTTCAATCTTCCGGTAAGTCGGAAACCCCAAACAATGATAAAAGATGAGGACATAGAAAGCGACACAAGTTCAGACTTGTTCGAGATAGAGAGCATCTCAACTCAAACAACATCATACCCAATTGGGTACCAACAAAGGGATTACAATTACTTGGAAGAGGAAATCTCAAGCTACAAGGCGAGACGACAAAGTTTGGATGAACCAACTACACCCTCGGTGGCGCCAACAGAACTTTATGAACCAAGCGAAGCAAGCATAAATTGGAGTGTTACCACGGCAGAGGGGTTCGACCGAGTTAGTTTCACAAACTTTTCTGTTGGAGCAGCTTCTCCAACAGATTATGAAGAAGGTAAATTCTTCATCCCTACCAACGCCAACTCTACTACTGGTGGAGGTGGTGGTAGACCAAGAGTAAATGGGTTGATGGGTTGTCGATCTGAAAATTCAGTTAAGGTGGATCTAAACCCAGTGAAGCATGTGGCAGAGCTGCAGACAAGGAAATGCTATGATTACATGCAGTCATTCAGGGTCGAAACAGATAGAATACAGGCATTGTCTAAGTTTGCTAACATAAGTTCCACAGATGCTAAAAGGTCCTCTAATTAAGCCACCACTTCCAGGTACACGCTCACGTTCATCTCAGACATATTCTCATGCCTTCACGACACGTTAAGCATGGGAGTCTGTGCTAGCTTCTGATTTAGTGAAGCCAGACACAAACAGGTTTCCTGTTTTTGAATTGCATAAAAAGGGTTTCTTTTCTTTCATATATATTGTTACAGGATGGTTAGGTATATTTGTATTCAGCTAATGTGTTGTCACGGAGATGTTAAATTTGCAACTTGCAACTCTATTCTATGCCCTATGGTAGTCCAAGTCCAATATATGAGGTGAAGATGTCAAGAATCAACCGTGACTTTCAAATACAGAATAACACAAATGACACAACAGCTTATTTTGATAATGTCTGTAGTCTGTACACTCCACTGCGTGAAACTATACTTATTAATAGTAGGACTTTCATAATTTGTAAGGAATGAGAGATTTCGAATTCTTACACAGTACCATGACAATTTGCTGTCGTTGGTTGTTTTTGTTCTGTATCACGTCCAATCAGCTTGGGTTTCCTCCAAACTGCAGTGTGATCTGCAAAATCTGAAAGGATCCTGTGAATCCAGTGTAACCATGTCTGTTTACCAAGAAACAAATAGTAAAGGAAGAAAATAAACAAAGAATGATACATGACTTACCTCTGTGAATTCCTCTAATATATTGATTAGCAAGATTATAAATGAAAAAAGGAGAAAGCCCATGAATTACCCCAATGAATATCCAATGTTCAAATTTTTAAACCAAGTGCACGCGTACATATTATTTATACTAATTCATTTTTTCAACATATTTCTTAGCCTGGCTTATTTGTGTAATTGTGTTACATAAGTCCGGTGAACCACTATGTTGTGACCAATCTGGCCTTCCTGTCCTGTTATCTTCCCTTCGACAGAGTAGTCGTTACTGAACTGACGAAATGCTATGAATCTTCTTGTCATCCTCTCTCATTGTTTCGCCATACTCTTTACAGTCAAACGCTTTTGGGTTCTGCCCACCTAATGCAGACTCTAGCTTCTCCATGTCGAAGAGGTCTCCCATAAACTTCTGACTTTCAGGGTCATTGGAATACACAAATTTTATTTTGCTAGATGTCCTCGCTTCAAAAAATGGTTTCACTAACTGCAAAAGTGAAAATTTTGAAATGGAAAGTAAACTAAGAGAATCACGAAACTGAAAAAATAAATAAAATAATCAAACTTCAGATTAAGTTTCTTTCTGAAAGAAACAACTATATAGGCAGCAGTGAGGATGATAAGGCAATGGAGCTGCTTTCACAGACCCTAGCTATTACATCCAACCGAAGCCTCCAATCAGATTCCATTATGACTATTAGGAAACATTAAAATAATTGAAGCAAGCTCCTTGGATTAGTAAAACTTTGGACACTTGCCTTCTAAAAGCTAGGAAAATTGAACTTGGTTGTCGTAAATAACTGAACACATATAAGATGTTCGGTCAAGGACTTGCAAACTATTAAAAATTAAAGCGCATGGATAAGGCGTGCATTACATGTGTAAAGTGTCGACTTACCATCCAGAAGGACTCAAAGATCTTTGGAGGATTGTAGAGGATGGCTTGTCCCAGCCTTTCAGGGTAATGGTCCTGCAGTATACGAGCTGTTTCCCGTGTTGTTTTAATTGATACGCTCGACATATTCCATCCTTGAAAATCAATTATCCACACCATTTGCTCCTCACTAGGAGGCAAGTTCATTATGGCATTCTCCATGCAATAAACCAGGAACTTCATCTGCCCGCTTGTTGAATATGTATTCTGATAATTTATGACATTTAAATTATAGGTCCAGAAAAATAACTCATATAAACGCAAAAGTGAAAGCCAAATTTCTGAATTTTCAAAATTTTAAAATGAAAACTGAGCATGTATGGAAGTAATTCTCAAGCAATGTAAATTATAAAAACTTGTACCTGCAATCCAGGTCTCATAACAAGAACCGTCCTTCCATACTTGTCAGGATAGTTGGACCTGTATGTCTTTCCAGTTTCGGCTTCATGAGCAATCTCATCCTAACAAACAGAAAATGTTGCGGATCAAAATAAAAAACAGAAAATGTTTATCGTCAGTTTCGTCATACTAGTTAGATCTCTCAGTGCAGCCTTCCTTTTTACAGAACATTAATATGTCTTATACTTTTATATACCTCTGTATTTAACAGTGTTGTAGACATACGATATAGGTACAATTATCTCAAGTGCAATTTCAGTAATTTGATTAGATGCATACAAACTTGATCAGGACAAACGAAAAACACTGCATACCCAGCAAATCTGTTCTGGCTTATACTCCATTCTCCATTTTGCCGTTTCCCTTAACATTTGGCATGCCTTTTTTGTATTCCACTTCCTTGCTCTGAGATAGCGCAATATTGAAGCATCTGAGAATAACGTCGGTAGCTCATTAGCGGTAGAACCTATCATCTCTCTAACCTCATTCACCTGAAACAGATTGGCACCGCGGTTAATTAGTGCATGGTACAGTTTAGCACTCTTGATAGCATATTCGAGCTTCAGCTTAAAACTACACAAATGGTAGAAAACTGCATACAGAATACTTGAAGAACTATATCACATTCATATAAGCATCAAAGTATTCTGTACTAGATGATAATCGACGCTATCCGGCTAAGCCAACAATGGTTGCATATACCTTCACTTGCTGCTCATCATTTTGCGAAGTCTTGTCTACCACACTTGATTGCAGTTTGTCCGATGCCATATTTCCGGTTTTGTATGGTCGATAATGGATATATAACCCCGTCTGAAATTGAAAGTCAGGAATCACTAATTAAACAATGATTTTGAAGTTGTATATATAATCAATTAACCTAAGTAATGATAATATATAACCCCAAAAGACACTCTCTGAGAACTCAAACAGAGACAATAATAAAGACCATATGACAATTCTACTGATTACTACAAGTTCTTCCCTAGAGTTGCTATTTTGAGAGCATCAAAAGAATTTTCAAGAGAAACCCTGACTCCATTGAGAATTTTCAAGAGAAAAGTAAGGCTAAGAAGGTTTCTAAATCAGTAACACATTGAGAATTTTAAGACAAACCTATTCCAGAGGAAATAACACAAACACCGTATGTGCAGAAATGCAGAATCTCAAACAAACCAATTTGAACTGAACGCAGAGAAACATGATGGCACATTAGAATATATAAAGCTTTGGTCATATGTTGAAGAAGAGGGTTGTTAGTTGGGTATTACAACAACATTTCAGCAGACTATTCATGCAGAAGAAGAAGAATCTTCAATGAACAAACCATCTTAAATTTTAAGATCAATCTAAGAAATTAAAACGTTAAGAATTGACCATTTTGACTATATCATGCTGACTAGTAGGTTGTGCTTGCGGAAAATTGGGACTTTAATTTTTGGTTATCCCCGTGGTCTGTGGAGTAAAAGTAATTGCTATTTATCCGTACGACTACATTACCATCACTTATTGTTGGGTGCAATAATCAAAAACAAAGAAAAATCAAATAAGCAAAAGTTATTGATACTTAGCTCAAAGTGATTGCTTTGACGAAACGAACAAGCTCCCCGTATCTCCGTAACAGCAACAAGGCAAAACTTTGGAAAATAGAATGAGTCACGTGTTCAACACGTTGTCCTTAAGACATTAGCGCCCGGCTACACTCAAGAGTGATGCTATAGCCCTCACAGGACGGATATCTTCAGGATAAAACACCCTAATACACCTACTACTAGCATATGTAGTAGATGCTCAACTTGAGCTTGGCAACTCCGAAAAAACCGTTAAGGAAAATCGCGAATGCTTAAAAACCGCTATAAAATATTTTCCCTTAGGGGTCCCTCTAAAATATAGAGCAACCCCTTTCCCATAGATTTTACAAAAGTAGTGAATTTCT
The DNA here is from genome assembly GCF_003573695.1 of Papaver somniferum. Taxonomy (NCBI): domain Eukaryota; kingdom Viridiplantae; phylum Streptophyta; class Magnoliopsida; order Ranunculales; family Papaveraceae; genus Papaver; species Papaver somniferum. The sequence continues at coordinate 60,031,759 of NC_039368.1, read as the reverse complement.
TTATATAATTAACAAATACAACTTAAGAAGAAAAACTCCCCGATGTGGGACTAAAAGCTTTATATAGTTTCTTAAAACTACTAAAAATTGGAAACTCCACGATGTGGGACTAAAAAGTTTCATTCACAAAATAAAACAATAAATTATAATTTTTTATTAAAATTTTAAAAAATTATTTTTTTATTAATCGTTTTCCAACAATCCCCCACATGGATGAAAACTCAATAAAACATGAAAACACAGATAGATCTTGGTAAATAAACATCCCAACCTCACGATCCAAACAGACTGATCGTGCAAGTGTTGAAATCATACTAGTCATTTCTACGTCCTCTCCCTCACACAAAAGTGTGTTGACCCCAGGGTCATACTATGGATTGCATAAATCATAATAGTATTGAGAGCTTTCATCTTTAATTCTCACATGGTGAGACTATAGGTATCTTTCACCAAAGTGAAAAAGCATGAACTAGTGAACCCTTAGTGACCTTTAGGTCCTAAGTTCCAGTAATACCAAAACCATCAAAATGAAAATCACATAAAAAACGCAGGAAATACCATTTTAGGCAGAGGTGTCCATGAGGTCTTGAACCTTTGCTTAGTGAGATATTACCAGAATTACTTGCTAGAGACAGTGAACTATGTCTTGAACTGCTAGCATTTGATGTAATTCGTGATAACAACCACGGGTGATATCTCCAAGATTGCTGCCAAGCTCGTGTCGTTTTGTCCGTTTTGGCCCTGGACGTATCCTGTTTCTCAGAATGCTCTAGAGAATCAGCTCATATTCTCACAGGAAGCGACCCACTTCCTCATTCAGATAGGTGAGTTTCCATAAAGAGTGTTACTGCTACACCCCACTTCAATCTTAAATTGAAACTATAGAACTCATTAAGACTTATTAAAAAGTCATCCTCCACATGCAGTCACACTATCACGTCTACACCATAGGGAAGGGACAGAGAATGAAAATCTCTGATAGTGTTTACCTTTACCCACCACAAATTAGTTGTCTCATTCGAAACCTTGATCATGGGATCTCCAGTCAGCAAGGTTGAGTATCCTTCATGGCAAGTTTAATATATGAGCTTAAGCCCCAACCCCCTTGATGCATTTTTAACTATCTCTTTGTACAAACCTTTCGTCAAAGATTGCGTGATATTCTCCTTGGACTTTATCCAATCAATGGAAATAACGCCGATTGAGATTAGTTATTTCTTAGCTTTAACTATTATAGCTTGGCTAACACAATGTATAGATATAGCTGGCACAGGCCTATGCCAAAGAGGAATGTCTTCTAAAAATCATCTTAGGCACTCGGCCCCCTCTCATGCTTTATCTAACGCAATACTCTCAGATTCCATAATGAATTGAGCGATATGTTTGTTTGGAAATCTTCCAACAACAAACCCACATGTTAGAGTGAAACCATATCCACTCGTAGACTTAGACTCCTCTGAGTCAACTATCCAGTTTGCATCATAAAGTCCCAAGGACAACAAGATACCTTCCATAAATCAAAAGAGTATTTTAGGTACCATAATACTCTACTCAGTGCATCTGAATTCTCTTGCTCTGGACTACAATTATATCCACTTAACTTACTCACAATATAGGCAATGTCTGGACTCTTACAGTTCATTAAATTCATCAGACATCCTATAACTTTTGAGTATTCAAGTTAAGATACTCCACTACCCTTATTTTTCTTGAGACTACAAGAATAATCGTACGAAGTACAAGCAGGTTTACAATCAGACTGATTGTATCTCTTAAGCACAACTCAACATAATGAGAACGACTAAGACTTATAAATGTTTGATTATCTTCTAATCCTCATCCCTAAGATTACATCAAAAGGGCCCAAGTCTTTCAAGTCAATGTTCTCATTCAGTGCATGTTTTTAGTGGAATTGATCACATCTATGTTTGTATCAAGCATATCATCAACATACAAGCATACAATTACACAGACATCCTTAACAAGTTACTTGTAGACATACTTGTCAGATTCATTAATTTAAATCCACTATCCATTATCACATGATTAAATTTTCCATGTCACTGTTTACGTGCTTATTTGAAAACCATACAAAGATTTTTCAAATTACAAACTTTGTATTCACAACCTTTCACTACAAAGTCTTCAGGTTGATCTATGTAAATTTCTTTACCTAATTCACGGTTTTAGAAAAAGCTGTCTTAACATCCATCTGATGTATCTCTACGTTCTTTATGGCAGCAATAACAATAGTATCTCAACGGAAGTAATTTCCGTCACAATTGAATTAGAATCAAGGAAATCTACACCTTCTTTTAGTTTATAGCCTTTAGCTACCAACTTAGCTTAATATTTTTCCACAGTTTCATCTACCTATCGTTTCCTCTTAAAGACTCATTTACATCCCATGGTCTTACAACCTGGAGGTAAACTAGCAAGCTCCCAAGTCTGGTTCCAACGGACTGAGTCCATTTCACTAAATGAAGCTTCTTACCAGAATGGGGTTTCAGTAGATATTAAGGCTTCTTTACAAGTCTGTGGCTCAGACTAAGCTAGGCATGTTATGAAGTCGGTTTCATAAGAAGTCTCAAGTCTAATTATTTTACTTCTCTTAGGCTCAACATCAACTTCATCTTCCTTTAAAATAAGTTCTGACTATTTGAAGATAAATCTAGGGGATCAACAACACATCTCTAATGAGGTACAGGTTTAGAATAAACATGTTCAAAGAACTCAGCATCCCTAGATTCCGTAATAATATTCACACCAATGTCAGAAAAAATCAGAACACCAACCAAAAATCTATTTGTAGAAGTATACTCAATATACCCTATACGAAAACACAATCAACATTTTTGGTTTCAATCTAGTTCTTTTAGGAAGAGGAATTACAATCTTAGTCAAACGCCCCCACACTTTGACACATTCATAAGAAGGTCATCTACCGTTCCATAAACCATATGGAGTTTCATCTGATTCTTAAAAGGGTACTTTATTCAGGATATACTAGTTAAGAGGACTGCCTCCCCCCACAAGGCCGCAGGTAATCCTGAACTAATCAACATGGAAATTATCATCTCCTTAAGGATACGGTTGTTATGTTCAAGGCTTCTAATTGGTTTCCAACTTCAAGTTTATACATCTTAAGGCTTCTAAGGCGTCATCCTTATCCTAAGCAAGTATACAAGATAGTACCTCGTACAATCATCTACGGAAGTTATAACCATCTTTTACCACAGTGGTTTTGGGTTGAACTCATGTCAACTAGGCCTAACTGAATTAATTCTAAAGGCTTAGAATTACTCTGAACATTTGTGCTAAAAGATTTTATAGCATATTTTGATTCTTCACAGATTTCACTTTTGTGTTCAAAATCCAAACTAAATTTGGGTACGAAGCCTATGCTAGCCAGTTAAGCATTGACTTATAAGTTTACGGTTCCAAGTCTACCACGTAAAACAATCAATCACACAAAGATATCACAAGAATCAACTACGTTCACATCATCAGTTTTTCCGTTAAGCTTATATAGACCCAAAGTCCTATAACTCTTGCTTAAAAAATCACTGCCTAGTTACAACAAGTTTTCCAGATTCAATTAAGATCTTAAATATTTTTCCATCTACAACAGAACAAGATACAAGATTTTCGCATATGCTCGGAACATGAAAACTTCATTCAATGTGAGAATATTACAGATATGAGCTTCTGCTCGACCTTTTCCTTTTATGCAACCTCTATTGCATATGAGTTACTCAATAAGAGTTTCTCGACATCCCCTATCCTATGATAGGAGGTGAACAGGTCTCTGTTTCAACAAACATTCTTGGTGGCTCCAGAGTCCACCTACTGGTCTCTCACATTGGTTATTAAAATAACTTCCGACATCATGCCACCAAACTCGTTCTAGTTTGTTTCAACTAAATTAGCATTAACTTTCTACTTATTAAGGTTTTTATGTTGTCTACAATTTACTGCCGCGTGGCCAGAATTTTACAAACATAACACTCACCCTTAACTAAAGTAATTCCGGATTCAGGTTTACGAAATATACCTTTATCATGAAGACCATGCTTAGAGTTGCGTTCGATGTTCTCACCTTTGCCATCTTTGGAAGATTTGTTTCCAACCACATGCGGCTATTAGCCATGTCCCTCGGAGATGACACCTTTATTCACAAATCACAATTCCAAATCAGAAAGTAAAATATGAGTTTTGAAGATAACATCTATATATACAAACTTCGTTTGAATCAGCGTTTCAAAAAACTCATGGTTACCCCACAAAAATTAATTTAGTTAACAACAATTTTCTGCTCGTCAGAATTTTTCAGAAACGTTTTTCTGTTTTGTAAAATATCAAAAAAATACTTTTACAACTCCAAAAATTCTGAAATTTTACTCGGGTAACTATCAGGATGTCTACTACGTTGTGTCAAAAGGGTTCATCGAAATTCCTTCTATATTAAAAGATAAAATTGAAACTCTACAGCTGACGAGAAATTTGTTTTTGTTTTTTCACTCCACAATTAACATCCATGATTTACAAACCAATCAATCGTTTTCGATTATTTCAAATGCTAATGTCTTAAGATTGTTGGGTGCAATAATCAAAAACAAAGAAAAATCAAATAAGCAAAAGTTATTGATACTTAGCTCCTTTATAATGGAAGTGATTGCTTTGACGAAACGAACAAGCTCCCCGTATCTCCGCAACAACAACAAGGCAAAACTTTGGAAAATAGAGTGAGTCACGTGTTCAACACGCTGTCCTTAAGACATTAACGCCCGGCTACACTCAAGAGTGATGCTATAGCCCTCACAGGACGGATATCTCCAGGATAAAACACCCTAATACACCTACTACTAGCATATGTAGTAGATGCTCAACTTGAGCTTGGCAACTCCGAAAAAACCGTTAAGGAAAATCGCGAATGCTTAAAAACCGCTATAAAATATTTTCCCTTAGGGGTCCCTCTAAAATATAGAGCAACCCCTTTCCCATAAATTTTACAAAAGTAGTGAATTTCTTTATATAATTGACAAATACAACTTAAGAAGAAAAACTCCCCGATGTGGGACTAAAAGCTTTATATAGTTTCTTAAAACTACTAAAAATTGGAAACTCCACGATGTGGGACTAAAAAGTTTTATTCACAAAATAAAACAATAAATTATAATTTTTTATTAAAACTTTAAAAAATTATTTTTTTATTAATCGTTTTCCAACACTTATCACTTGCTACCGATCTGAAATGGAATTCAGCAGATTCAGGATATCCTTTCTATATTAATTAATTAATTAATTAAAGCAAGTATATAAATGTCAACAACTGCAAAATACATGTCCAAATACCAATTAATACATGGAGATTTCATTTCCCAATTCAACAACCAAATCTCCCACAAGAACACCCATGGCTACTTCTCCTGAGATCAAAAGTCCATACAGAAGACTTTAAGATTCATTAGAAGAACAAGCTATGGATCGAAACACCAAAAAATCATCAAAGAAACTAACTCTGATTCCATTGATATTTCTCATCTATTTTGAAGTATCCGGTGGTCCTTATGGTGAAGAACCAGCCGTTAAAGCTGCAGGACCCTTATTTGCTCTGCTTGGGTTTTTAATTTTTCCATTTATTTGGAGTATTCCCGAAGCTCTAATCACAGCTGAGCTTGCTACTGCTTATCCTGGTAACGGTGGTTATGTTATCTGGGCTGATCAAGCTTTTGGTCCTTTTTGGGGATCTTTAATGGGTTCATGGAAATTTCTTAGTGGATCTATTAATAACGCTGCTTATCCTGTCCTCTGTGCAGAGTATGTGAAACAGGTTTTCCCTGTTTTGGGACATGGTTTGCCTCGTGTATTAGCTATTTCTACATCTACTGTACTTTTATCATTTCTTAATTATACTGGATTAACCATCGTTGGTTGGGTTGCTGTTGCAATTGGTATAGTTTCTCTTCTTCCATTTCTTCTCATGGCTGTGATTTCCATTCCAAGAATTCGACCAAAAAGTTGGGGTAGTACAGGTCAAAAAGGCGTGAAAAAGGATTGGAATTTATTCTTTAATACTCTGTTTTGGAATTTGAATTTCTGGGATAATGCTAGTACATTAGCAGGAGAAGTAGAGAACCCACAGAAAACATTTCCAAAAGCTCTACCTTCAGCTGGAATTATTACTTGTCTTGGGTATTTGATTCCTCTCTTATCAGCAACTGGATCCTTAACGGTTGATCAGAACCGATGGGATGAAGGGTTTTTAGCAGATGCAGCAGGGATGATTGCCGGGCGATGGTTGAAATTTTGGGTAGGACTTGGTTCAGTTTTATCTGCAGTTGGATTGTTTGAAGCTCAATTGAGTAGTAGCTCGTTTCAACTTGAAGGTATGGCAAATTTAGGATTTTTACCTGCTTTTTTTGCATGTAGATCAAAATGGTTCAATACACCATGGGTTGGAATCTTGGTTTCAAGTTTATTAACATTGGGGGTGTCCTTCATGGATTTTACTGATATAATATCATCAGCAAATTTCTTATACAGTTTGGGAATGTTATTAGAATTCTCTGCATTCATTTGGTTGAGAAGAAAATATCCAAATTTGAAGAGACCTTACAAAGTACCATTGGGCATTCGTGGATTAGTTGTTATGTGTTTGGTACCAGCTGGGTTCGTGATATTTGTAATGGGTTATTTCAAAGCCTATAGTCTTCATCATGAGTGGAGGACTAACTGTGTTTGGAGTTCTTTTTTATTTTTCCATGAATCTTTGTAAAACTAGAGGGTACATCAAATTTAACATCAAGGAAACAGCTACTGGGGAACAAGTGGTTGAAGGGCAATGAGAAAACTGTAATTAGTGTTTTCGCCTATACATTGTATACCAGGGTGAACGGTTGGGACTTGGGGTTAGAGGGATGATCGGATTAACAACAGTATCTTTAAGATTGTAATTTAGATTTTGGTTTTTGTTATGTTGTGCATCCATGCCCGATCATTGCATCGGGAAAGTGCAAAACTAATTAAAAAAATAAGAAAGACAGTGTTTTCTTGCATTTGAAATGCAAATTAATATAGATTTACCAAACATACATTTATTAGGAATGAAGTTTTACAATCTCCAGTGCAAGAAAAAATTATCTGTCTTATTTTTCTTATTGGTTTTGCACTTTCTCGATGCAATGATTGAGTGTTATCTTGTGCATGGATCCACAAGATAACAAAACCCTTAAATTTTACTATTTTTCTTCTTTAGAATGGTTCGTTGTTTGTCTTTAATGGGATGGTTGCCTCAAAGTGCGTATCCACGCAAGGGCTTCCATAAAAGTCAAGATGGACATATTAACTATTTGCACGAAGGCTATTATTGTGGCGTCACATTCCATTAGAGGGGCGTCACCTAATAAGACAAAAACGGGTCACCCATTAGATAAGTAATATCAAAAAATCTCTATTTAAAATAATTTTGTAATGACTAATGAGTTAATTTTAATTTAATTGGATAAAAATTAAATTTAATCTTAAAAATCTCTATCTAAAATAATTTTATAAACAACCCTTATTTAGTTAATTTTAATTTAATTTAATTGGATAAAAATTAAACTAATGAGTTTTGTTGTATACTTGGTGAATTCTGGGACAAAGTTTTTGTGGGAAGAAAACCTGGCCGTAAAATAAACTTCTACAGTTGGAAAATAATCCAAACCTGGACGTAAAATCACTTCTACGGTTAGAAATAATCCAAATCGGGACGTAAAATCACTTCTACGGTTGGAATTAAAAGAAAACTAGACATAAAATCAGATTCTACGGTTGGAATTAAAAGAACCTGGACGTAAAATGAGTTTCTACGGTTGGAATTAGTTCAAACCTGGACGTAAAACTACATGCAAATAAAATTATACGGTTGGAATTAATCCAAACCTGGACGTAAAATCACTTCTACGGTTGGAAATAATTCAAACCTGGACGTAAAATCATTTCTACGATTGGAAGTAAAAGAAAACATGACGTAAAATCGGATTCTACGGTTGGAATTAAAAGAAACCTGGACATAAAATGAGCTTCTACGGTTGAAATTAATCCAAACCTGGACATAAAACTACATGCGAATAAAATTCTACGGTTAGAATTAATCCAAACCTAAAATCACTTCTACGGTTTTTAAGTTTTTATTTTAGTTAAAGGGTAATCTAGACATTTTATATATGTGTTAGGATATCCCATAATCATTTTTATGGACATTAAAAATCCAAATAAAACCTCTCTATTGGAGTGTGACGCCTCAATAATAGCCTTCATTTGCATACACAAAAGGGATAATATCTCTTTCCAACTCGCATACGGAAATAAAAAAAAAATGAAAAAAAGCCAACTCATAAGCCAAACCATTATTTTCCCCTACATATATAGTACTCGACGTGTGGATGATTCTTTAATATGTGGCTCACATTTCGAGGTTTATCCGATACGGTCCAGCTCAGTCATCATCATTTGTGATTTGTGAAAGTTATTGGGATTTGAAATCCTGATTTACCGTATAATGTTGATAATGATAGATACATTTTTGCCGGTGATACTTGATTGCTATTCGTCAACGTTAAATGCTCATTTGGATTATTTTATACTCCATGTTTCATACCTTCATTTTGATTTTCTTGTTTTTTTTGTTTATCTTGCTAATTCAGTTGATAGGTTACATTCTTAGGTCCTTGGCAAGATATCAACACTAATAGGGACCATTGGATGGCTGAACATAATAATGTCTACCAAATTGGTTAGGGGTGTCATAGTGTCATGTTTAAGGTCCAGTTTTTTTTTTAAACCTTATAAATAAAAATTAGGGTTGCAGATGGAGTTACGGTTGATTATTTTTAATTAACCAACCGTAACTATGATTTCTGAAAGTATTATGGTTGGTGATTGAAGAACTACCAACCGTAAATTCTAAAAGACTATTTGGAATATCTAGTTACGGTTCATTTATTTTTACGGTTGGTTTCGATTTTAACATTACCAACCATAAAAATTCCTGAGTGAAAATAAGTTAGTTTTTGAGTTTGATTACGGTTGGTTTTGACTTGACTGTTATCAACCGTAAATAGTTACGTTTGTACACTAGCCATTGACAAACAAACTGTAACCTATTTACGGTTCGTCTCGTAAGAGAACAATCCAACCGTAACTGGTTTATGATTGGGTTTAACCAATTTTAACCAGGCACCTACAGTTGGCTTTTATGGTTAATTCCAACCGTAAATGGCTCCTACGGTTGGCTTCTTTGGTTAATTTCAACCGTAAATTGTCCTGAAATGGACATTGGAGCTAAGAGATCATCCATAGTAGGATCTCCATCGTGGGGTATCTGTAAAATATATGGTTTCTCTATCATATAGAGATTCACCCACCACCAATTTGCCACGGAAATCATTCATTTTGTTTGAGTAAATCAAAATCTAGGTTTTTGAAATAAATCTCTAAAAAAAACTCTCTATTTTATCCCTCCACCAAACCTAACTCTTAATCTGATTTAGTTTTTCATTAAGTATAAAAAAAAGTTCATTAACCTAATGATTAGCTAATTAAATTAACAACATTAACAAAATAAGGGATTTTTAGCCATCATGAAAATTATATAGATAAGGGGTTTTGAAATTACTATATGGTGACCTTTTTTGTCCTATTATATCGGCCTCTCTAATGGTTTCATCAGCCCCTATAACATGTTACTTCGGTTAAATACCCGAATTTTTGAGATATCAACACTAAATTTTGGTTAAATACCCGAATTTTTGAGAATTTTTTTGGTGGGAAGTTACTTATGGGGTATGGGAGACGAATAGGAATTTAACATTTGTCCTTCTTTTTATTTTCGTTTTCAGCTAATTGAAATTTTCAATTTCTACACCTAATTTTCCCTTCCACAAATTTTAATGTCATGAACTGTAGGTGAATTTTTTCTAATAATAATGGCAGTTTTCAGCATCTTAAACACTGACGGAATATCGATAAAAAGGAAAAAAATATACTTGTCCAATTATCTTCTAACAATGCAGTGGGAATCGTTGGGTTATGTAAATCTAATGGTCAAGAAACTTGTTTCTCTTTTTTGCCGAACAAAATTGCTATTTCTCTTTCCTTTGTCGTTAGTTTGTAATAAGGTTGTAACAAAGAAACATGCATATGATCAAAAAGTTAAAAGAAATCATTTTTATACACCCATTTCGAATAGTTTACGAGGCAAAATTGATTTTGAAGATCTATGATACAAACTATTGAAACTATCAGCAATGCCAGCCCAAGTCCTCTTTTGAATCCTTTCTCTCGCCTTATCCTATAATTACACTTTAAACCAAGTGCCATTAGAGATTTGATGATTTTATACAATTTTATGAGTAAATCAAAAACGATGAAACATTTTTGTTATCCCACTGATTAACTTCTCTTACTACAAATACCAAAACCTCACAATTAATAGGACTAATTTTGTTCTTCCATCATCTAATCGACCAAGGAACAAACATGATAAGGTTGTGGAAAGGGAAAATCAGGTATAGAAACAGAAGACTTCAATTTGTTAAAAAAAGGTTAAGGAAAAGAAGGACAAGTGTCGAATTTCTATTCGTCCACCATGCCCCCGTCGATATCTGCTCCCATCAAAAACAAATCTCGGATTTTTTTCGTAGATTTTTATTAGAGGGAAAGTGCAAAAATATCTGCAAAGAGCAAACATCATAATTGATAACTTATCTTATTTTCCGCAGCGTCAACAGCAGCAGCAGGTGGGAATTGCTGTTATTCCTTCTTCTTCGCTCCTCTGCGTCCCAAACCTTCCCCAAACTCTTGATAACTTATCTTGGACTCGTAACAATCTTTTTATACACAATAAGTCGACTAAATCTTCCCCAATATTTTCGTTTATCTCCACAGCAAGTTACGGGTTTTTTTCTCTGCCAAACTCTCTTTACGCGTCTTCCTTTTGAGCCGTATACTTTCCAAAGCCTTTATAAGATATATTAGAATCTGTGGGAAGATATATCTGCATTCTAGTCACGCTATATTTCTGGCAACAAACCAAACAGGACCCGACTTTCTTTCTCTGTTTGAACCGAGTATTTTTCTTCCCTGTTAGTCGATATTCCGGATTATCCAGCCCAAGTTAATCGATCAAAACACATGTACAAACCCTGTTTACTCCATTCGAGTCCACCCCAACTTAGTTTGGCGGTTGAATCTCTCCAAAGAACGTCCAACAATCGAGTTCCAGATCTGTTCCGTCAGCAAAGTTCTTTCCCGCCAAAATTTCTGTTTTGAATTTTGGGAAGAAGGTGACCTCCCCCTTATCCATTTCGGGGGTCCCTTTAGCAATTGGGGTGGAAATAGTAATTTTTGGGCATAAACAGTAATTTTTCGGGGTTCCTCCGGGGTGTTTCTGGGGTGTCTCCAACACACTTCTGTGGTGCTTCTGATACGTTATTTGCGGAGGTTCAAATGCCACATATCGAGCCGATTTCGCCGCAAAAGCTTATTTTTCCAAAAATACCTACAAAAACATAAAATAACCAAATAAGTACAAAATCGAGCACTAACAATCTATACAATTGAAATATATTAGACACATAAATGCGTCTATCAAAGAGCAAACATCATAATTGACTCACTAACTAGGAAAATAAGGTCCTTTATTTATTTGTACGTAGGTAAATTGACATGAGTTCTTTTGCCTAAGCAGTTTAGTTTAAAGGGAAGCCACTAAAACTCATGTATAAACAAGGGGTTAAAATCAAGGTAACCTTTATGCTAATGGTGTTGATACATGGTCCAAATCCTCTGTGCTAGCATTTGTTTGTGCCATGTGTGCCACACCAGTAGAATCGCGCCACATTGTCCCTTTCATCAACTATAATAACTGAATTTATTTTCTATATATAACACTAATTAATTAGCAAAGAAAATCAATCTGTTACCATCTAAGTTTAACAAAACAAGAAAAGGATAATCATCGTTTTCTTTTCCTTCTAAAATATGGACTGATTTTTTTTTTTGATGAAAAGACGAAATATTATAAATCAAGTAAAGTACAAAAGGTTTACAACATCATTTTTTTCAAAAGAACTAGATAAGATACTTGATTTACTAATTTTTTTTCTCTAATGTGTAAAGATAAATATTGGAGACTCTTGATTCTAGTTTCCTTGGCTAACTTATTCGTCGTTGAATTGTATTTTCTGTTGATATATCTCACATTGGTTTGGGGAAGAGTATCCAAAGTAGCTGCCACCTTTTTCATTGTGTTCTCAACTTCCCGGGAGATATCTTTACATTGCTTGTTAATGAAATCCGCAGTACTTTTGCAGGCCATGACGAGAGAAACACTGGAAAGAATATTACTTTTTAACCAAGATGTAGCTTCAATCATCGCCTTTGCTTCTGCACGAATCGCCGACATTGCTTTATCTGAACCTGCTTAGATATGCATGAATTCCTCTTGATCCATCGAGTATAACATAAAAGCGAAACCCATTGATATATCTCCTTTCTTGTAAGCTGCGTCTATAAAAATTATCCAGTATGTATTTAGAGATGTCCAATTTGGATTTGGACCCATTTCTTTTCTAACCAGAGTCTTCCTCTTGATTGATATTGAAGCTGTTGATTGTAAATACTTGTTTATCTGATCTATCAATACTGTCGGATTAGGATCTTTTCCTTCTAAAACAACCGAGCATCTGTGTTTCCAAATGAACCGGAGAACTGTAGCAATTTTATCATATATTTGATCGTAGTTTGTATCTTCTATCCAGTTTTTGACCCAATTGCTTATTGAATCAAAGAAAGGTTGGTTGTGAATAAAGCTTAAAGAAACTCCAAACCAAACCGCTCTCGCAAGCGGGCAAAATCTGAATAAATGTTGTTCTTTTTCTGGAATCTGCGCATTAGACATCTGGCAGTCCGCTGAAACATCTTTCATGTGGGCAGCTAATCTACTTGACGTTAAGTGGAAGAGATTTCTGTACTAGTTTCCAAATGAATATGGACTAATTAATCACGGCATCTAACCTTTTGAAAAAATATGTACCGATTAATCACGGTTGTAAAATGTATATTTTTAGCTGGGAACAATTATTTTGATTAATTTGTTTCTTTTACTAGTTTTAAGGTGTGTTTGAAATTCAAAAGCTTAAATATAAGGATTAAAATCTTATGGGTTATACCTCCTGATCATGATCCATGATCAAATTGTAAAAGAGCGATTAAATTTTTAAAGAATAAAAACGATGAACGATATGGTGGAGGTGAAAATTCCGCCATCTCTTGTTTTTTATTTCCTTTTCAAGTAATATAGCCGGGAATTATTGGTTAGAATCCATACAGATACGACAACAAATTGGTTTTTTCCCTAATATATCGAGGATTTATTAGTGTTATGTATAGAAGGAACATGTGGCACGATTTTATTGGCGTGCCACATGCGACGCACCCAAATACCGGCACGGATGATCTCGACCTGTTGATACATAGATTGATTTATTTATTTTTATCAATTAATGTCATCTAAACTATAAAAAGTTTACGAGAAGGGCGTTCTTCTATATATGATACCCATTTATTTATATATCCTCAATAATTATCTACCTACCCATCATATATGCTAAGATTTTATACTCCTTGATTTCCTGAACAACACAAGTTACACGAATTCAACATCTTCCCCTAAAACATCAAATAACTATAGAAATGGAAAGAACAAAATTAAAATATTAAGATTATTATATATTTCTTTCGTCATCCCCATCATCGTACATTCATTAGATAAGATAAAATTTTATAGATTAAGAGAACGAAAAAGAAAAGGGAAGCTAAACCCAAACAGATTAATTCAATTCCAATAGGCCAAGATCAAATAATAATTGATCAATCACAAAAGAAGAAACAAAATCACTTTGGCAATCTTTGATCAGTATCTAATGGGATATGATCAAGTCTGAAGAAGAAAATCTTGGACCACTAAATGATTTAACAGTACTACTTACCCTATTATTAGTGGGTCTCTAAATGTTACTGACTTGGCTTTGATTCTTAATTTTCTTATGGATTGTTAACTTGGTAAAAGTTGGGTTTTGTTGTGATCAGAGATTGAAAATGGTGAATTAACCGGTGAAAATGGGAATACGTTTTAGCTTTAGGACTCCTTAGATTAAGAGCTCTTTCAATCCTATCCAAACTCTAATTCTTCCATGGATCTCAAATCTCGGATGTTACTCTAATTTCTGGATTTCCATGTAAACCAAATTATAACTAACTTAACTAACTAATGGGGGTACCATTAGTATTTCTAGGGGTATATAAAGGAACACCCTAAGAAAAAGATATGACAGAACCTGATCTTGACAAAGTTATCATTTGAAGATCAAGTGCAAGGTGTTAGTTAGAAATCATAGCTAATGTGATACCCGACGGAAGTATAAAGACCACTGAGAAACCAAAGAGTTTCAGAAAAAGAAAAAAATTATGGGAAATTGTATAGAGGCAAACCCTCCAAGCAATTCAGCTGCAGTCGTGGTCTTTCTGGGGAGAAGTGGCTGCGGAATTTGAGGTAATGAATTTTTATTGTCAGTTAATGTTTTTTCCTGTTTAAGAAAATCTTGAGTTTATTGCATATATTTTTCTTTTGCTTAACAAAATTTCAGTACAATTGAATTGATTTTATGATTCAATTGTTTCCGATTAAGAAAAACCGTGTCAATTTATTTGGCTTATAATTTGGTATCTTCTTTATTGTTTGGTATCAAGTGTTTTTACTTAACGAAATTCAGAGCGATTGTGGTGCTTACAATGATTATGTTTGTTGCAATTGCTTCTGGTTGAGAAAAATGATAGCAAGTCAATTTCCTTTGGTTTGTATCTATTGTTTTTGCTTAACAAAAATTCCGGGATCATGTGTTTAGTCCATTTGATTCTGGATAAGAGAAAATAAATTAATTCTGATCTTAGTTAAACTTATCAAATGGAGGATTCGATCATTCAAGTCTAATCGAAAACCTTGACAAGAAAAACTAGTTAACTAACCTAGTGTTTGTTTTTTCTAAAGGGAAAGATTTAAATTTATTTTATGGAATAATTAGATCCTGATAAGATAGATAGAGTTAATTGTGATATCTATTTGTGTCTTACCGAAATAAGAAATTTTACATACACAATCGGTTCGATAAAAGAATTAAGTTATCTTAGTCGATTTGTCGGACTAAATGGAAAATTGCTTCGGGAAATTGTTCCTTGATAACATACTAAAGCTAGATTACTTTTGTAGTTTCGGTTTTAATATTGGTTATCTAAAATGGTATGTGAAACCTTCGTGCTTACTCTTATTGGTTGTACAAGTCTTATAGATTTGTAAGATTCTTTCGGTTTGCTCTTTTGTTTGTTCGTTTCGTTGTCATTTTTGTGACAAAAAGGGGGAGAAATATATGGAGTAAACAAGTGTTTCACAATCACTAGGAAAGGATATATGTGCTTAAATGTTATATCTAGCGAAAGAGTAAAGCATAGACTAAGGGAGAGAAACATATCATCATGCTGTGTAGTATTTCATATTACAAAAGGGGAATAACAAAGATGTTCGGATTGAATATTTACCTAGATTGCCTTTAGGGGGGGTAAAAGATTTTGTTATTCAAATGTCAACAACGGTATTTATTTTTGAATATATGCAGGTTATTGTGATGTTGAAACTTGGAATCAAGCGTATGAAGAATAAATTATTTTGTAATTTGTTTGTCTCCATATGTATTAGAGTTTTGTTATTAAAATTGACAAAGGGGGAGATTGTTAGAGCATATCTCGGTTGAATCCACTAAGTGTTGGTATGTCAAGTTTGATTGTCATATTTTAGTATCAAAACTCATCTAGAGTCGTTTGATTAAATACTAGAGTCAACTTCGTTTAGGTTAGACTAGAAAGTCTAGGAATGTTGACACATGTAAGTATTAGTCTGAAGACCTGAAGAATGAGAAGAAGCAACGACTAAAACAAATAAATCATCCTTCCACTTGAGGTTAGTAATATTGACTTGATCTTGTTTTCATTCCTAATGTATCTTTCAAATCGTGTTATATTGAAAAACATAAAATGCGAAGCTGTATATATTGGTACATGATACTCTAGTGATTAGACTTGGTCATAACATTATGATCGAAGTATTTAGGAAACATATTACGAAGTATAAACGCTTATTTTTTGGAACTTTGTAAATACGACATCGACATAATCTGTGTATTAGGTTACTTGATTATGTATAAGACATAGGTGTTGATTTCATCCTAGGAAACGTTGTATTATTACATTGGTTTAAGGAAGTAAATGTATGAACTTGTTTTCATAATCGAAAGGGAAATCATGATTGGTCTTTTTCTTTATTGAATATCTTTTGAATGACCAGTGGAAGATGACAGGGTAGAACCTATCTTAACTTATGTTGGGACTTAAGGTATAACCGGTCATAACCTGTGATGTGTAGAAAGTTGTAATCGGTCACAAGATACTTTGTGAAGCATGATGTAACCAGCCACAAGCTACATTGGGAAGTTAGTTGTAATCAGTCACAAGCTACCTTTTGGAAGCAATGTTTGATCGATCACAAGCTTATTTGGGAAGTTAGTTGTAATCGGTCACAAGTTTCTCTGGGAACCAAGGTGTAACCGATCACAAGCTAACTCGGGAAGTAAGGTGTAACCGATCACAAGCTACCTCTGGAAAGCAATGTGTAACCAGTCACAACCTAGTTTGGGAAGCATGGTATAACCAATCGCAACTTACATTGTGAGTTTGGTATAACCGATCCCAAGGTGCAAAACCGAGTTCCCAATCTTCACATATCTCTTTATGTTTTGTGTAAAGCTTGGAATTAGGGTTTGCTGAGAAAACTTCTATATGTCGACATCATTTGAACATGTACATAACTCTTATCATTTATTGTTCAAATATATTCCTTGATGCTCAAGGTGATCCTGAACCGAAATATTGAAAATCATTTCATTATGATTCTCATAATATATGTTTTAATTACCAGCAATTAAATCATATCCTCTAGAAAATATTATTAGTTAATATGTTAGACTAATAATAGAAGTTTTCTATAAGAGTTTTTGGAAATATGATTTGGTAATTAATTGGAAATAAGAAAATCGAAATTAGGTACTTTAATGTTAATATCTTGAGAATATTTTTGGTTTTGTAATTTCCTTGTTTTCTAAACAACCTTGGTCTATAAATACTTGAGTTTGCAATTCTTTCAAACTATCCTACGAGCCACGTAAATTTCATTCTTGTTGTTTCTAGTGGAGCCGTCTATCCGAAGAGGAAAGTACCCTAATTAGGCGAAATCTCTTACGACCGCTCGTTTGAAGATTTTTGCGGGATCAAGAAGCTCTACGAGTACCGTTGGTGGGAAACTAGATAATTGCATTGTTATTTTAGTTTTCAATTATTGATTTGATTGACTAACGGTTGTCGAAACTTTAATTGCACCTAGTTTGTTTATTCTTGAGAACCTTCTCTTCTGATATAAGGATCATTCAAACTAGATCAAAGTATCGACGAGATCTTTAGAACCATTTTTGGATCTAAAGACATCTTGTGATAATCAATTGTTAACAGACTCCGTTCTGTGTGTCATTTATCACAAGATGATTCACGTGGTGTTGTGCAGGTTATTGAAGGCAATAGAAGATTTGAAGACGAAAAAGAACTCTTATTAGTTTTCGTATCTTGTGGATTTAGTGCACAAATCTTGATCGTCTGGGATCCAACTAGAATCGTGTTTATCTTTGATAGACTTGATTGACTAGTTGCATGAGATCGGCATCGCCTTATAGTTTCTCTTTGATATCTATATTGATTGTATACGAATCTAAAATTTTATTATGTCGGTAATCAATGTTTAGGTTGATATAAACAGACAAAGGAGTTTATTAGTTTAAACGGGAGAGACTTTGTAAACAACTCACATATCTTTATAGCAAAGATTGATTAGAGTGGTTACCAAACAGATTCTTCCTTTTCTATTTGAAATACGATCCAAATGACTCGTTATTCACGTGCGTGATTCTAGAAGTCGAAGGCGCGGAGATATTGAGGAAACTAAGTAGCTAGGGTAGTCTACTTGGTCTCAACTTTACGAAGTTAGTATTAGATTTTGTATAGCGGCTTAATTATGAGATTATTCAAAGCGGGACTAGGTCCCGGTATTTTTCTGCATTTGCGGTTTCATCATTAACAAAATCTTGCTGCGTCATTTACTTTATTTTCCGCATTATAATTGTTATTATAATTAAGTAAATTACACGCGTACATTAACTCCATAACACTTGATATTGATCCTATAGATTTTCGGCTCACTAATGTACTTTTTATCAAGTGAACACTTTGTTGTCGTATCATCTTGATCTCGTATCCATAGACGAGTGTACCGAAGTTTTTTTATTATCTCGACTCTGTCCATAGACGATCACACTTGGTAAAGGACTTATAGGTTCATAAATAAAAGATTGCGGTGTATTTTGGTACCCTCGTCTTTTCAAGATGAAATTCTTATTATGAATTTATGAAAGCATGTGAAAAGTTCGCCTCGAAATTAGACATAAGAATATATATACACTATGGTATAGGATACTGAAACCGTGTACAATGATATTTCGTGGAAAATATGCCTTAGAACAATAAATCGTGTTTATTAACACTCAAGACTTAAAACATGATTCACAAACACAAAGTGATTCAGTGAACAAAGTTGTCTTGGAAGTGTTTATGAGAGTTATAGAAATGCAAAACATATTTGTGAAATAGTTTATGAGCATCTGCTTAGTTCAATACTGGAAAGATATGTGTCGGGGTATGAAACCTATAGACCAATTCGTGAACTCATGTTGTTGGGGTACGCATACCGTGTATGTGTACCTTTACCCATTCATGAACTCAGGCCCCTTAGAGGACGCGTACTAGGTATGCGTACCTCCATTCCATTTACGAACTCAGAACCTTAGGGTAAGCGTACTGGGTATGCACCCCTATTCTGGAACTCAGATCACTAGGGTACGCGTACTGAGTATGCGTGCCTACCATGTGTGCAGAATTTCGGTAGTTCTGAAAACTCTCTTTAAACAGTTTGAAACATATTCCCAATCGCCATAGATAATGATTATCATTGCTTGAGAAATTTCCAAATGATCAACTTGAAACAAAAATAGCTCATGAACATTAAATTGTTCTTAACCTAGATTGTTAAGAATCAATGAACATCCATTGTTTGAATAATATTTTGAGAGATTTATCAAGACAAGCTTGA
Source organism: Papaver somniferum (assembly GCF_003573695.1). NCBI lineage: Eukaryota > Viridiplantae > Streptophyta > Magnoliopsida > Ranunculales > Papaveraceae > Papaver > Papaver somniferum. The sequence goes on along the minus strand of NC_039368.1, from coordinate 60,012,414 downwards.
CTAAAAATTTCTTCTTTGTAATTGCATCTACTAAAATCGTACGACATGGTTTCATAAGATAGAGTGTAAATGCAATGAGTAAATATGATGGTTCAGTCTTCACATACCTCTTTGTCAATGAAGTTCTTCAAATCATGATTTTTAAAATCGTGCGATTCACGATTCGAATCGCACGATTCGCTTCATTTTGAACATAATCGCTTCAAATCGTATCAATAAATCGTTTTGTCCAAGAATCGGTAGTCAACCTTGTTTGACTACGCTTCTTGACTCAATTCTAAAGTAGAAACTAATTTTTTCAAAAATGAGAGTCAGGTTTCAAACCCATGATGTCCTGCGTCACGCCTTGCGCCTCTAACCACCGTTCCACCTCAATTTAGTTGATATTTAATGAACTTTATTAAAATATATATAGAAACCAAATATCAAAACTAGGAAAACACAAGTACCGCTAAGCCATTGTTCTAACTTGGTTGTTGGTGTTAAACTCGCTATATTTTATATTTATACGTCAAAAATCAAACCCCGTGAATATTTTGTATGATTAAATGATATTTTTAGGCATACATTTATTATTTAATAATCGACCATGAATCTTCGATTCACGATTTAACATACGATTTGATTCACAAATTTCAAAAAACTATTTACGATTCGATTCACAATTTAAAAACCTTGCGTCAAATGTCTTCGTTTGATACTCAATCTTCAATCTTCGAGGGTTATTCAGTGATGTTTGCTACTCAACTACCATATTCAAATCATATTCCGAGACTTGACTTTAGTATACCAAAAATAAAAATATAGTTTTGTGCATCTAACATTGACTTGAGATAGCTAAACTTGCGAGTTCGACCGAGCAATGCTCTAACATATAATGAACGAAGATGATCTTAAGTCTTTCAAAACAGAAACCGTAATACCTCATTTTTGATCTATTATTATTTGTAAGTTGATTAATAAAATAAAATCATGAGTTTATGCTTCACATGAGTTATGAGATGAATTATATATGAAGTATAACGAAACATAAATACAAGTAGACGAATATTTTTTACTTAAATCATCTACCATATAAGTGTTATAAGCAACACCAATACTAAGTAACTTATTAGATTTTGTAATATAATGTGTATTTTTTTTTTAAGTTTTAGTGTAATGACCCGACCTTCCACCGGTAATGTTAGAGCATCGCTCGGTCAAACTCACAAGTTTTTATAAGTCAAGCTTGTTGTGAATATTAGTTGATCAAAACTATGTTTTGATTTATAGTATACTAAAGTCAATCTCGGATTGGGATTAGAGCATGAGTATCCAAATTCATCAATCGACCTTGAAGATTAAAGACTGAAGACGACGTCAATAGAAACTTCATCACAAGTATGTGAAAACTGACTATCATATTTATTCACAAGGCCGGCCCTGGCATTATTGCTACCCGAAACATATAAAAGAGTGTTTCCCTTTAGAATGTTAAGTCAGTCAACTTTGACCACGACAAACATTTCCAGTGTCCAAATGGTAGAAAATCACTGAAGTTTTATCAGCAGGCAATTAGAGAAAAAAGTCTAATATGAGTCGCTTCAGGAAAAAAAAGTCTAATATATACGGATATAACTCAAATTTTCATGTTATTGTGTTAAAGCTCTCTGGATCAATAACAGAGATTATAGCAGCTCCAAAGTCGCATGCAAATCAGAGTAACTAATTAACTATAGATTCTTATAGTACTTGCTAATTAAATTAATGCCCCCTCCATCTAGTACAAATCAGTAGTAGGACATCCCTTAGAAAATCAATCTTTTATGTTTGTTGTTTTCCACCCTCTTTAATTAATAGATTTTTCATTTTGTTACCCTACTAATGATTTAATTATTTCAAATGACAACCAAAAACATGTTTATTTCGTCCCGTTTCCTATGTAACAAAACTACATACAACAAGTTTTATTTCCCTACTTTTTATGCTCACTAAAGCTGAACTTCGGTCATTTTGGGCCAATTGCAGTCCAATTTACTCATATCATCTACCATTATATAAACTGTGACATGTTGTATGACTTAAAATCATAATGAAATTTTCAAATAAAATTGCAAGCTATAAGGCGTAGTCAAGTTAATTCTTAAAGTTCACGACCTGTTTTACCAGTTTACGAACTTGAATTTATAAATATAAAGATTCGAGTTTCAACCGCAGTTAACTCGCATACACGAACTATGGTCGACGATGAAAAAACATCTGATGACCATAATAAGACTTAAATAAAAAAAAAGAATTATGTTTTGGTATCAAGGGGAAATGGCCATATCTAGTCCGAAATAAAATAAACCTGACTCAGTATCAGAATCAATCGAGTTAAGAAGTTGACAACGATTCTCGCTATCTTCGCATCACTTTTTGCTCTCCCTTTAACAAAAATCATTTACACCACTTTGTATTTGTTGAGAATAATTTTCCCTCAGCATTTAAAGATCTTGACAAAGCCTTTCACATTCAGAAGTCTTTGTTTATAAATCACCCCGAAGTTTCTTTTCCCTTTCAAGAGATATACTTAGGTGATTGTGGCAATTAAAAAATTGCTCATAGGCCTGTTTCACTTTCAGCTTACATGTTGATATATCCTCATGAATTACATTACATCATCCCTAGAAGTTTTTCTGTTTGAGTCATTACACAGTACTACATGACTTAGTTTCAACTCATCATGAGATCCTTTGGACTCATTCAATATAATATCAGAAGAACATTCCGAACTTTATTAGGATGAGGAAGTATCTGATCAAGTTTTTTGATTGTCGTTGTAGTGATAAAGATTCGAACTCTAAGACTTGTTAAGATTAAATTTAAAGGTTTAATAATAAAGGGAGAGTTACTGGGTCTAGGATTCCACCGAATTCATATCATCAGGCTCAATTATTTATTCTCTACAATTATAGCTCAATAAATGAAAACAAGGACTCTTATTTTTGCCAAGGTAGATTCTCAAAATATTAGTTATAAATCGTAAGCATGGGACATCAAACATTTAAGCAAGCATGACCCATCAAATAAAATGATAACTAATTAATTCAAATCATAAATCAATTTAAAATAAATGCAAAAGTCATAAAAAGAATAAAATAAATTCACCCATGTATGAAGTTCGGCTTCCTCCGTCGACCCAGTGTTGGGGTTTAGCTTCTCATGATGAAAACACACTAAAACATATAATTCATAGCTCAAATGGTGTTTTTATTGAAGAAAACTAATAGTACAATGAATCTGCAACGCTGTAATTGCGTTACAGAGGTCACCGTTACAAAAAACTATTGCAAATTCAAAACAAGTGTGCCAAACTGACTGTTGCGAGTACTGTTAATAAACGACAGTTCTCTGCGACAGTCAGTAGGCGTCAAATGTTCTTATTCTTCTTCTTCTCTGCAGCAGGAGAGAAATCTTCTCTACAACCCTCTGTTCTTCCCCCCAACTCTCGATATCCCCTCTCTGATTCCTAGGAATCACTTATATACCCAACAGTCAAGAAATATCTCGAAATAAATGCTCATAATCTCCTCGGTAATGACATTAAACTCGGGAATATTTTTTTTATTCTCACGCGATTCTGAGTTGTTTGATTTATCCTCAAAACTTCCATCCGACAGAAAAATCCTAAGAGAATATCCTCTCTTCAATCCTAACTTCCTATTATAACTCATAGAATCAAATCAATTACACCCGATAATATATTCCTTTCCCTGTTTTGGATAACTACCGAAAATAACCGAGTTTGCTTCTTCAAAACACGTAAAAGACGCGTGTACATAGTGAGCATATAATATTTGTTCAAATCCCATGAAATATGCAATAATATCTTCCCAAAAATGCAGCCATACTCCAAAAATATCTCACGGGCATGTGCATTAACCTGTTTTTCTTCCAACTCCACGTAACCTCCTGATTCTTCGAGTTTAAACAACTTGTTATCCCTGTTTAACCGTAACAGGGTTGTATTAATCCAAATATACGACAAAATCTCGATAATAACTCTTCAATCAATTTTCAGAAATCTTCACAGGTTTAAAACATTTTCCCGCCAAAAGTATTTTTTTATTTTTTGCTTCAAATCGATCACTGAAGCCAAATTCGATCAAGCTCAAAGACCTTACCAAGTCTGTTTAACCAAAAGGAAGATACCCATTCAATTCCAGCCATTAAGTCTCACTCTAACTCCTCCAAAAACCAAACCCTAATTCTGCCACCATTTTTCCTGCCAAAATTGAATATTCAAACGAAGAAGAAGGTTTTCCCTTATCCTGAGTGCTGGAGTGTGAATAGCAATAGGTGCTGATTAGTAAAGAAGGTGCCCTTAGTAATTGAGTTCCCCTTAACGAACAGTGAGAGTCCGAATAACAAATGCCCTCCGGAGTGCTTTTAACAACTTTTCGAGCAACATTATCTACAAGAGCATATTCCCTTCAAAAGACTTAAAACAAGTTTATTAGCCATAAAATGAGGCCTAGCTAATGTAATTATGGGTGAAAACGTGTCGCACTTTCGTGCTCATCAGTACCATTATGATTGTTTGAAACCTATGATTTAGATAGTCGTTTAATAATCTCTTATGATACTTAATTGAGTCTTTTATTCACTTTCACTTAATCTTACTTTGATCATGTCGTATAGCTTGGATTGCACCAAATTCCTATATATTTTCGTGTGTGCTTTCTCTGATACCAATTGAAATGACGAGGGTACCAAGTACACCATAATCTTTTTGATATCAACCTATATGACAGATACCTTGCGTGATCTAATATATACAGAGACTGTAAAGAAGACAACAATCACAAGGTATACACTTGGTATATATATTAAGTCCGGAACCGAACCTAACTATAGGGATCAAACCCAAGTGTTTGGATTAACGTACAAGTGCAATTACTTTATTATAACTAAAATAATATTTATAATACAAAACATAAAGTAAAAGCACACAACAAGATTTTGTTAATGAGGAAACCGCAAATGCAAAAAAAAACCTGGAATCTAGTCCAGTTTTGAATACTCTCGAAATTAAGCCGCTATTCAAATACCACTACCAACTTCATATAGTTGAGACCAAGTAAACTATATCTAATCACCCAGTTTCCTCAGTATCCCTGCACCTACAACTAATCTGTCCTGTAGCGCCCCCTAAGCTAACAGCTGACTAATCCAAGAGATTAGCTAAATAAAGAGGCACTACGAATCTAATTCAAATACTTAAACATTCAATTAAGAAATCTGCTACAAAATTTATCCCAAAACTAACCCCGCTAAAAATATATATACATGAACTTCTCTCAAATGATACATATACAATAGTCAATTGGTTTACAGATACAATAAACAACATAATAAACATAGCAGAAGTTAACTAATTAACGGAGTCAACACTTGTGGCTTTCGCTGCACAACTCTGATCTGTCTCTGAAAACTGAAAGTGGGAATAATTAACATTTAACTTCTAAGTAATCATAAACAAGATTAATAAAAACAATAATATTCTTCCCAGACATTAAATAGTGACCAACTCAGTGAGATACACAAACAAACACGAAGATGGACAAGCTCTTTCTTCAAACAATGTATACTATGGTTGTGCAATTCCGAACTCGCAAATCCACACCTAATCGTAAATATGGATGTCGACAATTCCGAACTCGCAAACTGTCTACCGATATAAGCATAAACGCTGAATTCATGTAGGTATAAATGCGAAAGAGCATATCCTCACATAAGTAAACAAACATGTATATGGACAAACTACTTCTTCAAAACAATGTGTAGTATGGTTGTGCAATTCCGAACTCGCAAATCCACACCTAATCGTAAATATGGATGTCAACAATTCCGAACTCGCAAACTGTCGACCAATATATCATAAAAGCTCTAGGTATAAATGTGAAGGAGCGTATCCTATATACCACACGTGGAAATTCTTATTTCCCATAACAATTCATATTGACCACAACACATTACAGGTCATTTCCAAACCATGGAAAGATTAAAAGAAAAAACAATACTTTCGGAATTCAAAATAAAACAATGAAAGGAAGACGCAAGCAGATAATGCATGAATTTGTTAAACATAAACTTTTGTAAAGGAAAACAAAAATGGTTACCAAAGAGTCAAATGTATTCCCACCTCTTTTGATGACAAGCCACGCCTACCTCGAGATCCACGATCCACTGGTTCATCCTTTGAATCGACCGTTGTTAATATAGACCAACTGTTAATCACACAAGAGTCTAAGAATCTAGCCAAAAAGGCTCACACAAGAATCATACAAGTCTTTCTAATGATTCTAGGTCCATTTAAGGTTCTACATCTTTTATTTATCTATCTTTAGCATATCTAAGGTTTACTAATTTAATTAGGTTGGTTCTATAGTCCATTGGATAGGTCTTATAAGTATCTACAACTTTGTAGAAGAAACCAAGCGCTAAATCAGAACATAAGGGTCCATTTCATCATAATAGGAAACTGGCATTAAGCTAAAGCCCATGTCTATGGAACAAGCCCATTAACTAACGTCCAGTCCATTCTGAGTCAACTAACGGTTTCACTAACGATCAATGGTGTCAACTAACAGTCAACGTCCATAGTCAAGTCCATGTCCTGGTCAAATAGTTAAATTTTAGTCAACAGTTAAGATACACTGAGTCAAATCGGGGTCAAACAGGTTAACTCAACTTAGTCAGAAGGACTGAGTCAGACATAAACACAATTTAAGTCAGACTGAATCAATCCAGTCAGACAAGCTTAACTAAACACATCCTGTTACAGATCGCTCCAAGTCTATTTCTTATACCTTCATCTACTAATTTTATATTTCAACATCAATTGAAATAAAGTAAACAAACTTCAAATTCTATTTACAAGCAAAGACTATGTTTACCTGCAATTGCAGTAGCAGCAAGCTTTCACCTTTCTACATCCATACTTCTACACTCACAACAAATTCATTAGAACTCCCATTCCATAATACATCTATCTTGAGATAACAATACATGTAAAATTCACTACTATTGAATCAACTCAAACAACAGTTCTCAGCTGCAACCACCACCATCTCTAACACTTACTGAAATAAACATTTCCTTGCTTCTCCGACTCTTCCCATTACTCATGCACAACACCAAAAATGTATCTGCTGAAGATTCATCCATTCCTGCAACATTTATTACATTCATAAACACCACCACAAATTACAATCACGGCTCCACTGAGATCAACAACAACCAATTACCCAATTCATTCATCTAAAACTCCCAATCTCAAGACACTCTGCACATCCAACTCCACAAAACACTACCAACTCAATTACAACATCTGTAGTTCAGTTCAATGACAACTCAGATTCATCCTCCTTGCCATTTCATCTGTACAATTCATACATCTGCCTAGTTCATTCATCCAACTCCTAGCAAACTTCTTCAATCACTGACAATCCCATTACCATGTCATCACCTTACCTAACTTTATATTCATATATAGTTTCCAACTCAGGAATCCTAGTATGTGATTCTCAGCTCACAGTTAAAGTGAAACATAAATCCATAAGATCCAATTTCACTTCAATCTAAACAAACATATCATCCTCAATACAATTCAATACTCAAATTCAAATTTCAACAATTAAGAACTTACCCCAGTAACAACATCCATTGAATTGTCACTAGCAGCTCAAACCCATGAACTGCAACACCACCATCTATCCCCTGAATAATACATGTTAACACTCCACTTGAAATATTAGAAACACCATCAACACCCTGTAGTTCAAATCCTCCAACACCAAGTCTACTCGCATCTATAACCAAACTACATCATCTGCAATTCTATCTCAGCACCAGCAACACCTCTGACTTCACATCAAACAACTAATATTTCAATAGACTACAACATCACCATTTAATTCCACCTCTTTCGAAAATCTCTGAGTTCTGAATCAACACCAACATCATCTTCATCACTTTGTTAAACCGAGAATCAAACCCTAATCCTTTATCAGCTTCAATCACAATTTCCAGAACATTAACTGTCGATCTCAAACAATTCTTCGGCCTAAACCCAATTCCTAACTAACCCATCTTTAAATATTTCATTTAAACTCTTAATTTCATCATCTAGTTCTTCCTATGAATTCCTCTCTTGAAACCCTAACTCTTCAATTCTTCATGAACATCCCCATGAACAACCAAATAACTTCACCATGTTCATCGATCAACAAATCCACACCTTAATTCTTGTTATTCATCTCCAATCGAAATTCCAGTTCATCTTGAAAAAACCCTAGCTCATCGATTCATCACCAAATCAACTTCAGAACTTCGATTAAACACCAACCCCTTTCGTTCTGCATCACCAACTAATCAAATCCCCCTTTAATTAATCAATTCCTCCATATCTTAAACCCAAATGAAAACCCTAACTTTCTGTTTCTCATCAATCCATCGTTTCTTCTTCATTCAAAGCTAAACCAACTTCAACATCAACACCATGAATCATTCCCTGATGTTTTCCCTAAGTTTCCGATCTCAGAATCGTCAAAGCCTCTCATAGAAACACGAACGGTGAAGAACATAGAAAGAGAGGGTGAAGAAGAAGAAAGAAGAACGAGAAAGAAAGAAAGAAAGAAGAAGGCTGAATGAGTTATCTGCTCGACTGGATATGATAAGGCCAAAGACAAATGATAAAGGTACTCTACAAAATGATATGAGGAGACCATGCCGACTAATCCGAAAAATGACTATTCCGCCCTTCTCATAATTCCGATGATATCTTCTTTGTACGGTATCCAATTGACACGTTCGAGCAGTCCATTCCGCATAAGTTTCCGAGATCGATACACTGGTACTAGTTTCCTAACTAAATCGTTGTTAGATTAATTCCTATTAATTAACGTTCGTGTTTAACTAATCGAGTTATTATCGACTAATTCGTCACTTGATTGGTCTAATAGCGTTGACGAGCTCGAGGGTCTTTACATTCTCCCCACCTTATACATTTTCGTCCACGAAAATCAAACATCCTTCCGATCTTCAAAAAAACTCCCCACCTTATAGAACAATCCTATCTCTTGTCTAAGCGCAAACAACAAGAAACAAAACGCAAACCTATATGGCTTTCTACAACTAAAATTTGTGGCTCTAGGTTCAACTACACTGATTTAAATTCTATCAAATAGGGAAGTTTAAGTTTCTTAACTAATTTCTATTTTATAAGATATTTGTCTATCACTTTAAGGAAGAATCCTACGAATATTTCTAAGTGAAATTATATCCATCGGTTTCTTAAAGATTTATACTAAACTTCTATGATTGGTCATCTCTGAATGCAGTTGCCCTGTCAAGGTTGGCCAGTCCTAACAATGCCTTCCTACGAACAGAGAAACACACAACCTTCACTATTCAGCACTGGGGATTAACTAAGTACTAACTTATTATCACTAACTAATTTCTAAATTCTATTGTAACTGATTTGACTTAAAAAATTTACTTCATATTAATTTCAACGTATCTATTTGTTTATTTCATTACGTGACTTGATATAAGTAAATAACTGCTAATAATTTTCCATAGTCGTTTGATATTAATATTTTATCATTGTTATTACATTTATTTCTTATTTCTTAAGCCGATAAAAGTTAATCGTAATTAATCATAATGTCATGTCAGGTTTAATGTTAATATTAATACTAGATTCGTTTTGATCTAACTTCATTTCCTAAATTTTATTTATTGCTAAATAATCCTTAAGTTGTACTCTTAATAAAAATTACATTTTGCTATTACTATCCTATAATTATTATCCAAATGATATTTGCAATAACTCTAAATTTTATAATAATTAGTATTATATAGTATTATCATTTGCTTATTTTATCAAAAGTTATTGTCCTAATTATATCATATTCATTATTCTTAAGTTAATAGTCCAGTTGGTATACTAAACTTTAATCTTCTAAATATAACTCTGGATTCACATAAAGATTGATAATTCATATTGAATCCATATAATATGTCTTGTTAAATATGGTTTTAATATGATTTAAACTTAAGTCTGCGTAAAAATGCAATACGTCTTAATAATTTTTACATAATAAGTATATTTAGATAAATTTATTTCCTTTAAATCTAATTTTGTACTAAACATTCAAGTATTATAATTATCACTTCATGTGTATAATTTAGTGATTCAATGATCATTTATTGGACTAAAGAAAATCCGGGTATAAGATCGTTAACAAGTTTAGTCTTTATTGTATGCATCATATGACCTCACGATGTTAATCCTACCTAATAAGCCTTCTGTTATCCATCTGGTTTGAACGCAAAACACATAATTCTAATTTGTTATTAGTTAATTTAGAAAAACTTAATTGTACATAAACACTAATAGTTTTCCATTGCTATTTAATCCTAACCATTAATTTATCGTTATATATTGTTAATCATATTTTATTTAAGTTATGCTCAATATAATACTAATTTAAATTCTAACAGTTTAAGTTCGTCATACTAATTTTCCATTTCAAAAGATGATTGTATCTATTTACGAAGAAGAATCCTATCAATATATTAATTTATTTTGTTTTAATTTTAGTATTACACTAAGCATCTGAATACTATTATTTTTGCTTTGTGTCTAATTGTTTCATCCTTAATATTTACTGGGTCATTTGTTAGATTAAAAATAATTTCGTTACAAAATTGATAACTAGTCAAGTCTTTTAATTTTATATATTATGTCCTCTCTTTCTTAAGTCTAACGTCTAATAATTATTATATTAACTATCTAGTTTAAACGCAAACGTATTTTTCTAATTTGTAATTAATTTCATTTACAAAATTTAACCGTACGTAGATACGTGTTAATAATTTCCCATAACTATTTAATCATGATTATTATTTTTATCGTTATATATATTTAATGAAATTTTGGTTTACTTAAGTTCAATATGTAATTAATCGAGAAATGCTAACATTACTTTATTAAAATTATCATTACTTTTATTATCATCTATAATTACTATTATAATATTTTATTATTAATACTGATGGTCGAACTATTATTGTAACTACTCTTACAAAGCTAATTAAGTCCCAAAATATTATTAACATTTATGTAATTATGATTTGTTGACCCTACGTATAAGTCAAGGTATGAAATAAGCTTCTATGTGACTTTCAAGATCTATCAACAATACTAATCTCACTATTTTTATAGTATTAGATTGTCTACGTGTTCATACTTTTTAGATTAATTATTCACAAATCCCTATTAGCTAAAGTTATTGGTGTACCCTACAATTTTTTTTTTACTTCATTACAAACAAACAAATCAATCAATTAAATAATTATTTTCTTTGTAGATAGTTTTTAGTGATTAATATTTATCTCACAACCCAACCCAGTTCTAAACTAATCTAGTTCACTAACTGGCACTGGCTATTCCTATTGTCACCCATATAAGATCTAATAGTGAGCTCTGATACCAACACTGTAGCGCCCCCTAAGCTAGCAGCTGACTAATCCAAGAGATTAACTAAATAAAGAGGCACTACGAATCTAATTCAAATACTTAAACATTCAATTAAGAAATCTGCTACAAAATTTATCCCAAAACTAACCCCGCTCAAAATATATATACATGAACTTCTCTCAAATGATACATATACAATAGTCAATTGGTTTACAGATACAATAAACAACATAATAAACATAGCAGAAGTTAACTAATTAACGGAGTCAACACTTGTGGCTTTCGCTGCGCAACTCTGATCTGTCTCTGAAAACTGAAAGTGGGAATAATTAACATTTAACTTCTAAGTAATCATAAACAAGATTACGAAAAACAATAATGTTCTTCCCAGACATTAAATAGTGACCAAGTCACTGAGATACACAAACAAACACGAAGATGGACAAGCTCTTTCTTCAAACAATGTATACTATGGTTGTGCAATTCCGAACTCGCAAATCCACACCTAATCGTAAATATGGATGTCGACAATTCCGAACTCGCAAACTGTCCACCGATATAAGCATAAAGGCTGAATTCATGTAGGTGTAAATGCGAAAGAGCATATCCTCACAAAAGTAAACAAACATGTATATGGACAAACTCCTTCTTCAAAACAATGTATAGTATGGTTGTGCAATTCCGATCTCGCAAATCCACACCTAATCGTAAATATGGATGTCAACAATTCCGAACTCGCAAACTGTCGACCAATATATCATAAAAGCTCTAGGTATAAATGTGAATGAGCGTATCCTATATACCACACGTGGAAATTCTTATTTCCCATAAAAATTCATATTTACCACAACACATTACAGGTCATTTCCAAAGCATGGAAAGATTAAAAGAAAAAACAATACTTTCGGAATTCAAAATAAAACAATGAAAGGAAGACGCAAGAAGATAATGCATGAATTTGTTAAACATAAACTTTTCTAAAGGAAAACAATAATGGTTACCAAAGAGTCAAATGTATTCCCACCTCTTTTGATGACAAGCCACGCCTACCTCGAGATCCACGATCCACTGGTTCATCCTTTGAATCGATCGTTATTAATATAGACCAACTGTTAATCACACAAGAGTCTAAGAATCTAGCCAAAAAGGCTCACACAATAATCATACAAGTCTTTCTAATGATTCTAGGTCCATTTAAGGTTCTACATCTTTTATTTATCTATCTTTAGCATATCTAAGGTTACTAATTTAATTAGGTTGGTTCTATAGTCCATTAGATAGGTCTTATAAGTATCTACAACTTTGTAGAAGAAACCAAGCGCTAAATCAGAACATAAGGGTCCATTTCATCATAATATGAAATTGGCATTAAGCCAAAGCCCATGTCTATGGAACAAGCCCATTAACTAACGTCTAGTCCATTCTGAGTCAACTAACGGTTTCACTAACGATCAATGGTGTCAACTAACAGTCAACGTCCATAGTCAAGTCCATGTCCTGGTCATATAGTTAAAGTTTAGTCAACAGTTAGGATACACTGAGTCAAATCGGGGTCAAACAGGTTAACTCAACTCAGTCAGAAGGACTGAGTCAGACATAAACACAATTTAAGTCAGACTGAATCAATCCAGTCAGACAAGCTTAACTAAACACATCCTGTTACAGATCGCTCCAAGTCTACTTCTTATACCTTCATCTACTAATTTTATATTTCAACATAAATTCAAATAAAGTAAACAAACTTCAAATTCTATTTACAAGCAAAGACTATGTCTACCTGCAATTGCAGTAGCAGCAAGCTTTCACCTTTCGACATCCATACTTCTACACTCACAACAAACTCATTAGAACTCCCATTCCAGAATACACATATCTTGAGATAACAATACATGTAAAATTCACTACTATTGAATCAACTCAAACAATAGTTCTCAGCTGCAACCACCACCATCTCTAACACTTACTGAAATAAACATTTCCTTGCTTCTCCGACTCTTCCCATTACTCATGCACAACACCAAAAATGTATCTGCTGAAGATTATCCATTCCTGTAACATTTATTACATTCATAAACACCACCAAAAATTACAATCACAGCTCCACTGAGATCAACAACAACCAATTACCCAATTCATTCATCTAAAACTCCCAATCTCAAGACACTCTGCACATCCAACTCCACAAAACACTACCAACTCAATTACAACATCTGTAGTTCAGTTCAATGACAACTCAGATTCATCCTCCTTGCCATTTCATCTGTACAATTCATACATCTGCCTAGTTCATTCATCCAACTCCCAGCAAACTTCTTCAATCACTGACAATCCCATTACCATGTCATCACCTCACCTAACTTTATATTCATATATAGTTTCCAACTTAGGAATCCTAGTATGTGATTCTCAACTCACAGTTAAAGTGAAACATAAATCCATAAGATCCAATTCCACTTCAATCTAAAAAAACATATCATCCTCAATACAATTCAATACTCAAATTCAAATTTCAACAATTAAGAACTTACCCCAGTAACAACATCCATTGAATTGTCACCAGCAGCTCAAACCCATGAACTGCAACACCACCATCTATCCCCTGAATAATACCTGTTAACACTCCACTTGAAATATTAGAAACACCATCAACACCCTGTAGTTCAAATCCTCCAACACCAAGTCTACTCCCATCTATAACCAAACTACATCATCTGCAATTCTATCTCAGCACCAGCAACACCTCTGACTTCACATCAAACAACTAATACTTCAATAGACTACAACATCACCATTTAATTCCACCTCTTTCGAAAATCTCTGAGTTCTGAATCAACACCAACATCATCTTCATCACTTTGTTAAACCGAGAATCAAACCCTAATCCTTTATCAGCTTCAATCACAATTTCCAGAACATTAACTGTCGATCTCAAACAATTCTTCGGCCTAAACCCAATTCCTAACTAACCCATCTTTAAATATTTCATTTAAACTCTTAATTTCATCATCTAGTTCTTCCTATGAATTCCTCTCTTGAAACCCTAACTCTTCAATTCTTCATGAACATCCCCATGAACAACCAAATAACTTCACCATGTTCATCGATCAACAAATCCACACCTTAATTCTTGTTATTCATCTCCAATCGAAATTCCAGTTCATCTTGAAAAAACCCTAGCTCATCGATTCATCACCGAATCAACTTCAGAACTTTGATTAAACACCAACCCCTTTCGTTCTGCATCACCAACTAATCAAATCCCCCTTTAATTAATAATTCCTCCATATCTTAAACCCAAATGAAAACCCTAACTTTCTGTTTCTCATCAATCCATCGTTTCTTCTTCATTCAAAGCTAAACCAACTTCAACATCAACACCATGAATCATTCCCTGATGTTTTCCCTAAGTTTCCGATCTCAGAATCGTCAAAGCCTCTCATAGAAACACGAACGGTGAAGAACATAAAAAGAGAGGGTGAAGAAGAAGAAAGAAGAACGAGAAAGAAAGAAAGAAGAAGGTTGAATAAGTTATCTGCTCGATTTGATATTATAAGGCCAAAGACAAATGATAAAGGTACTCTATAAAATGATATGGGGAGACCATGCCGACTAATCCAAAAAATGACTATTCTGCCCTTCTCATAATTCTGATGATATCTTCTTCGTACGGTATCCGATTGACACGTTCGAGCAGTCCATTCTGCATAACTTTCCGAGATCTATACACCGGTACTAGTTTCGTAACTAAATTGTTGTTAGATTAATTTCTATTAATTAACGTTCGTGTTTAACTAATCGAGTTATTGTCGACTAATTCGTCACTTGACTGGTCTAATAGCGTTGACGAGCTCGAGGGTCTTTACATGGCCAATGCACGTGAATCCTAAGATTAGTCCATTATCTAAAGTTGTCTCACCTGCTCTCTCAATCTCAAGAAGTAAATCAGAGATTTGTGTTGAGTCAAACAAAGGCTCTTCTATTTTAATTAACTCATTTGTTTAGTTAGATCTACCAAAATCTAGATTATCAAGATCACTAGAGCGAGGTATACAATCTATCAGATTCAGATACTAAAGAATATCACCAAGTAGTATTTTGTTGATCTAATACAACTAAAAATAAGATGTCTATCAAAAGATAGCTAAGTCGGATCCTATTCGATCAAGTATGTGCGCGAAGTAAATCATAAAGATAGGAAACCAATAAGAAATCTTCTTGTCTTCAATGTACCTGCACAAATAAACTTGATTCCACTTATGATCGAGCACACACAGAACGGAATAAATGACCACAAGTCTATCATCAGATCTAAAAACAGATTTGAACCGCCGTCAAAACTTGATCTAGTTTGAGTGACCTTATGTCAGAAGACAAGGTTCTCAAGAAACTAGGCGCAATCAATATCTAACCATCGTTAGTCAATCAAATCAGTAATCAAAAACTAAAATAATAATAAAAATTCTAGGTTCCCACAAACTGTACCATCTAGAGACTTCTGGATCCCACAGAAGTCTTTAAACTAGGAGACGTAAGAGATTTCGCCTAATTAGGTTGCTCTCCTCTCCAAGATAATATTACAAGTAATCTTATTAGTCGACTACCACATTGATTACAAAATAAATTGCCTGTGCCAGGATAAGTTTGTAAGAAGAACAAACTTCACTATTCATAGAACAAGGTAGATTGGACACTAAGGAATTTCCATAATTAAAAATATTTTCAAGATATGCAATAAGCATCAATATTCGGTTTTGTCTAATTCCAACTAATATACAAGTTATACTGAAATCCCTCATGGATGACAACTCAATATTAGATAGCATACAAGTATATTTTACTAACATATCTTCCAGAGATATGTTTTACTTGCTGGAAATATAAAACATATAAATTCAAAAATCTCAAAAAAAGATTCTCAAACATTTTGGTTTGGGATCTCACCTTGAGTATCAAGGAATATCTTTGAACAATAAAATGATAAGATTATAGACGTGTTCAAATTACTCCCTATGTCGACATCTTGAACTTTACTAAATAACAAACTCATATTCCGAAAATCACACAAACTCTAGAGAATACGTGAAACCGGAAATATAACTTTATTATGGGGATTGGTCCCGCTAGAGATCCCTAATAGGGATCGGTCCTGCTATAGATCCTTAACATATAGAGATCGGTCTTGTTATAGATCCCCAATAGGCATCAGACCAGTTCAATTGATTCCTTTCAACTGTGAAACAAGTTTCACAAATCTACTTCCTTAAACTCATGTAGTTAAACATAGTTTTCTAGGTATAAAAATTAATACATGTTAAGTTCATTACACAATCTAGTAACAAGTTACAAAGATAGTGTGTATGTCGCAATTACGAAGTTCAAAAGACAAGCGCTATATTTCGTAATTCAATATACCAAAGTTGTGATACAACTTGTATATTCTTCCTTGACACTTTGATCAAAACAAAATGATTAAGTCTCTAATACTAGAGTTTCATATATATAACTTCGCATGTTATGTTTTCAATCTAAAACGATTTGAAAGTAACATAGTCATAAATGGAAACAAGTCAAATCTTGTATTACTAACCTCGATCAGAAGGATAATGTGTTCGTTGATGTCGATACGTCTTCGGATTCTACAGGTATTCAAATTAATACTTGCATGTTTCAACATTTCTAGACTTCCTAGTGTAACCTAACAAAGTTGACTCTAATAATCTAATCAAGCGACCTTGAATTCTGGAACTAAAATATGACAACCAACCTTGACATACCAATGCTTGACCGATTCAACCGAGCAATGCTCTAACACTAGGCAATCTTTCATTTCTTGGGTGACTCTTCATGGCAGACTAGAGACTAGAATATGAAACTTTGGGGTATTTTGGAAAATCCAAATTTTGTTCTTTGTGTTGGTGGTATTCAAACTGAAGCTCATCTATTCCATGACTGCCAATTTGCTTTTATCATTTGGCATGACTTACTTATTAAGATCGGACATGGTTGAACTTTTATGACAGTTGGAAGGAGGAGGTAAATTGGTGCACCGAGCACTTTGCTGGCTGAAGTTTCATTAGTTCTACTACGAAGCTTGTGTTACCTGGATTTGTTTATCAGTCATGGAGAGAAAGAAATAACATAATATTTTCTGCTAAAAATTGTTCCACTCTGTAAGTTACCTGTCCATATTATTTAGTTGAAACTGGGTTCTCATCCTAGCTCTATTTCTGACAGCCGTGCTCATATAAAATCTATGAAAAATTGGCATATCGATTGTTGTTTCTCCGTAAACGGTAGTCATTCCTTGCTGGTCGCTTAGACCAGAAGGTGATATTATTCTGATTAACACCGATGGGTCAAAGAAAGATCTTTCTGGAGAGAGTGAGGATATCCTGAGAGACAAACACGGTGATGTTATTGATTGTGCTATTGGAGGTAGCAGTCCCATCTTAGTGCCTGCTCATGAACTACAAGGAGTTGAGCTTGGAACTTAAGCTTGTTGTTTTAATTATGATTCAGGATATCCATATTTGTTTGGATTCTATGATTGTCTATTTGTTGTTGAAAAGTGAAAATACAAAGCCACCTTGGAATATGATGCAAATTTGGAGAAAAATTTTAAGACAGTCAAGATTAGCAAGTAAACATTCTCATCAGATGTTTGTCGGATGGGATAGGAGCCAGAACTGCTCTGAGATTGAGGAAATTTTGGCTGAGGATAAATCTGGGAAAATTTACTACCCGCCAGGGATGAGGTTGGCGCTCTTGATTTAATTTCTGTTTTTTTTTTGTTTGTTTTTTTTTGTTATGTTCCTGGGCTCTTTAGCCTGTTCGTTTGGTTTTTGTTTGGGAAAATTAGGGGGAGACCCAAAAAAATAATATTCTCATTGTCAGGCCCACAAATAATTTTGGATACCGTGACACCCATAAATATTTCTGTGACACCCATAATTATCCGAAATTATTAAAACCTGTCTGCATGACGGTTTATGCATCCGCATTACGTGTTATGCATACTGTTTTTTCAGGGATAACTCGTTATGCATCCTAATTTTTCAGGGGTATAATTGGCAACACAACTTGGATATAACATATCTAAAAATCCGCGCCTTAGAATTTTACAAATTTTATATCGTGGAAATATTTTAAAGAGAGCTACGCAACGAGTAAAAACAACAATATCAAATTTTTGTTTTTCACGAAAAAATCGGAGGTGATCATCGTTTTAGGGAAAATTTTCGAAAACTGACTGCATATTCATTATGCAGCCTCCAAAAAAGATACATAACACATTATGCAACCATTTTTTTGACTGCATAAAACAAGTTATGTATCTGCATAACAAATTTATGCATCTATAACAAGTTATGTAGCCATTGTTTTGGTTGATTTTAGTTCGTACAGAAAAAATTGATGCATAATGCGTTATGCAACCATATTTAAATGATGCATATCAGGTTATGCATTCATTTTCTCGATGCATAAAAGATTATGCAACAATTTTCTCGATGCATAATGCATTATGCAGTCATATTTTCGGATGCATAACAGGTTATGCATCCACTTTCATGACTGCATACCATGTTATGTAGATATTATTGTAGTTGCATAACAAGTTATGCAACCTTGTTTTTGTTGGTTTCAATACTAAGAAATAAGTATCTGCATAATGTAGATATTATTTCCTTCATCAAACCACTCATCCCTACTCTTTAATAGTTTGTAAGCAGTCATCCTTAAAAGTGTGTGGCAACCATTTACAGTCCCTGCAAATTTAATACCAAATTCAACAAACAAGTACTACTCATACTACAGTTTACGAAGTATCTTTTCGCCTAAATTTCTTCTTTCACGAAGTATTTCTTTGTTCACTATGTAAACTTTATGTTGAATCTCCTTCCTTTCACGAAATGTCTGCTACGAAGTAACTTTGGTGATGTTACTGATGATGTTCGGGCGAATTCAACTTCGATTAAATTTACTTCGTCAATTATCCCTGAAGTAAGATGGGTGTTCTCTGATCTTCTTTTGTCTTCGCTGGAATGGTTGGTTGACGAGATGATTTGCTGAACTTGGTTGTATACTGGTTGTTCATTGATGATGAGACTTCGCTGAATTGAGAACTCTTCGCTTGAAGCTGTTATTGCTTCACATGATGGGTTGGAGCTGTCACTTCGCCCTGGCCTAATTGGTTTCTTCTTTTACTTTGGCAGATTTTGGTAATCTATTCCAAGCTTTCATCTATCGACTGCAAAGATTTCTTGACGAAGTTGTCTTGTTTCTTCGCTGCAAGCAATCAATTAAGTCAGAACTTTTGATAATATCTGCCATACGAAGAGTGAAACCATCAGATTTTGTTTGTGGGAAGAAATCCCCTAATCAGTGTCGAAACTTTGACATCTAATGTTTTCAAACTTTATCCAATGGGTTTGTGAAATACGATTCACTGAAATCAAATCTGCATCCAAAACTCGTTTTAAAACTTGCGTTGAAGAGGAAATCAATTCATGAGTTTTGTAAACTCTTTCCAAAACTTTGTTTAAAAATAACCAGATCTAAAAATTGTATGTGTAGAATGAAGAAACAAGAGGAGAATTTATCTTTTAAGATCGATTGTTGATGTAGATCTATTTCGATTTCTGCTTCTAAACAGTTTCTTCATCTCCGAATCAATTTAGGAAAAGAAGAATAAAAGAAAAACGAGGAAGAATAAGCGAAGAAACAATTTTAGAAATGCTAGGTGTGGGAAAAATTTTACCCCAGAAAATGGATGCGCGCTGAACTTTTCTGAAAATAGATTTCACGGTGGGAAAGACCCAAAGAATGGATCTCCCTTTAGTCTTCAGTTTTTGTTTTGTTTTTGGGCTTTAGGCCAGCTGATTGTATCTTTAAAAAACAAAAATTGTACCACGTATCCGTCTCTCAGATTACCTATAATTTCAGCACCACCACTACGGCTCCAAGTGAGGTTTCTCTTGAATACCAAGTCTTATGCCTGTTCATTACAGGCCTCGAACAGAATTTAAAACACCAACTTGGATCATAAATATTAGAAAATGAAAAACAAACTTTTCAAAAACTTTTAAAGAGTTCAAAAAAGGTAATGCTCAATGAAAAGGTCTTCAAAGTTTCAGTTCGTTGACTCTTTTATACGCCAAATCATTATTAGTTAAGCCTTCCACGTAATATTTTGATTATCTCCATACCAATAAAATTGATAATTCCTCTTCTACTGGACTGATTGATTATTGATGAGAAGAAAGAAAAAGGTGATAATTGATTTATGCAATCATTCTTTTCCTGATCTTCAATTATTTTGAATGCGTTTCGAGAAATCTTTCTTTTTCTGTAGCAAATTATGGGTTTTAAGTTTTACACTGTTTAGATAATTGAGGTTTTTAGTTCGGACCAATTGTTCAAATTTTATGCAGAATTTTGTTTTTAAGTCAGGGCATTGAGAAAAGGGATTGATGGGAATTTTAGCCATTACTTGTTTTATTCCAATTCTTGAGAAGAAGCGTTATCTTTCTTTTTCCACAACATATATTCTATGCTTTTACCGTTTTTTCCTGATGGAATAAGATCAAAGGGATCATGTTCTTGTTCTTTCTAATGAAAATGTAGCTAAACATTATCTGTCTTGTATTTCATATATAGGTCATTGTTGTCTCTACTGCAAGTTATACTTGTTTCATTTCTAAAATCACTTCGAGGTAGGAGGAACACCATCAGAAGGACGTCTCGATTCGCTTTAACATTTCTGGTAAGTAAAATTTCTCTTCCATGGTACTTATAGTTAATATATAAAGCCTTTCAACTTTTTGATCATTTGCCTCTTTAGGCCTATATAATCTTAATCATTCTTCTTATTCGATGAACTTCCTCAAGTAAATATAGGGAGCATTATGTGACAACCATAACTATCCATGTTTCATGTTGCATGGTAGTGGATTATAAGTTTAGACATGAAAATAGTTTCCTAGGTACACAAAACATTCCTGATTATGATAGTATATTAATTTTTTGGCACATAGATAAACCTGCTTATGGAGCTCGAATGTTTAATTACTTTGTCAGTCACCTCTCAAATCTTTAGATTGTTGGTTCTTGTTTCCTCTATTAGTTATCGAATCATTAGTGTTTAATCATATTTGGCGAATGCAGGAAAGCTTGGCGGTCTAACGTTCAGCGATTCCACTGTCCCATATGTCTTTAAGCATTGAATTCTTCCGGTATTCTACTAATTTTTTTTCTTACTTTGTTCTAATACTTCTTCTTTCATCTTTCGCAAATTTTGTCATACTTTTAACTTATGTTTTCTTGTGTTTCTTAAATTTGTTTTGTAGAATTTTTGTAGCAACATGGAACGTCGGAGGAAAAGCTCCTCATACTGGTCTGGATCTTGATAAAATTCTGAACGTTGAAGATAAATCTGACATTTATGTTTTAGGGTATAATTCTGTTTCTAGATTGGTTTGGTTCTCATAGAGTATGTTGTTCACTTCTGAATTTGGTTATCTTTGGGGATTTTCAGTTTTCAGGAAATAGTACCATTGAATGCAGGAAATGTTCTTGTTATAGAAGACAATCAGCCTGCAGCAAAATGGTTATCCCTAATCAACAATAGCCTAAACGAGCCTCAATTAGCTGACAACTCTGACCGCACAAGCACCTCATCTGCACCGGGTTCTTCCTATCCCCATACTTTCGACAGAAAGTCCGTTGGTTCCAGACACACAAAACAATATAGCAGCGGTTTTCCATTCTTTTATAAGCCTTCTCTCAGAAGAGTAAGTAAGAATTTCAGGACCGAGAAAAAGAGACGGCTAAAGACTTGTAACTGCGCAGTGGAATTGGACAGGCAGTTTACGTATCAAGAGAACTATCTTTTTGAACAGAACTCTTCGTCAGAAGACGATGAAGACGGTACGCGTAGCGTTAGGATGACAACAATTTCATCTCCTCCTTCTAGCAACCAACCAAAGTATAGCCTGATTGTGTGCAAGCAAATGGTTGGAATTTTTGTTACCATATGGGTGAGGAAAGAGCTTGTCCAACACATTGGTCACCTCAGAGTTTCTTGTATTGGGCGTGGGATATTGGGTTATCTTGGAAATAAGGTAAATAATTACCCAGATATTTTAATAAACCACTTTTACATTACTATTCAGATGTACTGTATTTAGCAGGATGCATTTCGCAAGCAAACTATGTCAGTTTTTCTATTTTTTGACCGTAAGTACTGTTCTCATGGTGCAGGGATGCATATCTGTTAGCATGACTTTGCATCAGACAAGCTTCTGTTTTATAGGAAGTCACTTAGCTTCTGGAGAGAAAGAAGGAGATGAGATCAGAAGAAATTCTGATGTTATAGAAATCTTAAAGTCTACCCAATTTCCAAAGATTTGCAAAAAGGCTGGTTGTAGGATTCCAGAAAAGATTCTTGACCATGAGTATGTATTTTTATCTATCAATATATTGCAAGGACCCTTGATAATCTTACATTTTTGTCCATTGCATGTCCTAAGAGTATTCTGGATTTTGTGTGTCAGTCGTATCATATGGTTGGGCGACTTGAATTACCGGATTGCATTGAGTTACACGGAAACAAGAAAACTTCTACAGGAGTATGACTGGGAAGCACTACTGCAAAAAGATCAGGTAACTGGTAAGATTCAGTGTAATTGTATGACCCAAGGAAAACAGATTTCATGTAAATAGCTCAAAATCCTTTACAGATAGGTTTCTAATCTTCTTCCATGCAGTATATTATTTCTGTCATAACATTCATCTTTTTACTCATAATTCTTCTTTCATTTTCTATTTTTTGTTTTTTGATAGCTTAGAATTGAAAGAGATGCAGGACGAGTATTCAAGGGATGGGAAGAAGGAAAAATTTATTTCGCGCCCACATATAAATACTCAATAGATTCAGATGCTTATTCTGGAGAATCTGTAAAATCGAAAGAGAAGAGGAGAACTCCTGCATGGTATATACACATACATGTTTGGATCAAAATATGCTTCTTTTTATGACCAAATACCAATACTTTTTCAGGGCACTGCCTAATAAGCTGTCATGATGTACAATGCAGGTGTGATCGAATACTTTGGAATGGAAACGGAATAGAACAACTATCCTATGTGCGAGGGGAATCAAAGTTTTCTGATCACCGACCTGTATGTGCAGTATTTATGACAGAGGTTGTGGTTCTCGATGGAAGAGCATCAAGCAGCACATTATTTCATAATTCTCGTCCCAAAGTTGAAGAAGCTGAATCTCGCACTTGCAGCAATAGACTTGTTGAGTTGAATGAGATGTAAGTCTATTTAACATATCCATGTATCGAATGGTCTACTACCTCGAGCTGAACACTGGCGAATTTTACTTAATATTCTTTTTGATCGATAAATTTTACTTGATATATTTTGCATCAAAATATTCTTTTGCTTATATACACTATGTTTTTAGATATTTAAACTTTTGGAACAAAAGGAAACAAATGGAGTATCTCATACAAAGTATGCTGCAACTTGATAACTAATCAAAATATCGAGATGTCCCTTATTTGATCTTCCAAACTAATGTAGCAGCACCTGGATGCATGCACACTGGGCATCAAAATTTCCAAGGCGCAAGAACATTGTTCACCATTTTCAGGATGCCTAAACACTGCGCGGAGTCGCGGACCTTGTTTGTTTCTGGAAGCATATCAATGCGTGAATGTAAAAAGAAAAAGTGCACCTTTTTTAAAGGTTGCAAGAACACCGTACATCAGTTTTTTCCTGGATGCAAAAACAATTTGCATACTATATTTTGTACTCGATACATGGTTGCATAAAAGTATGCATCATTTCTCTGGATGCGGAAATATTTTACTAATGATCTGGTCAGCTCCACTCCTGGCATTGTTCTGTGTCAACAAATAATTCATCCACGTGGATACACTTCCTCCTAAAATAGAATCAACATTTCGACAGCCAAACTCACTGGATAACAACCACACTTGGCCACATCGCCCGTCTCCGAATCTAGTCCCATCAGTTACGTTCAAACACGATTACTATTCTTTCTCCTCCATTCGCTCCTAAACAAAACTAAATCATCCCATATCCTCTTCTTTTTTTTTCTCTCATTCGTTTCCAAGAAAAAACCTAAAAAATGTCCGTCCACCACCACACGAGAGACAGTTCTATAATCGAATTCTCAAAAACAGATTCAAATTCAAATGAGAAAGCAAAATCAGTAATTGAATCACTCGCTCTCATCATCGATCCTCTTCCTTCATCTCTCACTAACTCAGACACTCCAGCTTTTTCTTTGCTCCATGACTCTCACCTTGCTGAAACAATATCTTCTCATCTCAAGCAACCTGATTCGGGTGCCGGTGATAACAATCTTTGCCGTTGGCTTTACGATACATTTCAATCTTCTGATCCAAATCTGCAAACTGTAGTACTAAGATTTTTACCTATTATAGCAGGGCTTTACCTTTCTCGAGCCGGTCTACGAAAGTCCCTGGCGGGGTTCGAAGCTATTTTTATTAGCTTTATATACTCATGAGACGACCTTTCGTGGTGGCCAGCCGATAACAGTAAATGTTCCGGATTTATCACATTCAAGTATTTATCATGAAACTAGAGCGACGGGTAAAAATAACTCGACGGAGCTGAACTTAGCGATTTTGTCACCGAGTTTAGAACCGCATGGAACGGTTAGATCGACTAAAAGAGCTAGGATTATTGGTGTTGCATTAGAATTATATCATAGTAGAGTATCATTGATGCCCATTCCTTCTAAGATTGAATTTTGTGAGTTTTGTGTGATTTGGGCTGGTTATGAAAATGATGGAATCAGTAGTGAATATATTACTGAAGAAAATGTTAAAGAGAAATATTTAGGCCAAGATGGTGGTGGTAATGGTGATGCTGGTTCCGGTACTTCTTCTAGTGACGAAATTGTTGGGTTGATAGAAAATAAAGAAGAGAAATACGAGAAGAAAGAAGGCAGAATTCCTTTACCATGGGAACTTCTTCAACCTGCTTTGAGGATTTTGGGCCATTGTTTAATGGGCCCGGTCGAGTCGAAAGAACTGAAAGAAGCTGCACTGGCAGCACCTAGGAGCCTATATGCTAGAGCATTGCATGATGTGAATCCTCAAGCGATTCTTGCGACAGGAAGTCTTTTCAGGATTGGGAATATGACAATGAATTCAGTCCCAGAATCTGATCCTACTGAAATATCTGATTTTAATAAACCTATTATCACCCTCTAAATGCTTATCCTTTTGTTCATTGCATTGCGATCTCATTTTCTTTTTGATTGCACTTTACACAATAATTTAAGCCCAGTGATGATATTATACTATACCTTACTTTTTAATTATTATTATATACTAGGATATACACGTGCCGTAACGGTACAGGCTTTGGTGTGTTATAGGAGTATTTAGGAATTTGGCTATCAAACTGATACGATGCTAAGTATTATGTGAATGGTGTTCTTTCATAGCCCTATGAGCCAGCCGACTCTCGGCGCATCCTTTCAACATATATTTCGTAATTGATAGAATAAAGTAAGAGGATCCCTTTACATTCTTAAATTCACATTATCTTACATTTTTAGAGACATTTTTTTTAATGAAACCTAAACGGTAGGATATGTCCATTTTATAAATCTTTACGTACCCGTAAAAGATGAGCACATTCTGAGATCCAATCTTAATTTTAAAGGTTCAAAAATTTGTTGACATCCAACGATTTATTTTTAAAATAGTAGACGTTAGAATTACACGTTTAGAAATGACCTCATTTTTGATAAATGTATAGAGCTTTTTTTTTATAAGAAGAGAAGATGTATTAAGAGAAAAGGAAGTACAATGAAGATCTACCAGCGGTAGAAAAACAGAAAGTAAAAACAACTAAATTACATGAAGAGAGCATCCCAGTTATTAAAAATGGTGCTAGAGAAATTCTGGATACGTTGTCCTGAAGCACTCGCCTAAGCAAGGATCAATGACTTTGCTTCTATACAAAGATCGGAGTCTGTCTTGAAGTTGTAGTTCATCTCAAAGATGCGCCTGTTACGTTCTGACCAAATGGTATAGATTACTGCTGCTGGAATTAGATCCCAGAGAAATTTTCCTGCAGTGGTGAAATGAACTTGGTTCCAGCCTAGAGCAAGCATCTACATATTTCTTGGAATTGCCCAAGACCAACCCTCTTTTGGTAACACTGAAGACCAAACCCTATGAGTTATCTTACAATGCAGGAAGATGTGTTCCTGGGATTCAGTGTCGTCGCCGCATAGAACACAGGAGTTATAAATATCAATGCCTTTTATCTGCATCACATCCAGGGTGTTTAGCTTGTCATGGATTAAACACCACACTAGGAAATTGATCTTAGGAGGTATAGAACTATTCCATACAAAATTGTGTGGGAAATCAGGGATGCCAAAGTCTGAGGTGAGATTAGAATAAAGAGATTTTACTGTGAAAATACCAGAGCTGTTTAACGTCCAACGCCTTGTATATGGAAGTTCATCAAGAGCTGGTGGGTTACTTCCAATCAGCACCAACAATTCTGCCAAAGAGTTAACTTCTGCACTCACGAGATTACGTTTAAAATTGAACATCCAACTGCCATCTGTAGAGATCATATCAACCATCTTTGCATCTCTGTTCATTGAAAGTTTGTAGAGAGCTGGGAAAGATATAGACAGAGGAGAATTTCCTTTCCAGATATCATTCCAGAATGCAATCACTGTACCAGAGTGAAGAATTAGTCTTGAATTTGTACTCACCAAGGAGGCTGTGGATGCAATTGTTTTCCAACAGGAGACGCCGTGTGCATATTTGACTTGATCTGGAATCCAGTTAGAGAAATTACAATCATATTTATCAGCTATAATTTTATACCACAATCTATTTTTCTCTTGGCCAAACCTCCAACAACATTTTGCAAGCATTGCTAGATTCATCTTCCTCAGATTACAAACTCCTAAACCACCGTTGTTCTTGTTAGCACAAACTAAATCCCAACTAACCAGATGAGAAATCCTTGCCGAACTATTATACTCCCAAAAAAAGTTTCGCATTTTACGCTCTAAGAGTTTTAGAATAGAAATTGGGGCCTTGAACAAAGAGAAGTAATAAATAGGAATTGAGCTCAAAATGCATTTTAGGAGCGTTAGTTTACCTCCCTTTGACAGTGAGATTTGCCTCCACGCAGACAATCTCTCTTCAAACTTCTCAATAATGGTATTCTCAATAAATGTATAGAGCTTTAATGAACACATCCCAAAATATTATTTTCAAATATGCTACTGTTCATTTTGTTAAAAGAAAGGACGTTGCCAACACAAAAAATAACTCCCATTCTTATATTTGTTTCTTTTCTTTAAAAGAGCATAATTACAGCTATAATAGGAATGGTCAGCGCCGGCCCATCGTCTGATGCTATACTCATCTGTACTCTGTCTATGATTCACGGTTAAATACACCTTTTACTTTGGTGTTTGCGTGGCTCGCTGTTATTCTTATTCAATTTGCACACGATGCAGATGCAGTTGCAAGTTCGCATCACCCTTTGTAATCTAATTTTTACCAACTCATTAGAAAATCACTTTACGTAATGACCGGACAAAAAACTCACTTAAAGGTATGGTCCTCACCCTTCTCATTTTCTTTTTTACTTCGTTGAGTTTTAGTAGGAATTGCATAAACATTCAGTTCTACTTATTAAATCGTAAATTGGCCTGTATGTTGTCTTTAAGCCAACGTGATAAAGTTTTATTAAGTAGTTTCATGTGTTGCAAAAACACAATAAGAAAAACAACAGGAACTTGGACAATTGCGATGAAACCCTGATGTTTATAGTAGCGCAACTTACTATGCTCCCTATTTACACGTAAGGGCAAGTGCTTATACAGAGTTTAGGAAATTTTGGTGATGGAGATATTACAACGGAACATTTAGAAGTTAGACAACCACGTATCGTTCTTAACATCCGGAGATGTACTGCTGTTAGCACATTCCATCCTGCACCATTTAAGTTACGAAAGAAATGAAAATTCAAAAGAAAGAATTTTTTATAGTAGTAAACGGTGGAGCTAAGGAAGCTCAACTACAAAAAGAAAAAGAACATTAATGATTACATATTTTGTCAAAATGATGAGTTTAGGGAGAGAAAAAATAACACGAAAATACTGGAAAGCAATAAAATGAAGCCACAAAGGGTGACGCCACTCTACATATTAGAAAGCTAGAAAGACCAAATCGGATAGGTTTCGAAAGTTATGCATTGCTCTATCATGAGATGGCATGATGGTAGATGATTCATGGAAAGCGTTGTAGACATATTCCACACCAACAGAGCATGTAATCCTGCAATAATAAACAACACCAAATGAGGTCCTTGCTTGATTCAAACTAAGAAAATTAAGTAAACAGGTGAAGAAAAAATGCAACGATAAACAGCATCAAATGAGATCCTTGCTTGATTCAAACCAAGGAATTTAAGTAAATAGGTCAAGAAAAAAAAACTAAATGGTAATGAAATTTACTCTGTTTAGATCACTTTTGACATTCATTACGTACGAAGAAATGCATCATACCCCGTATCCTTAAACCAATACATCAAAATTTGCTTCAAGCTACTATCAATCATAGACCACAATCTTCTATAGTTTGCTCTAACTGTGGCAAACTGATTGGCACACACATTAATAGTCTGCTCTAACTGTGACAAAGTAATTGACACAATCGATATATCAAAATGTGCAAGTTCAGACCAATGAAACATTCACCAGCAACAGTAAGGTTGTTTATTGTATCATTTGCACCAGCAGAACAATAAACACTTGGTGCAAAGTATAACACAAAGTTGAATCAAGAATGCAAACCATAAAAACATTTAGACCGTGAAAACACAGTTCAAAATCAAACATGCTATAATGTTAGAGTCACTTGATGTCAACACCACCAAAAATGTTACAAATATTTGACAGTAGATGTACCAACATTTTGCAAGGATCAAATTAGGAGTTTCGCCATAGTGTTCGTAGCTATATATGAACCGTCCATTAATCTGTGCTCAAAATGTAGATCTTCGTTTGGAAAAAGATCAAACCTCAGTAAGAGGCGAAACTTAATAGATTAAGGCTTCCTCCGGTTTCTCTTTCAGAGTACCACTCGCTGACCTAAAAGCATAAAATGGAAGATCAAAATTACCCCTTTCTTTTTTTCTTACTATGAAACAAACAATAATCAGGAGATACTTACGTGTAAAAGCATTCGGACAGTCGAGGTATACCGAATGAGACCAAGTATCCAACCACAATACTAACAATTTTTTTCATGCTAAGTAAATTAAAATTAACAAAAACTGAAAATTTCTACGTGCTGCATTAAATCAAAATCTAATACACCCATTTTATAAAACCCCCTAAAGGTATTAAATTTGAAGAAACCGGTTAACATAATGGACTTTACCTGAAAAGACAATCAGTTAAAATGCAATCTGATTAAAAATTAAAAAAGACAGTAGAAATAGATTTTACTTGTTGATAATTAGAAAGATTAAAAGATTACCTTACTAAAGAATCTTCCAAACATGTTATGGAACCAAAACCAATCCATCAAATTAATTATTATCCAAACAGGTTGAATCTTCACTTTACAAATTGAATGTCAGTGATTTTCTAATTTACCAATCAAGAAAGCAACTGAAACTAAAACATGAGATAAATTATTGTACCTAAAAAATATTCCAAACTGCAAATTGGAGAAAAATAAAAACAATATTTACAATCAACTAAATAACATTGACTAACCGATCAAAAAAGAAACAGACTGAATAACAGTGACTATACTTGGGGGTCATAGAGCTATGCGATGGAGCGTTAGTGACGAAAACCGGCATTCGTTCTTAGGTTTATATAATGATGAATCGAGCTTTAATTTCAATCCATAAACAACTAAACGGTTGAACTTGCTAAAAACTGGAGAGTACAACAAAGAAAAAAACCAAACATCTATTTTCGTGAGAAACTTTTGGACACGGAGAGCAAAATTAGAGTGTCCTACATTTAAACTAAGAGTAAGAGAAGGTGAATTGCGATATGAGGAAGAAGGTGGGAGAGTGATTAGGTTTCCTAGAGACTCGCCTGGTTGCTAAGATTGTTTGATAAGGAGAAAAAAAAACGAAACGTCTAAGACATTGATGATAAGATTTATTACGCCTAATAAACTAAAATAAATGAATAGTTTCCGGAAACATATCAGTGGCTCCATCCTGATCGTCCTTTATGAGGAGAAAGTACAGATACCCGTCCAAATGGAAACGCATATTTACGCTCAATCTGGACCGTTCTCTACGTGTACAAAATGTAGATCTTCTTCCACACAGAAAAATGCGCATCATCTTCTGGACCGTATTTATATGTCCTAACTCCTAACTATAGATGACCGCCGATACGGGAAAACACCACTGTCCCTTATAATATAGATTGATAAGTTGGTAACCGTTAACGTCTTGATTTATTACAAGAGAAAATTAGGCGCATGCACAAAAAAAAAATATTCTCATTGTCAGGCCCACAATTAATTTTAGGTACTGTGACACCCATAATTATTTCCGTGACACCCAAAACTATCCGAAATTATTAAGAATCAATACATAACTCGTTATGCAGCCTAATTTTCAGGGGTATAATTGGCAACGCAACTTGGATATAACATATCTAAAAACCCGCGGCTTGGAATTTTACCAATTTTATATCGTTCGAAATCTTTTTAAGAGAGTTACACAACGAGTAGAAACAACAATATCAAATTTTTGTTTTTCACGAAAAAATCGGAGGTGATCATCATTTTAAGGAAAGATTTCGAAAACTGACTACATATTCGTTATGCAGACTCCAAAAAAGATGCATAACACAATATGCATACATCACAAAAGATGCATAACACGTTATGCAACCATATTTTTGTTCATGCATCAATTATTTTGGTTATGCAGCCACTAAAATGATGTATATGCCTGAATCCAACAAAAAAAAGCAGACGCATAACAAATTATGCAACCATTTTCTCGACTGCATAACAATTTAGGCATCTATAACAGGTTATGTAGCCATTGTTTTGGTTGATTTTAGTGCGTACAGATAAAATTGATGCATAATGCATTATGCAGCCACATTTTCGGATGCATAACAGGTTATGCATCCATTTTCACGGCTGTATAAAATGTTATGCAGATATTATTGTAGGTGCATGACAAGTTATGCAGTCTTTTTTATTGCTGGTTTTGATACTAACAAATAAGTTGATGCATAACGTATTATGCAACCATTTTCTGGACTGCATAACAAGTTATGCAACAATTTTTGTAGATGTATAACAGCACCGCAATCCCTTGTAAATCATCAAACCAATAATTCCATTATTCTACATCTCAGGTCACATTACCACTTTCACCTTATTTCTCTGTCCATCTCTCAATCTTACTCTTCAAAATCCACAACCAAGAAGTTACCTTCTTCATCTTCGATTCTTGGTAACAGCAGCAGCGGTAGACTCGTCTTCTTCAATACTCTAGTCTCGATCTGATTTATTTCCTTCTCTGAGCTTAATTTCTCCATCCGAGAATCCTAATTTCACCAAAATCATCAAATCCGTCAAACCCAACTTTCAATTTAGCCTTCTCTATCTCAGACAGCATCGTTGCTTCCTTATTCAGACAAAACGCGTCCATAATCTCCTTCAATTTCTTTGTGATTCTCAACATCAAGCCATAGCTCTTCTTCCCTGATTGAATCGACCAAATGAAAACAACTTCATCTCCATCATCACTGTAACAATAATCTTCACCAGTCTCTGATCCTCACGCTCGATTCATCACAGCCATCATCAACAAAAATAATCAAATCTGTCTGCTTTCTTCACGATTCAAACAAAGAATCACATCAAATCTCACCATTCCCATTCTCAATCAGTTTAGAATAACTTCATCTTAATTCTTCTCGTTCTTCCCTGATTTATTCGGCTCCCAAGTCTCTGAGATTTCATTAACTCTCAGCAACAGCCGCCATCGGGAATTCACGGTAGAGTGGAGAGGAAGAAGAAAAGGAGTTGAAGATGAAGATGAAGAAAAAAAGACTGAAACATAATTTTATAAATTCTGGGTGTGGGAGAAATTTTACCCCAGAAAATGGTTGCGCGCCTGAAATTTTCTGGGCGTGGGTTTCACATTGGAAGAAATCTGTAAAATGGGTTTGTCTGTAGTTTTTGCTTATTACAAAGTTATACCTAGCCAGGGCCATAAAATTTCTTGCAAAATATATAAATTGCGGTCTCTTTTGTTCACAAAGAATAATACTTTGATTAGGAGATGTATGGTATAACCATGGATGTTAAACTATTTACATATCTTAGCTTAAGATTTTTTTCTTTACTTTTTTTTTGCTCTCTTCAAGGGTGTTGCAACCAGGCACATCACATGCATCATCCTTGTGATATAAGTGGCTTACACAATTCGGTTAGCTTGCTATTTTTTTCCATGTACATGCCAATATCGTATAGCTAAATAGGCATTATAAAAACCCAGGGAATATACTACAACTACCTCAAGTGTATTGCAGTTATCTCTCAATTAGATGATATGAAGGTGTTGGACCATGTGGGGCATACAGGCTGTCGGGGCATCTAACCCATATAATGAAGGGATCAAGCACATACCACAATTCACCACGAAGGGTCATCTCGAATAGGACAAGCAACTCGATCCTATTAAGAGAAAGCCAACATCGATGCCAAGGGACAAAGGCCAAATAAAGCTTAATTCATATATGCCAAGGGACTCAAGTGATGCACAATATTTTGCATCACTGATGCCACTTAGTTTTTAAATATGGATTCTCTTATTGGGGACATGAAAATTGGTAAAATATTCACCTTTCCTTCGAAATGCGTCAAACTTATGGATTATCAGTAACAAACATAACGACAACCGTACCTACTCATCATGAAGTTGCCTCTCGTAAGTAATACGGCATGATGATGCTTTCGCAACAAGTATGCTTTACCGTCGATGCATTTCCCCTTTATGCTCCCTCATCCAACCCTCCCTTCTTATATATGTCTTATTAACATTTCAACAAATAAGAATTTGAGAGTTAAGTGTCATGTACCGAGTATCTATATATATTTTTGCGACATAAGATATCCAAGTAGGTGCATATGATGCATATCTCATTCTCGGCCAATGCCTAACTTGCGAATTGCACCATAATGATGTATTTTAGATCTTAGACGACGTTTCTTCCTTGTATAAGTCTTATTCACATTTCCACGTTTAGAAATTTGGGAGAAGAATGATACACATGACTACCCAAATCCGTTTGGGTGCAATATTCGACTGAACGATGCATCATCCACTCCATGATGCATCCCTGAGTAAGGGACATAAATAATATTGCATCTTTGAGAAAAGTGCAAGCTTAGCATCATAATGACAAGCTGATGCATCACTTGCACCAAGTATGCATCACAAGTTTAAGATGATGATTTCTCCTAGCAATGCATCATCAAGTATGCACCATTGCAAAATGATGAATTCCGCGGCAAGAATCCTCACTTGCACCAAGTATGGATCACAAGTTCGAGGTGATGCATCATTTTTCTCAATGAGGCATCATAATAAGGGACAAACATGGTGAAATTCGATAAAAGATATATCACTTTAACAAGTGTGCATCACAGGCTTGAGGAGATGCATCAATGAGGCATCCAATACAGGCATAAGACGAAGCTTCATCTCATTCAATGACGCATCCTAGAGTATACGCCATGTAAAAAATAAAATATGGATGTCATAAAACCACTCTGTCGCGGTCGTTGAGTTGACCTTGAAGAGTTAATAGGGTATGCATCTCCTCTTCTACTAACTCCTTTATTAGTTTTCTCAATTAAGCTCAAGTTTCAGTTGTTTAAGCACGATAAATCACGTTTTCAGTTGATTTACATTAAGATTTACCAACGCCAATTGTTTAGAATAATTGTTCTGAAAATATTACTTAATTTGGGATTAATTATTCCGGGACGGATAAAGCAACAATTATAATCATTTGAAGTAATAGTGTTGACAACTCTCCTAATAAGTGTTTTTGATGAGCACGTCAGTCTATTAAATCAAAACATGTCCCAATATGCAACCATATTATATTCTCCTTACCGTTGTCTAGGTTTACCTTTGTAGATATTTCATGAAACTAATAACCTGGTAGTAATGTCTAACCTCCTATGACTGTTGGGGAAAATTATCCAGAGTTTTCAGATGTCGAAGATTTATGATGAGGGATAACCAAGTTTTTGTTGATGCGTCAAATAAGCGTTGAGAAACACTGGTTTGTTGTGTCGATGTATTATTTCAAAGAAACTATTAAATATTATTTTCGTGGTTCTTATTTGTTTGTCTTTTTTCTATGTAATTGTGGACTTTTCCTGCTTGGTTGGTTAATTAGTAGAGAGAATATTTATTATATTTGTACGTGTCATTTTGTTCTTTACTTTTATATTTTCGTTTTGCCTCATGTCGTATCTAGTTGTTTTGTTCTATGATGATCTGGTTGTGTTGCCCTTTTAACTCGCATCAATCGCGCATAAGTATAATGCCTTTTTACATTTTTATTGTGTTGGTAAATGTAATAATTCAAAACTTGATATATTTTTGCCAGATAGTCTTGCCGATGGTCAGTTGCACTTTAGTGGGAAGACCTATTAGTCACTTGTTATCCCATTTGGGCCGGACGAATAAACATCACTCAGTATCCAAGTACATTATATATCATGAGCGTTAATTCTTGGGGATAAAATTTTCTTTGGATGACATTCACGTCAATAAGACATATTTATCCATCTTATCTCCACTTAGTGGTTTGTATTTATTATGTCTCGTGCACCGAAGGAAGGAGGTACCTTTCTTCTATCTGACTTTCAGAGTACAACTGGTTGATTTTTAACCATTTTGTTACATGGTAGACTTGTTTCCTAGTCATTACATATAGACATCTAGGGGCATTAGTATGAGGATAATTAAATTATATTGTTAAAGTTATCTTTTTTTATGCGAGTTTCGAGTGCTAAAAGATGATTGGAATCTTCCCTAAGCTTCTAAAATGGTGACTCAAAATATTGATTGGTAATGAAAAATAAAGGGTATCTACTACACCACCAATATTTTCGTTCATGAACCTACATGGACAATATAATGAATATGATCTATCAGAATAAGATCCTTGTA
This sequence comes from Papaver somniferum, assembly GCF_003573695.1. Taxonomy (NCBI): domain Eukaryota; kingdom Viridiplantae; phylum Streptophyta; class Magnoliopsida; order Ranunculales; family Papaveraceae; genus Papaver; species Papaver somniferum. Next base: position 59,976,602 of record NC_039368.1, on the reverse strand, counting down.
CCTGATTGTATACAAGGTCAACCTAGTATGTATTTATATTGTACATGAACCGAATTCCAACAAGAACAAATCTTGTAATCTATCTTTCGATGTCGGAATTCATAAAAACTAGTCTTGCAGGTTATTTGCAATTGAGCTAAAAACTATCTAGGTTGATCAAATCAGTTCGTGTACGTGAATAATTAAAAGTGTCCAGGAATATCTCAAAACAACCTAGCCTGCAAACTGGAAGAATCAATTCTTTTGCCCGAATAAATAAGAGATTTAACATCAAGATAAAATCAATGGTAAAATCAATTTGTGAACATGAATATACAAGTTAATGCGTTTAAAATTTTCCTCCGCAATCATAGTTTGTTGAACAAAGAACTGTCGCCAACCTTTTATGAGATAAGTTCTATTGGAAAACCATTTCTATGATTTATGTCTCGATATTTTCAAGTACTAGCTTGAAATCGAAACTGCTTCTTTGCAATTCATCATAATACTAAAGTCATACAACATTGTGTCTATAGGTAGAATGCCACAAACAATGAGTAAATAGGATTGTTAGAGCATTGCTCGGTCGAACTCATAAGTGTTGATATCTCAAGCTTGTTGTCAAATTTAGTTGTCAAAACTACATCTTGATTTCTAGTCTACAATTAATTAAGTCTCGGATTAGGATAGAAGTATGTAGTTGAGAATCAGACATCACTTCGTTCTAAAGTTTGAAGTCGAAGATCAACCGAAGCTTTTGGAGAACTTCTTCAACAAAAGGTAAGTGAAGACTGAACCACCTAATTCTCAAGTTATATTCATCCTTCTATCTACGAGACATTGTCGCATGACTTATTAGACTATCGTAAGCATATCAAGAATTTCGAGTCAAGTTTATCTTGGTAATTAGTTCCCAAAATATATACGACTAAGCTTAATGAATTTTTTTTCATACTTGATGAATTTCGGTTAAGAAAAATTTATTGCTCATAATCTAAGTTGTGATTCAAAATTATCATTCGAAAATATCCTGAAACAGTGATATGCATCATTGATGTTAATTGGGAATGTTTCGAATTGGTTTGGAGAGAAATATAGAACTATTGTAAATCTGGATACAGGACAGTATGCATGCCAGTTTCACAAACTGGGAAAACTGTTATAGATCCGGAGCCGAAGTACACGTACTAGCGTATCTATGTGTCGACATTGACTTAGTGGTACACATACCCAGTATCCATACCACAAAAAGTCTGTAAACTCGTGAACCTGGAATGGTACGTATACCTAATATGCATATCAAAATGAACTGTTGTTTTTGAAACCGGTGTGGTATCCATACCCGGTACGCAAACTGGAAAGTTTAGTAAGTTATGAAACTTATATTTTTCTTAAGGGTACACATACCCGTTACATGTACCATGAAAAATATAGTCACGAACAAGGAAGAGTACACGTACCTGGTACACGTACTTTCGTTGTCAAATATTTTCAGATGAACATAAAATTATTTCTGCGAGATAATTGGCATTTGAATGAATTTATAAGAACACTGTGTAGACATGATTGATCACATTATAACCTATGGTTGTGACTCAAACTTAAAGTCTTAAGTGTTATAAGAAAATGATTAAGTTTATAGTTCAATCGGCTAGTTTCAGCTATCTGTTCATGAACAATGTCTTTATACACAGTCCGATTATGGTTCACCCTAACCATAGTGTATATCTTGATATGTCAATCACATTTCAAAGATTCATATAATGATGGATATTGTTTGCTTGTTTCCAAATCTATCTCAGCTTAAACCTAAAGCAACCTATACTTTGAAAGTTTATATAAAGGGAACCTCAAGCAACTGGGATCTTTGAATCCCGACACTATTATTGTGTGTCCTAGTTGTAAACTAGAGTCGTCCCCTCCTTCAAACCTTTTTAGGGTTTAACAACTAAATTTTTTTGATAGGGATTCGTGAAACTAGGTCCAACTATCTTTTATCTTGATTGTTCGTGTATCCTGATTATTATTATTTTATTATTGAGCTACTCACTCAAACAAGATAGATAAAAATCGCAAAGTTCTTAGACTTTGTGATTCCACGGGTTTAATACTTGTAAGGTTATTAATAATCTATGTTGCTCTTCGGGAAGCATAAGTCCGGATTTTGAGGTTAACTAGACTTTGTCTACTGCTATCGATTTCCAGTCACACCTTGATCTACGATCAAAAAGGAAATCACACATATAGGCTTATCTATAAGAGGCAAATTGGTTTAAAGTATTCAATTGAGTTGAAGCAACTCTAGGTTGTAAAGGACGTCAGCTAAGGGAATCAATTGCGCGGAGTCCTGCTGGGATTCAAGAGGCGTAAGGAACGCGACTGTAATTGAATTGTTGTGAGCGTTTAATTCGATCTCAAATACATTCCAGTACGAAGTTAATTGGTAGTAGGCTAGTGTCTATAATGGATTAATACAATTTGATGTTCAAATCTGGACTAAGTCCTAGGGTTTTTCTGCATTTTCGGTTTCCTCGTTAACAAAATTTCTTGTGTCCGTGTTATTTCTTTTCCGCATTATATTGTTTATCTTTATAATTGAAATATTGCAGGTTGTACATAAATCAATCAAAGTAGATACATCCATCCTTGTTTGTTGGATATAACTTGATTGATTCTTGGATATTGATCTTTGGAATCGTCCAAGAACTCTCACACGTAAATCAAGTTCACGGACTTGTTTCTATAAACCTTCTGATTGTGAAAGAAAGAGATATAACTCTAAATATTTTTTCTTGATTGGGATTCATTAAGTTGAACTATCAGAATTGTATTTAAGTTTGTCCATACAGGTTGCCTAAAAAAAGTTGGGTGGTGTACTTTGGTACCCCCCGCGTTTTTAATTGGTATCAGAGCAGGAAAACACGTTTAAGACCTAATAAATCTGTGTTTGAAACTTTCTAGGAATCTGCATTCACGTACAAACATGTCTCCCATTGATTTTGATTACGCCAAGTGTTTGGGGCTTATCTCATATGATAACACCTTAGTTGATTCTTCTGAATCAAGAAGAGATAAGCTTATGTTGTCAGTATCTGATAATACTACTCCCAAATACACAAATGGCTTCATGTCATAATCCGAATTGGAGCTAACCAGAAGCTTAAAAAATGATACTGAGATGATTGATTTTCAAGTTTCCAGAATTAAAGAACTTGAAAACAAAATGCTCAGTATATTGATGACCTTGAAAAGTCTTTAGATAGAGAATGTAATCTCATTAACATCACGGAATATGTCCATGATGATATCGAAAAACTTATTCAAGATACTAACATAGTACGAGAAAAGGTTAGTATATTGGAGGATACTGTCAAGGAAAACGAAATACATGAGAAACATCTAATTGAGACTCATTTATCAGAAATGAATGAAATTCATGTGGAAAAGGAAAAAGTCAAATCCGATCTTCTTTTAGCTCGGGAACAGAATAAAATGCTTAAAAAGGATACTGCACTTATGAGTAAAGAATCTTCAAAACATGATGTTTTCCTTGAACCTTCGGAGACATTACCTAGTATTGAGAATTCCGTTTTGGGAAAGGAAACTGGTAGAAACATTTGCGTAGAAAATCAGTATATACTTCCGATAGAGATGATGAACACTGAGTTTCTAGATAATCCACGAAGTTGTTCACACTGCGGTAAAGAAGGTCATCTTGCATTGAAGTGCTTCAGAAGAAGAAAACAGATTACTAAACTTAAAAAATTGCTCACTTTTGCAATTGAAGAAGTGAAAAATCGGTCTGCATCTTCAATCGATCTTAACACTGTAGAAAATTTAAATACTTATATCAAGAAATCCTCTCTGAACCTGCATAAGTCTACATATCCTCACTCTGTAGTGTCAAGAACATTACTAGTGTCAGACTTCCTACTGATAAAGAGGGCATGATAGGTAGTTCTTACTCAAGGAATCGGGTCCCTGATTCTAATTCCTTGAAAAGGATTTCAAGAGGTCCTAGACTTACCTCAAGAAATTCTTCAGAACTATCAAGTGTCATTAATCGGTCTAGCAAACATGAAATATCATCATAATCTTCTATAGGGAGTCGAACTAGAAGAAAAGAGATAAAAAAAGAGAAATCATCACATGAAAAACCTCGGTGCATCTGGTGATACACTTACCTAACGGTACAACATTAGTCCTTGAAACTAACTTGAGAGTTACAAGGACTTTCATATCAATTTTGATACGAATGATGAAGATTGATCAAGTCTTATGTAGTTAAATTTTAATCTCTTTCTACAAAAATAACATATAATATTTTAGTTGAGCCTGTCTCCTTAATGTCTTATTGATCTTTTGTTATTTCCTATAGGAAGTAAGTGTTAATAGTCCATGTGCTCTAAAGATGTATCCGTCTGGAAATCATTATTTATCGAGCTAAGAATGCATTATTGACACTCGAAGAGATCAATTACTATTTAACTAAAGTTTTATTATAATGAATACTCATTATAATATCTTAGTGCATGAATCCGGTCCACGAACTAATGTTTGCGTACCAGTTCACGTACCCTGCTAGGGCTTAGAGAGAAAGCCATCTATAAAAGAATAAAGTATTCCTATTTGTTTGAAAAAACTCTTGTGTTGAACCTAACAAATAGTTGAGTCATATAATTCTAAAAATATGGAAAGCTCAAAAATACCTCATGAAGCCATTGATCTTGATGATGAAGATGTCAAATAAGAAAGAATTTCGTTTCGAGGATCTCTATTAAAAGGATGGCTGAGAGAAAAGAGCAAAACTCTTGTGTTGCATAGTCCATCAAAGATCTGAATCATTCTCAGAATGACTCAAAGGTTGAGATTCCAAATCTACAATTACAAATAAATCTTCTTATTGATGGTCAAACCAAAATCCTTGAAAAGCAAAAAGTCTTGATACGAAACCATAAGAAGTTGATTTCTGAATGCACAAATGCTCGACAACTTGATCACATCGTCAATCGGAAGGTTGGTGTCTTAATTCACGAGCATGACCTCTCAACAGTCAAGCCAATTAAGGACATCAGTGATACGTTTTATGATGGAGTTTCTGAAAGGTATGAAGAAAAGGATGAGTTATAATTTAACTTATTTTTTATTTTCCAAGAAACTTCTTGTGAGAATTTATTCTTGCTTTTGAGAAGGATAACTAGGATTTGGTAGCAAATATTGTGATTACACGAGCTATTTCCAACGATTTTCATCTTTCATGTTTTTAGATTTATTTATTTAAATTCTAGAGTTTTTGGAAGATGAACTTACTAGTATGTCATCATTATTGGTTTAATATATTGCAAAGTCTTATAAGATATATGTGTCCTTTACTTCTTGTAAATGGGACTGATATTTCATATATGCTCAAAAGTTGAATCTATTATGTTTCTTACAAACTAAAAATAGAACAAACTTTGTGAGAAATTATCGCAGTATCGATCTACTTGTGATCACATTTCTGTGTTATTACCGCATTATACACTCCGTAAGATCTTCTTATGTTGAGTCATACCGATTAAAATTGTCTTTTTGTTCATAACTGGCGTTGAGATTAATTTAAGTCGATGTTTAGGATACAAATCCATGTGATTTTTTAATGTCCGATAAAATCTTTATTTTTCATTAAAACAAGGTCACTCATGTTGTTCTCTTGGGAATGACATCAAATGGGGGAGAGTTCTTAAATGAACTTGTGCTTAATTGCTATATCTTTGTGAGGTGTGTGGCTGTGGAATTTACAGGGGATACTTGTATCTTAAATCTCCTATATGAGCGCTAAGTATTTCATACTATATGATATCATCTAATTAAAGTTGATATGTAATTTCTTTAAATCTTGAAGTACCTTTTGGTTGTACTCATTACGATCCCATGATTTTCGTACCTTTGCCAATTTTATTGACAAAAAAGGGGGAGAATTAATTAGTAATTTTTCACTACATACATATGGTTTACGGATCATTATGTAAGGGGGAGTGAATCAATATCTATAAGTTTCACCTATTATACAAAGGATGTAAGTAATGATTAACGGGGAGAAACATATCACCGTAGTATTACTTCGAAGTTGTGATACAATTGAACTTTGGAGAAAATAATAATATTATTTTTTGTATAACGACGATTGAGAATATTTGTTTTCAAAGTTGGTATCGATATGGCTATTTAACAACAACGATGCTGAGTTGAATATGTTCAGAATCATTGCAACTTGAAGCAACTACGAATTCAAGAAGTTGAAGAAACCAAGGAAATCAAGCATGATGGATTCAAGGAGTTTTTGAAGCTTTATTTTTAATCCATATGTATTGATAGTTTTTCCACTCAAATTGACAAAGGGAGAAATTGTTAGAGAATTTCTCAGCCGAACTCACAAATGTTGGTATCTCAAGATTGTTATCAAATTTAGTTGTCAAAACTATATCTTGATTTCTAGTCTACAATTGGTTAAGTCTCAGATTATGATAGAAGCATGTAGTTGAGAATCGGACATCACTGCGTTCTACCGTTTGAAGTCGAAGATCAACTGAAGCTTTTGGAGAACTTCTTCAACAAAAGGTAAGTGAATACTGAACCACTTATTTCCCAAATTATATTCATCCTTTTATCTATTAGACGCCGTCGCATGACTAATTAGACTATCGTAAGCATATCAAGAATTTCGAGTCAAGTTTATCTTGGTAATTAGTTCTCGAAGTATATATGACTAAGCTTAATGAACATTTGTTCATACTTGATAAATTTCGGTTAAGAACAATTTATTGCTCAGAATCTAAATTGTGATTCAAGATTATCATTCGAAAATATCCTGGAACAATGATATGTGTCATTGATGTTATTTGGGAATGTTTCGAATTTATTTGGAGAGAAATATAGAACTATTGTAAATCTTGATACAGGACAGTATGCATACCAGTTTCACAAACCGGGAAAACTGTTATAGGTCCGGAGCTGCAGTACATGTATCCAGTACACGTACCGACGTAGCTATATGTTAACATTGACTTAATGGTATGCATACCAGGTATCTAAAAATGTGGGGGGTCTAACAACCACACCCAAAAATTCGTTTGGCAATCTGAGAGGACTTACTCCAATACACATTCTAGAGAATCAACTAGACATTCAGACTCAATTTAGAGTAAAGTATATCAAAGAGTTTAATATCTCTGTTTCACAATGTAATCCGGGAGTCTGATTATTATGTGAAATAACTTGAACTGTACCAAAGACCGATGTTCAAGTGTCAATCAATTTAAATCAACAAATAAAGGTTGGATATTCTTATTGATTGATCTAAACGCACAACCTATGATATTTCAATTATATAACAAAATATAATGCGGAAAAGAAATAACACAGACACCAGAAATTTTCTTAACGAGGAAACCAAAAATGCAGAAAAACCCTGGGACTTAGTCCAGATTGAACACCACACTGTATTAAGCCGCTACAGACTCTAGCCTACTATCAATTAACTTAGGACTGGACTGTAGTTGAACCCTAATCAATATCACACTGATTCACGATAAAGTTGCATTCCTTACGTCTCTGATCCCAGCAGGATACTACGCACTTGATTCCCTTGGTTGATCTCACCCATAACCAAGAGTTGCTACGACCCAAAGTCGAAGACTTGATAAACAAATCTGTCTCGCACAAAAAAGTTTATAGATTGAATAAATATGTCTTCCACAGAAATACCCAAGAGTTTTTGTTCCGTCTTTTGATAAATCAAGGTGAACATGAACCAATTGATAAACCGGTCTTATATTCCCGAAGAACAGCCTAGTATTATCAATAACCTCATAATAATCTTAATCGACTAGCGAAACAAGATATTGTGGAATCACAAACGATGAGACGAAGATGTTTGTGATTACTTTTATCTTGCCTATCGGAGAAATTAATCTCGAGTCAATTATTTCAATTGTACTCAATATGCTAGAATCGGGCAAGATCAGAACACACAACTACAAAGAAAATAGTTGGGTCTGTCTTCACAATCCCAATGAAGTCTTTGAAGTCGTTAACCTACAAGGTCTCGATAGATACCTAAGGTTAAAGGAGAATCGACTCTAGTTATGCAACTAGTAACACACAAGAGGTATGGGGATTAGTTTTCCCAATTGCTAGAGTTCTCCTTTATATATTTTTCAAATCAGGGTTCGCAATCCAAGTTACCTTGGTAACAAAGCATTCAATATTCACTGTTAGATGAAAAACCTGATTCAACCAAGCTAATATCTTTCAACCGTTAGATCGAACTTAGCTTGTTACTCACAAATGAAATGTACCCTCATTTAGGTTTATGTAACCGTACCTAAACGTGTACACCATGTTAGTTCACAAATACTTAACCGAGGTTAGCCATATGATTGCTCTCATATCAACCTTATTCATCTTAACCATAACTAGTTCAAATGACTCAAATGAAACTAGTTAAAGAGTTGTTCAATTGCTATATTCTCATAGAATTATACAAGAACACAATTGAAGCAAAATCGGTTTGATTCACTCGAATCAATCATGAACATTAAAGCCACCGCCTGCAAATATTGCATTACTTATTATATAAATGTTTATGTTCATGTAAAAAACCGATTTTAGAACTTTAACCTTCAAGTATACAAATGGGTACACATACTTGAAATACCCAGACTAAGATTGGGTTTCGCCAATACGCAAACAGGTACGCGAACTTTCAATCCCAACAGAAATTCTCGGTTATGAACCTGTACGCAGTACGCAAACGGATACGCATACTTAGGTTCCAGGATTTCCCAAACCAACCGGTACGCAAACGGGTGCGCATACTATGGTTCCCGAACATGGATTACATATGTGCAAGAGTGCACAACATGACATATCCAATAATGGTTACGTGTTCTAAACTCTTATTTCAATCATTGAAACTTTCTCAGAGGATGACAATAGCCGTTTTCACACACTATTAGCATCAAAGCAATTTTCAAGTTATTGAAATAATCATAACGAAACATTCCAAGACAAACACCAAATGATTGTATCACACAAACCATGTAAGATGTTACTTGGCAATTTTCACATGATATAAGATGAACTTAGTTGAAGAGAAAGCTTGCAAACACATATTTCGAGTAATATGTAAGCGAGAAAAACTCAGCTCGAAATCTCAAATGTGTATATAGAAAACTATATCGTAACACGACTTATGTCTCAATATAGGAGATAGAGTATAAATAGACTTTCCAAGTGATATATGAGTTTAATTCTCCACATACCTTTTGTCGATGAAGTTCCACAAGCTCCCCTTGGTAGTTCTTCGTCTTCAAATGATGAACGTCGTGAAGTCTAAGCTCAACTATACAATCTATGTCCTAGTCCGAGACATCTATAATTAGGTTAGAAATCAAGACTTATAGTTTTGATCACTAACATTGACAAACATGCTTGAGATAACAACACATGCGAGTTCGACCGAGCAGTGGTCTAACAATCTCCCTCTTTGTTTTTAGTGACAAAATTATCAATACATATAGATTATAAAATAAATAAAAATTGTAGATTTTCATCCAAATGCTTGATCTCCTTGGCATTTTCAACATGACTCGAAAACTTCGTAACTTCCAAGTACTTCATGATTCTAAACGTGTTCAACTCAGCATCATAGTTGTTAAAGATCCATAGCGATAACAATGAGAAAACAAATGTTCTTGATCATTTTTATACAGTGTCATAATATCATTACACAACATCAAAGTTCAATTGTATCACAACTTTGACAACAATACTACGGTGATATGTATCACTCCCCCTTAGTCAATACTTCATCTCGACATGAAAACCACTCCCCCTTACATAATGATCCGTAAACCATATGTATTTGTAGTATGAAACTACACATTAATTCTCCCCCTTTTTGTCAGTAAAAATTGGCAGAGGTACGAAAACTAGTGGGATCCTCATGAAATTTTCATAGATATACTTCATGGCTAAAATAGAATAACATACCAACTTATTTATATGCAATCATAAAGCCGAAGCTAAATGCATTCATCAAGGAGTTTATAAATACACAAGATAACCCCTATAATATTCCACGGCGCGTTCCTCACAAAGATTTGGCAATTAAGCACAAGTTCAAAAAGAACTCTCCCCCATAATATGTCATTTCCGAAAGAACAAAAAAAGCAACCTTGATTTTACAAGAAAAGAAGGATTTCTTTGGACATAACCAAATCACATGAAAACATGGATTTGAATCCAAAAAATCTCAATTGAATCATATACAAAAATGATCAATTCAATTGGCCATGCTCGACATAAGAGAACTTACGGAGCCTCACAGTATATGCACAAAAAGTGTGGATCGGAGATCGACCAATATTGCAGAATACACAAGGGTTCATCCTGTTTTTCATCACTATTTGCACAATGACATACAATAGACTTAATCCTTGTAAATAAAAGTTTTATCCTTTCTTCCATTAAAATAATGACATAAAAGGCTTTAACTTTTGTTTGTCAAAAGTTCATTCTATCTTTTATCAATACTTCCATACCGACATAATAAAGATAACTTTTGAATACGTATGGGACAGTCACAGGTTCACGGACGTAAACAATATATCCCATAACCATTTGCAATATATAAAATCATAAAGATTAAGATTGCAAAAACTATCTTCCCAAAAACTTTGAATTTAAATAAATAAATCCAAAACATGAAGATGAAAAACGTTGGACATAGCTATGTGTACTCACAATAATGGATTTTCCAAACCCTAGTTATTCTTCTAAAAACACAAGAAATAAATTCTCATAAGAAGATATACTAGACAAAATCAAAGTTCTTTGAGAACCTCATACCTTTCAATGAATCTATCATAGAAGGTATCACTGATTTCCTTTATTCTCTTGACTGTAGGCACACCATGCTCGTGAGTTAGAACACACACTTTACGGTCAACAACCCGAGCAAGTTGTCTAGCTTTGACACAGTCCATGATGAGCTTTTTCTGATTTCGTATCATAATATTTTGGTTCGCAAGGATTCTGGCCTGACCATCTATGGGTTGGTTTATTTTCAGTTGAAGATTCACAAACTCGGCCTTTGAATCATCCTGAAAATGAATTAAATCCTTGACAGATTCGCCCATCCAGGAGTTGTGTTCTTTCCTTGCAAGCATCTTCTTTAGAACCAGATCCTGAATCGAATCACGTCCTTGAGTGTCTTCCTCCAATCAAGATGCACAATCTCTTGAGATTTTGCAAAGTTCTCCATATAATTTTTTGTTAGGGATGGATTAATACAATATAAGATATATATGTGTACAGAGAAGACACTTCTCATTATGGAAACCCTATGAACTCACAGGAGAAGGACACGGACGTTCACGGACCGTTAACAAGAGAAAGATGGATTTAAAAAATCCAATAAGGGAAAACACAATGTTTATCAATATAGCTCAATAATCTTTAAATTGGAGCCTGAGTCATGATAGCAGGATTGCACAACTCAGATTGATTGACAAAAGAAAACAAAAAAAAAATGCAACAAATCTTGAGACTCCCATAATCATCATCCTTGTACCTCTCAAGATAGATTCAAGGATGAGGTTACCTAGAGTCAGGCAAATGAGTGAGAAGTGATCTCACTACGAAACATGGGAGAAGAGTTGTACAAGTTTTTTGAGTGTTTCACTTGTATATTACCTCCTTTCCATCGATTATAACTGTTAGAGCATTTCTCTGTCGAACTCGCATCCGTTGCAATCTCAAGCATGTTTGTCAATGTTAGTGATCAAAACTATAAGTATTGATTTCTAGTCTACTATAGCTAAGTCTCGGACTAGGATATAAAGTGTAGTTGAGCTCAAGAACTCCATGGCGGATCATCATACAAGATGAAGAACTACTCAAGGAACTGGTGGAACTTCATCGACAAAAAGGTATGTGGAGACTTGAACTTATCTATCACTCAAAAGATATTTAATGTGTTTGCCTGCTCTGATACCAATTGAAAATGCGGGGGGTCTAACAACCACACCCAACAATTCGTTTAGAAATCTGAGAGGACTTACTCTAATACACTTTCTAGAGATTCAACTAGACAGTCAGACTCAATCTAGAGTAAAGTATATCAAAGAGTTTAATATCTCTTTTTCACAATATAATCAGCAAATCAAACAGATAGAAATCAGCGAGCCTGATTATTATGTGAAACAAATTGAACGGTACCAAAGACCAATGTTCAAGTGTTAATCAATTTAAATAAAAACCAAAGGTTGGATATTCTAATTGATTGATCTAAACGCACAACCTGTGATATTTCAATTATATAACAAAATATAATGTGGAAAAGAAATAACACAGACACCAGAAATTTTGTTAATGAGGAAAATGCAAATGCAGAAAAACCCCGGGACCTAGTCCAGATTGAACACCACACTGTATTAAGCCGCTACAGACTCTAGCCTATTACCAATTAACTTCGGACTGGAATGTAGTTTAACCCTAATCAATCTCACACTGATTCAAGGTACAGTTGTGTTCCTTACTTCTCTGATCCCAGCAGGATACTACGCACTTGATTCCCTTAGTTGATCTCAACCACAACCAAGAGTTGCTACGACCCAAAGTCGAAGACTTGATAAACAAATCTGTCTCACACAGAAAAGTATATACATTGAATAAATCTCTCTCCCACAGAAATACCCCAGAGTTTGTGTTTTGTTTTTTGATAAATCAAGGTGAATAGGAACCAATTGATAAACCGGTCTTATATTCCCGAAGAACAGCCTATTATTATCAATCACCTCACAATAATATTAATCGACTAGCGAAACAAGATATTGTGGAATCACAAATGATGAGACGAAGATGTTTGTGATTAATTTTATCTTTCCTATCATAGAAGTTAATCTCGAATCAATTATTTCAATTGTACTGAATACGATAGAATCGGGCATGATCAGAACACGCAACTACAAAGAAAATAGTTGGGTCTGGCTTCACAATCCCAATGAAGTCTTTGAAGTCGTTAACCTACAGGGTCTCGATAGAAACCTAAGGTTAAAGGAGAATCGACTCTATTTATGCAACTAGTACATACAAGAGGTGTGGGGATTAGTTTTCCCAGTTGCTAGAGTTCTCCTTTATATATTTTTCAAATCAGGGTTTGCAATCCAAGTTACCTTGGTAACAAAGCATTTAATATTCACCGTTAGATGAAAACCCGATTCAACCAAGCTAATATCTTTCAACTGTTAGATCTAACTTAGCTTGTTACACACAAATGAAATGTACCCTCATTTAGGTTTATGTAACTGTACCTAAACGTGTACACCATGTTGGTTCACAAATAGTTAACCGAGGTTAGCCATATGATTACTCTCATATAACCATAACTAGTTCAAATAACTCAAATGAAACTAGTTAAAGAGTTGTTCAACTGCTATATTCTCGTAGAATTATACAGGAACACAATTGAAGCAAAATCGGTTTGATTCACTCGAATCAATCATGAATATTATAGCCACGGTTTGCAAAGATTGCATTCCTTATTACATAAATGTTTATGTTCATCTATAAAACCGATTTTAGAACTTTAACCTTCAAGTATGCAAACCGGAACGCATACTTGAAATACCCGGACTAAGATTGGGTTTCGCCGGTACGCAAACGGGTACGCGAACTTTCAATCCCAGCAGAAATTCTCGGATATGAACCTGTACGCCAATACGCAAACGGGTACGCATACTTAGGTTCCCGGATTCTCAAACCAACTGGTACGCAAACGGGTGCGCATATTATGGTTTCCGGACATGGATTACATATATGCAAAAGTGCACAACATGGCATATCCAATAATGGTTAAGTGTTCTAAACTCTTATTCCAATCATTGAAATTTTCTTAGAGGATGACAATAGTCGTTTTCACACACTATTAGCATCAAAACAATTTTCAAGTTATTGAAATAATCATAACGAAACATTCCAAGACAAATACTAAATGATTGTATCACACAAACCATGTAAGATGTTACTCGGAAATTTTCACATGATAAAAGATGAACTTGGTTGAAGCGAAAGCTTGCCAAAACATATTTCTCGCGAGATAAACTCAGCTCGAAATCTTAAATGTGTATATAGAAAACTACATCGTAACACGACTTATGTCTCAATATAGGAGATAAAGTAGAAATAGACTTTCCAAGTGATAAATGAGTTTAAGTCTCTACATACTTTTTGTTGATGAAGTTCCAACAGCTCCCCTTGATAGTTCTTCGTCTTCAAATGATGAACGCCATGAAGTCTAAGCTCAACTACACAATCTATGTCCTAGTCTGAGACATCTATAAATAGGTCAGAAATCAAGACTTATAGTTTTGATCACTAACATTGATAAACATGCTTGAGATAACAACGTGTGCGAGTTCGACCGAGCAGTGCTCTAACAGTATCCATACCACAAAAAGTCTGTGAACTCGTGAACCTGGAATGTTACGCATACCTAGTATGCATACCATAGAGAACTGTTGGTTTTGAAACCGATGTGGTATCCATACCCGGTACGCAAACCGGAAAGTTCTGTAAGTTCTGGATCTTATATTTGTCTTAAGGGTACACATACCCGGTACATGTACCCTGACAAATATAGTCACGGACAAGGATGAGTACACCTACCCGGTACACGTACTTGCCCTGTCGAATATTTTCAGATGCACATAAAATTATTTCTGCGAGATAATTAACATTTTAATAAATATCTAAGAACATTATTTAGACATGAGTGGTCACATTATAACCTATGGTTGTGAATCAAACTTAAAGTCTTAAGTGTTATATGAAAATGATTAAGCTTATACTCCCTCTGTACCACATATATAGGTGGAGAGATACAATTCTCTTAGATTAAGAAAATTACTTGGAATTCTAATTTTTTATGTTTTTTCTTGCTATACCCTTTGTCTTATTCCAAACACAATTATCTATGTAGCATAAATAAGGGTATTTGTGGAAAATTTTATCTTAGAAATAGAATTTCGCCTATCTGATGGGACAAGTAAAATCCAAAATTACGCATATATAACAGGTATATAGGGAGTAGTTCAATTGGATAGTTTTGGCTAACTGTTCATGAACAATGTCTTTATACACTGTTCGGTTACGGTTCATCTTAACCAAAGTGTATATCTTGATATGTCAATCACATTTCAAAGGTTTATCTAATGGTGGATATTGTTTTCTTGGTTCCAAATCTATCTTAGCTTAAACCTAAAGCAACATATACATTAAAAGTCTAAGGCAAACCTCAAGCAACTGGGATCTTTGAATCCCGACACTATTCTTGTGTGTCCTGGTTGTAAACTAGAGTCGTCCTTTCCTTCAAACCCTTTTAGGGTTTAGCAACTAAAAATACTTTATAGGGATTCGTGAAGTTAGGTCCAACTATCTTTTATCTTGATAGTTCGTGTATCCTGATCTTTTTTGATTGTTGAGCTACTTACTCAAACAAGATGGATAGAAATCGCAAAGTTCGCAGACTTTGTGATTCCACGGGTTTAATACTTGTAAGGTTAATAATAGTCTAGGCTTCTCTTTGGGAAGCATAAGTCTGGATTTTGAGGTTAGCTAGACTTTGTCTATTTCTATCGATTTTCAGTCTCACCTTGATCTATGATCAAAAATTAAATCACACATATAGTCTTATCTGTGAAGGAAGATTGGTTTAAAGTCTTCAATTGAGTTGAAGCAACTCTTAGGCTGTGAAGGACGTCAGCTAAGGGAATCAATTGTGCGGAGTCCTTCTGGGATTCAAGATGCGTAAGGAACGCGACTGTAACTGAATTGTTGTAAGGTTTTAAATCGATATCAAAAACATTCCAGTCCTAAGTTAATTGGTAGTATGCTAGTGTGTATAGCGGGTTAATACAGTTTGGTGTTCAAATCTGGACTAGGTCCTGGGGTTTTTCTGCATTTGTGGTTTCCTTGTTAATAAAATTTCTGGTGTCTGTGTTCCTTATTAAATTGTTTATCTTTATTATTGAAATATCACCGATTGTACATAAATCAATCAAAGTAGATACATCCATCCTTGTTTGTTGGATACGACTTGATTAATTCTTGGATATTGATCTTTGGAATCGTCCACGAACTCTCACACGTAAATCAGGTTCACGGAATTGTCTTTGTAAACTTTCTGATTGTGAGAGAAAGAGATATAACTCTAAATATTATTCCTTAAATGAGATTCATTAAGTTGAACTCTCAGAATTATATTTATGTTTATCTGTACAGGTTGCCTAAGAAAAAGTTGGTGGTGTATTTTGGTACCCCCGCGTTTTCAAGGATAATCAGTCTTCCCACGTCTTTTTTGATGAAGTTCTGACATATGTTTTCATGATCTCCATTCTCCAATCTTTAAAGCTTATTCAGTGAATTCTGATACTCAACTATCTAAAATATTCTTAGTCCAAGACTAACTTTAATATATTATAAATCAAGATAAGTTTTGTTCTAAATTTTGAAACAAGCTTGACATACCAACACTTGTCAACCGAGAAGTGCTCTGACAAGTACGAAAAATAGGATTGACAAACTTACCCATGTTTGTATTTATTAGTCGGGACTATATTTGGTTCCCATGTACCTTATACACCTATATTCTGAACTTGTTATCTAGGCGGATATCTTATTGAGGGAGGTTCACAACATTCATGCATTATATATTTTCATAAACCGTGATATGATGGTTTATCACAAAGATCAGTTGGCATTAGGGTTCTTACTATCCCCTTGCAACATGAAGATTTGTTGGATAGGTAAGCCTATGAAACGGTGATGACCGATGAGAGTATACTTATAAATTTGTCCCTCGCGACTTGAAGATTTGCTATGTAACACTATGCTCGTTTTAGATCAGAAAGCTTTTATTGGTGCTCCTTCTCTAAGATCGTCGAATGATAAAATACTTGGCTCTTTTTCCGAATAGGAAAAGTTCTCAACAAATAAGTGTCATAAATTTTTGAATCAAGTCACGGCGATGATTTCCACAAGATCATATAGACAAATCCTACTCCATCAAAGGTACATAAATTTTTTTGGTTCATATACTCTTATGCAATCCCCACCATTGTAAACTTCAGATAAAGGGGTTTTCTTATACATTATAACTATTACTTCTACGACATCATTAAGGAATCAAAAAATCATTTGTTTGTACACCATCCTATCTCAAGGAAAATTTGGAACTATTTCTTGAATAATTTTGATATAGATGGGGTTGCTCCTTAATCACAAAATTCCATAATACTATGTAAATTCATAATAAGGTTTGGAAAAAAGGTAAACCCTTTTAAATTTAAACCCTTATACAGTTATTTTTGGTCATTTAGAAAGAAAAAAAACAACATCGTGTTCCACTATAGAAATAAGAAAGTTGAGAAACTAATTGATGGCGTCTAGGTAGGATCCATGACTTATAGAAATGATCACTAATATAGATCTAGGGTTTTGATAGTTTCCGCATATGTGATAAGAAATTAGTAGTATGAGTGGGGCATGTAGACAGTGCATACATAGGGTGTCTCAAATCATGGCATGATTGTCCAAGAAACAAAATAACGCTCCTCCCTTTCTTCTAAATAGTGCTTCTAAATCCCTAGCCACAGATCGGCTCCTTAGGAGATTTATTGACCTTTCATTTCTTGATTTACTAGTTTATTTTTTGCTTGTAGGTCTTTTTTTTTATGGTTCTGATTCCTTGAGTTTTTATGGTTTGCTCTTTGATCTTGAGTTATTAGTGCATCTTCAACCACAGCTTCTCTGGCACCATCTACAATACCTTTAATCAGATCCTCAACTCTTTTCACTTTTGAATTTTATTAAGTTTTAGTTTTTCATCGGTTTAGTCTTTTATCTTTTGGTTACAATCTTACGGGGTTACAATCTTTTATTTTTGTTTTTTTCATATTTGGATCTTGAGATTGTTTTTGTAATGATGTTCTTAAGTTTGGGTTTTGGTATGTCATTTGTTACTTTAAAATCAGTGATAATCATCTCTCCCGGGTACAAGAACTCTGATGTCTATTCAGGCGAGTTCTTTGTTTACCAGTTAATGATTCTGATCACTCATGATCTTCTAGAATTTCTTTAAGCATTTTTCCCTTTGGAGAAAAATTACCAACAATAACAGCAAAAAGAACATCAACAATTCAAATTATGGGAACAAAGACAGAAGCAAGAACAACAATAATCTAAGCAATGGAAACAAATATGGAGACAACTAGATCAAGATCGTTTTCTACTTCATCAACTATAACTCTTGTTACCAAGACTCCTAAGCCGATTCAGTTTGATACGTCCCACTACAAACCGCTAAAAACCGAGTTCGAACACCTTTGTCACATTAGGAAATGTTATTGTTACTTAGATTTAGGTAGATACTGTTACTTTGAAAACATATCATGTTACTTGGTTGTAGATGATCTTTAAAACATTGGGTTGGATCTGATTCAGTCACTGCTTTATGCAATCATACCGATTGATTTTGCTACAAAATCAATTTGGCCCTTTGATGAAACTTGGTCCTCTCGGAATTCTGAAAATGTTATTATGTTTGTAAGGATCAGATGGTTCAAAAATTAGGGAAAATACTACTCCCTCCGTCCCAATATAAAGGCAGGAATTTCGATTTTGGGTCCCACAATATAGGCGGAACTCCATTTTGAAGATGAGATTTTCCATATATTACCCTCATTTATTATACATAGAAATCATTACAATTAAGTTATTGTTTGTGTCATTGGAAATTAGATAAAGGATAAAACAGAAATGTGAATGGGTATTTATAAAATCAAGAAAATTTCTTATGCTAAGATAAATGCACTTCTCCGCCTATATAATAAGGACAAGGAAAGTATAATTTTGATGATTGCATGATAAAATTGAAACAATTTTGTAATATTTCCCATATTCAAAATCGAAATTATCGATATATTGTGCGAGGTTAGCCTCTTTTACTAAAGGGAAAAAAAATGTAGCCAAGTCCACTCATACTGTGTGACCGTTTCCATCTTAATTAGTCAGAGCGACAATAGTTGGCCCTTATGGCAGCCATCTTTCAAAATGCAGTTGGAACTTGGAATCTACTAGTAGTGATGAATAACTAAACAACAACTGCATTTGGTTACAAGAATTCAATCATGCAGCGGTACATTAATTGTATGTTCAGTAGTAGTCACATGACTCACATGTTAATGCATAAATTCCAACGGAAATGTAGCTTGGCTAGCATTCATTTCACACACATTAATCACTTCATTCCCATTAAATCCTCTCATCTGTACCTGAAAAACGTGATTTTTCAAGTTTTCAATTTCTTATCCCTCTTGATATCTCAGCTTTTCTGAGAAAGATAAAAATGTTTGTAGGAAAAAACTCTCAAATAAAACTAGAATTTGCATCAATTCAATAAATAAATAAAGTAGGGAATTCGTTTATAAAGGGTTTTCACATATCTATTATTTAAATATATAAGTGTTCGATTACATGAAATGCCACCACGCAACAACAATAAGCAATCATAAAATAACAGTAAATAATATGAAGAAGGGAATAATGGTAATGCACAATAGTATTACAAATAAATCAAATTCTCTATTTCTACAATAAACATGTTTATCGTTGCTCTCAGAGTATAGTTGCAACAACTAATCCGAAGAGATAAACCAGGATAGAGCTTTTGATGAAAGAAGAAGTATTTGGGGACGGCGGCAATGATGTATCCGGTGAATGTCCCATCGCCATTGGTCCCATCGCTTCCATTGATCCCGTTGGTGCTCCTCCTGATCACAAATTA
This sequence comes from Papaver somniferum, assembly GCF_003573695.1. Taxonomy (NCBI): domain Eukaryota; kingdom Viridiplantae; phylum Streptophyta; class Magnoliopsida; order Ranunculales; family Papaveraceae; genus Papaver; species Papaver somniferum. The sequence continues at coordinate 59,956,735 of NC_039368.1, read as the reverse complement.
ATAGAAAAGTCAGTAACCACAAACGACTGAAGATTGGAGTATAAAAAAGAGATTAAAATCTACGCATTTTGATTAATTTAAATGAATAATTCCATTTCGACCATCCTTAACAATTTCACAGCAAGATGGTATTATGAAAACAACATAAAGCTAAAAGGCCAAAAAAAAACAAAAAGTACCTGGAGACATTGATCCTCCTGGGCTTGATGCACCTACTGGAATCCCAATGGCTGCCACAAAAAATAAAAACAGTGGTCGCACATTCAGTGGTATTTTGGAATTCCTAAGTTGATAGTTCATTTTTTTATTTGTCGGAACTATAATCACATCACCGTTAGAGTTTCGAGATCCACAATGTTCACCCCATAACCAAAGAAATTAGTTGTTTGAGAACAGAAAACTAAATTATCAGCATGTTTTCCGGTTGATTTAGTAATATATACTGTACTACTTTTATACAGTATTACTATGTACTATTACTATTCTAACCTCGATATTACAAAATGATTAGTTAATAATCATTACCGGATCTCAATATCTGATCTAATAGAACAGAATCATGAAGTAAAATTAATTATAAGACAAGAATTATGATGAGAATAGAGTAAAGGAGGAATAAAGTAAATACAACTTACTTGCACATAAACTAACCGGAGGAGTTTCAACCTTGCAGACTTTAGGAAGATTTAGGGATTTATTGACATCAAGTTGGATCCCCAAACTACTAGAATTACCAAGAAGTTGACACAAACATATCGGAGAACTTTCCACAAGACCGGCAAATGAAGGACAACAACCTTTGTCCGGTGTAGTAAGATTACTACCGGTTTCGACGTAAGTCAGACAATCTGACATGTTTAATACCTTTGAGAAACAGTCGTCTGAATCAGACATCGTTGGTGAATCTGCCATCATTGTTGGTGCTTCTGCTGGTACTCCTGCTGGTAATGGTCCCTGTGCTGAAACAGTAGGAGTAGATGTTAATACCACACAAAGTAGTAGTACAACAACCGGAGCAACCATTGTTATACTCTGAATTCTTCGACTACTATTACTTTTAATCTCCATTTTTGGGGTTTTCTTGTTTCTCGCTCTAGAGGAAAATAACACTAAGAATGATAAGACAATGGGTGAGCAAGTTAGAAAGGAAAGTTCTTTTATAGGCTAATTTTGATTGGGTCTAGCTATTTTGCTACGTAATACGTGTTTTAGACACGAGTTTGATTCATAATTACTACTGTATTTTGTGATTATTTTGATTAAATTTCTTTTCGTATTATTAAAAGAAGTAGTTAGAATTCAATACTGATCCATCCATATTTGAGAAACCTTCAACTGAAAATGTTAGTGTGAAGTGTATGGTTTGCTGGAAATAAGTTCATTTATGGAATTCTTGTTAAACCTAATTTTGGATGGAAAATGATGGCGATTACACACGGGCTTAATTGATGTCAGACTCAATGGAGTTGGGTGTGTTTACTTTGTGATTCATGAGAATGACGGTATGAAAAGGGCGTTTAACAAACATTTGGTGAGCACAACTTGTTGGAAAACGATTAATAATTTTTTTTTTTTTTTTAAGTTTTAAATTTTTTTTATAATTTATTGCTTTTTTTGTGAATGAAACTTTTTAGTCCCACATTGTGGAGTTTTCAATTTTTAGTAGTTTTAAGAAACTATATAAACCTTTTAGTCCCACATCGGTGAGTTTTCCTTCTTAAGTTAAGTTGTATTTGTCAATTATATAAACAAATTCACTACTTTTGTAAAATCTATGGAAAAGGGGTTGCTCTATATTTAGAGGGACCCCCAAGGGAAAAAAATATTTTATATTGTTTTCTCAAGCGTTCGACATTTTCCTTTATGGTTTTTTCGGAGTTGCCAAGCTCAAGTTGAGCATCTACTACATATGTTAGTAGTAGGTGTATTAGAGTGTTTTATCATTGAGATATCCGTCCTGTGAGGGCTATAACATCACTCTTGAGTGTAGCCGGGCGCTAATGTCTTAAGGGCAACGTGTTGAACACGTGACTCACTCTGTTTTTTCCAAAGTTTTGCGTTGTTGTTGTTGCGGAGATATGGGGAGCTCATTCGTTTCATCAAATCGATCACTTCCATTATAAATGAGCTAAATATCAATAACTTTTGCTTATTTGATTTTTCCTTGTTTTTGATTATTGCATCCAACAATCTTAAGACATTAGTATTTGTAATAATCAAAAATGGTTGGTTGGTTTGTGAATCATGGATGTTAATTGTGTAGTGAAAAACAAAAACGAATTTTTGGTCAGCTGTAGAGTTTCGAGTTTATCTCTTAACCTAGAAGGAATTTCGATTAACCCTTTTGACACAACGTAGTAGACATCCTGATAGTTACCCACGTAAAATTTCAGAATTTTTGGAGTTGTAAAAGTTTTTTTTTGATATTTTACAAAACTGAGAAACGTTCCTGAAAAATTCTGATGGGCAAAATTTTGTTGTTAACTAAAGTAATTTTTATGGGGTAACCATGAGGTTTTTGATATGGTGGTTCAAACGAAGTTTATAAATCTAGATATTATCTTCAAAACTCATATTTTATCTGAACTAAGGTTTGTGGGATATGGTGTATTAGGTGATTGGGAAATTACCGTGTCCGTGGTCAGAGTATAAACGAAGTTTGTGACATGAAATTTACCAGGCGCATGTGGATGAACACACTTCTTCCAAAGCTGACAAAGGCGAGAACATCAAACACAACTCTAAGCATAGTATTTATAATAAAGGTATGTTTCGTAAAACTGAATCCGACATTACTTTAATTAAGGGTAATTGTTATGTTTGTAAAATTCCTGGCCATACGGCAGTAAAGTGTAGACAACATAAAACCTTAATAAGTAGAAAGTTAATGCTAATTTAGTTGAAACAATTTAGAACGAGTTCATTGACATGATGTCGGAAGTTATTTTAATAACCAATGTGAGAGACTGGTGGGTGGACTCTGGATCCACTAAGTATGTTTGTTAAAACAGAGACCTGTTCACCTCTTATCAGAGGACAAGGTATGTCGAGAAACTCTATATGAGTAACTCATATGCGACAGAGGTTGCATAAAAGGGAAAGGTCGAGCATAAGCTCATATATATAATATTCTTACACTGAATGAAGTTTTCATGTTCCGAGCATATGAAAGAATCTTGTATCTTGTTCTCTTGAAGATGGTAAAAGATTGAAGATCTTAATTAAATGTGGAAAACTTGTTATAACTAAGGGTATTGATTTTTTAGGCAACAGTTATAGGACTTAGGGTCTATATAAGTTTAAAGGAAAATCTGATGAAGTGAACATAGTTGATTCTTGTGCTTTTTTTTGTGTGTCTTTGAATGTTTTGCATGGTAGACTTGGAACCGTAAAATTATAAGTCAATGCATAAACTGCCTAGCATAGGCTTCGTACCCAAATTTAGTTTGGATCTTGAACACAAAAGTGAAATGAATTTGCAATAAAATCTTTTAGCACAAATGTTCATAGTAATTCTAATCCCTTAGAATTAATTCAGTTAGGCCTAGTTGACATGAGTTCAATCCAAAACCACTATGGTAAAAGATGGTTTATAACTTCCGTAGATGATTGTACGAGGTACTATCTTGTATACTTGCTTAGGGATAAGGATGATGCCTTAGAAGCCTTAAGATGTATAAAAAGTTGAAAACCAATTAGAAGCCTTGAACATAATAATTGTATCCTTAAGGAGATAATAATTTCCATGTTAATTAGTTCAGGATTACCTGCGGTCTTGTGGGAGGAGGCAGTCCTCTTAACTAGTATATCCTGAATATAGTACCCTTAAGGATAAGATGAAACTTCATATGATTTATGGAAAGGTAGATGACCTTCTTATGAATATGTCAAAGTGTGGGAGTGTTTGACTAAGATTTTCATTCCTCTTCCTAAAAGAACTAGATAGAAACCAAAAATGTTGATTGTGTCTTCATATAAGGTATGCGGAGTATACTTCTACATATAGATTTTTGGTTGTGTGTTCTGATTTTTCATACTTTGGTGTGATTTTTCTGAATTTGTTGTGAATACTATTACATAATCTAGGGATGATGAGTTCTTTGAACATGTTTATTCTTAAACCTGTACCTCATTAGAGATGTGTTGTTGATCCCCTAGATTTGTTTTCAAATAGTCAGAACTTATCTTAAAGGAAGATGAAGTTAAGGTTGAGCCTAAGAGAAGTAAAACAATTAGACTTGAGATTTCTTATGAAGCCGACTTCATAACATGCCTAGCTTAGTCTAAGCCCTGGACTTGTAAAGAAGCCTTGATATCTACTGAAACCCCATTCTGGTAAGAAGCTTCATTTAGTGAAATGGACTCAGTCCGTCGGAACCTGACTTGGGAGGTTTATAGTTTACCTCCAGAGAGTAAGACCATGAGATGTAAATGAGTCTTTAAGAGGAAACATTAGGTATATGGAACTGTAGAAAAATATTAGGCTAAGTTGGTAGTTAAAGGATATAAACTAAAAGAAGGTGTATATTTCCTTGATTCTTATTCACATGTGACGAGATTTACTTCTGTTGAGATGCTAATTGTTATTGTTGTCATAAAAAAATTAGAGATACATCAGATGTATGTTAAGACAACTTTTCTAAAATCGTGAATTAGATAAAGAAATTTACATAGACCAACCTGCGGACTTTGTAGTGAAAGGTTATGATGAAAAAGTTTGTAAGTTGAACAAAATTTTGTATGGTTTATAAAATAAGCACGTAAATAGTGACATGGAAAAATTGATCATATGATAATGTGTAGTGGATTTAAGTTAATGAATCTGACAAGTATATTTACAAGTAACTTGTTAAGGATGCCCGTGTGATTGTATGCTTGTATGTTGATGATATGCTTATACTTGATACAAACATAGATGTGATTAATTCCACTAAAAAAATGCGCTGAATGAGAACGTTGACTTGAAAGACTTAGGCCCTGTTGATGTAATCTTAGGGATGAGGAATAGAAAATAATCTAACATATGTAGTCTTAGTCATTCTGATTATTTTGAATTTGTGCTTAAGAGATACAATCAGTGTGATTGTAAGCCTGCTTGTACTCCGTACGATTATTCATGTAGACTCAAGAAAAAAGGGTAATGGAGTATCTTAACTTGAATACTCAAGAGTTATAGGATGTCTGATGAATTTAATGAACTGTAAGAGTCCAGACATTGCCTATATTGTGAATAAGTTAAGTAGATATAATTGTAGTCCAGAGCAATAGCATTCAGATGCATTGAGTAGAGTATTATGGTACCTAAAATACTCTATTAGCTTTTATTTGATTTATCAAAGGTATCTTGTTGTCCTTGAGGGACTTTGTGATGTAAACTGGATAGTTGACTCAGAGGAGTCTAAGTCTACGAGTGGATATGTTTCACTCTAGCATCAGGATTTGTTTATGGAAGATTTACAAACAAACATATATTACTCAATTCATTATGGAATCTGAGAGTATTGAGTTAGATAAAGAACGAGAGGGGGCCGAGTGCCTAAGATGCTTTTTAGAAGACATTGCTCTCTGGCATAGGCCTGTGCCAGCTATATCTATACATTGTGTTAGCCAAGCTATAATAGCTAAATCTGAAAATAACTAATCTCAATCGGCATTATTTCCATTGATTGGATAAAGTCCAAGGAGAATATCGCGCAATCTTTGACGAAAGGTTTATCCCAAGAGATAGTTAGAAATGCATCGAGGGGGAAGGGGCTTAAGCTCATAAATTAAACTTGCCATGAAGGATACTCAACCTTGATGACTGGAGATCCTAAGATCAAGGTTTCGAATGAGACAACTAATTTGTGGTGGGTAAAGGTAAACACTATCATAGAATTTTATTCTCTGTTCCTTCCCTATGGTGTAGACGTGATAGTGTGACTGCATGTGAAGGATGACTTTTAAGAAGTCTTAATGAGTTCTATAGTTTCAATTTAAGATTGAAGTGGGGTGTAGCAGTAACACTCTTTATGGAAACTCACCTATCTGAATGAGGAAGTGGGCCTCTTCCTATGAGAATATGATCTTTGATTCTCTAGAGCATTCTGAGAAACAGGATATGTCCAGGGCCAAATTGGACAAAACGGCACGAGCTTGGCAGCAATCTTGGAGATATCACCCGTGGTTGTTATCGCGAATTACATCAAATGATAGCAGTTCAAGACATAGTTCACTGTCTCTAGCAAGTAATTCCGGTAATATCTCACTAAGAAAAGGTTCAAGACCTCATGGACACCTCTACCTAAAATGGTATTTCCTGCGCTTTTTATGTGATTTTCGTTTTGATGGTTTTGGTATTACTGGAACTTAGGACCTAAAGGTCACTAAGGGTTCACTAGTTCATGCTTTTTCACTTTGGTGAAAGATACCTATAGTCTCACCATGTGAGAACTAAAGATGAAAGCTCTCAATACTATTATGATTTATACAATCCAGAGTATGACCCTGGGGTCAACACACTTTTGTGTGAGGGAGAGGACATAGAAATGACTAGTATGATTTCAACACTTGCGCGATCAGTCTGTTTGGATCATGAGGTTGGGATGTTGATTTACCGAGATCTATCTGTGTTTTCATGTTTTATTAAGTTTTCATTCATGTGGAGGATTGTTGGAAAACGATTAATAAAAAAAAAATTAAAGTTTTAAAAAAAAAATTATAATTTATTGTTTTCTTTTGTGAATGAAACTTTTTAGTCCCACATTATGGAGTTTCCAATTTTTAGTAGTTTTAAGAAACTATATAAACCTTTTAGTCCCACATCGGGGAGTTTTTCTTCTTAAGTTGTATTTGTCAATTATATAAACAAATTCACTACTTTTGTAAAATCTATCGGAAAGGGGTTGCTCTATATTTAGAGGGACCCCCAAGGAAAAAAAATATTTTATATTGTTTTCTCAAGCGTTCTAGATTTTCCTTTATGGTTTTTTCGGAGTTGTCAAGCTCAAGTTGAGCATCTACTACATATGCTAGTAGTGGGTGTATTAGGGTGTTTTATCCTGGAGATATCCGTCCCGTGAGGGCTATAGCATCACTCTTGAGTGTAGCCGGGCGCTAATGTCTTAAGGGAAACATGTTGAACACTTGACTCACTCTGTTTTTTCCAAAGTTTTGCGTTGTTGCTGTTGCGGAGATATGAGGAGCTCATTCGTTTCATCAAATCGATCACTTCCATTATAAAGGAGCTAAGTATCAATAACTTTTGCTTATTTTATTTTTCCTTGTTTTTGATTATTGCACCCAACACAACTTGTAGTTAAATGTCACGAGGGCAACATCGTTTGACAGCCTAGCATTTTTTAGGGGCCATTCAAAAGAATTTAGGGGCCAACAATAAGACAAAAAAGGTCACCCAAACGGAAAAATGTAGCCAATCCTTATCTCGCGTAATTTATAATGGCGAAATTACCCTTACACATTCGGATGATAAAGTAACATATTTATCTCCCGAATGCATTCGGGAGACAAAAAAAATCTAAGACCTCCGATTATTGTCGGTTCAGTATTAGAATGTTTTTTGTCTTTTTCTTTTTTCATTTTTTTTTCATTTTTGAGTAATAATGACGTACATTCGAGAAATATATATCTTCCGAGTGTCATAATCGGTAAGATATGCCATATCCATATCCTCCGAATATGTGTTGGCCCCAAAATCAGAAATTTCGAAAAATATAAAAAAATTTGGTTTTGCAACTTCTATATTCGGTGGATAACTTATTTTCGTAAATATCTGAATGTGTGTTGGCTAACCTTCTATAACGACCTTTGGAACCACCGAGAGCCATGGCATGGTTGGTTTTGAACCTGTCATATTCGAAAATCAAAAACATACATAAATTTCCGAATGAGTGTTGGCCTAAAAGCATGCTTAGTTCGAATTTTGACATGAAAGATTTGGGTGAAGCTAGTGTAATCTTGGGAATAAAAATAACTAGAACTGATAGTGGTATTTCTTTAGATCAATCTCACTACATTGAAAAAATTATGAGGAAGTATGGATATTTTGATTGTAAACGTGTTTGTACTCCATTTGATCCTAATTTGAAATTGTTTAAGAATACTGGAGAAAGTGTTAGACAATCTGAATATGCTAGTATAATTGGAAGTCTGCGTTATGCAACTGATTGTACTAGACCAGACATTGCATATGCAGTGGGAGTTCTGTGCAGGTTTACCAGTAATCCTAGTTTGGAACACTGGGATGCTATTAAGAGGGTTATGCGGTATCTGAAAAGAACCACAAACCTAGGATTACACTATAAGAGGTATCCCGCAGTCCTTGAAGGATTTAGCGATGCTAATTGGAACACTCTTTCAGATGATTCCAAGGCCATCAGTGGATATGTTTTTACTATTGCTGGGGGCGTTGTATCTTGGAGATCAAAGAAACAGATAATTATAGCCCAATCTACGATGGAGGCTGAATTGATGGCATTAGCAGCAGCTAGTGAAGAGGCAGGATGGATGAAGAGTCTGTTGTCAGACATTCCAGTATGGGAAAAACCGATACCAGCCACTTTGATCCACTGCAATAGTACTGCAACTATCGGAGTAGTAGATAATTGTTATAATAACAATAAGGATCGACATATACGTCGAAAGCACGACACAGTTAGAGAATTTCTCACAACTGGCGTTGTTAGAGTAGATCACGTGAGATATGAAGGAAACTTAGATGATCCTTTGACGGAAGGATTAGCAAGAGAAAAGGTATGGAATACCTCTAAAAGCATGGGACTTTTTCCTGTTAGAAGTTGAGTCATTTGTAATGGATACCCAACCTAGAAATAGGTTCAAATGGACTAGACGAAGTTATAAATGATATGATAGAGTCATGCATTCCCATAGCATGATATCCTGAAGTGGGAAACATGATGAGTTTTTAACTCTTAATGATGTCTATAGCTCTTAAGTTAGAGTGGGATACACAAGAGTATTCTTGATAGACTCACCTATAAGAATGTGAATGTGTGGCCGCCTTCTATGAGAAATTGGGCGTTTCTCTAGATAATTTGTTAAAAAAAAGGATAAGCACATGGCCTTAATGTGCGAACTTAAGGACTTTACTATAGATATAGTTATGTGTGTTAAACAATCTAATATCAGTTAGAGTTCAAGACGCAAGTCACTGTAGTCACCTGGTACTTAGAAAGTTTAACACTATGCAGAGGTTCAAGTCGAAAGGCACCTTTGCAGATGCACAACTATACAACACTTGCTCAATGTTTTTAAAATATAAGGAGGGGATTGTTGGGAGATATATATATTTAAAAACATAGTTTTTATAATTTATATCAAACTTAGAGAAACAGTGTGGTGGTATTATTTTGGGATCCCACACTATAGACTTGGGTTCAAGTCTCACCTATGCATTCGACTAGGTATATTTATATATTTATATTATTTATTTAAATCCGGGAGAGCGGGGCCTTGGGGCCTTGGGAGGTCTGGTGATTCAGAAACTGATTTTTTGCATATTTAACTCTTGATTTCCAAAAACGGTTTTTTCAACTTAATATTCTCCAATTAATTCTATTAATTTTTGGTAATTATATTGTTACCGTTTTGTGACTGTTATGGAGGATTTTCAGTGAACACTAATTGCAAAATTGATTTTCATTAAAACCGTATTAATTTCTTTTGAGTTATAAAAGAACAGTTTCTGGAGAAGATGTAACACAATTGTTTTTCATCTATTTCGAGTTCTTAGCAAGTGTAGAAAGAGTTGTTGCTGGTTCGATTTCTCACAGTGCAGAGAAATCGAACAAGAGAGTTATCAGTTGTTTTATCCCATAGGATTTTCGACAAGAATCGACTGCTAGCACACAATCAAGAGGCAGAGTCGCGAAACACCTTAAAGATAGCGACCTAGTCCGTGACTCAGCTGTTTGAGATCCGCTTTGATTTTGTAAATTGTTTCCAACAATTTTAAGGTGTTTGATTTTGCTATGGAGGTTGAAAAGAAGCGCGTTGATGATACCAACAAGCCTTTCAAATTTGAAGGGTTACATTTCAGAAGATTGAAGCTGAAGATGTTCTTTTATCTCAAACTGATGAAGCTGCATATGATTGTGTCGAGTGTTCATCCTGGAACCCTGGAACCTGCTGCTGATAAGACTGCCGCTGCTGCTGATAAGACTGCCGCTGCTGCTGATGCTGGTGGTGCTGCTACCGATCCACCTCCTACCGGTGGTGCCAAAGAAGTTGTTCTTCAAACTCTTGAGGAGAAAAACAGAAATCCATTGACAAATGGGTCAATAATGACTTCGATTGCAAAAACTACATTCTTAACAAATTATCTGATGATTTATATGAGTATTATTCAACTTTTGGAACTGCTAAAGATGTATGGGATGCATTACAGAAAAAATATGACACCGAGGAAGCTGGTTCAAAGAAATATGTTGTGAGACGGTATGTGAGATACCAAATGGTGGATGATAGATCAGTTGTTGCACAGGCTCATGAATTTCAAAAGGTTTACCACGAAATTGTGGCCGAAGGTATGAAAACTGATGAACAATTTCAAGTTTCTGTAATGATTGACAAGTTACCAGCTAGATGGAAATATTTTCGTAATACTTTGCGTCACAAGACTAAAGAATTTTCTCTTGAAAGTTTGATTATTAAGCTCAGGGTTGAGGAAGAAGCTCGGAAACAAGATAAGAAGGAAGAGATTCTCATTGTTTCTAACAATAAGACTCATCCCAGTTTGAAACCTAAGAAAAAGGATATGAAACCTAACCCGAACCAGAAGAAAGGAGGAGGAAGGCCTAATCAAAACAAGAACCAACACCCATCGAAAAATGGATAGAATTCCAATTCTGAGTTTCTTTGTTATACCTGTGGTAAACCAAACCACATGGCTACGAATTGCAGGTTTAACAAGGAAAAGAATAACGCACAATCTAATGATGTGAGTGACTTTATAATTGCCATGGTCTCTGATCCATAGTTCTACATGGTTGGTGGATCCGATGGGTGGTGGATAGACAGTGGTGCTTCGCGTCATTGTTGTTTTGATAGGTCCATGTTTAAGACTTATGTTGAAACCAAGCATAAGAAAGTGTTGTTGGGAGACTCTCACAGCACTATGGTGAAAGGTTCTGGTACGATAGAGTTGAAGTTTACTTTTGGGAAGAGACTCATGCTGAAAGATGTCCTTCACACTCCAGAAATGAGAAAGAACCTTGTTTCCGGCTATCTTCTCAACAAGGCTGGGTTGTTTCAAACTATTGGGTCTGATATTTACACTATAACTAAGAATGAGAGTTTTGTAGGAAAGGGTTATGCTACTGATGGAATGTTTAAGCTTAATATTGATGTTATGAATAAAATTGAATCTTCTGCTTATATGGTTTGTAATTTTAATGTTTGGCATGGTAGGCTTTGTCATGTGGGTAAAAAGTTAGTAAATAACCTGAGCAAGTTAGGTGTCCTCCCTGAATTTTCTGAAAATAAATTTGAAAAATGTGAATACTTCAGTAAAGCAAAAATAACCAAAACTTCACATAAATCTGTTGTAAGAGAACCCAAACCACTAGACTTAATACATTCTGATTTGTGTGAATATGAAGGTATCCTAACTAGAAATAACAAGAGGTATATCATGACGTTCATTGATGATTGTTCTAATTATACTTATGTTTATTTGTTGAGCCATAAGAATGAATCTATTGAAAAATTTAAGATCTTTATTGCTGAAATTGAAAATCAATTTGGTAGAAAAATTAAGAGGTTTCATAGTGATAGAGGCACTGAATATGATTTTTCTCCTTTTACTGAAATTTATCAAACTAATGGCATAATACATGAAAGAACTGCTCTATATAATCCTCAAATGAATTGAAAAGCTGAAAGAAAGAATTGTACACTGACTGAACTTACTGTTGCTTGTTTGCTTAGTTCTGGTGCTGCTTCCCATTGGTGGGGTGAATGTTTGTTAACTGTTTGCCATGTTCTGAATCGCATTCCCAATAATAAAACCAAGATATCTCCTTATGAAATATGGAGATATAGAAAACCTAATGTCTCTTATTTTAGAGTTCGGGGTTGTTAAGCTTTCGTTAGAAAACCTGATCCTAAAAGACATAAGTTAGAAAGTAGAGCTTATGAATGTGTTTTTATTGGTTATGCTCAAAACAGTAAAGCTTATAGGTTCTTTGATATTAATAATACGGTTATTATTGAATCTATTGATGTTGATTTCTTTGAAGAGAGATTTCCTTTTAAATCTAGAAATAGTGGGGGTGCTTTACCTAGTACTTTACCTAGTTCTGATTTTGAACCTAGATTAGAAGAACCTAGAAGTGAAGAAACTAGGATCACTGAAGTTGAACCTAGACGTAGTAAAAGAGCTAGGACTGAGACAAAAGATAAATATCCCGATTTTGAATTTTACGCTGTAGAGGAAGAACCTTCTAACTTACAAGAGGCGTTTAGTTCTGCAGAGTCTAGTTTCTGGCAAGAAGCTGTAGATAATGAATGGGATTCTCACATGTCTAATGGAACTTGGCGTATAGTAGATTTACCTCCTGGTTGTAAGCCTATAGGTTGTAAATGGGTTTTGAAAAGGAAACTCAAACCTGATGGAACAGTAGATAAGCATAAGGCTAGACTGGTTGCTAAAGGATTTAGGCAACGAGAAAACGTAGACTTTTTTGATACTTATTCTCCTGTTACTAGATTAACATCAATACGTGTTTTGATTGTTGTTGCTGCTGTTCATAATCTTGTTATTCACCAAATGGATGTGAAAACTGCTTTTTTGAATGGTGAACTAGAAGAGGAAATTTACGTAGAACACCCTGAAGGTTTTGTAATTCCTGGGCAAGAACAAAAACTATGTAAGCTAGAAAAATCTCTTTATGGTTTGAAACAAGCTCCTAAACAATGGCATGAGAAATTTGATAATTTAATTATTTCAAATAACTTCAGAATAAATGAGGGTGACAAATGCATCTATTATAAATCTGAGAATGATGTGTGTGTGATTGTTTGCTTGTATGTGGATGATTTGCTGATATTTGGTTCCAATTTATCTGTTTTCAATGAAACTAAAAGCATGCTTAGTTCGAATTTTGACATGAAAGAATTGGGTGAACCTAGTGTAATCTTGGGAATAAAAATAACTAGAACTGATAGTGGTATTTCTTTAGATCAATCTCACTACATTGAAAAAATTCAGAGGACGTATGGATATTTTGATTGTAAACCTGTTTGTACTCCGTTTGATCCTTGAAATTGTTTAAGAATACTGGAGAAAGTGTTAGACAATCTGAATATGCTAGTATAATTGGAAGTATGCGTTATGCAACTGATTGTACTAGACCAGACACTGCATATGCAGTGGGAGTTCTGTGCAGGTTTACCAGTAATCCTAGTTTGGAACACTCAGATGATATTGGGAGGGTTATGCGGTATCTGAAAAGAACCACAAACCTAGGATTACACTATAAGAGGTATCCCGCAGTCCTTGAAGGATTTAGCGATGCTAATTGGAACACTCTTTCAGATGATTCAAGGCCACCAGTGGATATGTTTTTACTATTGATGAGGGCGATGTATCTTGGAGATCAAAGAAACAGACAATTATAGCCCAATCTACGATGGAGGTTGAATTGATGGAACTAGCAGCAGCTAGTGAAGAGGCAGGATGGAGAAGAGTCTGTTGTCAGACATTCCAATATGGGAAAAACCGATACCAGCCACTTTGATCCACTGCGATTGTACTGCAGCTATCAGAATAGTAGAGAATTGTTATAATAACAATAAGAATCGATAGATACGTCGAAAGAACGACACAGTTAGAGAATTTCTCATAACTGGTGTTGTTAGAGTAGATCACGTGAGATCTGAAGAAAACTTAGTTAATCCTTTGACGAAAGGATTAGCAAGAGAAAAGGTATGGGATACCTCTAAAAGCATGGTACTTTTGCCCGTTAGAAGTTGAGTCATTTGTAATGGATACCCAACCTAGAAATAGGTTCAAAGGGACTAGACGAAGTTATAAATGATATGATAGAGTCATGCATTCCCATAGCATGATATCCTGAAGTGGAAAACATGATGAGTTTTTAACTCTTAATGATGTCTATAGATCTTAAATTAGAGTGGGATACACAGGAGTATTCTTGATAGACTCACCTATACGAATGTGAAGGTGTGGCCGCCTTCTATGAGAAATCGGGCGTTTCTCTAGATCATTTGTTAAAAAAGAGGGATAAGCACATGGCCTTAATGTGCGAACTTAAGGACTTTACTCTAGATATAGTTGTGTATGTTAAACAATCTAATATTAGTTAGGGTTCAAGACGCCAGTCACTCAAGTCACCTGGTACATAGAAAGTTTAACACTATGCAGAGGTTCAAGTCGAAAGGCACCTTTGCAGATGCACAACTATACAACACTTGCTCAATGTTTTTAAAATATAAGTGGGGGATTGTTGGGATATATATATAAAAACATAGTTTTTTTAATTTATATCAAACTTAGAGAAATAGTGTGGTGGTATTATTTGGCGCTCCCACACTATAGACTTGGTTTCAAGTATCACCCCATGCATTTGACTAGGTATATTTATATTATTTATTTAAATCCGGGAGAGCGGGGCCTTGGGGCCTTGAGAGGTCTGGTGATTCAGAAACTGATTTTTTGCATATTTAACTCTTGATTTCCAAAAACGGTTTTTTCGACTTAATATTCTTAAATTAATTCTATTAATTTTTGGTAATTATATTGTTACCGTTTTGGGACTTTTATGGAGGATTTTCAGTGAGCACTAATTGCAAAACTGATTTTCATTAAAACCATATTAATTTCTTTTGATTTATAAAAGAACAGTTTCTGGAGAAGATGAAACACAATTGTTTTTCATCTATTTCGAGTTCTGAGCAAGTGTTGAAAGAGTTGTTGCTGGTTCGATTTCTCATAGTGCAGAGAAATCGAACAAGAGAGTTATCAGCTTTTTTATCCCATAGGGTTTTCGACAAGAATCGACTGCTAGCACACAATCAAGAGGCAGAGTCGCGAAACACCTTAAAGATAGCGACCTAGTCCGCGACTCAACTGTTTGAGATCCGCTTTGATTTTGTAAATTTTTTCCAACAATTTTAAGGTGTTTGATTTTGCTATGGAGGTTGAAAAGAAGCGCGTTGATGATACCAACAAGCGCGTTGAAGGGTTGCATTTCAGAAGATGGAAGTCGAAGATGTTCTTTTATCTCAAACTGATGAAGCTGCATATGATTGTGTCGAGTGTTCATTCTGGAACCCTGGAACCTGCTGCTGATAAGACTGCCGCTGCTGCTGATGCTGGTGGTGCTGCTACCGATCCACCTCCTACCGGTGGTGCCAAAGAAGTTGTTCTTCAAACTCCTGAGGAGAAACAGAAATCCATTGACAAATGGGTCAATAATGACTTCGATTGCAAAAACTACATTCTTAACGCATTATCTGATGATTTATATGAGTATTATTCAACTTTTGGAACTGCTAAAGATGTATGGGATGCATTACAGAAAAAATATGACACCGAGGAAGCTGGTTCAAAGAAATATGCTGTGAGCCGGTATGTGAGATACCAAATGGTGGATGATAGATCAGTTGTTCCACAGGCTCATGAACTTCAAAAAATTTACCACGAAATTGTGGTCGAAGGTATGAAAACTGATGAACAATTTCAAGTTTCTGTAATGATTGACAAGTTACCACCTAGATGGAAAGATTTTCGTAATACTTTGCGTCACAAGACTAAAGAATTTTCTCTTGAAAGTTTGATTGTTAAGCTCAGGGTTGAGGAAGAAGCTCGGGAACAAGATAAGAAGGAAGAGATTCCCATTGTTTCTAACAATAAGACTCATCCCAGTTTGAAATCTAAGAAAAAGGATATGAAACCTAACCCGAACCAGAAGAAAGGAGGAGGAATACCTAATCAAAACAAGAACTAACACCCATCGAGAAATGGATAAAATTCCAATTCTGAGTTTCTTTGTTATACATGTGGTAAACCAAACCACATGGCTAGGAATTGCTGGTTTAACAAGGAAAAGAATAACGCACAAGCTAATGATGTGAGTGACGTTATAATTGCCATGGTCTCTGATCCATAGTTCTACATGGTTGGTGGATCCGATGGGTGGTGGATAGACAGTGGTGCTTCGCGTCATTGTTGTTTTGATAGGTCCATGTTTAAGACTTATGCTGAAACCAAGGATAAGAAAGTGTTATCCGGAGACTCTCACAGCACTATGGTGAAAGGTTCTGGTACGATAGAGTTGAAGTTTACTTCTGGGAAGACACTCATGCTGAAAGATGTCCTTCACACTCCAGAAATGAGAAAGAACCTTGTTTCCAGCTATCTTCCCAACAAGACTGGGTTGTTTCAAACTATTGGGTCTGATATTTACACTATAACTAAGAATAAGAGTTTTGTAGGAAAGGGTTATGCTACTGATGGAATGTTTAAGCTTAATATTGATGCTATGAATAAAATTGAATCTTCTGCTTATATGGTTTGAAATTTTAATGTTTGGCATGGTAGGCTTTGTCATTTAGGTAAAAAGTTAGTAAATAACCTGAGCAAGTTAAGTGTCCTCCCAAAATTTTCTGAAAATGAATTTGAAAAATGTGAATACTGCAGTCGAGCAAAAATAACCAAAACTTCACATAAATCTGTGGTAAGAGAATCTAAACCACTAGATTTAATACATTCTGATTTGTGTGAATATGAAGGTATCCTAACTAGAAATGGCAAGAGGTATATCATGACGTTCATTGATGATTGTTCTAATTATACTTATGTTTATTTGTTGAGCCATAAGAATGAAGATATTGAAAAATTTAAGATCTTTATTGCTGAAATTGAAAATCAATTTGGTAGAAAAATTAAGAGGTTTCATAGTGATAGAGGCACTGAATATGATTTTGCTCCTTTTACTGAAATTTATCAAACTAATGGCATAATACATGAAAGAACTGCTCTATATAATCCTCAAATGAATTGAAAAGCTGAAAGAAAGAATCGTACACTGACTGAACTTACTGTTGCTTGTTTGCTTAGTTCTGGTGCTGCTTCCCATTGGTGGGGTGAATGTTTGTTAACTGTTTGCCGTGTTCTGAATCGCATTCCCAATAATAAAACCAAGATATCTCCTTATGAAATATGGAGATATAAAAAACCTAATGTCTCTTATTTTAGAGTTCGGGGTTGTTTAGCTTTCGTTAGAAAACCTGATCCTAAAAGACATAAGTTAGAAAGTAGAGCTTATGAATGTTTTTTTATTGGTTATGCTCAAAACAGTAAAGCTTATAGGTTATTTGATATTAATAATAAGGTTATTATTGAATCTATTGATGTTGATTTCTTTGAAGATAGATTTTCTTTTAAAACTAGAAATAGTGGGGGTTCTTTACCTAGTACTTTACCTAGTTCTGATTTTGAACCTAGATTAGAAGAACCTAGAAGTGAAGAAACTAGGATCACTGAAGTTGAACCTAGACGTAGTAAAAGAACTAGGACTGAGAAAAAAGATAAAGATCCCGATTTTGAATTTTACGCTATAGAGGAAGAACCTTCTAACTTACAAGAGGCGTTTAGTTCTGCTGAGTCTAGTTTCTGGCAAGAAGCTGTAGATAATGAATGGGATTCTCACATGTCTAATGGAACTTGGCGTATAGTATATTTACCTCCTAGTTGTAAACCTATAGGTTGTAAATGGGTTTTGAAAAGGAAACTCAAACCTGATGGAACAGTAGATAAGCATAAGGCTAGACTGGTTGCTAAAGGATTTAGGCAACGAGAAAACGTAGACTTTTTGGATACTTATTCTCCTGTTACTAGATTAACATCAATACGTGTTTTGATTGTTGTTGTTGTTGTTCATAATCTTGTTATTCACCAAATGGATGTGAAAACTTCTTTTTTGAATGGTGAACTAGAAGAGGAAATTTACATGGAACAACCTGAAGGTTTTGTAATTCCTGGACAAGAACAAAAAGTATGTAAGCTATAAAAATCTCTTTATGGTTTGAAACAAGCTCCTAAACAATGACATGAGAAATTTGATAATTTAGTGATTTCAAATAACTTCAGAATAAATGAGGGTGACAAATGCATCTATTATAAATCTGAGAATGATGTGTGTGTGATTGTTTGCTTGTATGTGGATGATTTGCTGATATTTGGTTCCAATTTATCTGTTGTCAATGAAACTAAAAGCATGCTTAGTTCGAATTTTGACATGAAAGATTTGGGTGAAGCTAGTGTAATCTTGGGAATAAAATTAACTAGAACTGATAGTGGTATTTCTTTAGATCAATCTCATTACATTGAAAAAATTCTGAGGAAGTATGGATATTTTGGTTGTAAACCTGTTTGTACTCCATTTGATCCTAATTTGAAATTGTTTAAGAATACTGGAGAAAGTGTTAGACAATCTGAATATGCTAGTATAATTGGAAGTATGCGTTATGCAACTGATTGTACTAGACCAGACATTGCATATGCAGTGGGAGTTCTGTGCAGGTTTAACAGTAATCCTAGTTTGGAACACTGAGATGCTATTGAGAGGGTTAAATGGTATCTGAAAAGAACCACAAACCTAGGATTACACTATAAGAGGTATCCCGCAGTCCTTGAAGGATTTAACGATGCTAATTGGAACACTCTTTCAGATGATTCCAAGGCCACCAGTGGATATGTTTTTACTATTGCTGGGGGCGCTGTATCTTGGAGATCAAAGAAACAAACAATTATAGCCCAATCTACGATGGAGGCTGAATTGATGGCACTCGCAGCAGCTAGTGAAGAGGCAGGATGGATGAAGAGTCTGTTGTCAGACATTCCAGTATGGGAAAAACCGATACCTGCCACTTTGATCCATTGCGATAGTACTGCAGCTATCGGAGTAGTAGAGAATTGTTATAATAACAATAAGAATCGACAGATACATCGAAAGCACGACACAATTAGAGAATTTCTCACAACTTGCGTTGTTAGAGTAGATCACGTGAGATCTGAAGGAAACTTAGCTGATCCTTTGACGAAAGGATTAGCAAGAGAAAAGGTATGGAATACCTCTAAAAGCATGGGACTTTTTCCTGTTAGAAGTTGAGTCATCTGTAATGGATACCCAACCTAGGAATAGGTTCAAAGGGACTAGACAAAGTTATAAATGATATGATAGAGTCATGCATTCCCATAGCATGATATCCTGAAGTGGGAAACATGATGAGTTTTTAACTCTTAATGATGTCTATAGCTCTTAAGTTAGAGTGGGATACACGGGAGTATTCTTGATAGACTCACCTATACGAATGTGAAGGTATGGACGCCTTCTATGAGAAATTGGGCGTTTCTCTAGATTATTTGTTAAAAAAAGGGATAAGCACATGGCCTTAATGTGCGAACTTAAGGACTTTACTCTAGATATAGTTGTGTGTGTTAAACAATCTAATATTAGTTAGAGTTCAAGACGCAAGTCACTCTAGTCACCTGGTACTTAGAAAGTTTAACACTATGCAGAGGTTCAAGTCGAAAGGCACCTTTGCAGATGCACAACTATACAACACTTGCTCAATGTTTTTAAAATATAAGTGGGGGATTGCTGGGAGATATATATATTTAAAAACATAGTTTTTTTTAATTTATATCAAACTTAGAGAAATACTGTAGTGGTATTATTTTGGGCTCCCACACTATAGACTTGGGTTCAAGTCTCACCCCATGCATTTAACTAGGTATATTTATATTATTTATTTAAATCCAGGAGAGCGGGGACTTGGGGTCTTGGGAGGTCTGGTGATTCAGAAACTGATTTTTTGCATATTTAACTCTTGATTTCCAAAAACGGTTTTTTCAACTTAATATTCTCCAATTAATTCTATTAATTTTTGGTAATTATATTGTTACCGTTTTGTGACTGTTATGGAGGATTTTCAGTGAGCACTAATTGCAAAATTGATTTTCATTAAAACCGTATTAATTTCTTTTGAGTTATAAAAGAACAGTTTCTGGAGAAGATGAAACACAATTGTTTTTCATCTATTTCGAGTTCTGAGCAAGTGTAGAAAGAGTTGTTGCTGGTTCGATTTCTCACAGTGCAGAGAAATCGAACAAGAGAGCTATCAGCTGTTTTATCCCATAGGGTTTTCGACAAGAATCGACTGTTAGCACACAATCAAGAGGCAGAGTCGCGAAACACCTTAAAGATAGCGACCTAGTCCACGACTCAGCTGTTTGAGATCCGCTTTGATTTTGTAAATTGTTTCTGACATAAAAGTTGGTCGTTGTTTACAAGATTTTTTCGGGGTACCAAGTGTTATGGATGTTGTTACTTGTTTGAGTTTTGAAACGTCTGAGAAAACTTATCTATGGTTTTGGCCCTTTTGGGGGTTAGAATTTATCAATTTGGTATGTTCTAGAGAAACACGAGCGAAAAATAACTAATAGAAAATTTTCTTGCGGGTACAAGATTGCTCCTGGTTAGCAATTTGCTTGCAGTATCAATCTAATGGTGTGAGGTACCTTATCTTGCATAGATTTTGGTATCCTTAAGTAAATTGGTCCCGTATAGCTAGTAAATGCCTAATTTATATATTTAAAGTATCAATTTCATACTTATTTTAGTTAGAATTCTTGCACGCAACCTTGTATTATTTTTGTTTTTTATTTTAATAATTTTTGTTTTTCATTTTAATTGTCGATATAGGTAAATCATCTGAGACAATGGAAATGGTGTTGGAAAGAGCTACGAAGACGAAAAAAGTTAATTCATACATAAAAAGAAGTAGCTTGACCTGAAAATACATTTTTGGATTGAAATCCCTGAAACACATATGTCTAAGAAAACTCTAAGAGCTAAACGTATAACAAGTCGAAGAAAAGGACCAAGTTTCAGATCTACCTACGATTAGGACTTTATAGAAAGATAACAGTTGAACTAGGAAGTTAAAGTATGTCATATTTACGGTTGGAGATTCAACCCAAAAGAAGAATCCAAATTTGTGAAAGAAGTGTCAGGTCCACACTTACGATTAGGAATTACTCTCTACCTAGCCGTAGACAAGATGGAGAAGTGAAAAGTGAATTCCAGGTTCGCTTAGGATAGGAAATTACTCCTAAGCTAATCGTATAAACAAATTAGGAGATGTGAAGAATTGTAAGACACCATCTTCTAGGTGACAAAGAGACGAAGTCAACACAAAAAAAATGAGGACAATAGGATGTTAGATGAAGAAGTTATGGCAAATCTGGTGAATAAATGAAGAAAAAATCTAGAAGTGCTTGCGGCCAAGAAATTGCGTCACTCAACCTAGACATAAGTGACCCTGGAAATCAACCAAAAACTCATATTTAGTTACGGCTAGGTCGTGCAAATAATTCTTAGCCATAAGTAAAGTGTTTGAAACGAATTTGGACTTCTAAAACAAAGAAAACCGGGTCCCAAAAGGATTCCAATCCTATATGTCATGATCACTGTATAAAATAACCTCCTAGACATTAGGAAGACATATTTAACATTATTTTGTAGGTATTGGGAGAAGAATCAAAGTACAAGGAGAAAAAGTTAGGGTTTCAGAGCGAGTCCATTATCATAATGATTTCTTTTATTTTCTTATTGTAGTTACTTAAAATCGGCGAGAAGCTAAAATGGGATTCTAGGGTTTCTGAAAGTGAGTTACGGGAGATTGAACACGAACAGTCTTCGTCTAAACCACGCACAATGGCCGTTCAAAGGATGTTTCAGTCACAGGAGAGCTGGTCTTAGGGAGGGAATTAAGCAGATGAAGAGAGAGATCACAAAATTCTAGGTTTGAAGAAGAATTTCTCTGAGAATTTATAATAAAGTTGTTGTCAGCTTGGAGAAATAGATGACCTATTTATAACTGCATTCTCTAATCTCAGGTCGGTGAAGATATGGATTGCTTCTCGTGTCGTGCGGAGCATTTCTCTCGCCTCTTCAGGAATATATAAAGATTAATTAGGTTGAGTTTTTATCTCATTATTCCACCGCCTTTACTCTCTTATGTGGTGAGAAATAGGCCGGATATTTCTCACACGTCCCGTAGACCGCCAGTCCAAAACCCTAATTGATATCCCCCCATTTGTGTGAAACTGAGTCAGCCTTTGTGATAATGTGTTGAGAGAGAGAAATATTCTCTTTTGCCGAATTAGCCAAGATAGAGAGATATTTTCTGATTGGTGAGAATGACTAGGATGAGTCACGTGAAAAGGCATGGAATGCTTCAGAAATCGGGTGTAGAATGTGACAGAAGCTGAGGTTGAACTCTCTCTCTTCATGGATGGTCACATATGTCACATGGAGACCGTATTATTGCTGGTGGGTCCCTTTGTTGAGCATGTGGAGCTCAAGAGCAGTTATCCACGTTTTTGGATAAGACTAGCGCCTAAGTCTTGTACTTGCATAAGACTCATCAGGCGAGATGGCTCAACTCGGATGAGGCCGTCTGAAATTTGGTTGACACTTTTGGAGTTGTCTGAGATTTGGTCGATGCTTTTGGAGCTGTCTGAGATTTGGCCGACGTGTCTGGAGCTGTCTGAGATTTGGCCGACGCGTATGGCTCCGTCTAAGAGTTGTCTGACGCGATAGAGTCTGTTCAATACTTAGTCAACACGATGGAATCTCTCCGAAGCCAGCTGAGACATGTTTGGGAGAGAAAAGAAGGCTTGCACGTCAGACAATGTCTCTGCGAGACTTCAGCTCACTTGTCTTTGTCCAACGTTGAAAAAGCGGGGGTCTAACAACACCACCCAATATTTCGCTTAGAAATCTGTATGGACAAACTCGAATATACTTTTAAGAGAATCAACAAGACTCAATCAATTAAAAGTACATCAACGAGTTTATATCTCTCTCTCTCTCTTGATTTGACTTCCTCAAACAGAAACTGCAAGTACTAATCAAATACAAGGAATAACTTGGATGGTACCAAAGACCAATATACAAGGATCAATCAATGATTATCAACAACCAAAGGTTGCATTACTCTAATTGATTATCTAACGCATAACCTGTATTATTTCAATTATAAAGATAAAACAATATAATGCGAAAACTGAAATAACACAGACACCAGAAATTTTGTTAACGAGGAAACCGCATATGCAGAAAAACCCCGGGACCTAGTCCAGATTGAACAAACATTGTAATAAGTCGCTACAGACACTATCCTACTCCAAGCTAACTTCGGACTGGACTGTAGTTGAACCCTAATCATTCTCCCACTGATCCAAGGTACAGTTGTACTCCCTACGCCTCTGATCCCAGCAGGATACTGCGCACTTGATTTCCTTAGATGATCTCACCCACAACTAAGAGTTGCTACGACCCAAAATCGCAGACTTTGACAATAAACAAATCTGTCTCACATAGACAAGTCTATCAAAGGATCAATCTGTCTCTCACAGAAAAACCATAAAGTTTTTGTTCTGTCTTTTGATAATAATCAAGGTGAACATGAACCAATTGATAATCCGGTCTTATATTCCCGAAGAACAGCCTAGATAAATCAATCACCTCACAACAATCTTAATCGTATGGTAGCGAAACAAGATGTTGCGGAATCACAAACAATGAGACGAAGATGTTTGTGAATACTTTTTATATCTTGCCAATCGGAGATATTAATCTCAAGACAATCAATCTGATTGTACTCGTACGATAGAAGATGCAAGATTAGATCACACAACTATGATAAAAGTGGTATCGGTCTGGCTCCACAATCCCAATGAAGTTGTTAAGTCGTTAACCTGGTTTTAGAAGAAGAAAACCAAAGGTTAAAGGAGACAGGACTCTAGCACGCAAACTAGTATCACACGTGAGGTGTGGGGATTAGTTTTGCAGAGTTGCTAGATGTCCCCTTATATAGTCTTTCAAATCAGGGTTTCGCCTTGGTCACAAAGCAAACAATATCCACTGTTAGATGAAAACCTGATTTAGATTCAAGCTAATATTTCTCAACTGTTAGATCGAAAACTTAGCTTGTTATACACAAATGAAATGCACGCTTCTAGGTTTATTAACCGTACCCAAACATGTACATTGTTGGTTCCACAATAGTTAACAAAAAGGTTAGCCATATGAGCATTTCATACCAACTATATTGTTCTTTACGATAAGTAGTTCAAATGAATCAAATGAACTAGTTAGAGAGTTTTTCAGTTGCAAGGAAATCTTATGTACTACACAAGACACAATTGAAGCAAAGATAATTTGATTCACTCGAATCGGTTCATGAACTTTATATCCACGGTTTGCAAATTGCATTCCTTAGTCTTTATAAGTTTAAGTTCAGAAATTATCTTCAGATACATAACCTTCTTAAGTTCCCATACTAGGTTCGCGGACTAAAGCAACCGGGCAGAGTTTACAAACTCCAGCAGAAAATCTCGGCAAAGACTTTCCGCCGATTTGCGGACTGGGTTCGCGGACGCAGTTAGTTTGTCAACTCCAGCAGAATTTCTCGGTATGAGAATTTCGGCAGTTCGCAGACTGAGTTCGCGGACTTGGAAACAAGCCATTCTTCCGGTTTCTCTTGATCAACAAAGTTCGCAAACTTTGGTTCAAGGGATAGGACTTATGCACATATGTGTTTCCACAAAAACAATTATGTCCATCATTGGTAATGTAATCTAAACTCTCATTCCAACCATTGAAACATTCTTAGAGGACGTTATATAGTTGTTACACCATTTCTCGTCAAAGCAATTTTCAAAGTGATTGAAACATATCATGACTTACGTCACTAGGTAAAGATAAATATGGTCGAAGCGAAACGCTTACCAACACATATTTCGAGATATAGATAAGAGAGGTATACTCGGCTCGAAATACCAAATATGTATAATCTAAGTCTATATACAGCATACGACTTTTTGTCTCAAGAAGTAGGAGATGGAGTAGATAGACTTCTAAGTGACAGATAAGTTCAAGTCTTCACATACCTTTTTGTCGAGAAGTTCCACCGGCTCCTTGATTAGTTCTTCTTCTTGTATGATGAATCTCCATGAAGTCCTTGAGCTCAACTACACTTTCTATCCTAGTCCGAGACTTATCTATAGTAGACTATAAATCAAGACTTATAGTTTTGATCACTAACATTGACAAACGTGCTTGAGATAGCAATGCATGCGAGTTCCACCGAACAATGCTCTAACAAGTGTATCTTGCAGATATGTGCTACGAATCAATTGTGTCTTTATTTATGGGGTCGATGTGACCAGTGTATCTCGGAAGGATGTTCTAGGAGTCTGTCGAAACATCCCAGAGACAGAATAACCAACTTATCGCGGGGATGTCCTGGGAATTATTCCGAAGCCTCAGTAATTCGAGTCAGATCCTAGAGTAGACATGACCAGTGTATCTCACAATGATGTACTAGGAATATGTTTTTGATCTAAAATAGGGTGAGTCGTGCTTACAGAAGACATATATGTCTCCGCTCTGGGTCATAAGTCCGTCGGTGACGTTTTTACGCATCTGCATAGCATACATGACCTGTAGTATCCCGTTGAGAATGTATACTAGGAACCATGGCATCACAATCAGCTGCGTCTCGCGAAGACATGCTGGAATTGTGGTTGTTTTGGTTCATAAGTCTACCAGGGACGTTTTAAGTTCTACAAAACCTACATGACCAGCTGTATCTCGTCGAGGATGTATGCTAGGAGTCATGGCATCACGACCAGCGGTGTCTTGCGGGGACGTATACTAGAAATCGTGGTTATGGGTGCCTTGAGGACCAATGGCTTAATCTCTCCTGTGAGAGTTGAGTTTTGTCTGTGATATTGAAATGATATTTTTTCCCCTTATCCAAATTTCACCATCTACATTAAATACTCTACTCATAGTAGAACCTTGATTGTTCTATGATGAGTATATAGATTCTGACAAATCGTCCAGATGCGAAATTATAATCCAGTCGTTCCTTTAGACTTGCAGAGTTCCCGAATCGATGCTTAGTCTTCTTTTGTTCTGAATCTGAACTTGAAATCAACTCTGGACATGGAATTTCTCGTGAATATTTATGTTGGGCAGCGTTTATCCATGTGTTGTAGTCTCGTTATCGTGAAATCCATGCCTTGGGCGTGTAAAATTTCATTTAGGGATTATCTGATTAAAGCCCTAATTTTCAGCTTTGACAAATGTTGTGATGCTTCAATATGAGCTGCGAAGCTGATTATGGCTATTATAACCGATAGTAAGAATCTTGAATAGTTCTGATCATCTGGTCATGTTAGATTTTATGTGAAAGAAAACCGGGTTAGTATTGTAGAAGGAAGACAATATCTTGAGCTGATGAAAACTGAAAGTCATGGCATATCTCTTTGTCTAATTGGAAGATCCACCTTGAGCCAAAATACTGGATGTGCAAGATTTGTTTTACGTGAATCTTGTGTATGAAGTTGTGTCTGCATATGATACCTTCTTATATCATATGAAATTAAGCAACTGGGCAGAGTTTACAAACTCCAGCAGAAAATCTCGGCAAAGACTTTCCGTCGGTTCACGGACTGGGTTCGCGGACGCAGCTAGTTTGTCAACTCCAGCAGAATTTCTCGGGATGAGAAGTTCGGCAGTTCGCGGACTGAGTTCGCGGACTTGGCAACAAGCCATTCTTCCGGTTTCTCTTGATCAACAATGTTCGAAAAATTTGGTTCAAGGGATAGGACTTATGCACATATGTGTTTCCACAACAATAATTATATCCATCATTGGTCATGTAATCTAAACTCTCATTCCAACCATTGAAACATTCTTAGAGGACGTTATACAGTTGTTACACCATTTCTCATCAAAGAAATTTTCAAAGTGATTGAAACATATCATGACTTACGTCACTAGGTAAAGATAAACATGGTCGAAGCGAAACGCTTACCAACACATATTTCGAGATATAGATAGGCGAGGTATACTCGGCTCGAAATACCAAATATGTATAATCTAAGTCTATATATAGCATACGACTTTTTGTCTCAAGAAGTAGGAGATGGAGTAGATAGACTTCTGAGTGACAGATAAGTTCAATTCTTCACATACCTTTTTGTCGAGAAGTTCCACCGGTTCCTTGAGTAGTTCTTCTTCTTGTATGATGAATCGCCATGAAGTCCTTGAGCTCAACTACACTTTCTATCCTAGTCCGAGACTTATCTATAGTAGACTAGAAATCAAGACTTATAGTTTTGATCACTAACATTGACAAACATGCTTGAGATAGCAACACATGCGATTTCGACCGAGCAATGCTCTAACAATCTCCCCCTTTGTCAATTTTAGTGACAAAACTATCAATACATATGGAATACAAAAAAGATAAAGAAACTTTAGTAGCTCATATTCCACATGTCTAATCTTCAACATTCCTCGAAATCTTCGTCACTTCCAAGTACTCCAATGATCCCAAAGGTTGTAAGTTTAGCATCACCATTGTTGAAGATCCGTAGCTATAACAATGAGAAAGCATCGGTCTCGATCATTGTTATACAGTGCCATAGTATTATTACACAGTGTCAAAGTCCAATTGTATCACAACTTCAAAATAAATACTATGGTGATATGTATCACTCCCCCTTAGTCAATACTCCATCTCACATAAAACCACTCCCCCTTACACAATGATCTGAAAACCATATGTATTTATAGTGTGAACTACATATTAATTCTCCCCCTTTTTGTCAGTAAAATTGGCAAAGGTACAAGAACGGGATCATAATGAAATTTCCATGAGAGACATTTCATGACTAATAGAAAATATATACCATCTAATTTAGATGCAATCATATAGCCGGAGCTAATAGCATTCATCAAGGAGTTTAAAGATACAATATAACCCTTTTAAAATTCCACAGCCACACACCCCTCAAGATATGACCATTAAGCACAAGTTCAAAAGAACTCTCCCCCATTTGATGTCATTCCCGAAAGAACAACAAGAGCGACCTTAATTTCGAAAGAAAAGAAGGATTTTATTGGACACCTTAAACCATGAGAATGATTTTCTATATCCAAAAACTCAATCAAATTAATCACAAGTAAACCCATGATTAATTTAATCGGAATACGCAATCAAATTAAGCACAAAAAGTGATCAATTCAATTGATTATGCTCAACATAAGAGAACTTATGGAGACACAAAATACTCAACTAAATTAATTACAAGAGAACCATAACTAATCTTATTGGAATACACAACCAAACTAATCACAAAAGTAATCAATTTAATTGTCATTTGTTTTGCTCAACATAAGAAAACATACGGAGCAATAACTAAATAACCAAACAAGATGATTAATTTAGTTCAATATGCTCGACATAACATATCTCACGGAACAACAACTAAGCTAAAAAATCAACTTGGTTGTATAGTGCTCAACATAAGATATATTACGGAGCCTCACAGTAATACATAAGATATGGATCATGGATGATCAATACTGAGGAATACACAAGGATTCATTCTACTTTCCATCACTATTTGCATAACGATATTTGATAGTCATAATCCTTGAAAACAAAAGATTTTAACCTATCTTCCATCAAATATTTGACAATATAGGATTAACTTTTGTATTTGTCAAAAGTCCATTCATTCTTTTACCAATACGTGAATACCGATCACGAACGACTTTACTTTTGATAAAGTATGGGACAAACATAGTTCACGGTCGTAAACCCCAATATCCCATAAAAAATTGCAATATAACAAATTATAAAGATTAATACTGCAACTTAAACATGAAGATGAAAACGTTGGACATAGCTATGTGAAATCACAATAATTGCTATTCCAAACTCTAGTAATCCTTCAAAAACAAGAACAAATTCTCATAAGAAGTTTCCTAGGCATCAAGACATACTCGTAATGCACATACAAGATGATTTGTCCTTAAAGGGTAGAATCAATCTTTTTCGCCCGTATTTATACTAAGTAGCTACCAAAGACGTATAAAAATATTTTCTTAACAAAGAAGAACATACAAACGACCATCCACCATAGTTCACATAAAATGGTTGTGAACATTCAAGAATCCCATAGTAATGCGTACTACAGCCTATTCTTGAACTTCCCTTCTTTGTGATTCACCAAAAACATTCTTGTTAAAGCTACAAATGAGCATAGAAGAATAGTACTCCAAGAATCCAAGTGCCTAAGTCAAATAGAAATGGAACAAGTGCAATGAAACTGAGCAAAACACTCAAAAACAAGAGAATGACAAATACCAATCTTAACTCATCCAAATACAGTAATTCTGATATCCATTTTGAATAGAATTCAAAGAGGAAGAGAATACAAAAATAATGAGGTCATTCCAAGTTCGGACGAAGATGTTACGACCAAAACAAGTTTACCGAATATCGACGTAAAGTATGCATACGGGTTTGCAAACGAATTTTCAAGTCTGCGAACTTAAACCCCTGGATTTTGATTTTAAAATATGTTATGCATACCTGGTAGGTGTACCATGAAGTCCAAACATCCCGAACTACTATTTTCAAACCTAAACGTTTAAGAACCTTAAACACATATCAAGTTAGGTAGAAAAGAACGATAGGAAAGGTACGTGAATCATTATAAGTTCTCTAAACAAATAAAAGCACAAATCTTTCTCAAGTTTATAGACATACCTTTTTAGATGAATCCAATTGAATTCTACAGCCTTATCGAACATAATCTGTGCGCCCCAATTTCCGTGCTTCCCTCACCGTATACATAGCAGGGCATTCCTTAGTGAGGATGCACTTACAACACAATCAAGTTGTGTTGGGGTGAAAAATGTCTTGTTCGCCACAATTGACCTTTGGATTATCATGAAAGGGATCACTTTTAGAGCCTTTCACATCCAATTCCATTTTTCCAAAAAAACTTGTTAAGTTCCAACATCATGGATACTGCCTTCTCCATAGTCATGGAATTTTCTGGAAGATCATTCTTTTTCACACTCAAAATATCATTAGCTTTCTTTGATACCCACTTCTGAGTGCATTTAGGAACAACCGGAACCTTCTTCCCATTACTCTCTTCAAGATTTCTCGAAGAAAATTAGATTGACTATTCTTTTGCAAGTTAGTCTTTCTCCAATTGGAAGCATCGGATATTGTCTTCGTCTTTAAGAAGTTATCCTTTTGATAACCATTACGATTGTGAAAAGGCTTCGTATAACGTTTATATGCAAATCTAGGTTTATCACAACAACGATTCCTTTGCCTAAAGTTTGGAAAGTTACAACCTGTAATGTTAAGGAGATTAGACTTAGCATATGATCTTGGTTTCAAAATTTCTTGTGATGCCCAAACAAGAATATCATGAAGTTTCTTACTCCTTATACGAAAACGACATCTCCTTTCCAGGTGACCTTTATTTCCGCAATAGTGGCAAACATAAGGAATGTTCTTACCTCGATCTGTATGTGCTGACTTTGGAGGTTGATATTATTTGCTCTTTCTAACCTTAATTGCCGGTGAAGGTATTTCACTTTTGCCATGAGTGGAAACCTTTTGTTGAGATGAATCACTAGACTTGACAAATTTTACCTCTTTGCTAATACTTGGAGCATCTATTCCCTTATAGCCCAATCCTCGTGTATCACGATGATTTTTACTTGCTCCTAGCATAGTGGTTAATTTGCTTGAACTATTATTGAACTTTTTCAAGTCATCTTCCAACATCTTGATTTTATCAAGAGCAACAGCTAAATCAGCCTCAAGGCGTTTTTCTCGAGCGAGACAAGCACTTTCTCTGTCATCAAAACTAATTTGTTGAGAGTTAAACCTTGCTTCAGATTCTACAAGTTTCTCTTCCAACAAAAAGTACTTTTGATAAAGATTATCAAATTCAAGTGACCTCATATGTAGGTTTTCCTCAGAATCCTTGAGGATCGATTCTTTAGAACGATTCGAAAAATAAACACCTGCGTAACATCTTCTCAATTTCTTGTTTTCTCGACAAAGAGGAGTCAGAAGAGGTGAGACATGAGAAGTTGTAATCTTCTTCATCTTCCACGAATCCGAAAAATTAACATACTCTGAGACTTCGTCATCAACATCTCTATCAATATCTGAATCACCTTCATCAGAAAGTTCATCCAACTGTTCTTCTAAGAGAGTTTCCCAATCAACAGTTTTTACATCAAGAGAATGTTTAGATATTCACTTAGATGTGATAGTTCTCTCAGGTGAATCCAAGCTTTTAGAATCATCTGATAATTTCTGAACTGGTATGTTATTAGAGATAGACTCGTCCATAATCAGATCACTACAAACACAGACTTATAAGGTCTTTAACGTCTTTGCCTGCTCTGATACCAATTGAAAAGGCGGGGGTCTAACAACACCACCCAATATCTCGCTTAGAAATCTGTATGGATAAAATCGAATATACTTTTAAGAGAATCAACAAGACTCAATCAATTAAAAGTACATCAACGATTTTATATCTCTCTCTCTTGATTTGATTTCCTCAAACAGAAACTGCGAGTACTAATCAAATACAAGGAATAACTTGGATGGTACCAAAGACCAATATCCAAGGATAAATCAATGACAATCAATAACCAAAAGTTGGATTACTCTAATTTATGATCTAACGCACAACTTGTATTATTTCAATTATAAAGATAAAACAATATAATGCGGAAACTGAAATAATACAGACACCAGAAATTTTGTTAACGAGGAAACCGCAAATGCAGAAAAACCCAGGGACCTAGTCCAGATTGAACACACACTGTATTTAAGCCGCTACAGATACTAGCCTACTCCAAGCTAACTTCGGACTGGACTGTAGTTGAACCCTAATCAGTCTCCCACTGATCCAAGGTACAATTGTACTCCCTACGCCTCTGATCCCAGCAGGATACTGCGCACTTGATTCCCTTAGCTGATCTCACCCATGAGTAAGAGTTGATACGACCCAAAATCGCAGGCTTTGACAATAAACAAATCTGTCTCACACAGACAAGTCTATCAAAGGATCAATCTGTCTCCCACAGAAAAACCCTAAAGTTTTTGTTCCGTCTTTTGATAATAATCAAGGTGAACAGGAACCAATTGATAATCTGGTCTTATATTCGCGAAGAACAACCTAGATAAATCAATCACCTCACAACAATCTTAATCGTATGCTAGCGAAAAAATATGTTTCGGAATCACAAACAATGAGACGAAGATGTTTGTGACTACTTTTTATATCTTTCCTATTGGAGATATTAATCTCAAGCCAATCAATCTATTGTACTCATACGATAGAAGATGCAAGATCATATCACGCAACTACGATAAAAGTAGTATCGGTCTAGCTTCACAATCCCAATGAAGTCTTTAAGTCGTTAACCTGGTTTTAGAAGAAGAAATTCAATGGTTAAAGGAGACACGACTCTAGTTAACCAAATGGTTAGTCATATGAGCATTCCATATCAACCATGTTCTTCTTCACCATAACTAGTTCAAATGACTCAAATGAACTAGTTAGAGAGTTGTTCAACTGCAAGGAAATCTTATGTACTACACAAGACACAATTGAAGCAAAGATGATTTGATTCACTCGAATCGGTTTATGAACTTTATAGCCACGGTTTGCAAATTGCATTCCTTAGTCTTTATAAGTTTAAGTTCAGAAATTATCTTCAGATACATAACCTTCTTAAGTTCCCATACTAGGTTCGCGGACTAAAGCAACCGGGCAGAGTTTACAAACTCCAGCAGAAAATCTCGGCAAAGACTTTCCGCCGATTTGCGGACTGGGTTCGCGGACGCAGTTAGTTTGTCAACTCCAGCAGAATTTCTCGGTATGAGAATTTCGGCAGTTCGCAGACTGAGTTCGCGGACTTGGAAACAAGCCATTCTTCCGGTTTCTCTTGATCAACAAAGTTCGCAAACTTTGGTTCAAGGGATAGGACTTATGCACATATGTGTTTCCACAAAAACAATTATGTCCATCATTGGTAATGTAATCTAAACTCTCATTCCAACCATTGAAACATTCTTAGAGGACGTTATATAGTTGTTACACCATTTCTCGTCAAAGCAATTTTCAAAGTGATTGAAACATATCATGACTTACGTCACTAGGTAAAGATAAATATGGTCGAAGCGAAACGCTTACCAACACATATTTCGAGATATAGATAAGAGAGGTATACTCGGCTCGAAATACCAAATATGTATAATCTAAGTCTATATACAGCATACGACTTTTTGTCTCAAGAAGTAGGAGATGGAGTAGATAGACTTCTAAGTGACAGATAAGTTCAAGTCTTCACATACCTTTTTGTCGAGAAGTTCCACCGGCTCCTTGAGTAGTTCTTCTTCTTGTATGATGAATCTCCATGAAGTCCTTGAGCTCAACTACACTTTCTATCCTAGTCCGAGACTTATCTATAGTAGACTATAAATCAAGACTTATAGTTTTGATCACTAACATTGACAAACGTGCTTGAGATAGCAATGCATGCGAGTTCCACCGAACAATGCTCTAACAAGTGTATCTTGCAGATATGTGCTACGAATCAATTGTGTCTTTATTTATGGGGTCGATGTGACCAGTGTATCTCGGAAGGATGTTCTAGGAGTCTGTCGAAACATCCCAGAGACAGAATAACCAACTTATCGCGGGGATGTCCTGGGAATTATTCCGAAGCCTCAGTAATTCGAGTCAGATCCTAGAGTAGACATGACCAGTGTATCTCACAATGATGTACTAGGAATATGTTTTTGATCTAAAATAGGGTGAGTCGTGCTTACAGAAGACATATATGTCTCCGCTCTGGGTCATAAGTCCGTCGGTGACGTTTTTACGCATCTGCATAGCATACATGACCTGTAGTATCCCGTTGAGAATGTATACTAGGAACCATGGCATCACAATCAGCTGCGTCTCGCGAAGACATGCTGGAATTGTGGTTGTTTTGGTTCATAAGTCTACCAGGGACGTTTTAAGTTCTACAAAACCTACATGACCAGCTGTATCTCGTCGAGGATGTATGCTAGGAGTCATGGCATCACGACCAGCGGTGTCTTGCGGGGACGTATACTAGAAATCGTGGTTATGGGTGCCTTGAGGACCAATGGCTTAATCTCTCCTGTGAGAGTTGAGTTTTGTCTGTGATATTGAAATGATATTTTTTCCCCTTATCCAAATTTCACCATCTACATTAAATACTCTACTCATAGTAGAACCTTGATTGTTCTATGATGAGTATATAGATTCTGACAAATCGTCCAGATGCGAAATTATAATCCAGTCGTTCCTTTAGACTTGCAGAGTTCCCGAATCGATGCTTAGTCTTCTTTTGTTCTGAATCTGAACTTGAAATCAACTCTGGACATGGAATTTCTCGTGAATATTTATGTTGGGCAGCGTTTATCCATGTGTTGTAGTCTCGTTATCGTGAAATCCATGCCTTGGGCGTGTAAAATTTCATTTAGGGATTATCTGATTAAAGCCCTAATTTTCAGCTTTGACAAATGTTGTGATGCTTCAATATGAGCTGCGAAGCTGATTATGGCTATTATAACCGATAGTAAGAATCTTGAATAGTTCTGATCATCTGGTCATGTTAGATTTTATGTGAAAGAAAACCGGGTTAGTATTGTAGAAGGAAGACAATATCTTGAGCTGATGAAAACTGAAAGTCATGGCATATCTCTTTGTCTAATTGGAAGATCCACCTTGAGCCAAAATACTGGATGTGCAAGATTTGTTTTACGTGAATCTTGTGTATGAAGTTGTGTCTGCATATGATACCTTCTTACTTGGAAGTCACCCATAAGAAAGAGAGATAGGGCTCAGTCCCCAGTTATTGAGCTTGAAGCAAATACCTTGATAGAGTTGAAACTTGGTCACAAGTTAATGATGACTTGTAATTATGTTTTGAAATACGCCAACACTTTGAATTAGGATTTGATGAACTAGTCTTTCCTGTAATCTTTGTTGATTGTATTTGAGCATAACTTGAATCAAGTTCATACTTTGCTGGGAATCGAAGAACAATTTACTAGTGGTGGATTAGTTGTTGGCTTGTTGAATATATCCTTGCATGTTCTCTTTGACTTGAGATTGGACTTTAAATAAGTCGTGATGCAGTAATACCGGTGGTACTTAGCTTGCTTTGATCTCTGAGACTCCCTTCGGGAATTACTGACAGCCAGAATTTAGTCCAAAGAGTTTAGAAACCCTAATTTAGGGCCTAGACTTTACTTGTACCAAAATAGCAGGTTACGTCGTGAACAACAGATGGATGTCATCTTTTTGACATATATTTCTTCGTAACTCTCGCGTATGTGAAAATAGCTCTCCTAGTTTGATTAAGAAACCCAACAATATACAATCATTAACTCAGATGTGCCTTTGTTGGGGCCAAATTCTCTTTGTGAGGATAAATCTTTATCGTATAAAAATTCCCTTCAAAATCAATATTTCCTTACTCGATTCAAGATCTCGACTTTGGAGTTTTCCCTTGGCAGAACTCTAATTATATTTGTCTGTGAGACGCACAAGAGAGAAGAGCAACTGTGAGTGAAGATCCTCATGTCCATGATGTTAACGGTATGTGCGAGAAGTAACTGGGGCCTCCAGTGGAGGAATAAAATTTTGTGTTTATAGAATTCTCAAACTAGGGTTAATTCTATCACGACCCTAATTTCGTCATCGGAGACTTGAGGTACGCTTGTGTGATATGAAAGGTATTCCAGATACGCATGGGATGTTGTTGTGCATGAGAGATCTTGACCGTGATGATGAAATTCTTTCCTAAAGGAACCCTTGGATCGCCGTGAGGTTGGTGAGACATGATGAGAAAATCTGGACTCTATTTTTGAGGTTGTTGAATCTTTGTCTCAGAGAAGTTATGAATTCAGGCTTGTATTTTGCCTAAACCCAAATTTTATTTTCGGTTGCATTCGACTTGATAAGGTACATTGGATAGACTTTGTAGGCGTGTCTTACCCTTAGAAGAATGACATCTTGTGTGATGAGAGCTTGCTTGATTCTTTGTACCAATCAGACACCCTTTTTCGGAGAAAATACCTACTTTTGAAACTTAAGGGTATTTTCATCAAAAACCATTATAAGCTTCAGTTTACTTGGAACGAAAGAGATCATGAGATTCCCTCTTCATTTTCACGGCTTGAAAGAGAGAGGCACGTGTCTGGTCCTACTTTTGGAAATTATGAACTCGAACTTCCATGTTTGAGCAAAATTCTCTTTATTTTCTCTGAAATTTCTACTTTTCTGGATTCTGCTTCAATCTCGTTCTTCTTTGAACACATAGAAAACTTAATATTAATTTCTATGAGGTCGTGGATATGATTATAAGAGCACTTGGTCGGACCCTGATGCGTTAGGTTATCCTTCTTTCGATAAATACTCAAAATTGTGAAATAAGGGTATTTTGGTCAAAAACTCTAATGAGCTTTTATTGAGGAGTGATGAGATAAAAATGGTTGAGATAGGTGTAGATAACCGGTAAAATGAATGGGAAGAGGCTCGGCTCCCTTCCTTTTAGGAGAAATCACTCTTTTCATCAAACTCTTAAAATTAGGGCTATTTTCGTCAAAACCCTAGTTCTCTTCAACTTTGGCCCCTCCGAAAAAACTCTGAGAGAATAAGTGACGTCCCAATGGACTAGGAGAGCATTAATATTCATGGGAGATGCTTGGCCACATTCAGCGAGATTTTGGAAGAAGGGAAAGCCTAGGTTTTCTTATTCGAGCCAAATTCCTTTAATTTCCTCTTTTAGATCTATTTCCTTTTCCTTTTGAATGATAACTTCCCTTTTGATCTAGGCTTGAAAAAAGAACTATTTTCCAACTATTTTGGGCATGAAATAGGTGTGGAGGTTGGTCCATCCTTCTTTCACATGTTCTGTTTGTGTTTGGACTCTTCGTTTGGGTGTTCGTCAGAAAACTTCAGCTTTAAGAGACTTGTGTAGAATGGCTATGAACTCTTCATACAAACTCCGATTTGAGTCACCGTCCCCAACTTTGAAAGAAAATAGAGTAGTATTTCCAATGCAAAAACAATGACTCGATTTTGAGTTTGTGGGGCTAATTAAATCCGTGTATATTTTTGACTTCAGAAATCCCGTATAAAATTTCAGGAATTTTTCAAATTGCACTTACTTTGGTGTTAGGACCACATCTCCTAGGTCGTTCGTCCGTTTGAGGCGAACTTTTGGTATTTTGTTGAGAATACATAGGGGAACATATTTTCTTCAAAGAGAACCCCAAAATTCATAATGGATTATCACCAGTTGGCACGTTTTCACGTTGTAGTGTACAGAAACCCTAATTGCGAGAGAAATCCTTGTTTTCCTTGGACTCAGGGCGTGTTATGACTCCCCAAGCATGACCCTTGGAGTATTGTGACTTTATTATATTCCTTAGATTAGTATAAGACGTGATTGTGGTCCCATTAGGTCAGAGACCCGCCCGTGGAATGAATATACGCTTTTACCCTTTGTTGTACAAAACGTATTTTCTATGGCACTTTGAGGAATATTGGTTCGAACAAAACCTACGAGTATCCATGGGACGTGGATTAGATTTATTAGGATTGAAATAAATGTAGGATATCTAAGTGTGAGAGTAGATTTCATCTTTTGCTTGTGAGGCTTGATATATATTCAATCCCTAATTTGCTTCGTATATATATCTTCAAATCTTCATATTCCGTTATACTGCTCGTTGGTAATGGAACATAAAGATCTACCTTCAATGATGACTCGGGCGCCCATATGTCCCTAGTTATCAGCACTTTTCGCGTTGAAGAAACTTGAAGAGATGAAGCATTGCCGCTGAATATCACCGAATATCCTATTGGTGATATTGTTTTTGTCGGTCCTAAGACAATAGTGGACTCATATAAAGCACTCTAGAGGAATTCGGTGTTGATGCTAGATCTGCAGAGTTGTATAGGTACATATGTCAAAGGCATGACCATGTTGCTATGAGAATCTTCGCTTCACTGTGAGGTGATCGCGAGACTGTCAGGGTCCATCAGGGTGAGTTGAGTTAAGAGAGGCTCTTAATCTGGAGGTATCTATGGAAGATGAAGAGCTGTAACATGCTAAGAAGGTGGCTCAAGATACAGAGACCAAAGTGAAGCAGCTGAATATGAAGCAAGATATTTTATCTAGGGGGCTCTGTCAGATGATTTTCTTCAGTTGATATTTTCTCTCTTTGAACCTTTCTCGCATGCATCTGGTAAAGGAAGGGGACCCTCATGAGTTCGAACTTGATGCAAACCCTAGATTGCTATGTCAGGTATACGATTAGGTGAAAACCTTAAGTTAAATTTGTAATAGGAGTTCCTCCCCTGCGCGACCTTCACTCCAGAGGCTGTGGAAACTTCGTTTGATGTCCAATTTTAGTGGGTGACCCCAACTATCGAATAGAAAAGACTTGCATTTCATATATTATAGTAAAATTAGGATATGTAACTTGTTTTTCCAGTGATAAATCTACGTGAAGTTAAATCGGGAATTCAGAGATTTTCAGCAACAATTCCTTCAAGTGTTTTGATGATATATCTTGAATTGTATTCCCTTTTAACATGTGGTAGGAAAGACGTAGATGGATATTTCATCAAGGGCGTGTTGTCGAATTCTATACCCATTTGTCCCACTTCATCGAGTCATGTGACTAAAGTATGACCTGCATAGAGTGGAGAGTATAGACTCCTCTTCAAACCAATTACAATAGTTTGTCTATTGCATGCGTTTATTATTGAGAGATGATTTAAATGCTAATTCTACTTGATATAGTCCTGGAGCACGCATATAAAACCCTAAAACTTCTTATCTTCAGCCAGGATCCGGGACATAATTGCAATTGCTGAATACGGAGAAAATGCTGACGGAAGAGAATTCGACGAGAATGAAGAGGGATGGGATATTTTTGAGTCACAGATAAGTACCCCTCACTACTGTAAGGATCGATCTCCAGTTCCCAAGTAGTAACATGTTGTA
The DNA here is from genome assembly GCF_003573695.1 of Papaver somniferum. Classification (NCBI taxonomy): domain Eukaryota; kingdom Viridiplantae; phylum Streptophyta; class Magnoliopsida; order Ranunculales; family Papaveraceae; genus Papaver; species Papaver somniferum. Next base: position 59,917,709 of record NC_039368.1, on the reverse strand, counting down.
ATGTAGGTGTGGGGAACTTAGGATGCTTGGAAGTTGTAGAAATACCATCGTAGCATTCGATCCTGAGTCTCCAAGGCGGAAAAATAACACTCTGCGGGTTGGAGATGTCTGCACATATTCATGTGGGGGTCTTGAATGCAGGCGTTTTTGTGAACAAGATAAAGTTGTTTTTCTGCCTCTACTACGTATCTTGGCAGGGACTTACGTGAACTTCTATAGCAAAATTATCCGTCGAGATTTATTCTTCTTTTGGGAGGATGATTAACCTGACTTGAGAGTAGTATATGCATTCTGGTACCAGCAGGATAATAGATACACTCATGTCTACCTACACAGTCGATTTTTGTTTGCTTTGTTGATGGGAAATTTCTCTAGGAATCCGATAGGTAATTCTTCACATGGAGGATTCGTGTTTTGACCTGAAGAAATTGTAAGTGATCGTCATATCTTGTCCTTTGCTCATCACGTTGACTCGGGGGATAGCCTGTCGAGCATATGTTTTTGATAGATGAGGCTTTGACTGAGGGAACTGCATGCAGGCTTCTGGATGAGTAGCGTGTGGCCTAGAGCTACAGTCTCAAATATTTTCCTTGTTTACTTCAGTGAAAGCAGTTGTTTGTCGAGTAATGAAGTTTTAGCTGAATTGTTGGTCTCATGAGTATCGCTTCAGATTTCTTTTCCCTTGATATATTCGGCTGTAAAGATATTATGCTTCTCCATCTTAAGTGAACTGAGGTTTCATCGGAAAATGAAATATGATAGTTTTTGGTGAAGTTTAACTGGAGGCTCATCGAGGCTTGGTCGTAACTCCTAGGTCTAGTTCCTCTTTTTTCTGACAAAACAGGTGTTGAGGTAGCATATCGACTAGCAGATTTGCGTCTTCGGATAAGGTTGAGTTTCGGTTGAGCCTCGTCTTGGGATGTCGTTTCGCTTCATACTTTGTCGCGTTCTTGTCATGATCCTCTGAAGAAGGAAGGGCGACTAGATGTATCTTTGTTGGCGGTGTACGACCATATGCGCACCTGCAACGCTTTGACTTGGTCACGAATTCCTTGGAGACTTTCCAAGTTTTCGTTAAGTTTATCATGTAAACGACGAAAAGGAAAATCTGACGAAAAAAGAACTAGGTCAATCAGATACAAAATGAAAGAGTTATAAGTAAAATAGTAAAGTGGAGTAAGTTTCCCGAGTTCCCTGTGACCAGGTTGAGGGCCCTTGACCTAAACTAATTTTGGAGTAAATATTCATCAGAATCTCTAAGTTTAGAGCGTTATCAGGTCCTTGAGAGTGATAAGGTTGACTGGATGGTTGTTCCTTTGCTCTGTCACGTTTGTAACGAGCTTCAACTTCTCCGGTAAGGTTGATTACAGACAAACTAGATCCTGTATGTGCTATTCTCAGCAATTTTAGTACTTCTTCTTTAGGAAACGTATACTCGATCAAGATTTGTTAGATAAGTCTGGATATCGATATGAAATTTTGCAGGATTCTTTGAGTCCTCAGGAGATCGCCTTGGTTCTTACCCAACGTTTTCAAGGATTTGTAGTAGATATTCATGGAAATAGTTTACAGGCGCGTTTCGGGGAGAGATCCAGTTGATACGGGAAGTACTAACCTATTCATTAAGGTCAAACACTTGTCTGAGAGTGAAAACTGCTGACAGGGATAACTCTCTCGGTTAAATATAGAATGGATTTGAAGAGACTGAATCAACGAAACGTTTTTATGTTTGGTTTGGTGGAATCGGCTTCCTTCTTAATAGTGACCATGATTGAGATCTGTAACTGAGTGAACAACCTCCCACCGTGGTCGCAAAAATGTGGTTACCTAAAATCAGTGAGAGGATAAAATGGGATTTTAGGGTTTCTGAAAGTGAGATTTGGGAGTTTGAGCACGAACAGTCTTCGCCTAATCCACGCACAGTGGCCGTTCAAAGGCTTCCCAGTCACATGAGAGGTTAGGGATGGTCTTAGAGAGGGTAGCGGATGAAGAGAAAGATCAGAGAATTCTAGGTTTGAAGAAGAACTGCTCTGAGAGTTTATGAGAAAGTTTTTGTCAGCTTGGAGAAATAGAGGACCTATTTGTAGTTGAATTCTCTAATCTCAGGTTGGTGAAGATAGGGAATGCTTGTCGTGATGTGCAGAACACGTCTCCCGAATCTTCGGGAATAGAAAAAGATAAACTAGGTTGAGTTTAAATCATTATTCCACCTCCTTTACTCTCTTCTGCGGTGAGAAATAGGCCAGGTATTTCTCACACGTGACGTAGATCGCCAGACCAAAACCCTAATTTATATCCCTCCATTTGTGCGAATTTGAGTCAGACTTTGTGATGATGTGTTGAAAGAGAAAAATATTCTCTTTAGCCGATTTGGCCAAGATAGAGAGATATTCTCTGATTTGTGAGAATGACTAGGATGTGTCACGTGAAAAGACATGGAATGCCTCAGAAATCGGGTGTAGAGTGTGAACGAAGTTGAGGTTCAGCTTCTTCTCTTTATGGACGGTCACATATGTCACGTGGAGACCGTATTATTGCTTGTGGGTCCCTTTGTTGAGCATGTGGAGCTCAAGAGAACTTATCCACGTTTTTGGATACACGTGTAAAGTTCAGGCTCGAAGGTCTAGACGCCGAGGATTTCTCCTAAGTCTTGTACTTGCATAAGACTCTTCAGGCGAGATGGCTCAGCTCGGATGAGGCCATCTGAAATTTGGCTGACACTTTTGGAGCTGTCTGAGATTTGGCTGACGCTTCTGGAGCTGTCTGAGATTTGCCGACGCGTCTGAAGCAGTCTGAGATTTGGCCGACGCGTATGGAGTCGTCTCAGAGTTGGATAATGTGATAGAGTCTTTTTGATACATAGCTAACGCGATGGAATCTGCCCGAAGTCAGCTGAGACATGTTTGGGAGAGAAAAGAAGGCTTGCACGCCTAACAATATTTGTGCGAGACTTCGGCTCACTTTTCTTTGACCAGCGTATCTTGCAGAGATGTGCTAGGAATCAATTATATCCGTATTTATAGGGCCGACATGACCAGTGTATCTCGGAAGGATTTTTTAGGAGTATTTCGAAAGGGACCAGAGGCAGAATAAACAACGTATCTCGCAGGGATGTTCTAGGAACTATTTTGAAGCCTCGGTAAGTCGAGTTACAACCTAGAGTAGACATGACCAGTGTATCTCGCGATGATGTATTAGGAATCAGTCTTTAATCTCAAATAGGGTGAGTCGTTCTTACATGAGACATGTATGTCTCCGATCTGGGTCATAAGTCCGTCGAGGACGTTTTTACGCATCTACAGAGCCTATATGACCAGCAGTATCTCGTCGAGGATGTATACAAGGAATCATTGCATCACAATCAACTACGTCTCACAAGACATGATGTAATTGTGGTTGTTCTGGTTCATAAGTCTGCCGGGGACGTTTTACGCTCTACAGAACCTACGTGACTAGAAGTATCTCGTCGATGATATATGCTAGGAATCACAACATTACGACCAACAGTGTCTCGTGGGGACGTATACTAGAAATCATGGGTATGGGTGCCCTGAGGACCAGGGGCTTAATCTCTCCCTTGAGAGTTGAGTTTTGTCTATGATCTTGAAATGATATTTTTTCCCCTTATCCAAATTTTACCATCTACACTTACATATATATACAACATGGTTTTTACTACATCCATGAGTAGCTAATCCCATACTTGATTGAGGATGAATTTCAAGTTATAAATATTACTTGAGTTATTATATGGATCTATATTGATTTCTTCACGTGATTATCGTTTGTTTCTACTATGATGAATATTTATGATTAATTGATTGGTAGTTCTAGGTGGCAAATTGCATCAGTTTCTTGATTAATGTGTTGCAGTAACAGGTTAGGATATCCGTGTAATTGTTGAATAACTCATGTACAAATAGAAAACGTGAGACATTGCAGAGGGATTCTGTGGAGCAATCATGTGTAGAAACGACATTAGAAACTGAACCTTGTGCTAAGAATTTAAGTACTAAGATTAACCTAAGTTATAAAATATAAAGAATTCTAGCATATTACACCTAAAGCGCTTCCATATCCAATGATCAAAGTACTTTTGGGGAGTTGATTTCCTACGGTTGGTAATAATTTATGATTAATGAAGAATTGATGAATATATTAACTCATTGATGGTTTAGTAACGAAAAAGGATTCCTCGACGACATCTCTCTCAACTGTTTACTATTTAATATTTTCAACAACTAAAATACCTTGCTCTTCGTGGGAACGAACTTGACTTCCATTATATTACTTATTAATTAAGTGGAAATGGGATATTTGGATTGCATCCACGACACGCATCAGCAACAGTCAAAGATATTTAATGTTTGCATTCTGATTTGCATTTTTTTCTTTAAATAATTGAAGCAAATAAAATGTAAGCTTATAAACCTATAGAATCAACCTGAAAAGTTGTTTCCATCTAATCATGCAATTTCCTTAACAAACTGCAAAATTATTCAAAAATTTATTTGCAAATAGTTCTGAATCATCCGGATGTATAAAATATTCATTGACTCATACATTATTAAACGATTTTTTTTTTTTGCGTGACTCTAAAAAGTTATCTGTTAGAGCACTGCTCGGTCGAACTCACGAGATTTGTTATCTCAAACTTGTTGTCAATGTTAAGTGTATCCCGATTTCTAGTCTACCAGAATTAAGTCTCGGAGTAGGTTAGAGTATGGTAGTTGAGTATCATACATCACTGAAAAACCCTCGAAAATTGAAAATTGAAGATTAAATTAAGATATTAGAAGAACTCCATCGACAAATAGGTGTGTGAAGATTGAATCATCCTATTTATTCACGGTATTTACTATTCTATCTTATGAGACTATATCCTATGATTTTAGTGGATTTAATATTGTAAAAATGAAATTTCGAGTCAAGATTGTCTTGATAAATCTCCCGAAATATGATTCATGCAATAAATATTCATGGATCCTTAACAATCTTGATTAAGAAAAGTTTATTGTTCATGAACTTTTTTTGTTTCAAGTTGATCATTTATAAATTGTCCAAGCAATGATATTAACTATCTATGGCGATTTGGAATGCTTCGAATTGTTGAAAAAGAGTTTTCGAAAATTACTGAAACTCTGAACACGGGGTAGGTACGCGTACCCTGGTGATCTGAGTTCCCAGATAGGGTAGGTACACATGCCCAGTACTCGCACCCTAAGGTTCTGAGTTCGTGAATGGGAATGAGATACGCATACCCCGTACGCGTACCCCAAGGATCGAAGTTTGCAAACGACTAAGAGTACACATACCCAGTACATGTACCCCAACATCCTGAGTTCACGGGCTAGTCCATAGGTATGTGTAACCCTACATATACCGACCCAGTATTGAACTAAGTAGATGTTCATAAACTATTTTCACTACGTTTGGCATTGCTACAAATCTCATAAATACTACAAAGATAACTTTCTTAACTAAATCACTTTGTGTTTGTGAATCATGGTTTAAGTCTTGAATGTTAATGAACACGACTTTTGCTTAAAGGTTCATAAGATATATTTTCCAATACGAAGTATTATTATACATGGTTCCTAAACCCTAGACAATGTGTATATTCTTCTGTGTAATTTGAAGGAGAATTTCTCAATGCTCACATGAATTCCGAATACGAATTTAATAGTGTTTGATTTAATCTCAAGTTATCTTAGCTTGAATCTAAAATATACCTAGACCCTTGAAAATCTATAAATGAAAATATTCATGCAACAACACTTCTCAATCTGTGACACTTATGTATCTTAGTTGCTTGCTAGATTCGTCCTCTAAAAACCTAGGGTTTCTTTGAGAAACATAATTAATATTAGATCAATGATCGGTTAAACCCACAAGTTTTGCAATCTCAAGCATGTTGTCAATGGTAGATAATCAAAATTATATCTTGATTTCTAGTCGACTAAGACATGTCTCGCACTAAGATAGAATTTGGTAGTTGAGTATCAGACATCACCCTCGAAGACTGAAGATCGACGAAGACATTTGGAGAACTTCGATATTAGGTATGTAAAGATTGAACCATTATATTTTACTCATTATCTTATCATTCTATCTGTTGAGACGATATCGTATGACTTTTAGTAGATTTACAAAGATGTTCAATGATCCTTAACAATATTAGTTTCAAGTAATTTATTGTTTGTGAATTAATTTGTAGATCTGGTGAAGATTTCCCATGCAAGTGATTCATGAGAATGTTCCAAACATCATAAGAGAGAAATTACGAACTTCTGATATGTCTAATCAGGGTAGGTTGGCGAATCAGTTCGCTAACCATAGATATCTGAGATTCAGAATACAGGAGGGTTGGCGAACCAATTCCCAAACCACGAGTTCAGTTGGCAACAAATAACGAACTGTTGTGAACTGAATTTTCTAATTAGGTATTTAGGATAGCAGTTGGCGAACCCGGTTCACGAACCATAGTCAACTAAGTTTGGTCGTCTTGTATGTTAGAGCACTGCTCGGTCGAACTCACATGCATTGATATCTCAAGCATGTTTGTCAATGTTAGTGATTAAAACTATAAGTCTTGATTTCTAGACTTTTATAGATGTCTCGGACTAGGACATAGTTTGTGTAGTTGAGCTTAGACTTCACGGCGCTTATCACTTGAAGACGAAGAACCACTAAGGAGAGCTTGTGGAACTTCGTCGACAAAAGGTATGTGGAGACTTAAACTCATCTATCACTTGGAAAGTCTATTTTTACTCTATCTCCTATATTGAGACATAAGTTGTTTGACGATATAGTTTTCTCTATACACATTTGAGATTTCGAGTTAAGTATATCTCGCTTACATATTTCTCGAAATATGTGTTGATAAGCTTTCACTTCGACCAAATTCATCTTATATCATGAGGAAATTTCCGAGTAACATCTTACATGGTTTATGTGATACAATCATTTGGTGTAAGACTTGGAATATTTTGATAATGATCATTTCAATATCTTGAAAATTGCTTTGATGCTAATAGTGTGTGAAAACGGCTATTATCATTATAGAAGAATGTTTCAATGATTGAAATAAAGAGTTGAGATTATGTAACCATCTTTGGATATAAGCATATATAGTGTGTTCGCACATTAGTGTATAAATCCATAAACCGGGAACCAAGAGTATGCATATGTGTGTATACTAAATTGGTGAAGAAGACAGGTTAAATATTCATACCCGTACGCATACTGGTGGAAGTTTTCCAGCCGAAAATTTCTGCTGAGTTTGGGAATTAACAAGCTCTTAACTAGTCACCTTAAGTATGCGTACCCGTATGCATATTGACGGAAGTTTTCGACCGAAAATTTCTGCTGAGTTTGGAAACTAAACCAACTCAAATCCGGTTGCTTAAGTACACATACCCGTACGCATACTTAAGCTGGTTACTTTATCAAATAGGACAGTTCATGAACTAAAACATTTAACAATAAGGAATGCAATCTTTGCAAACCGTGGCTATAAAGTTCATGTATCGATTCGAGTGAATCAAACCGATTTTGCTTCAATTGTGTTCTTGTATAAATCCATAAGAATATAGCAATTTAAAAGCTCTTTAACTAGTTTCATTTGAGTCATTTGAACTAGTTATGGTTAAGATGAATAAGGTTGATATGAGAGTAATCATATGGATAACCTTGGTTAACTATTTGCGAACCAACATGGTGTACACGTTTAGGTACGATTACATAAACCTAAATGAGGGTACATTTCATTTGTGTGTAACAAGCTAAGTTCGATCTAACGGTTGAAAGATATTAGCTTGGTTGAATCATGTTTTTCATCTAACGGTGAATATTGAATGCTTTGTTACCAAGGTAGCTTGGATTACAAACCCTGATTTGAAAACTATAAAAATGAGAACTCTAGCAACTAGGAAACCTAATCCCCACACCTCCTGTGTGTTACTAGTTGCATAACTAAAGTGGATTATCCTTTAACCTTAGGTTTCTTCTTGAGACCATGTAGGTTAACGACTTGAAGACTTCATTGGGATTGTAAAGACAGACCCAACTATTCTCTTTGCAGTTGCGTGATCTGATATTTCTGTTTCTATCGTGATTGATTGCAATTGTAGAATTGTCTTGAGATTTATATCTCCGATAGGAAAGATAGAAAAGTAATCACAAACACCTTCGTCTCATCGTTTGTGATTCCACGATAACTTGTTTCGCTAGTCGATTAAGTTTATTGTGAGGTGATTGATAATACTAGGCTGTTCTTCGGGAATATAAGTATGGTTTATCAATCGGTTCCTGTTCACATTGATTTATCAAAAGACGGAACAAAAACTCTTGGGTATTTCTGTGGGAGACAGATTTATTCCATCCTATAGACTTTTCTGCGTGAGACAGATTTGTTTATCAAGTCTTCGACTTTGGGTCGTAGAAACTCTTAGTTGTGGGTGAGATCAGCTAAGGGAATCAAGTGTGTAGTATCCTGTTGGGATCAGAGACGTAAGGAGCGCAATTGTACCTTGAATCAGTGTGATATTGATTAGGGTTCAACTACATTCCAGCCCGAAGTTAATTGGTAGTAGGCTATAAAAGCCACCATCTGGTACCATAATGACCTAAACAGAGAAAAGAAGAAAGGCATAGAAAAACAAAATGGCTTGCAATCACTAGGCTATAAAGGCCACCATCTGGTACCGTAATGACCTAATCACTAGCCTAGTTTATAGACTAAAACTAGGCTATAAAAGCCAGCATCTGGTACCCTAATGACCTAAACAGAGAAAATAAGAAAGGCATAGAAAAACAAAATGGCTTGCAATCACTTTAGAATTCCTTTAGGAGAAGGCATAGAAAAACAAAATGGCTTGAAATCACTTTAGAATTCCTTTAGGAGCACTAATTTCATCGACAAAGGTAATAAGATGTCAAGAGGGGCAGCTGCATCGAATGCAGTATTATCGGTGTGTGGTCTGCCAAAGAGAAGCATTCTTGTACTATAGCGGCTTAATACAATGTGGTGTTCAATCTGGACTAGGTCCCGGGGTTTTTCTGCATTTTCGGTTTCCTCGTTAATAAAATTTTGGTGTTTGTGTTATTTCTTTTCCGCATCATATTTTGTTATATAGTTGAAATATCACAGGTTGTGCGTTAAGATCAATCAATTAGACTATACAACCTTTGGTTGTTGATTTATATTGATTGACACTTGAACATTGGTCTTTGGTACCGTTCAAGTAATTCCTCTTATATTCAATCGGGCTCGCAGATTTTTATTTGTTGATTGCAGATTGAATTAAGAGTTAGAGATATTAAACTCTTTGATATACTTTATTCTAGATTGAGTCTGCTGTCTAGTTGATTCTCTAAAAAGTGTATTGGAGTAAGTCCTCTCAGATTGCCAAACAAATTGTTGGGTGTGGTTGTTTGACCCCCGCATTTTCAATTGGTGTCAGAGCAGACAAACACATTAAAGACCTTACAAGTATGTGTTTGTAGTGATCTGATATGGACATAGGTGTTATCTCTATAAACGTACCACCAGTCTTCAATGGCTCAAATTACTTGTGGTGGAAAATTGCCATGCGTGCATTTCTTCAAGCACGAAATTTTCAATCATGGGTTTATGTAATTAATGTCTATGATGCTCCCGTTGTGGCATTAAGGAATGCGACCGTTCCTAAGGATATTGGTGCATATGACGCTACTGAGATACTTGATGCAAAGTAAAACTCCGACGGTTTGAATGACATCATACATTCCATTACCCCAGATCTTCAGCACCACGTGACTACGTGTACTCGGTCTAAAGATGCTTGGGATATCTTTGAAACCTTATTCGAAGGAAATACCAGTGAAAAGCAAGTTAGGCTTCAAAACCTTAATTCCGATTGGGAAAACCTTTGTATGGCATATGAAGATTCATTTGATGAGTTTAATCACAAAGTATATGAAATTTTTAATGCATCTTTTGCATTGGGTAAGATTATTCCTGAAAAGGACATTGTGATGAAATTTCTCAGATCGCTGCCATCTAGATACGATTCTAAGAAGCATGCCATTGTTGAAGGAAAAAACCTTGATACTCTTTCCAGACATACTCTTGTGGGAAAGATTAAATTACTTGATCTTGATCAGAATACAGTCAGAACTTTTGCGTTCAATGCCGTGACCATTCCAAGTAAAGCCTCTAACTTGTCATTGGATGATGAATGTTGTTCAAATCATGTTGATCTAATAAATCACTGATGGCAGAAAAGATAAAGGATATGGTAAAGAAAAGCAAAAGATCCGATAGATCGTCTTCTCTCTCTATTGATTCTGATGATTCAAGTGAATAAAAATCTCAGGGTCACAACGACTTACATACTGCTATAGTGTGTATGGAAAGTTCATCCTTCTCTGCAGAAGTCTCATGTATTTCAAACTCCAGCTTGGAATGCGAATCAGAAACTGAGATCCTAGAATTTCTGAATAAGTCTAAAGAAATTCACCAGCAAAATATTCAACTGAAAGAACTGTTGAATAAACTTGAGTCATCACTACATGTGAAATCTCTTGAGATTGACTGTCTTAATGATGAATTCACCAAAACCCTATTTCTAAAAGAAAAGGAGATCAATTCTCTCAAGTGTGGCCTGCAAAGGTTGTCAGGAAGCTCAGACAAAATTTCAGCAATGTTATTTGGTCAAAAGGATTTCGGAAACACACAAGGTTTAGGGTTCAAAGGTAAGACTGTAAGCACAACAAACTCGGTTGTTCCAACCGGTTTTGGATCAGTTAAACTTGAGTGTTGTGATAAACAGGTATCAGCTCTACAAAGCAAATATTCTTTACTTTGCTCTTTTTGTGGAAGTGTACAAGTCATGTCCAGAATAAGTGTTGGAGATTCAAAAGGAACTCTAAAAGAACTACCAAACTTCAAGATGACATGCAAAAGATATATCTGACTATAAAGAAGCAGTCAGAGACGTCTAGGTATAAGAAGAAATCCAAAATAATCGTAGGCAGACGAGGTAAGTCCGTTTACTCAACAAACCTTGAAATGTCACCCGATGACACAAGATGTGAACACTCTGTTCACTCTATTACTATCTAAACCATAGTAATAAATCGTATCCTTATTTTGGACTTGAAAAATAAGGATTACTTCGAGGTTGATTCAAGTCTTGTAAATCTTTTGTTGATTTTTTTGTTCCATATTGAGCAAGTAAATATTTTATTTTTAAGATTGATAATAGATCATGAACCGTGGAGACTTTTTCAAGGTCCTTTAGGTTTTTGCTATCCTGAAGTTTATTTATGTTCATTTGTGAACATCACTGTTCTTTACCTTATTTTCTAAAGATACAGTCTCATGGCCCCTATAACTAGAGGTACCACGAAAAGAGATGTTGTAGAAGCAGTTAATGTATATCTGTGTGAAGGAATTTCTGCTTCAAGAAAAAGGAAGGCGAAAAACACGACTGATGATCCAGGTTCTTCCTCTAACTTCCTATTGTTTGTTTGTCATTCCGATAATAACTTTAGGGCTATGGTGGAGGATTTCATCAGGAAAAGAAATGATTTAAAATCTCGAATCATTTCTTCTATAAGAGATATCTCTCACTATGAAAAAATGTTGTCTCTAACAAAAAACACTTTGTGTGAATTGAAAAGAGAACTTAGTGAGTTAACTGATATTTCTGAAGATCTGGAGGAGTCGAATAATCTCATTATCAATAGTTTTTTCAATAATGAGAAGGAATTCTCTGTAGATGCCCTGAGAAAGCTCTACATGGTCTAGTAAATCTTCCTTTTTATGTTTTTAGAAGAATAACTAGGGTTTGGAATAGACATTATTGTGAGTACACATAGCTATGTCCAACGATTTTCATCTTCAATGTTTTTAGATTTATTTATTTAAATTCTAAGTTATTTGGAAGATGATTTTTGCAATTTAATCTTTATGACTTCATATATTGCAAATTGTTATGGGATATGTTTTTTACGTCCGTGAACCTGTGACTGTCCCATACTTGTTCAAAAGTTATCTCTATTATGTTGTTATGAAAGTATTGATAAAATATAGAATGAACTTTTGACTTTACAAGAGTTAAAGCCTTTTATGTCATTGTTTTGATGGAAGAAAGGATAAAACTTTTGTTTACAAGGATTAATTCTATTATATGTCATTATGCAAATAGTGATGGAAAATAGAATGAATCCATGTCTATTCCGCAGTATTGGTCGATCTCCGATCCACATTTTTGTGCATGTACTGTGTTGCTCCATAAGTTTTCTTATGTTGAAGCATGACCAATTGAATTGATCATTCTCTTGTGGTCAGTTTAGTTGTTGCTCCGTAAGTTCTCTTATGACGAGCATGACCAATTGAATTGATCACTTTTTTGGTTAATTTAGTTTTGTAATACCGATTGAATTAATTATGGGTTTTCTTGTGGTTAATTTAATTGTGCATTTCGATTGGATTAATCATGAATTCTTTTGTGGATAATTCAATTGAATACTTTGGATTCAAATTCATGTTTTCATATGATTTGTGATACAATTGAACTTTGATGTTGTCTAATAATACTATGACATTGTATAACAATGACTGAGAGCATTTGTTTTCTCATTGTTATCGCTACTGATCTTCAACAACTATGATGCTGAACTTACAACCTTTAGGATCATGGAGTACTTGGAAGTGACGAAGATTTCGAGTCGCGTTGAAGAAGCCAAGGAGATCAAGCATTTGGATGAGAAGCTACAATTTTTATTTCTTTTGTAATCCATATGTATTAATAGTTTTGTCACTAAAATTGACAAAGGGGGAGATTGTTAGAGCACTGCTCGGTCGAACTCGCATGCGTTGCTATCTCAAGCATGTTTGTCAATGTTAGTGATCAAAACTATAGGTCTTGATTTCTAGCATATTTATAGATGTCTCGGACTAGGACATAGTTTGTGTAGTTGAGCTTAGACTTCACGACGCTTATCACTTGAAGACGAAGAACTACTAAGGAGAGCTTGTGGAACTTCATCGACAAAAGGTATGTGGAGACTTAAAGTCATCTATCACTTGGAAAGTCTATTTTTACTATATCTCCTATATTGAGACATAAGTCGTGTTACGATATAGTTTTCTTTATACACATTTGAGATTTCGAGCTGAGTATATGTCGCTTACATATTTCTCGAAATATGTGTTGGTAAGCTTTCGCTTCGACCAAGTTCATCTTATATCATGAGAAAATTTCCGAGTAACATCTTACATGGTTTGTATGATACAATCATTTGGTGTAAGACTTGGAATGTTTCGATAATGATTATTTCAATATCTTGAAAATTGCTTTCATGCTAATAGTGTGCGAAAACGACTATTATCATTATAGAAGAATGTTTCAATGATTGAAATAAAGAGTTGATATTATTTAACCATCTTTGGATATAAGCATATATAGTGTGTTCGCACATTAGTGTATAAATCCATAAACCGGAAACCAAGAGTATGCATATGTGTGTATACGAAATTGGTGAAGGAGACAGGTTAAGTATGCGTACCAGTACGCATACTGGCGGAAGTTTTCCAACCGAAAAATTCTGCTGAGTTTGGAAATTAATAAGCTCTTAACTAGTCACCTTAAGTATGCATACTCTTACACATCCTGGCGAAAGTTTTCGAACTGAAAATTTTCTGCTGAGTTTGGAAACTAAACCAACTCAAATCCGGTTGCTTAAGTACGCATGCCCGTACGCATACTTAAGCTGGTTACTTTATCAAATCGGTCAGTTCATGAACTAAAACATTTATCAATACGGAATGCAATCTTTCCAAACCGTGGCTATAATGTTCATGTATCGATTCGAGTGAATCAAAACGATTTTGCTTCAATTGTGTTCTTGTATAAATCCATGAGAATATAGAAATTGAACAACTCTTTAACTAGTTTAATTTGAGTTTTTTGAACTAGTTATGGTTAAGATGAATAAGGTTGATATGAGAGTAATCATATGGCTAACCTCGGTTAATTATTTGTGAACCAACATGGTGTACACGTTTAGGTACGGTTACATAAACCTAAATGAGGGTACATTTTATTTGTGTGTAACAAGCTAATTCCGATCTAACGGTTGAAAGATATTAGCTTGGTTGAATCAGGTTTTTCATCTGACAGTGAATATTGAATGCTTTGTTACTAAGGTAACTTGGATTGCAAACCCTGATTTGAAAACTATATAAAGGAGAACTCTAGCAACTAAGAAACCTAATCCCCACACCTCCTGTGTGTTACTAGATGCATAAGTAGAGTCGATTCTTCTTTAACCTTAGGTTTCTTCTCGAGACCCTGCAGGTTAACGAATTGAAGACTTCATTGGGATTGTGAATCCAGGCCCAACTATTCTCTTTGTAGTTGCGTGATATGATCTTGTTGTTTCTATCGTGATTGATTGCAATTGTAAAATTGGCTTGAGATTTATATCTCCGATAGGCAATATATAAAATTAATCACAAACATTTTCGTCTCATCGTTTGTGATTCCACAATAACTTGTTTCGCTAGTCGATTAAGTTTATTGTGAGGTGATTGATAATACTAGGATGTTCTTCGGGAATATAAGTCTGGTTTATCAATTGGTTCATGTTCACCTTGATTTATCAAAAGAAGGAACAAAAACTCTTGGATATTTCTGTGAGAGACAGATTTATTCAATCCTAGATACTTTTCTATGTGAGACAGACTTGTTTATCACGTCTTCGACTTTGGGTCGTAGAAACTCTTAGTTGTGGGTGAGATCAGCTAAGGGAATCAAGTGCGTAGCATCCTACTAGAATCAGATACGTAAGCAGCGCAACTGTACCTTGTTTCAGTGTGAGATTGATTAGGGTTCAACTACAGTCCAGTCCGAAGTTAATTGGTAGTAGGCTAGTGTCTGTAGAGGCTTAATATAGTGTGGTGCTCAATCTGGACTAGGTCCAGGGGTTTTTATGCATTTGCGGTTTCCTCGTTAACAAAATTCTGGTGTCTGTGTTATTTATTTTCCGCATTATATTTTGTTATATAATTGAAATATCACGGGTTGTGTGTTAAGATCAATCAATTAGAATATCCAACCTTTGGTTGTTGATTTACATTGATTGACAGTTGAACATTGGTCTTTGGTACCGTTCAAGTAATCCCTCTTATATTTAATCGGGCTCGCAGATTTCTATTTGCTGATTGCGGATTGAATTAAGAGTTAGAGATATTAAACTCTTTGATATACTTTATTCTAGATTGAGTCTGACTGTCTAATTGATTCTCTAGAAAGTGTATTGGAGTAAGTCCTCTAAGATTTCCAAATGAATTGTTGGGTGTGGTTATTAGACCCCCGCATTTTCATTGTAGGGTTGGCAAACGCGGTTCACGAACCGTCGTACCAACTGTCCCAATTTATGTTTTAGTAGATGCTCAAAGACTTATTTTTAATATGTTTAACTGTTAGACCACTGCTCGGTCGAACTCGCAAGCGTTGATATCTCAAGCTTGTTGTCAAGTTTGGTTGCCAAAACTATAAGTCTTGATTTCTAGTCTACTTATAGCTATGTCTTGGATTAGGATATAATGTGTAATTGAGCATTAGAATTCATGACGTTCATCGATTGAAGACGAAGAACTACTAAGAGGATCTTGTGGAAATTCATCAACAAAAGGTATGTGGATACTTGAACTCATCTATCACTTAGAAGTCTATTTTCATTCTATCTCCTATTGAGACAAAAGTCGTACAGCTATATAGACTTTATATTATACACATGTGATATTTCGAGATGTGTTTAACTCGCTTACATATTTCTCGAAATATTTGTTGGTAAGCTTTCGCTTTAACCAAGTTCATCTTTATTCTTGATGAAAGTCAAAAGATGATCATGTGAAAATTTCCTGGTAATATCTTACATGATTTGTGTGAGACAGTCATTTGATGTAGACTCGGAATGTTTCGTATTGATCTATTAATCACTTGATAATTAATTTGAAGCTAATAGTTTGTGTGAGACACCTATTCCCGTCTTCCAAGAATGTTTCAATGATTAAGATGGAGTTTATAATGATTAATCATTGATTGTACATAGCACAATATGCGTACTTGTATGCTCACTGTTGCAAGTTATTCGATGTCCGGGAACCATGGTATACATGCCTGTATGCTTACTAGTTTGATATTCGAAGTCCGGGAACTTAGTATGCATATCCGTATGCGTACCGACTGAGAAGTTCAAGTCCAGGAGTTCAACAGAGGTTCGTCACGTACGACAGTATGCATGCCCGTTCGCATACTGGCGAACCAATACCAAGTCCGGAACTCTAAGTATGGATACCCGTTTGCATACTTGCGTGTGTTAAGTTCTAAAATGGGTTTGTTCATGAACAAATATATTTTTATATTAAGGAATGCAATCTTTTGCAAATCGTGGCTGTACTGTTCATGAATTAATTCAAGTGAATCAAAATCTATTTTGCTTCAATTGTGTCTTGTATACTTCTATGAGAATATAAACAATTGAACAACTCCATAACTAGTTTCATTTGAGTCATTTGAACTAGTTATGATTAAGATGAACAAGGTTGATATGAAAGTTTTCATATGGATAACCTCGGTTAACTATTGTTGAG
Source organism: Papaver somniferum (assembly GCF_003573695.1). Classification (NCBI taxonomy): domain Eukaryota; kingdom Viridiplantae; phylum Streptophyta; class Magnoliopsida; order Ranunculales; family Papaveraceae; genus Papaver; species Papaver somniferum. The sequence goes on along the minus strand of NC_039368.1, from coordinate 59,901,061 downwards.
CCAACTATGTGCACATGTTTGGGTACGGTTACTGATCATACCTAAATGAAGTCACATTTCATTTGTGTATAACAAGCTAAGTTCGATCTAACGGTTGAAAGATATTAGCTTGACTCTAATCAGGTTTTCATCTAACGGTGAATATTGAATGCTTTGTTACCAAGGTAGCATTAATTGCAAACCCTGATTTGAAGATTATATAACGGAGAACTCTAGCAACTGGGAAACCTAATCCCCACACCTCATGTGTGATACTAGTTGCGACTAAATCCGATTCTCCTTTAACCTAGGTTTTTCCTAAAACCATTATAGGTTAACGACTTAAAGACTTCATTTGGACTGAAGCCAGACCCAACTATTTTCTCTGTAGTTGCTTGTTATGATCTTACTTTGTTTTATCGTATTAAGTACTATCTTATCTAAGATTTGCTCGAGATTTAATCTCCGATAGGTAAGATAAAAAGCAGTCACAAACATCTTCCTCTCATTGTTTGTGATTCCACAATATCTAGTTTCACTTCCATACGATTAAGATTATTGTGAGGTGATTGATATCACTAGGTTGTTCTTCGGGAATATAAGTCTGGTGTATCAATTGGTTCATGTTCACCTTGATTTATCAAAAGATGTAACAAAAACTCGTAGGTATTTCTGTGGGAGACGGATTTATCTATTCAATAGACTTTTATGTGTGAGACAAATTTGTTTATCAAGTCTTCGACTTTGGGTCGTAGTAACTCTTATGGGTGAGATCAGATAAGGGAATCAAGTGCGCAGAATCTTGTTCAAGAGGCGTATGGAATGCGACTGTACCTTAATCAGTGTGAGATTGGTTAGGGCTCAACTACATTCCAGTCCGAAGTTAATTGGTAGTAGGGAAGAGTGTGTAGCGGCTTAATACAGTATGTTGTTCAAATCTTAACTAGGTTCCAGTGTTTTTCTGTATTTGCGGTTTCCTCGTAACAAAATTTCTGGTGTCTGTGTTATTTCTTTTCCGCATTATATTTTTATATAATTGAAATATCACAGTTTGTGCGTAGTTCAATCAATTAGATAATCCAACCTTTGGTTGTTGATATAAATTGATTGACACTTGGATATTGTTCTTTGGTACCATCCAAGTTATTTCTCATATTAATCCGGCTCACAGATTTCTATCTGTTCGATTGCATATCGATTTGAGAAATTGAGATATAACTCTTGGATGTACTTTCCTTGATTGAGTCTGACTGTCTAGTTGGAGCAGGAAAACACGTTTAAGACCTCATAAGTTTGTGTTTTTAGCAATCTGACTCTATGGATAGAAGTGATACCTCTATAAACGTACCACCAGTATTCGTTGGCTCGAATTACTCATGGTGGAAAATTTATATGCGTGATTTTCTATAAGCTCGTGATTTTCAAACATGGGTTCGTGTTGTTAATGGCTATGATCCTCTGGTTTTTAGAGAAGGCGATGTAACTGTTCCAAAGGATATTGGTAGATATGAACCTGGTGAGATTCTTGCTGCAAAGCAAAATTCTGACAGCTTAAATGCTATCGTACATGCCATTACCCCAGATCTTCAGCACCATGTGAGTGTGTGCACTAAGTCTAAAGAAGCCTGGGATATCTTAGAAACTGTACTCGAAGGAAATTCCTCTAAGAAAGAAGCTAGGCTTCAAAACCTATGTTCTGACTAGGAAAACCTTCTGATGGCTGATGAAGATTCATTTGATGAGTTTAATCACAAAGGTCTGAAATTGTTAATGCATCTTTTATGTTGGGTAAGACTATTCCTGAAAAGGACATTGTGATGAAAATTCTCAGATTGTTGCTAGCCAAATACGACTCCGAGAAGCATGCCATCGTTGAAGAAAATAACCTTGATACTTTATCCAGAAATACTCTTGTTGGGAAGTTAAAGATCTTTGATCATGAGCACACATCTAAATCTGGGAAGGATATTGCTTTCAAAGCACAAAAGAACACTAAATTACTTGATAAAAGTAAAAGTGTTGGAAACTATGAAGTTGACCCTATTAAGATTGATTCATCAGATGAATATCTTGACAACTCAGTTTCACTGATCACAAGACGATTTAGAGATCTTCTGTTGGAGAGAAGTAAACGGTTCTGAAAAGACGAGGGTGCCCAAATATACCTCAATCTAAAACTTTTCCACCTATAATTCCTTTCTCCGAAAGTGATTGTCTATGGATATGAGATCGAGACAATACGACAACAAGATAACTTGTGTGATTGACTATGGATACAAGATCGAGAAAATATAACAACGAAGTATGTTTACTTGATAATAGGTTCAGACTTAATCAAACACAATAGGATTGCTATCAAGTAAATAGGAATTAACGTTTCTATATTTTACTTCTAATTATAATAAAAAAATTATAGTTGCGGAAAAAGAACAGTAAAAGACACAACAAGATTTTGTTGACGAGGAAACCGCAAATGCATAAAAACCCCGGGGCCTTGTCCAGAATTGAGTACTCTTAGGACTAAGCCGCTATACAAAATCTAAACCAACTTCGTGTAGTTCAGACCAAGCAACTAAACCTATAGTTCACCTAGTTATGTATGTATCCCCGCGCCTCCAACTTGTAACAATTCACACACTCGAAACAATTCCTTTGGTTCGTATTCCAAACAGTAAAAGAACAACAAATATGTTCGGTAACAACTCTTTTCAAACAAGTGATATGAGTTTGAGAAAAAGCTCTTCCGTTTATCCCAATAAACTCCTTTGTCAGGTTCTTAGATCTATCTCAATACAGCTACCAAAGTAATTTTCTAGATTTTGCAATCAATACTTCTTAGTCACGAAGACAATATATTGATTCCGATCTACTCAACTAATCAATCAAAATTATCACAAAGATAAACCGATTATAGTTGGATCCCCAGCCGATCAAGTTTTGTGCACACCAAATATTATGAACTCAAACAAGCAATATTATTTGTCTTCAAATCTTCTTAGATCTTTAATAAACACCTGCACACAATCAACTTGAATCTCTTGTGATCAATCACACACAAAACGGAATCTGTTAACAATGGATTATCACAAGACGTATTTAGATCTACAAACAGTCTAAAATCCCCGTCGAAACTTCGATCTAGTTTGAGTGAATCTTATATCAGAAGAGAAGATTCTCAAGAATAAACAAACTAGGTGCAATCAAAGTTCAACAACCATTAGTCAATCAAATTAATCGAAAACTAATAATAAACTACAATTATCTAGTTTCCCACCAACGGTACTCGTAGAGCTTCCCAATCCCAAAGAAGTCTTTAAAACGTGCGGTCGTAAGAGATTTCTCCTAATTAGGGTACTTTACTCTCCGAATAGACGGCTCCACCAGTAACAACACAACTAGGTAGTTTTGCTGGCTTTGAGGATTAGTTTTTTCTTGAAATGCAAACTTCAATATTTATAGATCAGGGAAGTTTGGACATCAAGGAATTTCCAAAACCGAAAATATTCTCAAGATATGCAATATATTTCCAAATTCGGTTTCACAATTCCTGGAAATGCTCTGTCCAAATAATGACCGAAATCTCAGTAGAAAATCTCCAATTAGTAAATGCACATTACCAATTTTTATTTTCTAAAGATGTGCATTTTAATTGCTGGAAATTAAAAGCATATAAAACTAAATATATTTGAAAAATAAAAGATAAGAGTTACTGCACATGTTCAAAGTATGTTGACATCTTTACTTTGTAAATCCCTTTTTATATTTACAATCTTGGTACCGATTTTCCACACTTCCAAACAAGTTTATAATTGGTTCATATGATTTCCAAGAACTATGTGATTGATCAAAAACATTCAATCACCATTAATGGGGTTAACTTTTCTACCAAAACAAGTTTCGGTTCTACCTCCATGTGGGTACTAGGATCGGTCACACTAGTTACCTAAAGTTGGTTGACTAGGTACTATGATCGGTTAACACATATATATGGTATAAACTTGTATTCGATTGCACAAGTTATAGGATCGGTCACACCAATTACTAAAACTTGTTAACCTACTACAAGGATCGATTACACATCTTGTGATTAGTCCCAACCAAGTTCTAGGATTGGTCACCCAATGACTAGGAATGGTCACACCAATTAAAAATATCGATCATACCATCTCAAGTGATTACTTAAGATCGGTTTCACTAATAAAAGTCATACCAATACAAAATCCAGGCATTGTGAATAGTTTTACCAAGATACATAAACAAGTTATGAGCGATTATACTAAACACACGTATTGCTAATTGATGAGTGCTAAAAAGTGCATATTTCTATATATTTTTCTTGGCATTTAACTCATCTTCTGTGCATTAATTCTACATTTTATCCCATATTCTGTATTTTCATTGTTTTCAAGAATAAATATTTTTATTAATTAATTTTGCATTTTTAGGTAATAAATAAAGTTAGATGAATTGCGGAGCGGAAAAGAGCAGAAAAGTAGTAGAAATCCGGAAGAAATTACGCAAGGAAGCCGCGAAGAATGGTGCGCACAAGTCCAAAGAGCTAGGAATGGGCTCAAGAAGGAAGAATTGTTCTTAAAGAAGATATGGGCTTGGCATACCCAAGGCCCAAAACCCTTACCCAAACCCATTTTCTATATCCATAACCGCCTCCATTCTCAGCCGTTAGATGGGACTACATCGAAATCCTACGGTCGCTCCTTCGTAGAGCATCAAAATCTGAAGTCTCTGACAAACACCACAGCGCTTAAATTCCAAGCCTTCAGATTAGATTGTAGTTGAATCCAACGATCGCTTCTATGCCTGTGCATCAAAATTAGATACTCCCGATCTACACTACAGTACCTAACATCATCTAACACCGTTGACTTCGTTGTGTTTCAAAATCCAACGGTCGCAGCGATTCATCTCTCATCTCACCGTTAGATCTACCAACCATCTTCGCATCCCGCAGCTCAGAGTCACAGAACATCAAAATTTGATGAAGCCGCTCAACACTCTAAAAACCTAATACCCATACCTCCAAATCGACCACTTCTTCTTCTTTTCTTTCTTTCTTCTTCACCCATCCCTGTTGCAGAACCACCACCACCTACCCTGCCACTGCCATCGCCACCACCTACTCCATAGCCACGTAAACACCACCAAACACCTAACCCTTCATCATTAGCACACTCTACACCTCCCTCAACAACCAATTTCACCTCCTCTCACGCCACAGAAATCCTAGGTGTGAAATAGGTGAAATAGGATGCTGAGATGGAGATAATTAGAGGCATGGAGAGGAGCAGGAGACTAAGGAGAAGAATGGGTCGAAGTCAATAGCGTGTAATCGCATCAATTTGGGTAAGAATTTACCAAACCCTAGTTCTGTCAATTTGGGGGTTTTTACATAAATCCTAATTAGGTTGAGATAGAGCATGGAGAAGATAAAGTGGGTGATATAAGGTAGGTAATTGAACCTAACTGTGATTTTCTGGCACATTAGGTAGAACCCTAATGTCTACTGTTTTGGGAATTTTTGGGTGAAAAGGGTGTAAACCCTAATTATGTAATTGGGTATAAAAGGGGATATTGGGTGAGTGTTGGAATCATGCCTGGATTAACCAGAGCATCAGTAGAATAGTTTAGTTTTGTTATGAACTGTAGCTTTGAGGGTTTCAATCTTTTCAATTCCATGATTCTCAATTCAAATGCATTGTTAATTTTAGCTGTTCTGAACTCCAACATGTATTTAATTTGAGTGTGTGATTATTACATTTTATATCAAGCTCCTGTTCATGTTTATCTAGATGCTGGAATAGCCAGTGTCATTTGGTTTGATTTTGGGAGAACTGGATTAGCCAGTCTCTCCAATTTTTGTGCTGTTCCATTTATGTTCACTGTGATGTTTTATGTTTAATACTATGTGATGTTAATGTTTAGTTCCTCAATTGTTCTAAGTTTATCCACTGTTATGTGCTTCCCATGTTATGTTATTGTGTTTAAATTCATGTTTTGTTTCACTGTCAACTGTTAATGTATGTTTATCTTCATGTCTATCATGTTCTGAACCTCAAATGCTAGGATTAGATGAAGTTATGAACCAGCTGAGATAGTCTTTATCATGTGCAGCTCATGTTCAGTGTTGCTAAACCCTTAGACTAGTTGTGCTTTAATCAGACAATTAGCACTTTGGTAAGTATTTTAGTTGTGATTAGAATATCCCTTAGGTTAATGGTGGATTCAACGTCCTAGTGATCATCCTCTTGTCTTCATTGTTTTCTTATTTCTACTTCACTGTTTTCTTCACATCACTGCCCTTGGCTTAGGCCTTGGTTTATTACACTGTCATTTTATTGTCTTTGCTTCACTGTTTATCTCCATTGTTGTTTGCTGTTTTGTGCCTTTCTTATCACTTGCTGTTCACTGTTACTTTGTTAGTTCATTCTTTTTCTTACTTGTTTCCACTTGTTCACTTGTTTCCACTGTTACTCTTGTCTGTCACTCTTTGTTGCACCATCTCTTTTTCACTCTTTGTCACTTCTCTTCTTCTTTAGTCCACTGTTAGGGTAAAAGGCCAAGAGCCTAGCTAATCTAAAGGCCCAGCCAACTGATCCCAAGGATCAGTTCATTCCAAAAATCAAAGGTCCAGTCCACTGTGGACTTAATCAAAGCCCAGGTGAAAAGCTAAGGCCCATTTCACTGTTACCAAGCCCAGTTCAGTCCATCAAAGGCCCAAACTGCTTCACAGTTAATCAAAGCCCATCTTGCTCTTATTGTGAAAGCAAAAGCTTCAAAGTTATTCAAAGCCCATTGATATTCAAAACCCTTTGGTACTCAAAGCCCATTAGCAATTTAGAAACCCAAAATAGCTAGAAAACTCCAAAACACTCCCAGTCTCTGTGGATCGACCCGTACTTGCACGAGCTACAACCGACGACCGTGCACTTGCGGTATTACTGTAGGCCCGTTTCTTTTCGCTTCAATTTTATACGCTTTCCCGGGCCTACCACTAATCCAAAGATTTGTAATGAATAACAATACCAATAAGCCTAGTGATTTCCCTTTCGATTCATAAAACAAGTTTATGAATTGTACTTCCTTTAAACGAATGTAAAACATTGTTTCATAGGACGAAATCTTCACCCATACACATAATCACAATAGCATTCACACGATTATGTAGATGTCTTATATACTAAGTTCAAAAAATAGACGTTATACTTCGTATTGTAATTCCTTAATACTATGTCTAACTATAGTATAATCATTCACAGCTTCGCAGTTACGTTTTTAATATGCATGACTTGAAAGATACGTTAGGAATGAAACAGTTCAAGTCAAATATTACTAACCTCAAGTGGAAGGATGATGTCGTCGTTGTAGCTCTTTACTTCTTCACAATCTTCAAGTCTTCACGTAATACTTGTAAGTCTCATATCCTAGTAACTTTCTAGCTAACCTATATGAAGTTGACTCTATTAAATAATCAAGCGACTCTTTAATGAGTTTTGATTCACTAAAATATGATAACCAAACTTGACATACCAACGCTTGGAGGGTTCAACCGATCTATGCTTTAACAATCTCCCCCTTTGTCAATTTTAGGGACAAAACTCTTACATTATATGGATAAATAAATTACAAGAATTCATTACACATACGCTTGATTCCATGTTTCAACAACACAATAACCTGTATACATTCAATCCATAAATGTCGTTGTTGACATTATAATAACAAAGCTGATACTCCCCCTAAAGGTAAGATATGTAGATTTTCAATCCGCACATCTTTGTTATTTCCTTTGTAGTCCATATAACTACAAGTATCGATATGATATGTTACTCCCCCACAGTATATGCTCTACTCTTTCGTTAGATTTAATGTTTAAGCACCATTGTCCATTCCTTAGTGATACCAAATCACTTGTTTACTCCATATATTTCTCCCCCTTTTTGTCACAAAATGACAAGTGAAAACCACAGTCACACCCATTTTTCAGATTTCTCCCACTGTGAAACCCACGCCCAGAAATTTGAAGGCGCACACTCATTTTTTAGGGAAAAATTATTCTCAGACCCAAAATTATTGAAATTAAGTTTTATCCTGAGATTTTATATGTTCTTCGTACTCTTCTTCGTTCTTCTTCTTCTCTCTTTCTCTTCCATCGTACTCTTTCTCTTTCTCTCTATCTCCACCACCTGCTCCTTCTCTACCGCCATTGCTACCTCGGTCACTGGCACCGCAACCACTACGAACACCGCCGCCACCCCAAAATCAAAGTACTTTGTTTACCCAGAAAAAAAACAACGCCAGCAACACCAAATGACCACCACCAGATGCCATCACAACCACCTCTGTCACCACCAGAACCCCATCCATTCACTTCTTCCACCATATGTATCTTCTCATAAATCTCAACAATCGATCATTTATTTACTTAATTGATTCGGTGAATGAATTTCTCAGTTCCAACTCACCTCTCTAACTGAATTTGGACATCGGTATTTTCCATCTCCACTCACCTCCTAATTGCTATGTATTCTTCCACCATGAAATCAATTTCAGTTCCAATCTCGGATTGTATAGGAAACCAATCAATCCACAACAAATGTCAACGATAAGAGATAAAACCCAGCAATTAATCCAAAGATCCCATTCTATCAATATGAATTTGATATTCTGATTAAAAAAAAGAAAAAAAAATGAATTTGATAGAAATGTAAGGGATAAGAAAATGGTACAGAAAAATGAAACGTGGTTTGGCTGCGACTTCTCGAAATAAGATTGGAGTTGTTCTGGATTGATAAAAAAAATGAAACGTGGTGTAGACCTTGACACGTCACCTACTGTTTTCTTAACTTCAGAGAACCAGGTCCCCTTATTCGGAAAATGAAAACAATTCTTTGTCCCACCACTTTTTTTTGTTAGAGTGTGCTACCGAGTAAACAAAACAAAAGGTTAACATGGCTGAGTATAGGTGTGCTATCGTCGGTACCATTTTTTTTTTTGAAACCTTCAATTGTTGTTTTAAAATGTTATTGTTCCAATTGGTTTCGAAAAGTTGTTTAGCAGCTACGAAAATGGATGCATAACAGGTTATGCAGCTATGAAAATGGATGCATAACCTGTTATGCAGTTTGAAAAGTTCTTGTATAACTTGTTATGCAGTCCAGAAAATGTTTGCATAACATGTTATGCATCAACTTTTTTGTTATTGTTGGAACCAACAAAAAAAAAGTCTGTATAACTTGTCATGTGCCAACAATAATATCTACATAACATGTTATGCAGTTGTGAAAATGGATGCATAACCTGTTATGCATCCGAAAATATGACTGCATGATGCATTATGCATCGAGAAAATTGTTGCACAATATTTTATGCATCGAGAAAATAGATGCATAACCTGATATGCATCTGTAAATATGGATGCATAGTGCATTATGCATCAATTTTTTTTATGTAAGCACTAAAATCAACCAAAACAATTGTTACATAACTTGTTATAGATGCATAACTCTGTTATCCAAATGCACAATTTGTTATGCAGTGGAGAAAATGGTTGCATAATTCGTTATGCGTCTGCAGAATGTGTTATGCATCTTTTTTGGTGGTTGCATAATAGTTATGTATCAAGTTTTCGAAAATTTTGCCTAAAATGATGATCACTTCCGATTTTTTCGTGAAAAACAAAAATTTGATATTCTTGTTTGTACTCGTTGCGTAGATCTTTTAAAAAGATTTCCAACGACATAAAATTTGTAAAATTCCAAGGCCCGGAATTTTAGATATGTTATATCCAAGTTGTGTTGCCAATTATACCCCTGATGCATAACTTGTCATGCGGATGCATAATCCGTCATGCAGACATTTTTAATAATTTCATATAATTATGGGTGTCCCGGAAATAACTATGGGTGTCACGATACCTAAAATTAATTGTGGGCCTCACAATGAGAATATTATTTTTTTCTGGGTCTGCGCCTAATTTTCCCATATGACAAAGGTACGAGTAGAGGTGTCAAAGAGGCCAGGCATGCCAAAGCCTAGCGTGGCCCGTAAATAAACAGTCCAGGCTGGACCCGGGCTGAAAACAGGCCCAGGCCAGGCTCAATTTTTCGGCCTTTTAGCCAGTTATGGCTAGGCCTGCTTTAGCCTGGGCCTGTATAAGCCTGTCAGGCTGGGCCTGCTATGGCCTGTATATGCGGTCAGTACACATATATAGCACCGCTGAATTGGGGGCCTCCCACTAGAGGACGAAAAAAGGTCACCAAATCCTAATTTGGGTCACCCCTTATCCAAATATTTTGGTAATGCCTAATCTGCCCCTTATCTAATTAGTGGTAATTTCACTTAATTAGTGGTAATCTCACTTAATTAATGCAAAATTTTAAAATCAAAATCAAAAGTTTAAAATCAAAATCATTTTTTTCCCCAATTTTACGTGTGCAAAAAAGAAATTCTGCGCAAATTTGTATGAAAATTCGTCATGAAATTTTAAAAAAAATAACGACCTTCAAGATTCGTCATTGTTTCAGTGACGACTCTAAATAGTCGTTATTATTTAAAAAACGACCCTCAAGAGTGGTCATTGTTTTATTGACGACTCTAGACAGTCGTTAATGTTCAACTACGCATTGACGACCCTTAATGAATCTTTAAAGAAGATAACGACTGTTTAGAGTCGTCACTGAAACAATGACGACTGTTTAGAGTCGTCACTGAAACAATGACGACTCCTGAGGGTCGTTTTTGGAATAATAACCATTGTTTAGAGTCGTCACTGAAACAATGACGATTCTTGAGGATCGTTATTTTAATAAAAAAATCATGACAACTTTTCATACAAATTTGAACAGAAAAAAAGAATATTTGTAAACATAAAATTCGAGAAAAAAATTGATTTTGATTTTAAGATTTTGATTTTAAAGTTTTGATTTTGATTTTAAAAAAAAAAAAGGATAAAATAATATTTTCACTTTACCATTGATACGTCCCTGAAAATTTTGGGGTGCAAACAAAATTGGTGAGGCCCCAATGAAGCCGTGATATATAGGACTGTATGCGTTTGTTTTATTTACAAAAAATATGTGTGATGGGTGGGATCGAACCCATTTTATATATGTACGTACTCGAAGAGGAGCATCTGCTGCCAAGTTGACTAGGTTAGCTTCGGTCTTTTGTTTGCACTCAAACGAATTTGTAGAATAATAATTACTAATTAGGGAATATTCCTTATTTATGGTAGATAAATACAAAAACCGAACTAAATAACCTAGCATTTTTAGGGGCCACTCAAAAGGAATTAGGGGCCACTTTTGTTATTCCCATCTATTAAAGAGTGTTAAGTGGTGTCTTGAAAATAGAAATTGTCTCTGTTGTCCTTCACCTTTATACTAAATCTAAACCTATATCCTTTAATTTCATATCCTCCTCTTCTTCTTTTTTATACTCATCAAACTTTTTTTCATGATTTTATTTTGAATGAAACCAAAGACGTCGATCAAACCAATTTATGATTGATTGTTTAAAATTAAAACCCAAAATTCATTAACCTTAAAGTTGAAACATAGAACATCAAAAAAATTCGAGCTAAATAAACAAAATGAATTATGGTTGATGTTCTTGGATTAACAGCAACAGAAACATAATCGATAGATAATAATCTATTCTACCTACCGATTATGGTTAATGTTCTTCAGAAACACAATTGGTAGGTAAATTAACTGTTATCTACCGATTGTGTTTCTGCTACTGCTTCAAATTTTTTGTACTAAAATTAAACACAATCGGTAGATAATGAACATAATTGACTACCGATTATGGCAGTATCAAAATTCAAAAACTCAAGGATTTTGGCAAAATCTCATTTCGGGGACAATACACATTCGGATGTTAAATTAACACAATTAACTACTGATTATGGTAGTACTGAAATTCGAAAACTGAATATATTCGGAGGTTAAAGTAACACCATTTACTACCGATTATGGTAGTACCAAAGTTCGAAAATTGTAGGATTTTGGCTAAATCTCATTTTGGTGCCAATATACATTCGGAAGTTAAATTAACTACCTATTATGGAAATACTAAAATTCGAAAACTGAATATATTCGGAGGTTAAAGTAACACCATTTACCACCGATTATGATAGTACCTAAGTTCGAAAATTTTAAGATTTTGGCAAAATCTCATTTTGGGGCCAATTCACATTTGGAAGTTAAATTAACTACCGATTATGGACCTATGGTAGAACTAAAATTCGAAAACTGAATATATTCGGAGGTTAAAGTAACACCATTTACTACCGATTATGGTAGTACCAAAGTTTGAAACTTATAGGATTTTGGAAAAATCTCATTTTGGAGCCGATATACATTCGGAAATTAAATTAACACAATTTACTACCGATTATGTTAGCACCAAAATTCGGAAATGTAAACAAAATAAAAAAAAGAAAAAAAAAACTCAAATAATTCTCGTAACACTAACTAAACATACACTAACTACCGAATTCCTATTTACCCTCCGATTATTGAAGGGCAATTTGACCGTTACGAAGAAAAAATAGATAAGAGGTAAACTCAACTTAGGTTTGGGTGATCTTTTTTATTTTTATTGTTGGCCCCTAATTCCTTTTGAGTGAATGCTAGGCTAAATAAATGGATGAAATATACTCTTTCCATACCGTGATCAATATCATAATGCCATATTCAAATTTTGAATAGATTATACCAACATTTTGATTCAATAGATGGCAATAAGAAATTATATTTATTATCTCAATCACTTATTTATAGTAATCTTATAACTACAGCTAAAGAAGTGTCCCTAATGTACAGTTTATAACTACTTTTAATGAGTATCTAATATATATCCTCATTTTAAGCACAGAAATGACGCCAGACTAGCTGGTTGCATGAGAAGAATACCCAGTAGCAGAGGACGGGTGTTCGAGTCTTGCCTTAAAAGAGATTTTTTACAATTAAAAAAAAAAGACCAACGGTGTTGCAGGCCAGGCCAGCTTGTTTGACACCTCTAGGTACGAGCAAATAAAAGACAAACCAAAAGGATCTTACAAATCTTAAAATACTTGCAAATCTTAAAAATCGACTAAGCACCTTAGTTCTTTTGCTAAACTGATTGTATTTGTACAATCGCTTATTCGATAAGACCAAAATAAAGATCAGAATTAACTCTATTTTTCTCATCAGGGTCTAATTATTCAAATAATAACTTTGACCTTTCACTTTTAAACAGGACAAGTACTAGGTTAGTTAACTAGCATTTCTTGTTAAGGCATTCGATTAGACTTGAATAACCGAAACCTCCACTGTGATCAATCTAACTAAGATCAGAAATAACTTAGTTTCTCTTATCCGGAATCGAATTGGACTAAACAATCTATCCCGAAAACCCTTTTTATTAAGACATAAACAATTCATACAAACCAAATAAATCAACTTGTATAATTATTTACCTCAACGGAAGCAATTGAAACAAACATAGACATTAAAGTACCGCAATTGCACCGTAATTTTGTAAGCCTAAACAATTGATACCAAACAATAAAGCAAGATAGCAATAGTTTTTCTTAACCGGAAACAATTGAATCACACACACATCCATACACAAATAATGGAATAAACATCAATTGTACCGAAATTTTGTTAAGCAAAAGCAATAAATATATGTAATAAAATCAGGCTTTTCTAAACAGGAAAACGATTAACTAACAAATTCGTTACCTCAGGTTCCGCATCCTCTTCACCCCAGAAAGATATGTCATTAAGCGCAAGTTCACATATAACTCTCCCCCGTTGTGTTGTCATCCTCTCGCAAAACAAAAGAACAACAACAAGGACCAGCCTTTACCAGAGAAAGGTTGAAAACCGGTTTTAACTAATGCGATGCAAAAGTTGAAACCCCGAAACACATATGCTTTTATGCTAAACCAAATGATTCAACATATTGTGACTTTTTCACATTTTAGTTTCAATCGGAACCCCTTATGATCATTTGATAAACTTACCAACATGGGGTAGAACTTAATCCTGCTAAACCAAAAAGTCACCCAAGCCATAAGGGTTCACACAATATGAGATCGAATATCAAGGTTATGAAAACCGAAATCAAACATCCCATAAACACATAGCAATAATAATAAAGACTTTAAGCACAGGCTATGTAATCGAAACTGTCACAAGAAAAATTATAAACTAATAATTTTATTCATAAATAAGATACTTTTATTCATAATAGACCTTATACAATTATTGAAAGAAATCAAAAATTGATGTCTATTTTTCTTGATTAAGAATTACAGCATGTATCTTAATCTCTAGTGGTGCTCTTATTGTTTACTGAAGATTCTTCAGAAATCAGGTTCATCTGTCTTCTCTTTTCTTTTAGAAGATTGAATCTTATCTTCGAGAGGTTCACCTCAACGATCAACTTCAAAAGAGTTGATTCGAGCAGTTTTTCATTCATAACTGCAGTTTTCACAAGATCACGAGCAACTTCAAAATCTCCTATCAGCATAAGCATCAGTTTAAAAGATATATGATTCGTTTTATGTTCTTTTGAGAAATACTATTTGAGCTCAACTTGAAAGGTTTCAAGTTTTCGTAGTTGAGATTCAACGTCAATATTATTTCCACCCATCCTTGATCGCAGACAAAACATAGAGGGAAGTATCAGTCCTATAGATGGTCTATATAACAGATCAAGATTGGTTTCCAAGATTGAGATAGCTAATCAAGGTATATTATTTGAAAAAGTACAATTTCGGAAACAACATAAGAAATTTTCCGAATTAGTATGATTGAGAGGATCTGAAAATATTTTTCCCAAATTTTCTCATAGACTTTCCATAGATTGAAAGTATTTTCAAAAATAAAAATATTCCAAGCATAGAAAAACACTTTTAGATGTTTATGAAATATTATGCTTCCTTCATGTTCTTGTGCTCCTTTTAAGAACTTCCCATTTATTTGAATTGAGCACATCCAGGGAAATTCCGAATATCAACATCAGTTATTGGAGTGAACTAGTGATAGCTCATAATTTGTGGAACATGATCCATCATGATATTTTCGAATATCTTTCCTTTTGGGATTATTCCAAGAATAAACTTTTTTTACTGTATCACAGCTGGAGTGATCTGTTTTAACAGAATGGTCAGTTTGATAAACAGGATCATTAGCGTGACTTGAAGTCTTTTGAGTTGTGAAATAATCAGAACTCTTATGTCGACCCAGGAATTTCTTGGAATATGACAACATCATTTGATGGGATTGTTTCCTGGATTCGGTTTTAGACGGTTGATCGGTAACAAAACAACATGATCTGAAATCATTTGTTTTTGTATACATGAGCTGATATTTTCCTCTGTCTGAGAGATAATAATTGTCATAATAAGTGACAGAAGGTCTTGACCGGATACTAGTCATAGGATTACCCCTTGAAGCACATCTATTTTGATTCTTGTAAGTGGTTAGACTATTAGAATCACAATATTGTATCTTAGTTAAGATATTTTGGAGATTAGAATCACATATCCTTGCTTTAACTAATATATCCCTTTTGGCTTGAACAAAGTCAAGTACATTAGATTCAGCATCTTCATGAATCAAAGATTCTCTGACGATCTTCTCGGCAGATGGATATTATATATTATCTTTTAGATTATATCTTTCTGCAAGCTTCATGAAAAATTTAATTTCATCACTGCCATCTAAATCTGACTTGTTTATCTCAAGTATTTGTTTTCTTATTAACTCATCATGGTTAATATTTCCTGAGTTGTGTTCCAATAGTGAACTAACAGTGTTGTTTATCAGGTTTTGAAAACAAACATCCTTTCTGAGATATATCATCTTCTTGCTTTACGTTAACTGAATCAGACATGGATTCAATTTCTTATAGGTTGGATCGCACCAAACGTAGATTGTTAGATCTTTTCGTGTTATCCTGCTCTGATACCAATTGAAAAGACGAGGGTACCCAAATATACCTCAATCTAAAATTTTCCACCTATAAGTCCTTTCTTCGAAAATGACTGTCTATGGACTGAGTCGAGACAATACAACTAATCGGTTCACACTTCGTGTGATCGTCTATGGATACGAGATCGAGATAATACGACAACAAGATAACTTGTGTGATTGACTATGGATACAAGATCGAGACAACACAACAACGAAGTACATTTACTTGATAATAGGTTCGGACTTAACCAAACAGAATAGGTCTGCTATCAAGTAAATAGGAATTAACGTTTGTGTATTTTACTTCTAATTATAATAAAACAATTATAATTTCGGAAATAGAAAAGTAAAAGACACAACAAGATTTTGTTAACGAGGAAACCACAAATGCAGAAAAACCCCGAGACCTTGTACATAATTTAATACTCTCAGGATTAAGCCGCTATACAAAATCTAAACTAATTTCGTGTAGTTGAGACCAAACAACTAAACCTATAGTTCACCTAGTTCCGTCTGTATCCATGCGCCTCCAACTTGTAATAAGTCACGCACTTGGAACAATTCCTTTGGTTCGTATTCCAAACAGTAAAGGAACAACAAATCTGTTCGGTAACAAATCTTTTCAAACAAGTGATATGAGTTTGACAAAAGGCTCTTCCGTTTATCCCAATAAAATCCTTTGTCAGGTTCTTAGATCTATCTCAATACAACTACCAAAGTAATTTTCTAGATTTTTCAATCAATACTTCTTAGTCACAAAGGAAATATATTGATGTCGATGTACTCAACTAATCAATCAAGATTATCACAAAGATAAATCGTTTATAGTTGGATCCCCAGCCGATCAAGTTTTGTGCACACCAAAGATTATGAACTCAAACAAGCAATCTTCTTTGTCTTCAAATCTTCTTAGATCTTCAATAAACACCTGCATACAATCAACTTGAATCTCTTGTGATCAACCACACACAGAACGGAGTCTGTTAACAATGGATTATCACAAGACGTCTTTAGATCTACAAACAGTCTAAAGATCCCCGTCGAAACTTCGATCTAGTTTGAGTGAATCTTATATCAGAAAAGAAGATTCTCAAGCATAAACAAACTAGGTGAAATCAAATTTCAACAACCGTTATTCAATCAAATCAATCGAAAACTAATACTAAACTGCAATTATCTAGTTTCCCACCAACGGTACTCGTAGAGCTTCCCAATCCCAAAGAAGTCTTTAAAACGAGTGGTCGTAAGAGATTTCTCCTAATTAGGGTACTTTCCTCTCCGAATAGACGGCTCCACCAATAACAACACAAATAGGTAGTTTTGCTGGCTCTGAGGATTAGTTTTCTTGAAATGCAAACTTCAATATTTATAGACCAAGGAAGTTTGGACACCAAGGAATTTCCAAAACCGAAAATATTCTCAAGATATGCAATATATTTCCAAATTCGGTTTCATAATTCCTGAAAATGCTCTGTCCAAATAATGACCGAAATCTCAGTAGAAAATCTCCAATTAGTAAATGCACATTACCAATTTTTATTTTCTAAATATATGCATTTTAATTGTTGGAAATTAAAAGCATATAAAACTAAAAACCTTAATTAAAAGTTTCTCAATTTATTTTGATCCTGGATTTTCCTTTAGTTACAAAGGAATATATTTGAACAATAAAAGACAAGAGTTATTGCACATGTTCAAAGTATGTCGACATCTTTACTTTGTAAATCCTTTTTCATATTTACAATCTTGGAACCGATTTTCCACACTTCTAAACAAGTTTAGAATTGGTTCATATGATTTCCAAGAACTATGTGATTGATCAAAAACATTCAATCACCATTAATGGGCTTAACTTTTCTACAAAAACAAGTTTCGGTTCTACCTCCATGTGGGTACTAGGATCGGTCACACTAGTTACCAAAAGTTGGTTGACTAGGTACTATGATCGGTTACCACATGTATATGGTATAAACTTGTATTCGATTGCACAAGTTATAGGATCGGCCACACCAATTACTAAAACTTGTTAACCTACTACAAGGATCGATTACACATCTTTTGATTAGTCCCAACCAAGTTTTAGGATCAGTCACCCAATGACTAGGAATGGTCACACCAATTACAAGTATCGATCATACCATCTCAGGTGATTACTTAAGATCGGTTTCATTAATAAAAGTCATACCAGTACAAAATTCAGGCATTGTGAATAGTTTTACCAAGATACATAAACAAGTTATGAGCGGTTATACTAAACACACATATTGGTAATCTAGAGATTTGCAATGAATAACATAAACCTAGCGATTTCCCATTCGATTCATAAAACAAGTTTATGAATTGTACTTCCTTTAAACGAATGTAAAACATTGTTTCCTAGGACGAAATCTTCACCCATACCCATACACATAATCACAATAGAATTCATACGATTATGTCGATGTATTATATACGAAGTTCAGAAGATAGACGTTATACTTCGTATTGTAATTCCTTAATACTATGTCTAACTAGAGTATAATCATTCACAGCTTCGCAGTTATGTTTTCAATATGCACGACTTAAAAGATACATTAGGAATGAAACAGTTCAAGTAATATATTACTAACCTCAAGCGGAAGGATGATGTCGTCGTTGTAGCTCTATTCTTCTTCACAATCTTCAAGTCTTCACGTAATACTTGTAAGTCTCATATCCTAGTAACTTTCTAGCTAACCTATACGAAGTTGACTCAAGTAAATAATCAAGCGACCCTTTAAATGAGTTTTTATTCACCAAAATATGACAACCAAACTTGACATACCAACGCTTGGTGTGTTCAACCGAGCTATGCTCTAACGGGTTCATCAGAGATAAACCTAGGTCATCAGTCAAATTTCACGACCGTGCCCCTCCCAAAAATAGAGACACCTTCGACACTGATGATGAGGACATGCCACAGTGCTTCAAGTGTAAATATTTTGGCTAGTTTGCTAATGAGTGTCCAAATCGTAGAAAATACACTGGGAACAAAGATCTTGCTGCAACTCTTGATGAGATGTCTGATCACTATGATTCAAATGAAGATGAAAATCCAAGTGTTGCACTCCTTGGTGAAAATATTGATTTTGATAATTGTAGCAATACGTACATCAATCTTGATTATTCTTCCTGGAGAAACTTCGTCAACTACTATGGAGGATAAAATGGATTTTTCCTTGTCTACTGAAAATTCTATTTCACATGTTTCAGGTACCGCAATTTGTTTAATAGCATGCTTAGCTATGGTGTTGAACCATCCTCCACATTGGCATGCTCTTATTGTACTTTTACGGGTCATGAACTCTCTATGTGTTACAAGTACAAACATAAAATAATATATGTCAATAAACTTCAATGGAGAGAAAATCGATTAGCAAACAAGCTCAAACTTGTTCAAAAGTCTAATTCACCCGAGGTAAGAAAAAGTTAATTTCTAAAGAACTAATTAGATCTCTACGGAAAAGAACAAGGTCTAAATATTCTGTGAAAAAGGGTGTTAAGAATTTCGTACAAGAAGTGTATGGTGGACAGATTATTGTTCACCCCAACACAGCCTAATTGTATCGAAGGTGCATGTTGTCTCATGTGCTTGACTTCAAAGAGACAAGAGTTTTGCACAGTTCAGGCTTTAGGAAAAGAAAGTTTTTTTCTTTTTTGTTACTTTTGTTTTTGTAATTCTGTTGATCTTTTCATATCATAAATTAGTATTGAAAATAATTTCCTTTTTCATTAAAAAAATGGGTTAAAATGGACAATTCTACCTTCTTTAGGGTTATGAATTGGTCGTACGTGAATCCTACTTTGTATAATAGGTTCTGTAACCTAACATTCTTTTTTCCTTCCCTGAAACACTCTTTTTATCACAAGATTGCTTGTTGAGATTTATTTGTGTATTTATTTCACAATTCCATACTTGTGTGGAGACTCAAGCATCATATCTTCTGATTGAAAAGATGTTAATATGATTGTTAATCCATCAATCATGAAGGAAAAAGATAAGTCTTCTTCCTCTACAACTTTAAAGAGAAAAAAGAAGAATGTGAAGAAACCAAGGGTTATCCCCTCTAATCTTCAGAAGTTTTCTGGTGTTCTTGAAAAGTTGAAGGAAACTAGGAAGGGTATTCAGCAAATAAAGTCTATTGTTTTAAGGAGTCTTGAGATTCAGAAGGCCCTAGTTCGACATCAGTCAAGAAGGTTTGTTGGAATTGACTTCTTTTTTCATGAACCTTATGTTCCAATGGTTGTTGACAACAAGGAGTTCGGGGACAATAAATAATTTTTCAGAGGTCTTAATGTCTAGGAAACTTCTTATGAGAATTTATTCTTGTGTTTTAAGAAGGATAAATAGGGTTTGGAGTAGTTTTTTTTTGTGATTACACATTGCTATTTCCAACGATTTTCATCTTGCAATGTTTTTAGATTTATTTATTTAAACTCCAAAGTTTATTTGGAAGATGATTTTGCAGTATTAGTCCTTATTGGTTTTATATATTGCAAAAATTGTTATGGGATATGTGTGTTTTCATCCATGAACTATTATTGTCCCATAAATCTCAAAAGTTAAGTCTATTGTGTCATTATGCAAATATTGATTAAAAATAGAATGAATCTTTGAATATTCCGCAGTATTGATCTTTACCTGATCCACATCTATGTGAAAGTATTGTAGGAGTTTTCTTGTATCTTTATAAACTCCTTGATGAATACAATATGTTTCAACTATGTGAAATCATTAAAACAAAGTTGATATGTTGTCTTTTAGTCATGAAGTATCTCTATGAGAATTTCATTATGATCCCACTAGTTTTCGTACCTTTTCCAATTTCTATTGAAAAAAATGGGGAGAATTAATGTGTAGTTCACACTACAAATACATATGGTTTACGGATCATTATGTAAGGGGAAGTGGTTTTCATTGTGAGATGAAGTATTGACTAGGGGGGGGGGGTGATACATATCACCGTAGTATTATCATCAAAGTTGTGATACAATTGGACTTTGATGTTGTGTAATAATACTATGACACTGTATAAAAATAATTGAGAACAATTGTTTTCTTATTGTTATGGCTACGACTCTTTAACAACTATGATCACGTTCAGAATCACTGGAGTACTTGGAAGCGACGAAGATTTCAAGTAATGTTGAAGAACCAAGGAAATCAAGCATTTGGATTAGAAGCTACAAAGTTTATTTATTTTGTAATCCATATGTATTAATAGTTTTGTCACTAAAATTGTCAAAGGAGGAGATTGTTAGAGCACTGCTCGGTCGAACTCGCAAGCGTTGCTATCTCAAGCTTGTTGTCAATTTTAGTTTCCAAAACTATAAGTCTTGATTTCTAGTCTACTTATAGATACGTCTCGGATTAGGATAGAATGTGTGGTTGAGCATTAGACTTCACGGCGTTCATCGATTGAAGATGAAGAACTACTAAGGGGAGCTTGTGGAAATTCATCAACAAAAGGTACTTGGAGACTTGAACTCATTTATCACTCAGAAGTCTATTTCTATTCTATCTCCTATTGAGACAAAAGTCGTATAGCTATATAGACTTTATATTATATACATAATTGATATTTCGAGATGTGTTTAACTCGCTTACATTCGAAATATGCGTTGGAAAGCTTTCGCTTTAACCAAGTTCATATTTATTCTTGACGAAAGTCAAAAGATGATCATGTGAAAATCGCCTGGTAACATCTTACATGATTTGTGTGAGACAGTCATTTGATGTAGACTCGAAATGTTTCGTACTGATCTATTGATCACTTGAAAATTTCTTTGAAGCTAATAGTTTGTGTGAGACAGCTATTCCTGTCTTCCAAGAATATTTCAATGATTAAGATGGAGTTTAGAACGATTAACCATTGATTGGATATAGCACAGTATGTGTACTTGTATGCTAATTGTTGCAAGTTATTCAAATTCCGGGAACCATAGTATGCATACCTGTATGCGTACTGGTTTGATAGTTGAAGTCCCGGAACTTAGTATGCATACCCGTATGCGTACCGGTTGAGAAGTTAAAGTCCGAGAATTCAACTGAGGTTGGTCACGTACGACAGTATGCGTACCTGTTCGCATACTGGCGAACCCAGACCAAGTCTGGAACTCTAAGTATGCGTACCCGTTTGCATACTTGAGTGGGTTAAGTTCTAAAATCGGTTTGTTCATGAACAAATATATTTATATATTAAGGAATGCAATATTTTGCAAACCGTGGCTATAATGTTCATGAATTGATTCAAGTGAATCAAAATCGATTTTGCTTCAATTGTGTCTTGTATACTTCTATGATAATATAAACAATTGAAGAACTCCATAATTAGTTTCATTTGAATCATTTGAACTAGTTATTATTAAGATGAACAAGGTTGTGTTAGAGCATTGCTCGGTCGAAATCGCATGCGTTGCTGTCTCAAGCATGTTTGTCAATGTTAGTGATCAAAACTATAAGCCTTGATTTCTAGTCTATTATAACTAAGTATCGGACTAGGATAGAAAGTGTAGTTGAGCTCAAGAACTTCATGGCGATTCATCATACAAGTATAAGAACTACTCAAGGAATCGGTGGAACTTCTCGACAAAAGGGTATGTGAAGACTTGAAATTATCTATCATTCAAAAGTCTATCTATTCTATCTCCTACTCTTTGAGACAAGAAGTCGTATTTTATATATATAAACTTTGATTATACACATTTGGTATTTCGAGCCGAGTATACCTCGCCTATCTATATCTCGAAATATGAGTTGGTAAGCTTTTCGCTTTAACCAAGTTTATCTTTACCATGTGACGAAAGTCATGATATGTTTCAATCATCTTGAAAATTGCTTTGACGAGAAATGGTGTAACAACTATATAACGTCCTCTAAGAATGGTTCAATGATTTAAATGAGAGTTTAGATTACATAACCAATGGTGGACATAAGAATTTTTGTGGAAACACATTTATGCATAAGTCCTATTCCTTGAACTAAAGTTTGCGAACTTTATTGATCAAGAGAACCGGAAGAATGGCGTGAGCCAAGTCTGCGAACTCAGTCCGCGAACTGCCGAAGTTCTCATACCCGAGAATTTCTGCTGGAGTTGACAAACTACTTTCGTGAAACTAAGTCCGTGAACTCAGTCCGTGAACCCAGTCCACGAACCGGCGAAGTTCTCATACCCGAGAATTTCTGCTGGAGTTTGTAAACTCTGCCTGGTAACTTAAGTCCGCGAACCTAGTCTGCGAACTTGAGAATGTTATATATCTGAAGATGATTTATGAACTTAAACTTAAAAAGACTAAGGAATGCAGTTTGCAAACCGTGGCTATAAAAGTTCATGAACCGATTCAAGTGAATCAAATCATCTTTGCTTCAATTGTGTCTTGTGTAGTACATGAGATTTCCTTATAATTGAACAACTCTCTAACAAGTTCATTTGGAATCATTTGAACTAGTTATGGTGAAGAAGAACATGGTTGATATGGAATGCTCATATGGCTAACCATTTGGTTAACTATTGTTGAACCAAGAAGTGCATACGTTTGGGTAAGGTTAGCAAACCTAAAAGTGTGCATTGTCAAGTGTGTGTAACAAGCTAAGTTTTTGATCTAACGGTTGAGAAATATTAGCTTGAATCTAAATCATGTTTTCATCTAACGGTAGATATTGATTGCTTTGTTACCAAGGTAACTTAATTGCAAACCCTGATTTGAAAGACTATATAAGGGGAACTCTAGTATCTATGCAAAACTAATCCCCACACCTTACGTGTGATACTAGTTTGCGTGCTAGAGTCGATTCTCCATTAACCTTTGGTTTTTCTCTTCTAAAACCAGGTTAACGACTTAAAGACTTCATTGGGATTGTGAAGCCAGACCGATATTACTTTTATCGTAGTTATGCGATCTGATCTTGCATCTTCTATCGTACGAGTACAATCAGATTGATTGGCTTGAGATTGATATCTCCGATAGGCAAGATATAAAAAGTAATCACAAACATCATCGTCTCATTGTTTGTGGTTCCGCAACATCTTGTTTCGCTACCATATGATTAAGATTGTTGTGAAGTGATTGATAACTCTAGGTTGTTCTTCGGGAATATAAGACCAGATTATCAATTGGATCCTGTTCACCTTGATTATTATCAAAAGACGGAACATAACCTTTTAGGGTTTATCTGTGGGAGACAGATTGATCCTTTGATAAACTTGTCTGTGTGAGACAGACTTGTTTATTGTCAAGTCTTCGACTTTTGTTCGTAGCAACTCTTAGTTGTGGGTGAGATCAGCTAAGGGAATCAAGTGCAAAGTATCCTGCTGGGATCAGAGGCGTAAGGAGTACAACTGTACCTTGGATCAGTGAGAGACTGATTGGGGTTAAACTACAGTCCAGTCCGAAGTTATCTTGGAGTAGGCTAGTGTCTGTAGCGGCTTAATACAGTGTGTGTTCAATCTGGACTAGGTCCCGGGGTTTTTCTGCATTTGCGGTTTCCTCGTTAACAAAATTTCTGGTGTCTGTGTTATTTCTATTTCCGCATTATATTGTTTTATCTTTATAATTGAAATAATACAGGTTGTGCGTTTAGATCATCAATTAGAATATCCAACCTTTGGTTGTTGATTATCATTAATTGATCCTTGGATATTGGTCTTTGATACCATCCGAGTTATTCCTTGTATTTGACTAGGACTCGCTGATTTATTAGCTTGAGTAAATCAAATCGAGAGATTGAGATACAAACTCTTTGATATACTTTTTATCTAGATTGAGTCTGACTGTCTAGTTGATTCTCTGGAAAGTATATTGGAGTTTGTCCATATAGATTTCTAAGAGAAATATTGGGTGTGGTTGTTAGACCCCCGCTTTTTAAATTGGTATCAGAGCAGGCAAACACGTTTAAAGACCTTACAAGTCTGTGTTTATAGCGATCTGACTCTATGGACAGTAGTGTTATCTCAATAAATGCACCACCAGATCCAAGGATTTTAGAATTCTCTTCCATGACTGATTTAATAAAATATGTAGAAGAAATTCTATCTAAACCTCCTCCAGGTTTAAAATCCCTTGAAGTGTTCTCAGGGCTTGGAAAGAAGCTTGAGAGATTATCTCTTGATGTTGAGTTATACCTCCAGAAAGAGCAAGAATCTCTTGACAGGATAAATCAAGTTATGATGAATAATATTCATGTTGAGGTTGATATTTATTTACTTATCAGTGAGAGAAATTCTCATCCTCTGCGTAATCCAATTAGTTCTGATAAACTAAACGAATTACAAGAGGAGTTTAAATACCAGTCATCTGAGTGTATCACCTCAAAGCATGAATTGATTCGTTTCTCAATTCCTGATACTTCCTATCAAGATAGTAATATTGTCTTCTTTTATGAAGAATCTAGGACGTCTCTTTTCGTCAAAATAGTTTCCCTTCACAATAATAAAAACTATCTGCAGAAACTGTTTTTTATAAGTTTGAAAACAAGAAATCAGAAACACAAATCTTTTTGAGTTCTCTTGAAGTTCTTTGATAGATTTATAAAAACATTTCCTTGGGTGTTTCTCAACACTACAAGATTTAAGAGTTGTTGGAAAGAACTCTTTCTTGGTGCCATGGTGAGCAAGACATTGTTCACCTCAACACAAATTGTTTGTGTTGAAAGTGCATCCTCACCAAGAAATGCTCTGCTATGTATACGATGAGGGAAGCACAACAACTGGGGCGCACAGATTATATTCGGTAAGGATGTAGAATTCAATTGGACTTTTCTAAAAAGGTATGTCTATAAACTTGAGCAAGTTTTATGTTTTTATTACTTGTTTGAGTACTTATAATGATCCATGTACCTTTATTATCGTTCATTTCTACCTAACTTGATCTGTGTTTAAGGTTCATAAATGTTTAGGTTTGAAAACATTAGTTCGAAATGTTTGGACTTTATGGTACACATACGAAGTATGCATAACATCATTTAAAACCAAAATCCAGGGGTTTAAGTTCGCAAACCCCGTCTGCATACTGCTCCAGGATACGGAAATTCGTTTGCAAATCCGTATGCATACTTGACGTCGATATTCGATAAACATGTTTTGGCCATAACTTCTTCGTCTGAACTCGGATTGACCTCATTCTTTTTGCACTCTCTTCCTCTTTGAATTATCTTCAAAATGGAGATGAGAAACCTTTAATTTGGATGAGTTAAGATTGGTATTTGTCATGTCTCTTGTTTTTGAGTATTTTGCTCTATTTCGTTGCACTTGTTCCACTTATCTTGAACTTGGGCACTTGGAGTACTACTCTTCTAAGCTAATTTGTAGCTTTTACAAGAATGTTGTTGGTGAATCACGAAGAAGGAAGTTCAAGAATGGAAAGTAGTACGCAGTGCTATGGAATTCTTGAATGTTCACAAGCATCTTATGTGAACTGTAGTGCATGGTCGTTAATGACTTTGTATATTCTTATTTGTTAAGAAAATCTGTTTATACGCCTTCGGTAGCTATTCTTGGTGTAAATCCGGGAGAAAAAGATTGATTCTACCCTCAAAGGACAAATCATCTTATATGTGCATTACGAGTTTGTCCTGATGCCTAGGAAACTTCTTATGAGAATTTTTATTTTTATTTTGAGAAGGATTACTAGAGTTTAGAATAGCCATTATTGTGGTTACACATAGCTATGTCCAACGTTTTCATCTTCATGTTTTTAGATTTATTAATTCTAAATTTATTTGGAGGATGATGTTTTGCAGTATTAATCTTTATAATTTTATATATTGCAATTTTTTATGGGATATTGGTGTTTACGTCCGTGAACTATGTTTGTCCCATACTTTGTCAAATATAAAGTCGCCCATGATCGGTATTCATGTATTGATTAAAGAATGAATGGACTTTTGACAAATGCAAAAGTTAAGCCTATATTGTCAATTCTTGATGGAAGATAGGTTAAAATCTTTTGTGACAAGGATTATGTCTATGGATTATTGTTATGCAAATAATGATTGAAGATAGAATGAATCCTTGTATATTCCGCAGTATTGGTCATCCCTGATCCATATATTATGTATACTGCACTACTCCATAAGTTTTTCTTGTTTTGAGTATATGAACGATTAAGTTAGTCATTTCCATATGGTTAACTTAGTCGTAGCTCCGTAAGTTCTCTTATGTTGAGCTTAATCAATTAAATTGATCACTTTTTGTGTTTAGTTTGATTGTGTATTCCGATTAAATTAATCACGGGTTTACTTGTGATTAATTTGATTGAGTTTTTGGATATAGAAAATCATTCTTATGGTTTTTGGTGTCCAATAAAAATCCTTCTTTTCTTTTTGAAATTAAGGTCGCTCTTGTTGTTCTTTTGGGAATAACATCAAATGGAGGAGAGTTCTTTTGAACTTGTGCTTAATGGTCATATCTTGAGGGGTTTGTGGCTGTGGAATTTTAGAGGGGTTATCTTGTATCTTTAAACTCCTTGATGAATGCATTTAGCTTCGGCTTTATGATTGCATCTAAATTAGTTTATATGTATTTTTTCTTTTAGTCATGAAATGTCTCTCTCGGAAATTTCATTATGATCTCGTTCTTGTACCTTTGCCAATTTTATTGACAAATAGGGGGAGAATTAATATGTAGTTCACACTACAAATACATATGGTTTTCGGATCATTGTTTAAGGGAGAGTGGTTTCCATGTGAGATGGAGTATTGACTAAGGGGGAGTGATACATATCACCATAGTATTATTGTTGAAGTTATGATACAATTGAACTTTGACACTGTGTAATAATACTATGACACTCTATAACAATGATCGAGAACTATGTTTTCTCACTGTTATAGCCACGGATCTTCAACAACGGTGATGCTAAACTTACAACCTTTGGGATCATTGGAGTACTTGGAAGTGACGAAGATTTCGAGGAATGTTGAAGATTATACATGTGGAATAGGATCTACTAAAGTTTCTTTATCTTTTTCGTATTCCATATGTATTGATAGTTTTGTCACTAAAATTGATAAAGGGGGAGATTGTTAGAGCATTGCTCGATCGAACTCACATGCGTTGCTATCTCAAGCATGTTAGTGATCAAAACTATAAATATTGATTTCTAGTCTATTATGGTTATGTCTCGGACTAGGATAGAAAGTGTAGTTGAGCTCAAGGACTTCATGGCGATTCATCATACAAGTAGAAGAACTACTCAAGGAACCGGTGGAACTTCTCGACAAAAAGGTATGTGAAGACTTGAACTTATCTATCACTAAAAAGTCTATCTACTTTGTCTCCTACTCTTTGAGACAAGAAGTCGTATGCTATATATATATATATAGACTTTCATTATACACATTTGGTATTTCGATCCGAGTATACCTCGCCTATCTATATATCGAAATATACGAGTTGGTAAGATTTTCGCTTTAACCAAGTTTATCTTTACCATATGACGAAAGTCATGATATGTTTCAATCATCTTGAAAATTGCTTTGACGAGAAATGGTGTAACAACTATATAACGTCCTCTAAGAATGTTTCAATGATTGAAATTAGAGTTTAGATTACATAACTAATGGTGGACATAAGCATTATTGTGGAAACACATTTATGTATAAGTCCTATTCCTTGAACCAAAGTTTGCGAACTTTGTTGATCAAGAGAACCGAAAGAATGGCGTGAGCCAAGTCCGCGAACTCAGTCTGCGAACTGCCGAAGTTCTCAAACCCGAGAATTTCTGCTAGAGTTGACAAACTACTTGCGTGAAACTAAGTCCGCGAACCGGCGAAGTTCTCATACCCGGGAATTTCTGCTGGAGTTTGTAAACTCTGCCCGGTAACTTAAGTCCGCGAACCTAGTCAGCGAACTTGAGAAGGTTATATATATGAAGATGATTTCTGAATTAAACTTAAAAACACTAAGGAATGCAGTTTGCAAACCGTGGCTATAAAAGTTCATGAACCGATTCAAGTGAATCAAATCATCTTTGCTTCAATAGTGTTTTGTGTAGTACATGAGATTTCCATGCAATTGAACAACTCTCTAACTAGTTCATTTGAAATCATTTGAACTAGTTATGGTGAAGAAGAACATGGTTGATATGGAATGCTCATATGGCTAACCATTTGGTTAACTATTGTTGAACCAACAAGTGCATACGTTTGGGTATAGTTAACAAACCTAGAAGCGTGTGTTGTCAAGTGTGTGCAACAAGCTAAGTTTTCGATCTAACGGTTGAGAAATATTAGCTTGAATCTAAATCAGGTTTTCATCTAACGGTGGATATTGATTGCTTTGTTACCAAGGTAACTTAATTGCAAACCCTGATTTGAAAGACTATATAAGGGGAACTCTAGTATCTGTGCAAAACTAATCCCCACATCTTACGTGTGATACTAGTTTGCGTGCTAGAGTCGGTTCTCCTTTAACCTTTGGTTTTCTTCTTCTAAAACCAGGTTAACGACTTAAAGACTTCATTGGGATTGTGAAGCCAGACCGATACTACTTTTATCGTAGTTGTGTGATCTGATCTTGCATATTCTATCGTACGAGTACAATCAGATTGATTGGCTTGAGATTGATATCTCCGATAGGAAAGATATAAAAAGTAATCACAAACATCTTCGTCTCATTGTTTGTGATTCCGCAACATCTTGTTTCGCTACCATACGATTAAGATTGTTGTGAGGTGATTGATACTCTAGGCTGTTCTTCAGGAATATAAGACCGAATTATCAATTGGTTCCTATTCACCTTGATTATTTTTAAAATACGGGAAAAAAACTTTTAGGGTTTATCTGTGGGAGACAGATTGATCCTTTGATAGACTTGTCTGTGTGAGACAAATTTGTTTATTGTCAAGTCTTCGACTTTGGGTCGTAGCAACTCTTAGTTGTGGGTGAGAGCAGCTAAGGGAATCAAGTGTACATTATCCTGCTGGGATCAGAGGCGTAGGGAGTACAACTGTACCTTGGATCAGTGGGAGACTGATTGGGGTTCAACTACAGTCCAGTCCGAAGTTAGCTTGGAGTAGACTAGTGTATGTGGCGGCTTAATACATTGTGTGTTCAATCTGGACTAGGTCCCGGGGATTTTCTGCATTTTCGGTTTCCTCGTTAACAAAATTTTTGGTGTCTGTGTTATTTCTATTTCCGCATTATATTGTTTTAGGTTTATTATTGAAATAATACAGGTTGTGCGTTTAGATCATCAATTAGAATATCCAACCTTTGGTTGTTGATTATCATTAATTGATCCTTGGATATTGGTCTTTGGTACCATCCAAGTTATTCCTTGTATTTGATTAAGACTCGATGATTTATTAGATTGAGTAAATCAAATCGAGAGATTGAGATATAAACTCTTTGATATACTTTTTATCTAGATTGAGTCTGAATGTCTAGTTGATTCTCTAGAAAGTATATTGGAGTTTGTCCATACAGATTGCTAAGCGAAATATTGGGTGTGGTTGTTAGACCCCCGCTTTTTCAGGTTGATATGAAAGTGTTCATATGGATAACTTTGTTTAACTATTGTTGAGCCAACTATGTGCACACGTTTGGGTACGGTTACTCATACCTAAGTGAAGTCACATTTCATTTGTGTATAACAAGTTAAGTTCGACCTAACGGTTGAAATATATTAGCTTGACTCTAATCAGGTTTTAATTCTTACAGTGAATACCAAATGCTTGGTTATCAAGGTAGCATTGATTGCAAACTTTGATGTGAAGACTGTATAAGGGAGAACTCTAGCAACTGGGAAACCTAATCCCCACACCTCATGTGTGATACTAGTTGCGACTAGAGTAGATTCTCCTTTAACCTAGGTTTTTCCTAAAACTATTATAGGTTAACGACTTAATGACTTCATTGGGATTCTGAAGCCAGACCCAACTATTTTCTATGTAGTTGCGTATTCTGATCTTACTTTGTGCTATCGTATTGAGTACTATCTTCTCAAAGATTTTCTTGAGATTTAATCTCTGATAGGTAAGATAAAAATTAGTCACAAACATCTTCGTCTCAACGTTTGTGATTCCACAATATCTTGTTTCGCTTCCATACGATTAAGATTATTGTGAGGTGATTGATATTACTAGGATGTTCTTCGGGAATATAAGTCTGGTGTATCAATTAGTTCATGTTCACCTTGATTTATCAAAAGACAGAACAAAAACTCGTAGGTATTTCTGTGGGAGGCAGATTTATCTATTCAAAAGACTTTTCTGTGTGAGACAGATTTGTTTATCAAGTCTTCGACTTTGGGTCGTAGCAATTCTTAGTTGTGGGTGAGATCATCTAAGGGAATCAAGTGCGCAGAATCCGACATGGTTCAAGAGGCGTAAGGAACGTGATTGTACCTTAATCAGTGTTAGATTGGTTAGGGCTCAACTACATTTTAGTCCGAAGTTAATTGGTAGTAGGCTAGAGTCTGTAGCGGCTTAATACAGTGTGGTGTTCAAATATGGACTAGGTCCAGGGGTTTTTCTGCAATTGCGGTTTCCTCGTTAGCAAAATTTCTGGTGTCTGTGTTATTTCTTTTCCGTATTATATTTTTATATAATTGAAATATCACAGGTTGTGCGTAGTTCAATCAATTAGAGAATCCAACCTTTGGTTGTTGATATAAATTGATTGAGACTTGGATATTGTTCTTTGGTACCATCCAAGTTATTTCTCATATTAATCCGGCTCATATATTTCTATATGTTCGATTGCAGATTGATTTGAGAAATTGAGATATAACTCTTAGATGTATTTTCCTTGATTGAGTCTGACTTTCTAGTTGATTTCTTGGAAATATATTGGAGTTAGTCCATACATATTGCCTAAACGAAATATTGGGTGTGGTTGTTAGACCCCCGGTTTTTCATTAACATTGATAGAACTCTCCCAAACACTTCTAAGACTTCATTGATCACTCAAACACTTATATGTGTGCATCACGAAAAAAAATTTAGGTATTTAAATAATTATGTAGTTCTTTGGCATAATTGTCAAACCGAACAGTCATTATACACGGTTCCAGGACTAGTGCATAATGTATATTCTTCTATTGTATTTTTAAGACCTAAAAGCGCTTGCTTGATTCTCAAGTTATCTTAGCTTGAATTCTAAGCAACCTCTGGTCTTTTAAAACTATAAATAGAGATGCCCTTTCAAATAGGAATCCCTGACACTTTGTTTCCTAGTTGATTCTACAGTCGTCCTTTATAAACCTTGGTTTCCTTTGAAAAATATATGTAGGTTTATGACTAAAAGACTCCGCTTTGGGGATTCGTGAAGCCAAACCCGACTATTTGTACCTTGATAGTTCGTGTATCCTGATCTTGGTTTTCTATTATTGAGGTTTTTGTAACCTCTTTCAGGCAAGATAGATATTAATCGCAAAGTTCTCTTCCTCTCAGGACTCGTGATTCCTCAAGATAGATATCTAGAAACGTGATCTTAATTGATCTTCTGAAGATTGTTCTATTGCAAACATATTTTCTCACCTTGATTTTTTATCTAAACGAAAATCAAATAGGCTTATCTGTTAAAGGCAGATTGGTATCAAAAGTCTTCACTTAGGCTAAAGAAACTCTTAGAATGTAAAGGGTGTCAGCGAAGGGAATCAATTGCGTATATCTTTGTGAGGTTCAAGAGACATAGGAACGCGACTGTAACTGAATCGCTTGGAGGGTGGATTCAGTCTCAACTACATTCCAGTCCGAAGTCTGATAGTAGGTTATTATCTGTAGTGGATTAATGTAGTTTGGTGTTCAAATCTGGACGAGGTCCCTAGGTTTTTCTACAGTGGCGGTTTCCTCGTTAACAAAACTTCTGGTGTCTTGTGTGTTTTTTTTCCACATTATATTGTTTATCTTTATAATTGGTTTTACGCAAGTTGTACGTATTCAATCTTAGTATATATATTCATCTAATTGTGATCGATTACGAGACTTGTTTCTTGTAGAATTCGTATCTTGAAAGGTAGATAACAAGTTTAATTACTTGGCAGAATTCCGATTGGATTATTTGGGTATGATAAGATTGATCTTGAATATTGATATTTGAGATGGTCCAAGCACTCTTCTTAACAATCAGGTTCACGGACCCTTATCTATACATACTAATTAAGAAGAGGTAGATATATAATTTCGATACACATATTGTCAAGCATCATTCAGTTTGTCTACTTGCAATTGTATTAGGTTTTGTCCATACAGGTTGCCGAACAAAAAAGTTGGTGGTGTACTTGGTACCCCTATGTTTTGAACTTGGTTACACTTAAGGACTTCACTTAGGGATTCGTGAAGTCAGGTCCGACTATCTTTTACCTGATAGTTCATATATACCGATATAATTCTTATAGATCGTTGAGGTTCTCGTAAATCTACGATCAGGAACGAGATAGATAGAAACCGCAAGATAGATATCTTGAGGTTTAGATTATTCTTATTCTAAACCTTCTTGATTGATTTTCTTAGATTATTCTTGAAAGGTGGTTAATAATCCGGAATTCTCGGCTAACTGAGTGTAAGTGTTCTGGATTTTTGATTTTGCTGGACTTTGTCTATTGCAAATAGATTTCCAAACCTAGATTGAAAAATCAAAAAGGAAATCAAATAGGCTTATCTATTAGAGGCAGATTGGTATCAAAGTCTTCAGTTAGGTTGAATCAACTCTTAGTCTGTAAAGGATGTCAGCTAAGGGAATAAATTGTGTAGATCCTTACGAGGTTCAAGAGAGTAACGAGCACAAATACTTATGAATTGCTTGGAAGATCAATTCGATATCAACTACACTCCAATTTGAATTGTGACATTAGGCTAGTGTCTATTGTGGCTTAACACAGTTTGGTGTTCACAGAGGGACGAGGTCCCATGATTTTTCTTCGGGTATTATTTTCCTCGTTAACAAAACTTCGGGTGTCTTGTGTTTTTCCTTTTCCGCATTATATTGTTTTATTTTTATAATAGGAATATCACAAGTAACACATATTTATTCTAAGTAGTTTAAGTCCTTATTATTTGTCAATAACGAGACATGCTTTTGTTGAATTCGTATCTTTAAAGATAGATCACAAGTTTCATACTGGTTAGAGTTTGGATCTTCTTGATGTGGATACAACTAAATTGATCTTGGATCTTGATTTGTGAGATTGTCCAAGAACTCTTCTACGCAATCAGTTTTACGGACTTCTTAGTACATATTGATTATGGAAGAGATAATATAAAAAAATTATACACATATTTTTCAAGGATATTTAATTAGATATACTTGAAATTGTATTAGGTTTCATCCATACAGGTTGTCAAACGAAAAAGTTGGTGGTGTACTTGGTGCCATTTCCTTTTAAATATCGAATTATGCAGCATTTAAACTTTAGCAGTGTTCATATAGTTGATCATCTCTGTATTTTATGTGTTTTAAAACCATCAATTGGAATCTTTGAAGAATATATGATATCGAAAGAAGATGTTTAACTGATTGTAAAGTCGGGAAATGAGATCCATTTATTCTCATATCAAATGGACGAGGGTTTTAATATAAAGAGTCCAGTTATCAATCCTTATGGATGGAAGTTCTGAAGGGTACTTCAATAGCAGAAAATAAATTAGACAGGTGACCTTTTACCACCTTTTTAGTTCTCAATTTTTGTTGAAAGCCTAACTCTAATGATTTATAAATCTAAGAAATTGGAAAGGATATCTAGTTTCCGCGCCAAAGAGAATGAAACGATAATTAGTTATTAGCACTTTACTAACAATGTAATGTTTAACTAGATGTAGATGTTGAGCAAGTCAAGAACCTCAAACTGATTTTAATCTATTTTAAAAAAATTTCTGACTAAAAAACTAACTTTGCTAAAAGAAAAGTGTACGAGGTGGCATTCAACTTAAATGCGTTCTTATTTTGTTTGGATATTACAGTGATATGTCTGCCACCCACCTATCTTGGCTTGTCTTTCTACAATTTTTATAAAAGAACTGAAAAATTGAATAATGTCTGATTTTAATGCATTCACTAACTATTGGGTGGAAGAAAACTTATCTATTAAAAGCAGGGAAGTTACTCTAATCAACAATATACTTTCACATTTGTCTATATACATTTCATGTCCGAACATGAGATTATACCCAAACAAGTGCTTCTGATTCGGATATCGCAAGCACATATTCATGTACACACAAACAAGTGCTTCTGATTCGGATATCGCAAGCACATATTCATGTACACAATCCATTCAAATGCCAGAGTTCATATATGAAATTAAATCATAAACATATAAAACTCTCGCATGTATTCAAATTAATGGGTGATATAATTGTAGCCTTATCTATATCATTAATGATTCCAATAACAATAATTAGAAGGAAAATATTACAAGAGATTTGCTGACCAAGAAAAACATCATGTGATAAAAAAACATAATTAGTCCAATTGAAGATTCACAAAAATAAATAATATTATACGTATTTTACTCAAGGCCAATACAAACTAAAAAAAAAATTGTCCTCACTCCCTTAACAATACTCATCGTATCTACTCATGAAGAGTTACGTATTAGTTTCGTTTATCTTGGCTCCAATGACCATGAGCTAAACTTATCCTTTTCGTTAATATATTGCATCCACCATGCTCCTTTATCCGTCAAGGGGGATTCAAATTTTGTGTTTTATAGTACATTGAGGAGTCTTCACCTCTTTTCATCCTTTGTACATCAAAGAGGCTTTCTAAATGAGAAAATATAGCATCTAGAAATGAGAGGCTAACTAGTACAACACCAAAATTTTCTTTCAGGTACCTATATGGACTATCCTTGTATAATATATACGTACGGTTAAAAAACTATGTCCAAGATTATTTTAACAAGGTAAACCTAGTATGTACCCAGATTATTTTAACAAGGTAAACCTAGTATGTACCCAGACTGTTCACGAACAAGAAACCAACAAGAACAAGTCTTGTAGTCTATATTTCAAGATACAAATTCAACAAGAACTAATCTTGTAGGTTCTTTAAAGTTGAGTAAATACTATCTAGGTTTTACAACTTACAACCTGTGATACTTATATTATAAAGATAAAACAATATTATCAGAAAATAAATAACACAGACAACATAAGTTTTTTTTAACGAGGAAAATACAATCTTGTAGAACCCCTCCTCCACCCCACCGGGGACATAGTCCAGATTGAACACAAACTGATTTAAGTTATTACTACAATTTCCTACTAACATATTTCATTCTCTAAAATTCCTAGTAGAATACTCTTTAGAATTTTCTCTTGTAAATCTTCTAGAAGAATGTTAATTCTCTTTAGAAGGTACTCATAAACATTTAGGTTTTACACGTTCCGTAACCTAATTGATTCTTTCTCACAGGATCACCTAGAAATAATCTAGAGATATCTTGATCTATCAAATTTAGGATTTATGAAAATCACCCAGATACAGGTTCCATAACTACCAAAGAAGATAGCTTTCATGTGCTTTACTATCCCCAAGTAAAGTCTTTAAAATCCCACACTTGTTCGTGAAGAAAAAATATGTGGAAAATAACCTTATGCAACTCCAAAAAAATTTTCCAAGTAATGTTTTATGTAGTTACAAGAAACCTCTATGTATAGTGAATGATCAAGCCTAATTTTCTTAGCAAGAAAGCCACCTTGTCTAGGAAAGTAAACACCAAGTACTTGGATAAAATAAGCCTTTACTTACGTCTTTATGGTTTCAGTTTGCAAATTGTTTCTAAATGTTCGTGTACAAATTCCTATTCAAAAAACAGTCTTTAGTCGCACATTTTTCATCTTTAGTAAATTCGCTCATAAATTCTTCGTGGAATTGAGTGATTCTTGCCTCGTTAGTTTCATCTTTTCATTAATTACTAAAGTATAACCTGTGTCATAATGGTACGGGATTGATGTTGGGAGTGGTGATTACTATGCCAACCATGCTCCAAACTAAGAAAAACCATCTATCCAGTTAACATAAAACCATAATCATCACCCTCATCATGTAGGTAACCAAAATCATACGTTATGGAACCCATATCGTATTACTAAAACTCTTAAGAAAAATGTTA
Organism: Papaver somniferum; assembly: GCF_003573695.1. Lineage (NCBI taxonomy): Eukaryota > Viridiplantae > Streptophyta > Magnoliopsida > Ranunculales > Papaveraceae > Papaver > Papaver somniferum. Next base: position 59,864,016 of record NC_039368.1, on the reverse strand, counting down.
CAAAACGATACCCTACAAAATAGATATATCAAGCTTAATTAATCTACCCATAAAAACCGTTGGATATAATAAGATAGCTCTTTAGTATAGGTGTATGACCTTTATCATCTAGTATATCGAATTCGATGTCCTTTGAACACATTAATAGTTCTCATGTATCGACGTCTTCAGCTGAACGTTTTGGTTAGTTCTTTTTGTTTCTCTTGTTTCTTTTCTTCTTCACGGGTAGTCCTATTGTCTTCATTTCCTCAGGAGAGAGAATTCAAATAAAAATCAGAGTTGTTATTTCTCTCTGTAAACTTACTCACTATCTTTCTTTTGTAATAATAACAATTGGGTTGGAAGTCGAATTTGGTGGTACCGAAATCCAATTTTGATTTTGATTTCAAATCCAGTTGAGTGGAAAGAACAAAAGTTGTGATGCTGGTTACAGTGGTGGTGGTTTGGTACGACTCACTTATTATAATGTGTGGTGAACTAAATAGGTAAATTAAGGTATAATTTGATTATGATTTGTCTATGATGATTTTGTGGTAGTGTTGGTTATGATTTCGTGGTGCTGATGGATACAGCAGAGGTGCTGGTGAAGGAAGAGAAACAATGGATTTTGGTTAATGTTTCGTTCGAACTTTCCGATGTAATGTTTCGTTCGAACTTCTGAAAGAAAACACGAAAGGTGTTGTATTTTCCCCTTGGTTTGTTTGATATTTACCCAAATATCGTAAATGCATATGCTAAAGAAAGAAAACACGGGAGAGTATTTTTGGAAAGTAAAAAATGACCACCAAACAAATCATTTTCCTTTATATTATAAACAACATGGAGACCTTTCCAAGGTCAATTATTATCTTCACTGAAGAATTTCACATACATGAGTCTTTCTCCACATTAAGTCTTTCACATGATGATATTAAATCTTTCACTGAAGGTCAATTATTATGATATAGTATATTCAAACAATATACGGTTTTAGTACATTATGATTATAATTACATGATGATATGGTCTTTCACTTAAATGATTTACTATGCATTTAATAATGCATTATGAAATTAAGTATTTCATATTATGATATTAAGTCTTTCACTTAGTATCATATATAATATATTCATCGTCATAATAAGTATTGTTCCAAAGAGTGAACACTTTGTTTCGATATATATAGAGGTAAAATAAACAAGAGAATCAAGTATTTGTTACACTTTTAATGAAGTTCTCAATATATGTATTCGTGAGTCTTTAATCTTCGGTCTCCAAGGATTGCTTCGATTCTATACTTTACTTCTTAAACCTAATCTAGTATGAAACTGACTTTAGTAGACTAAATCAATTATGCATTTTGGCATTTAAATTTAACAGATGACTTGACATAGCAACGCTAGTGGGTTCAACCGAGTGTTTCTCTAACTACACCTACTAGATGATAAGTGTTCAAAACTGAGACTTACTAATGAACCAGAAATCTAACAACTTGTAAGTTAAAATCTAACAATGGAAACTTGGGCGCTCAATAGATAATAGTTGACTTAGAACTACAACCCAAGTGCTTAACACAATCAGACGTTGTATGAAAAATACGTGAAACCTCTACTTGTATAAATAACATTTAAGGCATTATAATGAAACTACGATTTAATAGAATCAATATTTGTACTTTTATCTCACTCTTCAAAAAAAAATTAAACTTTTTCGTATCATTTACTCTTAATTATTCTAGATTTCTTTTATAAGTTAATGAAATTTAGATGGATGTTAGGCCGATTTAAAGAATCCAAGCAGTTAATCAAGTATTCAAAGATTTCAGAATCTTGTGAAAGTATATAATGAGAATTTATTTGTATCTTCATTGGTGCCCACCATGGGATAGAAACCAAGATTTTAAGATTTTGAAAACTTGTTTTAGTCTATATTTCTGCTAAAACCTGATTGATTACTAATTGATGCTGATTTTATATTTATCCTTGAGTTGATTTTCATAGATTTCATCTTGTTTGTTTCGCCAAAGTTAATGATAGTTTTGATGAAGATTGTGTATACAAGCTAGTTTATTTTGGTTGATTTACTGGTGGAACAATAATTGAACTAAATTTTCATCGGATACTAGCAAATCATTGCTTCGCCATAACTAACCTCTTTTCAATATTGATTTTCTCCCAAATAAAATCAGGTTTTGATGTTTATTTACTTAGAAATTTATAATCTATATGAAGATTTAGGTAGATGTATATAACTTGAAAATTTTGAGCATGATTTAATCAATTTTCTCATGTTTTTCAACTCGAACCAAGCATCACCAACATTTTTCCTTTGCCAATGATGAGGAATCAATTTATTGACGTTTTTAAAGATCATTTAATGGTTTTCATCCAAAATCTCATACTCATAGCTCATGTAAGTTTCTTTAGATTTTCGTTATTTACTTCTATGACTGAAGTTTTATCTCGACTTGCATCTTTAGATCTGAAACAATCTCGGATCTGATGATTTTTTAATATCTAGATAATTTGATTATAATTGTTGGATGCTTTCATGTCATATCTGAATTTATCAGATCTTTTCTTGTATTACAGACTCTAAGCCGTTGATCTTATAGTTAACGTCATCTTTTCCAATCTTTTTACAATCTTAGATCTACGATAATACGTGTTGATCTTTTGAATTTTGTTAATATATTTATATATCGATTTAGATTTAAAACATATTAAAGGTTAACTTAATTAAGCAGTGATTTCGGGTAATGAACTATAAATCTAATCTTACTATCGATTTTCGATTCCATCTCCCCCTTAAATTTTTATTATCTGTCAACTTTTGGACCTATGTCGATTTACAATTTATTTATGTGAACATGATAGAAAAGGAACAGTTGATCAATATTTACTAACCTCAGTTTGGAGGATGGTGTATTCATTTATTCTTTAGTACGTCTTCAAGTCTCCAATGAGTAACTAGATTTTATCTCAACATTTCTATGTCCTAAGTCTAACTTAACGAAGTTGAATTTTATAAACAATTCAAGCGGTGAGTTTTAAAAGTAAATGTGACAATAAAACTTGACATAACAATGTTTGGCGGGTTCAACCAAGTAGTGTTCTAACAATATGGTAAGAATTTGGGTGCATATTATAAGATTTGGTTAAGAAACCAAAGTTAAATTATGAAACTTAATTAGAATCTGGGAAACTCGGATGTAGTTCCACTAACGTATGAACGTGAAAAGAAAAATGAAACAAAAAACAGTCTTATATTTCTCTTGTGCACGTGTGCTTCGTACTTTCGGTGTTGATGTAGTACATGGTAGTATCTGTAAGAACCCGAGAGCCACCAATGTTGTCCACACTTGGACATTGTGTGGCCATCCAGTAAACTGGAGTGTTCAACAAGAACGGTGGGGACGTCCATCATCGCTTTCCAAGAGATCATCCATCTCAATCACCTTTAACAAAAAATTATTTTCTAACTCAAATTCCAATTGCATGTGGAAAGTTATAGGTGTAAGCTTGGGGTATATATTACTTATATTCTATTCATCAAACAACTGTTGTATCAGGGGTATTGCAATCCTGCAACCTTATAATGAAGTCGTCTTCGGTTCCAAACTTACAATCCTAGATCTCCGTCGTTTCTTGCCCTTTGTGATAAAACTTAGCAATACTCGTCCGGTATACCCTTTCACTCTCGCTAGGTGGCTTGTGGTAACAAATGCAACGATACTTTTCAGCAAAATCACTTCTTGTCTCAAATTTTCTCCCTCAGTTTTCCTCCGACGAGGTGTCAACCATTCATTCGTTGCATATATTTTGATGAGCAGCTTTGTGTGATGTCAGATTTTTTTTTTTTTGTGTGATACAATAGAACTTCTACATATGAATACTCCACATAAGAATAAAAAAAAAACTAATCCCGCTTACGCCAGTTGTATTAGATAATAAACTGTATATTGGAATAAGTCATATAACTTCCGGGTCCCTCTTTAGGCTCTTGCCTCCATATAGAAATAAAAATGTAATAGAAACAATATAAGTATTTTCGTACATTAAAGTCTTAAACAAGAAAAATATTTATCTAAAATTATATTAAGCATGTAAAACTAAAGAAATATATTAATGAGTAACACTTCTAAAATATAATCTTTTTTTTCTAATTAGTATATATATATTTTTAGATGCATGTACATTATAATTAAAATTAAAGTTTGGTTTTTTCCTAGTAAATCTCTATATAAAAATAATTTTTATATTATAATTATTTTCTGCTACCCCAAATTTAGTTAGAAATTTATCGAATTATTCGTGAATCTTTACTTTTCAGCCGTTCATGAACTAGACGAACGTCCAATTGAAACATCGAACTGAAGTCGTGAGTTTTGTGAGCAATCCGGACTACACATGTTTTTGACGATCCTAACTAGACTCGGCCATACGGACTCGGCCCATTAGTCTCCAAGCAACTGCTTATGGGATTATTTCTACGGAGAGATTCGAACCGCTAATATATAATTCCTTGAGCCTTTGTCCACTCCACTGAACCAGGGTTTTTTAATTTTCAGAGTACAAATATTGAAGATATTTAATACACTAATCACACATTTGACTTTTTTTTTCTTCTTCCTGAATTTAGGGGTGTAAATTCGGACAGGCCGGGCCGCCCGATCCAAAAACTAAGACAGGCCGGGCAGGCCAGGCTTAATATTTGTGAGCCCGTAAACAAATTCAGGCCGGACAGGTCGGGCACAAGTAGATAAGTTGCTACCCAAAGACCGCCCAAAGCCCGCTTTTTATACGGGCAGGCCAGATCGGGCCGGACAGGCCACTATTTTGATTTTATTTTTTTTTAAGTTTAAATTTTCAAATGAACGGTATGAAATACAATATCCTTTCCTTTCCAACATCGCATATCATAAGTGATAGTATTATTTTATATTTAAATTACACTGACAAATATTTAATTTTAGCCTATAATAAATAATTAATTAGAGTACAATAAACTTTCTAATAAGAAAATATATTACCATTAATGTTTTGAAAAGGTTAATTATAAGTAAAAAAGCAATTATATATTTTATTTTTCTTGACATAAAATTGACAATTATAAAATTGTAACGTTTAAGTCTTTTAAGAGGATATTAAATGATTAATGGCACATAGAAGGCTTTCAGGCCGGGCACCAGGCCGGGTATCAGGCCGGGCATCATAATTAATCGCAAAGCCCGAGATCGCCCAATAAATTAATCCAGGCCAGGCTGGGTGGTCCATGACGGGCCATAACAGGCTTTGGGCTACTTCGGGTACAGACGGGCTCGGACGGATACAGACAGGCCGAGTATTTTCGGGTATTATTTACACCCCTACCTGAATTAGGTATTACATTAAAAATACTAACTTATGGCGTTAGTAGCCGTGGTTACATTGGTATTATAGCCATCTATTGCGGCTAACAAATTAAAGGAAATACATGAAAAATAAAAAACGAAAAATAGAAGGTAAATGTGAAAACCACCAAAAGGTGTTGGACACGTATATGTTGCCTCGCTAAAAACCTTGTCAAGGAAAACCCAAGGCCAAACGGATAACCTTGACGAAGGAAAAGAGCACAACACGATGAGTCTTAGACAAGATCCTAAAACCAAAAATACAAAGATAACCAAACCATTTGTAATTCTTCAATAACATCGGAAGCATTCGTTCTCCATCATTACCCAATGAGTAGTCTTCTAGTACTGGTAGTATGTAAGGATCCACAAGCGAGTTGTGAAGGTGTGATAAAATTATCAAGATGGATTCCTGAGCCCTTCTATCACGAGCAAGTCTGATAAAAGTGTCATTGCGGCCTGTACAGGAAAGAGATCTCTTCTTAATGATTGAGGATGACGATTTAGCCTTTTCCATAATCGAAAATTTTGTCGGTGAGAGTTGTATCTTTGAGAAAATACAACCAAATAGAACACAACCAGTATTGATTTCACCGTCATGTTGATTCGCATGAGTTTTCATTTTCCTATTCCAAGAAAAAAAGCAAAAGCAAGTTAAAAAACACTGTAACATTACATAAACATAATCCATATTAAAAGGAAAGCTTAAAAAAATTGAGGAAAAACAGAAAATGAAACTAACACCTACAGGGAATTAAAGGTAACCAAAGTAAAGATCGCAATAACAAAAAGAAACTTAAAGAAAAGCCTAAATACAACACAGTTTAAACAGAAACAACTACTAAACTAATTAGTCGTTCTAGAATCTCATCACATGGAAAATATTGTGGTCATAATATTCATTGAATATCCATATGAGTGAACTTGAAATATTGGCATATAGAATATAAAAGGAAGCTAGTAACAATTTACACAAATTAAAAAAAGAAAGGCCCCTGAATAGCCGATCCAAACCAACTGCGTTTAAACCAGTGAGAATATTTGGATTCGATTGCAATCACCCGACTAAAGGAACTTCAAAACTGATCTCAACACCAACACCAAAAAGATTAAAAGACACAAGATCTAAAAAGAGCTAGTTAGTACTACAAGCGAAAAGCGAGAAATTTAATGTGAGAGGAGTAAGCAGAAATGTTTAAGGGGGACTTACCTGGAGGCTGGTTCGATCATTAGAGTTGGGGAATGAAACTGAGGATATATTCTTCATTGTTACCGTTATTTTTCAGGCCAAAGACTACAGCTTCAAAGAGCCTAACAGAAAACTTAAAAAAAAAAAAAACCAAACACCACATTGCAACCAGACACTCATAACACGATATAAAAAAGCAAGGATAACATTCAGCACAAGCAGCATTCAATCTATCATGCTAAAATTCAACACTAACATCATTTCAAAAGGCATCCAGAGGGATAAAAATAAGGGGAAACGAAAGGAGAAGAAGAAACTGGAAATAAAACCAACACGATGCGAAAGCCGAAGAAAAGACCAACACTCTTGATCTAACCTTCACCCCCAAGGAGTCCTAAGATTTACTCGGTAATGGCTTGAGCCGCCATGGGAGAATAGAAAATTTTCCAGGTTTTTTTTTTTTTGGAGAAGATAGGAGAAGAAAGAGGAGAGAGAAAGGGCGATAGTTTTTGTCTCTGTTCAGTTGATCACAGCTCTGACTTGGTTTCTTAATATTATAACCTTTGTTTTATACTTAATACATACCAAATTTTGTATCTCGGATCCATACTTCTACGACAAATTATACCCGTACATATGCCGTTTCGGATTACTGCCGATTCATGAACCGTTAACCGTATTTTTGACCGAATTTAACTTCCACAGATTCGAATAATACTCGTACGTTTGCCGTTCCATACGTATGCCGAACTCCAAATTGCTAACTAGGATCCCAAATACATTTTTATATAGAAGTTTTACTGTTAGTGAGCGTGACATAGAAAAAGCATTGGAATGGACTGGTCAGTGTCTCCAATTCCTTCCACCGGTCTTCTCCTATACATTGAAAAATTGCAGGTATGGCACATCAAGCATGTATATAGATGACATGATACAGACTTCATTTTTGTTGGCAGTAGCACTCACGTGAGGTAAATGTGCATGCATGGGGGAGAAAAATGGTTTGTACTTTTGGGCGTGAAAGTGTTACTTCTCAATATCGGCAGTTCGATCTATGATTCATCACTCATGACGTTGATAAGATACTTCCGTTTAGCAGCATCTTAGGATCGCATAGCCAGTTGATAGCCTCAAAGTTTTTACCAACAGTCCAACGTGATAGCCAGTTGATAGCCTTGAAGTTTCTACCAACAGTCCAACGGTCCAACGTGTAATGCCTGCTAAAGGGCCCATTCGCATGAGACTTTGCGTCTGGATTTTCTTGTTGGGCTATAATGTGGTTGGGCCTGTTCGGATTTCAACGAAGGAAAAACAGCCGAGGAGCTTCTTTTCGGAAGAACCATGATTTTGGGCATACTGAAATCTTATTAGGCATACTGAATAAAGACAAAAAAGGATGTGAAATAACAAAATCAGAAATCCCCTTAACCAAAATTTTTTTAATGGCAAATCCATCCTTTACGTATTAGTGTTAGTAATCTGGATTAGTGATTAAGATAATTCAAAATTATAAAGTTTTCGGTAGATGAAAAAATTTGGGGAAAAAAAAATCAATTTTTTATTGAGAAGGAGAGAAGGAAAAGGAGAAAGTGAGAAAAAAAAATTCTTGATTCAATGGAGGATGAGAAGGGTCATTCTTCATCTAAAAAACCTAGGAAAATACATATCAACTACAACAATGATCTAGAAATGACTGATTTCTTAGATTATGAGAATGATTTTACACAAACTCAAACTCAAGATGATGATTTTTATGAGCCAAATCCAGATGATGAATACATAGATGAGGAACCCAATGCTTCTAACACACATGTACACTTCTATTTTATGTTTAATCTCACTTTTGTAGCTTGAAATCATCAAAAAATTGTATTTTTCATCATGGTTCGGCGAACCAGGACTATGTTGGCTTAAAAATATAAGCCGAACCCACTAAATTGATGAACAGTTCAGCTAGCTGAGTTTGTTAAAGTTATACGCCGAACCTTCATTTTCCAACTTGTAACCTATTTGCAAGATCCTAGTTCGGCTTATATTAAAGTCTAATAACAAGCCGAACCTATTCCTGAGAGTTAGGTTCGGTTTTCACTCAAAATATCGTATCAGCCGAACTATATATTTTTCCAAGTTTGGCTCATATTCAAAAAATCACATCAGCCGAACATGATACTGATTTTCCATGAAACACTTAAATTCATACACATTTAGGGGTTAGGTTTTTTATTACATATGTTTTCTATTGTGCAGCCTTTTCATAGGATGAACCAAACAAAAAAAGTGGAAATTACTAAAAGTGTTAAGAAAGTGAAGTCTAATGATGGAGAATACCAAGGTTCATATTAAACTCATTAAAATCAATGAGATATTATCTTCAACTTCAAGATAATGAAAATACAAACACAACGCAAAAATAATGAGGTCATTCCGACATCGGACGAAAAAGTTATGGCCAAAACAAGATCGAAAAACTTGAGTGTGCAAAGAGAAGGTTCAGATGATAACTCAACAACACAAGATAGCCGAACCTAGAGCCTGCAAATCAATATTTTCGAAGTGTTTACAGAGAGAGGTTCGGTTTGAAAGTGATCTAATCGAGTCAGCCGAACCTGACAACCACCTGGGGTAAATTTCACTTCTCAGGTTCATAGACACTTACCGAACCTGACACTGTTCTGGGACGTATTTAATGCACATTTTGGGGTTTGGCTAAAAATCGACATTTACGGTTTAGCCGAACTGTTCATAGACACTTTCATGGTGAAATTTCAAGAACAATTCAGCTCAAAACTAAACTCAATTATCAGCCGAACCCGCTACTGTAACCGTCAAAAACCCTAAATTTTTAGCAATTTAACCTATTCAATCCATGAAAAACAACAAATAAAAGATTGGGTTTGTAGGGAATACCTTCTTATCCTCATTTCAGTATTTGGAGCTTCAAATGGTTCAATTTAACCGATGATCGAATTTTCACGAATCGATAATTAATTACGGTGATTAAAAAAAAGATTCTGAGAGAAAAGGAAGGTAGTGTGGCTAGAGGAAGAAGAAGTGATGTTTAGGACAATTTATTTTTTGATTTTAGGTTCAAGGGTATATAGGTAATTGAACTACCAAATAGACACCTCTTATAAGGTCACGTAGGATGGGAAAACTATTTTGAATGCCTTGAAAGTTTTTGGTATGCCTAAAAACAGCCTTCTTTTGGAACTTGGAAGGGTCCCTAACTAGGGGTGAGCATTTAGCCCGTAATCCACGAATTTAACCGAGACCAACCGTATTTTTACGGATGGATGTCCAGACCGTTCGCTAATGGGTTGGAAGCGGATTGAATTTTTGAAATCCAACTGATTACGGATTCGGTCTGGACAGGATCGTCTTACAGTATTCTGGTGCTCTAGCCGAACAAACCAAAATGGGGCCTTTCTATATTACAAAATCACCCATACACTACAACAACAAAAATTCTTGACACCAAATGATGATTCAAGTGCAATACTAACAAACAAAAAATTTATCTGACAATAAATGATGATTCAAGTGTAATATCAACAACCATTTATCATTTTTTTGAAGAAGACACAATGCTAGTAATGGATGTAAAGATTGACCTCTCGGCATTTACCGCTGCGAACTCATTTATAATACTGTCATACTCAATAATACGCAGCATATCCGCTTCAATAGATAACATCGCTAGTCCGTTAATCTCTCTTGAGACATCGTTGATCGCAAGTAGGACTTGATCAACTTTAACTTCGATAAACTTCTTTCCACAGACGCAACTGTAATAGTGATTGTCAGTAAAAATTCTATATGCAATAGACGTATTTGAATAGCAGTAGTCCTTATCTGTTAATAAATTCAACACTTCGATACCCTTTCCATCTTCCTTAAGAAAAAATACTTATAAATTGATGGTGTTGATTAATTGATTGTGATTGAGATCTCGATTCATAGTCTAATGACTCCTTTTCACAATTTCCGAAAGACGGAAGGAGTTAGGGTAAAAAAAGAAAAAAAAGGAAACTTATGATACTCTCACACGAAGTATTAAATATATGTAATATAATAAATTTTGAGATTTTGGGCCCATGGCAAAGTGCGGCCCCAGGCGGTTGCCTAGCTCGCCTGGTGTCTAAGACGTTCCTGGATCTGGATGCAACTTTGAAAATTCGTGGGGCATCCAAATCCGTTAAATTACGGGAATTTATATAGTTTTAGAAAATACTATAAATAGATTATGAATTTTTAATGTGTTTTCTTGGGGTGTTGTCCATGGCACTTATATATTTATATACATATGTAGGATATGTAGGTTCTATAAGAAGTCACTTATGTTGGCTTTATTTCTTTATTATAAATTTTAACTAAAATAAATCCATTGGATTATCCATATCCAATCCGTCCATCCGTGTATCCACTGGATGCGAATCAGTTGCATGTTGGATTGGAAGCGAATGCTAAATTTGATATCTGTAATGTATTGGATTGGATGCGGATGAAGTGAAAACCAGTTCATACCGACCCATGCTCACCCCTACCTCTAACAGATAAATAGGATTGCTAGTAATATTCCTGACGTGTGTGGAAGAGACTGAGGTACAACACTTTCTGTGAAGGCCTTGGGGAAGCATTATACCACAGAAGGAGTAGAAACTTGATGCCGAAACCCAACGTGAAGGACAATTTCTATTTTTCCCACTGTTAACTAATTTTATGGGTTTTAAAACGGTAACATTATTTAAATACCCCTCAAAATATACCTCTTGAACTATACCCTTATTCAACTTTTAAAAATACCACTACCTTCTAAAAGTGGAAGCAATTAGCACAAATTGCTTCCAGAAATGGACACGACTTTATACAAGTTGCTTCCAGAAGTGGAAACAACGTTATACAGGATGCGTCAACTTTTGAAAACAATTGTCCCAAGTTGACTCTAGAAAATATTAATTTTTACCCCTCGAGGATATTCATGCAAGGTCAACCAAAATAGAGGATACTTATGACATTCCCACTTTTAAAACTGCTCATCGGAATGTATTGCTAAAACTTGTAACCAGGGTTTAATGATGTTGTGAACCGAATATCAAGCACATAGGCTAGTACGATATTCATAGGTGCGTCCATTTTTGGAAACAACTGTTTCAAGTTGACTCCAGAAAATATTAATTTTTACCCCTCAGAGATATTCGTGAAATATCAACCAAAATGGAAGATATTTATGACAATTTCCACTTTTAAAACTGCTCATCGGAATGTATTGTTAAGACTTGTAACCAGGGTTTAATGCTATTGTGAACCGAATATCAAGCACATAGACTAGTACGATATTGAACCGAGTAATTATTGCAAGTTGTTGCTTGGTCTAATTGGGGTTTCCGAATTATTCTCCCCGATTATAACATTTTTTCAAAAATGCAGGCCGTGAGAGTCGAACACAGCACCTGAAACCCCCTTACTAGGGCCTAAACCACTAGACCAATCATATGTTGGTGTTATTGCTCCAAGGTATTTAATATATAATGCATTTAAACTAGAAATCATGATTCCCCCTATAAATTCCATATTTTGTTTTCTTATACATGCCGAATTTTTTAAGCCGACTTCATATCTTAAAAACAAATTATACACGTACGCATGTCGTTCCGAACTAGTGCTGAACAATGAACCGTTGACCGGATTTTTCACCGAATTCAATCTAACCGAATTTGTATAATTCACGTACATATGCGTCCTGAACTTTCCTCCGTACCCCGGATTGCTAATTAGGGTCTGCACTAAACAATAAGTTATCGTTAATAACATAAGTGCATAATCGCCATAGTCGCAAACAAATTTTCTTTGTAATATTTAAAGGCTCATGCTTAACTTAATTTTTTTTGATGAGTTTCATTTATGACATGTATAAATGTTATATCTGGATTAGCCTCTAACAGTTTTTGAAAAAGCGGGAGTTTAACAACACCACCCAATATTTCGCTTAGCAATCTGTATGGACTAACTCGAATATACTTTAAGAGAATCAACAAGACTCAATCAATTAAAAGTATATCAACGAGTTTATATCTCTCTCTTGATTTTATTTACTCAAGCACGAACTGCGAGTTCTAATCAAATACAAGGAATAACTTGGATGGTACCAAAGACCAATATCCAAGGATCAATCAATGACAATCAACAACCAAAGGTTGGATTACTCTAATTGATGATCCAACGCACAACCTGTATTATTTCAATTATAAAGATAAAAAAATATAATGCGGAAATTGAAATAACACAGACACCAGAAATTTTGTTAACGAGGAAGCCGCAAATGCAGAAAAACTCCGGGACTTAGTCCAGATTGAACACACATTGTATTAAGCCGCTACAGACACTAGCCTACTCCAAGATAACTTCGGAGTGGACTGTAGTTGAACCCCAATCAATCTCCCACTGATCCAAGGTACAGTTATGCTCCTACGCCTCTGATCCCAGCAGGATACTGCGCACTTGATTCCCTTAGCTGATCTCACCCACAACTAAGAGTTGCTACGATCCAAAATCGCAGGCTTTGATAATAAAAAAATCTGTCTCACACAGACAAGTCTATCAAAGGATCAATCTGTCTCCCACAGATAAACCCTAAAGGTTTTGTTCCGTCTTTTGATAATAATCAAGGTGAACAGGAACCAATTGATAATCCGGTCTTATATTCCCAAAGAACATCCTAGATTAATCAATCACCTCACAAAAATCTTAATCGTATGGTAGCGAAACAAGATGTTGCGGAATCACAAACGATGAGACGAAGATGTTTGTGATTACTTTTTATATCTTGACTATCGGAGATATCAATCTCAAGCCAATCAATCTGATTGTACTCGTACGATAGAAGATGCAAGATTAGATCACACAACTATGATAAAAGTAGTATTGGTCTATGTTCACAATCCCAATGAAGTCTTTAAGTCGTTAACCCGGTTTGAGAAAAGAAAACCAGAGGTTAAAGGAGAATCTACTCTAATATGCAAACTAGTATCACATGTAAGGTGTGGGGATTAGTTTTGCACAATACTAGATGTCTCCTTTATATAGTCTTTCAAATCAGGGTTTTTCCTTGGTCACAAAGCAAACAATATCCATCGTTAGATGAAAACCTGATTTAGATTCAAGCTAATATTTCTCAACGATTAGATCGAAAACTTAGCTTGTTACACACACTTGACAATGCACACTTCTAGGTTTGTTAACCGTACCCAAACGTATGCACTTATTGGTTCAATAATAGTTAACCAAAAGGTTAGCCATATGAGCATTTCATATCAACCATGTTCTTCTTCACCATAACTGGTTCAAATGACTTCAAATGAACTAGTTAGATAGTTGTTCAATTGCAAGGAGATCTCATGTACTACAAAAGACACAATTGAAACAAAGATGATTGGATTCACTTGAATCGGTTCATGAACTTTTATAGCCACGGTTTGCAAACTGCATTCCTTAGTTTTTTTAAGTTTATGTTCAGAAATCATCTTCAGATATATATAACCTCCTTAAGTTCGCGGACTTAAACAACCGGGCAGAGTTTACAAACTCCATCAGAAAATCTCGGCAAAAGACCTTCCGCCGGTTCGCGGACGCAGCTAGTTCGGAAACTCCAGCAGAATTTCTCGGGATGAGAAGTTCGGCGGTTCGCGGACTGAGTTCGTGGACTTGGCAACAAGCCATTCTTCCGGTTTCTCTTGATCAACAAAGTTCGCAAACTTTGTTTCAAGGAATAGGACTTGTACATAAATGTGTTTCCACAACAATGTTTATGTCCACCATTGGTTATGTAATTTAAACTCTCATTTCAATCATTGAAACATTCTTAGAGGACATTATATAGTTGGTACGCCATTTCTCGTCAAAGCAATTTCAAAGTGATTGAAACATGTCATGACTTTCGTCACTAGGTAAAGATAAACTTGATCGAAGCAAAAAGCTTACCAACACATATTTTGAGATATAGATAGGCGAGGTATACTCGGCTCGAAATACCAAATGTGTATAATCCAAGTCTATATATATAGCATACGACTTCTTGTCTCAAAGAGTAGGAGATAGATTAGATAGACTTTTGAGTGACAGATAAGCTCAAGTCTTCACATACCTTTTTGTCGAGAAGTTCCACCGGTTCCTTGAGTAGTTCTTCTGCTTGTATGATGAATCACCATGAAGTCCTTGAGCTCAACTACACTTTCTATCCTAGTCCGAGACTTAGCTATAATAGACTAGAAATCAAGACTTATAGTTTTGATCACTAACATTGACAAACATGCTTGAGATAGCAACGCATGCGAGGTTGACCGAGCAATGCTCTAACATTTTTGACACAAGCTTTCGTTTGGGAGGTTTGGCAGTAGGTTTGGGCACAACAACAAATTATGATGCAAAAACTGAAACAATGGTTGCTGGCTTAGAGTGGGCTTTAAAATGGGCAGTTCTTTGTATGATTGACAGTATAATGGTTGTTTCAGACTGGAAAAACGCACTTGGTGCTTCTCTCAGTGGTAAGCTACCATGACGTATCGGGGAAAAGATGAACAAAATTAAAGACGATGTATGCAAGAATTACGTTTAGAAATATCCACAGGGAAATCAACTTTTCAGTTGAAATCATGTCCGAACACGCTGCAAATTCGGACAAGGGGACAATTTCTTCTTTCCAAGGAAAGCCATAATTTTTTAATTAATATTGAGAGTGCTCGCATTAGTTACTTTAGATTTAAATAGTTGATTTTAAGAGCTTGCAAGCCCAACGGTTTTTGCTTGGATTTAAAGGGCTACTGCCCATATTTTTTCTCTATTAATATATCTTACTGACTTAGCAAAAAAATATAGTTTCGGCGAAATTTACCACTGTATTCGTCTCATTTTAATTGACAATAGAAAAAGGTTCCTACAAAATTAAGGAAACCAAATAATTTTTTAGGCGCAACTTTGTACACATTATGTACGTCGTTATTAGTTGAGATTTAACAACCTTTTTTAATTATCGCAGGTTTATTATGTTTAAAAAAATCGAATATTCCATCCGTCATTTTTATTAGTTCTCGATTCTATTTTCGTTTGTCTAAAATTAGTGTCTAGTTTCCGTTTATAATAGTACTTTTCTCATTTTTTTTCTTCAAATTAAACTCCTTTTGTTATCCACCTTTCTCAGCCTCCTAAAAAGTTTGCTTCATGTGAAGATCCCTCGGTGATGAAGCAAAAAATGTATTGATTCTTCTTTAAACGTTAAATGATTTTCTATTTTGAACATGATTAATCAAAATTTAGGCTTCATCTTCAACAATTTGTACATCATAATTGTTAAAGCATTGCTCGGTCGAACTCACAAATGTTGGTATATCAAGCTTGTTGTCAAATTTAATTGTCCATCATGTATTTCTTTGAAATAGGGAAAGTAGTAGTAAGGATTTGTTTCTGGTTGTATTTTTTGTTCCGTATTATATCTATCAAGTGTTTGAAATTCATGACCATATAACTGATCCCTGGTAAAGGAAAATTTTCGTAATAAATTATGATCATAACATCACACATTATTGACCTGGCTTCAATTTCACTATGTCATAAGATCAATATAAATTACAGGTCTTCCATTTCCGTGAATGGCAATCTATCATCTTGTGCTCTGGAATTTTTTCATTGAGCTATGAATATGATTAATCATCTTATTAACATTGATAATTTTATCAATATCTGGATTGACCCGGAAATCAAAAAACTTAGTATCATTGTGTCTCCTAACGAATATTTTCTTTTTTAAAAAAGGGAAATATTTTTGAAGTTCCGCACTCGAACCCGGCCAAGCCCATTAAGTCTTTATTAAAGAGTATGCGTACACCCCTACTCCTTCTTCCGTGAGTTCACGAACGGGATTAGAAGTTGAGGTTAGGGTTTCCGAACCGGTGTGATATCTTCATGATTTGAGTTGTTGTTCACATTTTTTGTTCCTTTTTCTTAATTGCAATGAAGTGTATCAAGAATGAGCAAATCAAGCAATAATCTTCAAAAGGAGCTATTCAAGTAAGATCAAATCTATTCTCTTTGTGTTTATTGGCATATTATGGGAAGAACAAAAAGAGTGAGTAAAAAACCCATGCCTAAGGAAATCCTCGAACCCAATCTTAAGGAAGAACCTAGAGTCCTTTTTGTTAACAAGGATTGTTATGAAACCTATGAGAAAATTTCAACTAGAGAAATTATTCTAGAAAATAAATTAGAAGAAGGGTATATTAGAACGTAAGATCAAGATTGTTCTGATAAATACGAACTAGGAAACATCTTTTGTGGTTTTGAAAAATGATTTGATCTTCTTACTAGAGTATTTTATGCAAACATTTACGATGTTGATATTAATAAGTTGAGCTTTAGAACAATGATTGGGAGAGAAAAGATTATTGTTAATCAAGAAATAATTTCGGAACTCACAAATATTCTTCTTGGAGATTTTATTCTTCCAAGACCTAAAGAATAAAAACCATCTCTTGAAACCATTTCTCTTGAATTTCGTGGAAAAAATATTGGTTGGAAAGATGGGAAGCTTCTTACTAAGGATCGTAGCATGCCTCTTAAGGTTTTTGGAAAATTGGATATTCCAAACATTTGTCCTTCCACGATTGAGGATGCTTATTAGAGTCGTGACTTTGCTGATTTAGTTTATTGTCTTGAAACGGATACTCAAAGTCTTGACATGTGTGGGTTGATCATTTTTCAAATGGTATCAATGATTGTATACAAAAATAAATTAGGGTTTCCTTGTCTGATCGAACGCATTTGTCAAGAGTTCGACATTGACCCAATTGGAAACTTCATTGGAGCTCCCACTTTAGTTCGTGAAAATATATTCAAACATATGAGAACGAACGAAAACAAAAGTAAAACGGATTTTATTTCACCTCTTGACGGTTCTTGTGGTCCAAAAACCTTGAGTCTTCTTCAACGAATGCACAAGTACGTTTGCAAGATCAACTCCAAGGTAAAAGTTATGCAAAAACAATTATGTGTAATTGCTACAAAATTTCCCGAAATCAAGGACGAAATAGATAAGATTCAAGCTTCTATGGGTGATTCCGATGATGAAGAACATGAATAAACCTTTGGATAATTCTCTTTTGTTTTTGTTTAGGAAACTTCTTTTGAGAAGGATAACTAAGGTTTGGTATAGCAAAGATTGTGATTACACATAGTTATTTCCAGCGTTTTTCATCTTGCATGTTTTTAGATTTATTTATTTAAATTATAGAGTTGTTGGAAGATGAACTTGCAATATGGAATCATTTTTGGTTTAATTATAGCAAAAGTCTTATGAAATATTTGTACTTTTACGTTCTCGTGAATCGAGCTAATATGTCATATATGCTCAGAAGTTAAATCTATTATGTTTTAGTAAACGGAAAATAGGACAAACTCTTTGAGATTTTTCTCGCAGTATTGATCTACTTGTGATCATACTTTTGTGTTTGCTGCTTGACACACTCCGTAAGATTCTTTTATGTTGAGTAAAATCGAGTAAAATTGTCCATTCTTCGTAACTGGCCTTGAGATTAATTTATGTCGATACTTTGGATACAAATCCTTGTGCTTTGTTAATGTCCGCCAAAATCCTTTTTTCACAAAAGTAAGGTTACTCATATTGCATCTCTTGGGAATAACATTAAATGGGGGAGAGTTCTTAAATGAACTTGTGCTTAATTGCTATATCTTTGTGGGGAGCGTGGCTGTGGAATTTTAAAGGGGATGCTTGTATCTTTTTAATCTCCTAGGATGAATGCTATGTATTTATTATTATGTGGTATCATCTAAATAAGTTGATATGAGGAGTTTCATCTCAACCATGTTACTATGTAGTATCTCCATCTTCCTTAAAACATGAGATATATTTTGGTTGTATTCATTATGATCCAGCGATTTTCGAACCTTTGTTAATTTTGTTGACAAAAATGGGGAGAATTATTTAGTAGTTTCATACTACATACATATGGTTTATGGATCATTATGTAACGGGGGATGAATCATTTAGCAATAGGTTTTACCTATTATACAAAAGATATAAGTATTGATTAAGGGGGAGAAACATATCATCATAATATTACTTCAGGGTTGAAATACAATTGAACTTTGGAGAGAAGATAATAATATTATGTTTCACGACGAATGTTGTTATAGCTATAAATCTTCAACAACAATGATGCTGAGTTGAACACGTTTAGAATCATTGCACCTTGAAATAACGAAGAGTTCAAGGAGACGTGAAGAAACCAAGGAAATCAAGGCATGATGGATCGAGGAGTTTTTTGAAGCTTTATTTTTGTTATCCATATGTATCAATAGTTTTTTCACTAAAATTGACAAAGGTGGAGATTGTTAGAGCATTGCTCGGTCGAACTCACAAGTGTTGCTATAGGAATTGTCAAATTTAGTTGTCAAAACTATATCTTGATTTCTAGTATACAATTTGTTAGAGCACTGCTCGGTCGAACTCGCAAGCGTTGCTATCTCAAGCTTGTTGTCAAGTTTAGTTGTCAAAACTATAAATCTTGATTTCTAGTATACTCATAGCTAAGTCTCGGACTAGGATAGAAAGTGTAGTTGAGCTATAGACTCCATGGCGATCATCATACAAAGACGAAGAACTACTCAAGGAACTGGTGGAACTTCATCGACTAAAAAGTATGTGGAGACTTGAACTTATCTATCACTCAAAAGTCTATCTACTCTATCTCCTATCTTGAGATAAAATTCGTATTGCTATATAGACTATGATTATACACATTTGCTATTTCGAGCCTAGTTTATCTCGCTTATCTATTTCTCGAAATATGTGTTGGTAAGATTTCGCTTTGGCCAAGTTCATTACTAATGACGAAAGTCATATTACAATTACTTGAAAATCGTTTTGACGAAAAATAGCTTGTGAAAAAAAACTATATAACGTCCTCTAAGAATGTTTCAATGATTGAAATGAGAGTTTAGAATATAACCTTGAAAGGATATAAACATTGTGTGATAACTCATAGGTGTGTAAGTCTTTATTCATTGAACCAACGTATGCGTACTTTGCTGCTCATGAAAACCGGAACTGAAGTCCGCATTCCAGTACGCGCACAGTCGGAAGTTCACATCCCGTGAATTTCTTCTGGAGTTTAAGAACTGAAAAAAAACTTATTCCGGGTACTTAAGTCCGCGTACCAGTATACGTACTTAAGTGGGTTAGTTTCTAAAAACGATTATTCGTGAACTTAAACTTATATAAACTAAGGAATGTATACTTGCAAACCGTGGCTATAAAGTTCATGAACTGATTCGAGTGAATCAAATCGTTTTTGCTTCAATTGTTTCTTGTACACTTCTATGAGATCTAAGCAATTGAACAACTCTCTAACTAGTTCTCTTGAGTCATTTGAACTAGTTATGGTTAAGATGAATATGGTTGATATGAAAGTGCTCATGTGTCTAACCATTTGGTTAATTACTGTTGAACCAACTAAGTGTACATGTTTATGTACGGTTACACAAACCTAAATAAACGTGCATTTCATTCGTGTGTAACAATCTAAATTTGATCTAACGGTTGAAAGATATTAGCTTGAATCTAATCAGATTTTCATGTGACGGTGAATATTGAATTCTCTGTTACCAAGGTAACTTAGATTCCAAACCCTGATTTGAAAGACTATATAAAGGAGAACCCTAGCAACTGGGAAACCTAATCCCCACACCTTCTGTGTGGTACTAGTTGTATTAGTTATAGTCAATTCTCTTTTAAGCTTAGGTTTCTATCGTGACCCTGTAGGTTAACGACTTGAAGACTTCATTGGGATTGTGAAGTCAGACCCAACTATTTTCTCTGTAGTTGTGTGATCTGATCTTGATGTTTCTATCGTGTTTGAGTACAATCGTAAGATTGGCTTGAGATTGATTTCCCCGATAGGCAAGATATAAAAGAAGTCATAAACATATTCGTATCATCGTTTTTGATTCCGCAATATCTTCTTTCACTAGTCGATTAAGACTATTGTGAGGTGATTGATAATTCTAGGATGTTCTTCGGGAATATAAGTCCGGGTTATCAATTGGTTCCTGTTCACCTTGATTTATCAAAAGACGGAACAAAAACTCGTATGTATCTCTGTAGGAGATAGATTTATCTATTCCCATAGACTTTTATGTATGATACAGATTTGTTTATTAAAGTCTTCGACTTTAGGTCGTAGCAACTCTTAGTTGTGGGTGAGATCAGCTAAGGGAATCAAGTGTGTAGTATCATGCTGGGATCGGAGATGTAAGGAGCGCAACTGTACCTTGGGTCAGTATGAGATTGATCGGGGTTCAACTACAGTCCAGACCGAAGTTAGTTTGTACTAGGCTAGTGTCTGTAGCGGCTTAATACAGTGTATGTTCAATCTGGACTTGGTCCCGGAGTTTTTCTGCATTTGCGGTTTCCTTGTTAGCAAAACTTATGGTGTCTGTGTTATTTATTTTTCGCATTATATTTTGTTATATAATTGAAATATCACAGGTTGTGCGTTGAATCGATCAATTGGGAAATCCCACCTTTGGTTGTTGATTGAAATTGATTGATCCTTGAACATTGGTCTTTGGTACCGTTCAAGTGATTTCTCTTGTATTCAATTAGACTCGCAGATTTCTATTTGCTTGAGTAAGTATTGAATCAAGATAGTGAGATATAAATTTTTGATATACTTTTATTAAGATTGAGTATGACTGTCTAGTTGATTCTCTTAAAAGTATATTGGAGTTTGTCCATACAGATTGCTAAGCGAAATATTGAGTGTAGTTGTTAGACCCACGCCTTTTCAATTGGTATCAGAGCAGGAAAACACGTTTAAAGACCTTACTAGTCTGTGTTTGTAGCAATCTGAGTCTGTGGACAGAATCTCATCTCTGGCATATACGCATACCAAGATGTCTTCCAAAGCTTTTAACTATGCCAAATGTCCTGGGATCACCTCAAAGGATTACTCAGTTGATTCTTCTGAATCCCGAGGTAGAAATGTAGTTCTATCAAATGTTGATATCAGTCCCTCTAATGAGACATTTGACACAATCGTAAAAGCTGAAATGGAGCTCACCAGAATATCAAAAAATTCTTCGGTGGCTATTTATTTTCAGAATCATGCTCAGCTCATTGATGAATTTGAGAAGTCTCTTTGTCGAGAACGGGAACTATATAATATCATTGAGTCTTTCTCTAACAATATCGAAAAAATTATTCAAGAAACTACTCTACAGCGTGAAAAGATTAGTGTTCTTGAGGATATTGTCAAGGAAGATTCAATTAGAGAAAAACGTATGATTCAGGCGCATTCATCAGATCTAAACAGACTTCGTGTCGAAAAAGAGAAACTAGGTGCATCCCTTCCATGAACAGTGCAAATCCTTGGAAAAGGAAAACTCTGTTTTAAGGAGAAATTCTTCTGTACCGGCTAATTCTCAGTATGAATTACATCACATGAAGAGATGTTTTCCAAAAGAAATTTTTGTCAAGAAAGGATTACATGACTTGCAAACTTCTAATACGGCTATGAATTTAAAACAGGTGTCAGTTATTGTTTCTCCTCCACGAACCTGTTCATTCTGTGGGAAAAAGAATCGATATGCTATTCATTGTTTTGCTGGGAGGAAACAAATCTCTAACCTCCATAATTTGCTTCTTACTACTATCAATGGAGTAAATCGTCTGACGATATCTACAGTGAATCTCGTGCCCACATAATACCAGAAACCTTATAAAATGAACACTCTTCTAGAAATCGTCATAGGTTACAAGTACATCTCAACGGTATAAATTCTTGTGCCACTAATGAACACATTCCCTGTGTTTATAAGAATAAGTCTGGTAAGTCTAGGAAATGGATCTCTCTGTATCATGATCCTCTTGAACCAATCTCAAGAGTGCCTAGATTTTGTCCTCAGAAAAATCCTTCTGACGGAGATGTTAAACAGGTTGGTTCCTACTCATCTGGGATGAAAGTCAACCGAAGAAAGGCGAAAAACACAAATTCAAACATTCAGATGATGTATACAACTCCTTCCTCAATGATCGTAGTAGGATTACTTCTCACTCTACCACCTGATTCCAGGTATCATTATCCTTGTTTTTAGCTTGAGAGGTTGATGTAGTACATCTTTCTATGTATCAACAATGATTGTTGATCCTTTTATTTCTGTATCAAATATAACAGTTGATCCCTTACTTACGTATCAACTGTCACAGTTGATCCTTTACGTCTGTTAAGTTTACTTGTCTTGCAAGTTTGGTCTTTCCTAGTTTGATTAGATTTCCTTTTTCTTTTCTGTTTAGTCGGTTCTTGTGAACCTATTTAAAGGCTATGCCTTCTTGTTTTGGAGTACATCTTATTATCAATATTATTATTATCAATTTGATTATCAACTTTTATCTTTTAAATATTGATCCTTGAATCAGATTTAATTAAGTTTTTGACGAAACTTAAACCTATCCCTGTTACCATTATCTGTGCTACACTAGTTGGTATCAGATACATAGTTTTTAGATTTATATCTAGAAACAGATCCTTCACAGCTTCCGCAAAACACAAACTCACAAACCCTACTTTTCTTTTCGATGGCTGATAACACTCCTACCCTAGCTGAAATCGCAGAACTTTTGAAAATTATTCAAACCTCTACTGATACAAATAAAACTGACATCAAAAATCTTAGAGATGATATTACAAAGCAGTTTGGAACTATTGAAAAAAGGTTGGTATTTCATGGAGAGTATATAAAAAAATTATTGAAACACACTGGTTTAGAAAAAGAAGACATACCTGATTTAGTCGATGATACAGAAGGAGAAAAGAAAACTGAAGAAAAAGAAGATGATGAAACCCCAAAAGTTAAACCTTCTTTTACTCAAAATGAATCTATTCCTGAGAATATCTCTCATAAACTTCAACACAAAAAGCCAGTAGTAGGATTTGTCAACAAAAAACTGGTTACTGTGCCTCTCAGCTATGATGAAGATGATAAAGCTGAGGAAATCCTAGAACAACAATGGATTGATGAAAAACGATTGAAATCTGGTATGAATCCTTATGAAACTTTACCAGAATATAAGTTGAAAGCTGATATCCCTAGTTTTCATGGTGGTTTACATATTGAGGACTTTTTGGATTGGTTTTATGAAGTAGATTCCTTTTTCAACTTCATGGAAGTTCCTGAATCTTTTCAGGTAAAACTAGTAGCTTATAAGTTAAAAGGTGGGGCCGCAGCTTGGTAGGAAAAACTCGGTGAAGATCGACGCAATGCTGATAAACCTCCTATACGTACTTGGAACAGAATGAGAGATTTATTACGAGATAAATTTTTACCAAAAGATTATAAGCAACAACTGTTTCTCAAACTTCAAAACTGTCGACAAGGAGCTAGATTATTTGAAGAATATATAGTTGAATTCTACAGTTTAGTTGCTCGAGACCAATCGAATGAAAATGAAGAACAGTTAGTTGCCCGTTTTATAGATGGTTTGAAAAACTTAATTCAACAGGGAATGACACAATATGTGTAAACTATGGTTGAAGCTATACAACAAGTCATTAAGATTGAAAAACGTGTCCTTAGTACTTCTAGACAAGAAAATCCACATCAAGATCGTTACCAACATTATTATAAAGCTGCCAAACCATATAAATTTTCTTATGCTTACCAGGGTGAAAGAGGATCAACAGTAGTTGTTGATCCATATTCCAAAGGTTCAACAGTCGTTGTTGATCCATATTCGAAAGGGTCAACTGTCTTTGTTGATCTACATGATAGAAGCATAATCCAACCATATCAGCAACAACAATCCACATCTGTTCTTTCAGAAGCTGCTCCAATGATGAATATACTATCTGCTAAAACACCTCAGGCTAATCCACAACGATATGTTGCTCGCAATACTAGAGGTAATCAATATCAACAACAATTCCCACCATTATATAAACCCTCCAATCCTTATTCAAAGTTTTGAGGGTATAGGTGTAACAAGTGCAACCGAACTGGCCATACTTCTAGTGATTGTCGCAAGTTTCATGCTTACATTAATGAAACTCCAGAAGACACTTTGGAAGAAGAAGCTATTGGAGATGATGAGTTATTTTATCTTCAAGAACATGAGACTTATGATGCAGATTTTCTTGGAATGATTCGACCAGTTCTAATCACTGAACCATGTCCTACTCCGAGACATAGTATTTTCAGATCTCATTGTTTCATTGAAGATAAGCTTTGAAACATGATCATTGATAGTGGAAGTACAGAGAACTATGTTTCTGCAAAATTGGTTGAGAAGATTGGTTTACCTGTTACTCTTCACCCAAAACCGTATTCAGTTGGCTGGATAAATAGTTCTTCCACTCAACAAATCACTCATCAATGCTTAGTAAAGTTTTCTTTCCCTGAATATTCAGATTATGCTTTATGTGATGTTATTAACATGACTGCAGCAAGGTTATTATTGGTAAGACCATGGCAGTATGATATTCGTGTTGTTCATAACTGCTATGAGAATACTTATACTTTTGTTCATGAAGGATTCACCAAAGTTTTGTGGCCTTTACAATCTTCTTCTTCAATCAAGGAACCAGCATACAAGAAGATGACTGCACTAGGAGCTACAATTGTTCATTATTTGAACACTCATTTTTTGAGTTCTCATCAAGTTACCAAACCTATGGTGGAGATTTCAGACAAGGTACAACCCTTATTGTCTTATTTTAATGATTTATTTGCCACTGAGTTACCCAATATTTTGCCTCCATTAAGAGATCTACAACGCTCAGATAGACTTTATACCTGGAACTTCTATTCCTAATCAACCTCATTATAAATTAAGTCCTAAAGAACATGAGATTTTACAAGGTCGGGTTGATGATTTGTTAAAAAAAGGTTTGATAAGACTTAGCAAAAGTCCTTGTGCTAGTCCAGCCTTTTTAGTAGAAAAAAAGGATGGTGGTCATCGATTGTGTATAGACTGTAGAGCATTAAACAGAGTTACTATACCATATAGGTTTCCTATACCAAGAATTGATGACATGATTGATATGCTTTCTGGTGCTAAAGTCTTCACCAAGCTTGATTTGCGTAGTGGGTATCATCAAATTCGTATCCGTGAAGGTGATGAGTGGAAAACAGTATTCAAGACAAAGGAAGGTTTATATGAATGGTTAGTAATGCCTTTGGTTTATCTAATGCTCCCAGCACATTTATGCATTTAATGAACCAAGTTTTGCAACCTTTTCTTGAAAAATTTGTCATTGTCTATTTTGATGACATATTGATATTTAGCAACAATGAAGAAGAGCATCTTATGCATTTATCTTAGGTTTTTACAGCTTTACAAGAGAATGTTTTGTATGTAAACTTGAAGAAGTGCACATTCTTTACCCACAGAGTTATCTTTTTGGGCTTTGTTGTGTCAGATACTGGTATTTATGTGGATGGTTCTAAGAACAAAGCAATTGTTGATTGGCATGTTCCAACTTCTATACGTGAAGTAAGTAGTTTTCATGGCTTAGCTTCATTCTACAGAAGATTTGTAAGGAATTTTAGTACCATTGCAGCTGGTTTAACAGATTGTTTGAAGTGTGATACTTTTGAATGGACTGAAGAAGCATATAAGAGTTTTAATTTACTCAAAGAGAAATTATGTAGTGCCCCTGTTCTTGCCATGCCAAATTTTGATAAACCTTTTGAGATTCATTGTGATGCTTCTGTTGTTGGCATTGGTGTTGTGTTATCTCAGGAAGGACATCCAGTTGCATATCATAGTAAAATAATTCAGACACAGGAAAGAAGTGGTCAACTTATGAGTTGGAATTAATTGCTCTCGTTCAAGCTCTTAAGAATTGGCATCCTTATCTTATTCACAGTGAGTTTGTTGTTAACACTGATAATCAAGCTCTCAAGTTTTTAAAAACTTCAACAAAGGTCAATAGGATGCATGATAGGTGGTTATAAACTATCAATCAATATACATTTTTCATTAAACATCAAAGTAGAAAACTTAATCAAGTTGCTGATGCTTTGAGTAGAAGAGCTCATCTTCTAGTTACTCTTAAACATGAGAGTTTAGCTTTTGATTTCTTGAAAGATATGTATGGTGAAGATAAAGATTTTAAGAATCTACGGGAAAAGTGTGGTTCTTCAACATGCAGTGTTGATGATTATCTCATTCAGGATGGTTTTCTTTTTAAAGGTGATCGATTATGTATATCACAATGTTCTTTACGCCTTTATTTGATCCAAGAATTATATGGAAGTGGCTTAGGAGGACATTTTGGACGTGATAAAACAATTTCTTTGGTTGAGGAACGTTATTTTTGGCCTTCAATAAAATGAGACAGTCAGAAATACATACAAAAATGCATGGTTTGTCAATAGTCTAAAGGTAATATTCAAAACACTAGATTATATACTCCACTTCCAATTCCTGATGCACCTTGGGTAGATATTAGCATGGACTTTGTGCTTGGTTTACCATGTACTTCCAGAAAGAATAATTCTATTATGGTGGTGGTTGATTGTTACTCAAAAATGGTTCATTTCATAACATGCAAGAAAACTACAGATGCCTCCAATGTTACTTATTTATTCTTCAAGGAAGTAGTACGTCTGCATGGAATTCCCAAGACAATTACTTCTGATCGAGACACTAAGTTTTTGAGATACTTTTGGAAGTCTTTATGGATGCGTCTGGGAACTAAACTTCAGTATAGTACAAATGCTCATCCTCAAACTGATGGACAAACTGAAGTTGTCAATCGATCTCTATGAAATCTGATTAGAGCAAAAGTTATTGGAGGAAAAGGGAAGCAATGGGACAATTTCCTCCCCAAAATGGAATTTGCATATAACACTTCAGTCAATCGATCCACAGGTAAGACACCTTTTGAAATTGTTTATTCTAAGGTTCCTAATCATATTTTGGATCTGGTGGTACTTCCCAAGCTGCGTAAATCAAATGTTAAGGCAGACAATTTTATTGAGAAAGCTTCACTCATACATCAAGAAGTAAAGTCAAAATTTGCAGATTCAAATAAAAAATACAAGGAAGATACAAATCAACATAAAAGACTTAAGACGTTTGATGAAGGAGAATTGGTTATGATTCATCTCAGAAAAGAAAGATTTCCTGCTGGTACTTATAACAAGACTAAGATGAAGAAATATGTACCATTCAAGATTTTGAAGAAAATCAGTGATAATGCTTATATTATTGATCTTCCATCAACTTGGAACATCTCTAACATCTTCAATGTGCAAGAAATATTCATGTTTCATGAAGAGAATGAAATTCTTTCTATATATTAACTCGAGGACGAGTTTCTTTCAATAAGGGGGGACTGATGTAGTACATCTTTCTATGTATGAACAATGATTGTTGATCCATTTATTTCTGTATCAACTATAACAGTTGATCCCTTACTTACGTATCAACTACCACAGTTGATCCTTTAAGTCTGTTAAGTTTACTTGTCTTGCAAGTTTGTTCTTTCCTAGTTTGATTAGATTTCCTTTTTCTTTTATGTTTAGTCAGTTATTGTAAACATATTTAAAGGCTATGCCTTCTTGTTTTGGAGTACATCTTATTATCATTATTATTATTATTATTATTATTATCAATTTGATTATCAACTTTTATCTCTTAAATCTTGATCCTTGAATAAGATTTAATTAAGTTTCTGACGAAACTTAAACCTATCCTTGTTACCCTTATCTGTGCTACACTAGAGGTGCAAGGATGATGATTGAGAAATGCTCAAGTATGTTGTATAATATATTTTTTTTGTGATGTTTGTGTTTTTATTGCTGCCGGTCCACAAACGTCATGTCCTCTTCTTGTGAGTTCATAGGGTTTCCGTAAGAAGAGTTTCTTTTTCCTGTTTACAAACACATATATATACTCTATATTGTGTTATTCCATCCCTAACAATAAATTATATGGAGAACTCTGCAACATCTCAAGAGATCGTGCATCTTGATATGGAGGAAGACACTCAAGGACGTGAGTCGATTCAAGAGCTGGTTCTAAAGAAGATGCTTGCAAGAAAGGATCACAACTCCTGGATTGATGATTCTGTCAAGGATTTAACTCGTTTTCAGAATGATTCAAAGGTCGAGTTTGCAAATCTTCAACTGCAAATAAACCAACTCTTAGATGGTTAGGCCAGAATCCTTGCTAATCAAAATATTCTGATACGGAATCAAAAGAAGCTCATCATGGACTACGTCAAGGCTAGACAGCTTGCTCGGGTTGTTTACCGTAAGGTTAGTGTTCTAACTCACGAACATGGAGTGTCTGCGGTCAAGAGAGTAAAGGAAATCAGTGACACCTTCTTTGATGGATTCATTGAAAGGTATGAGGTTCTAAATGAAATTTGACTCTATTATGTCTAGTAAATATTCTGATGAGAATTTTATTTCTTGTGTTTTTTAAGAAGAATAACTAGAGTTTGGAATAACCATTATGGTGATTACACATAGTTATGTCCAACATTTTCATCTTCATTTTCTTTAGGTTTATTTGTTTAAATTTTAAAATTGTTTGGAAGATGATTTTTGCAGTATTAATCTTTATGGTTTTATATATTGCAATGTGTTATGGGATATGTGTGTTTGCGTCCGTGAACTTGTCCCATATTTTGTCAAAAGTTAAGTCTTTCACATGTCGATATGCAAGTATTGATAAAAGAATGAATGAAATTTTGACATTACAAAAGTTTTTAAGCCTATTGTATGTCATTATGTAAATATTGATGGAAGATAGAATGAACTTTTGTTTACGAGGATTATGTCTATTGTATGTCATTATGCAAATAGTGATGGAAAATAGAATAAATCATTGTCTATTCCGCAGTATTGATCTTCCATGATCCATATTTTTATGTATATACTGTGTGGCTCCATAAGTTCTTTTATGTTGAGCATTTCCGATTAAATTAATCATAAGTTTTCTTGTGGTTAATTTAATTGAGTATTTTGGATTCAAATTCATATTCGTATGTGATTTATTATGTCCAAAGAAATCTTTCTTTTCTTGTAAAAGTAAGGTCACTCTTGTTGTTCTTTCGGGAATGACATTTTATGGGGGGGGGGGGGGGGGGGGGGGGGGGGGGAATTGAAATTGTGCTTAATTACCAGATCTTTGTGGGGAGTGCGGCTAAGGAATATTATAGGGGTTATCTTGTATCTTTATAAACTCCTTGATGAATGCATTTAGCTTCGGCTATATGATGACATCTAAAAAGTTGATATGTGCTTTCTTTTGGTCATTAAATGTGTCTATGGAAATTTCATTAGGATCCCACTAGTTTTCGTACCTTTGCCAATTTTATTGACAAAAGGATGGAGAATTAATGTGTAGTTCACACTACAAATACATATGGTTTTCAGATCATTATGTAAAGGGGAGTGGTTTCCATGTGAGATGGAGTATTGACTAAGGGGGAGTGATACATATCACCATAGTATTGTTGTCGAAGTTGTGATACAATTGAACTTTGATACTGTATAATAATACTATGACACTGTGTAACAATGATTAAGAACTCTTGTTTTCTTATTGTTATATCTATGGATTTTCAACAACGATGATGCTAAACTTACAACCTTATGAATCATTGGACTACTTGAAGTGACGAAGATTTCGACTAATATTGAAGAACCAAGGAGATCATGCATGTGGAAGAGAAGCTACAAAAGTTTATTTATTTATTTTGTATTCCATATGTATTGATAGTTTTGTCACTAAAATTGACAAAGGGGGAGATTTTTAGAGCACTGCTCGGTCGAACTCGCAAGCATTGCTATATCAAGCTTGTTGTCAAGTTTAGTTGCCAAAACTATAAGTCTTGATTTCTAGTCTACTCATATCTAAGTCTAGGGCTAGGATAGAAAGTGTAGTTGAGCTCTAGACTCCATGGCGATCATCATACAAAGACGAAGAACTACTCAAGGAACTGGTGGAACTTCATCGACTAAAAGGTATGTGGAGACTTGAACTTATCTATCACTTAAAAGTCTATCTACTTTATCTCCTATCTTGAGACAAAAGTGATATTGCTATATAGACTATGATTATACACATTTGCTATTTCGACCCGAGTTTATCTCGCTTATCTATTTCTCGAAATATGTGTAGGTAAGCTTTCGCTTTGGCCAAGTTTATCTTTACTAATGACGAAAATCATATTAGTTTCAATTACTTGAAAATCGCTTTGACGAAAAATAGCTTGTGAACAACAACTATATAACATCCTTTAAGAATGTTTTAATGATTGAAATGAGAGTTTAGAATATAACCTTGAAAGGATATAAACATTGTGTGATAACTCATACGTGTGTAAGTCTTTATTCCTTGAACCAAAGTATGCGTACTTTGCTGCTCATGAAAAGCGGAACTGAAGTCCGCGTACCAGTACGTGCACTGTCGGAAGTTCACATCCCGTGAATTTCTGCTGGAGTTTGCAAAATGAAAACAAACTTATTCCGAGTACTTAAGTCCGCGTACTTAAGTGGGTTAGTTTTTAAAAACGATTATTCGTGAACTTGAACTTATATAAACTAAGGAATGCATACTTGCAAACCATGGCTACAAAGTTCATGAATTGGTTCGAGTTAATCAAATCGTTTTTGCTTCAATTGTGTCGTGTATAATTCTATGAGATCTAAGCAATTGAACAACTCTCTAACTAGTTCTCTTGAGTCATTTGAACTAGATATGGTTAAGATGAATATGGTTGAAATGAAAGTGCTCATATGGCTAACCATTTGGTTAACTATTGTTGAACAAACTAAGTGTACATGTTTAGGTACGATTACACAAACCTAAATAAACGTGCATTTAATTTGTGCATAACAAGCTAAGTTCGATCTAACAGTTAAAAGATATTATCTTGAATCTAATCAGGTTTTCATCTGACGGTGAATATTGAATGCTTTGTTACCAAGGTAACTTTGATTGCAAACCCTGATTTGAAAAACTATATAAAGGAAAACTCTAGAAACTGGGAAACCTAATCCCCACACCTTCGGTGTGATACTAGTTGTGTTAGCTAGAGTCGATTCTACTTTAACCTTAGTTTTCTATCGAGACCCTGTAGGTTAACGACTTGAAGACTTCATTGGGATTCTGAATCCAGACCCAACTATTTTATCTGTAGTTGCGTGATCTGATCTTGTTGTTTCTATCGTGTTTGAGTACAATCGTAAGATTGGCTTGAGATTGATTTCTCCGATAGGAAAGATATAAAAGAAGTCACAAACATCTTCGTCTCATCGTTTGTGATTCCGCAATATCTTCTTTCGCTAGTCGATTAAGATTATTGTGAGGTGATTGATAATTCTAGGTTGTTCTTCGGGAATATAAGTCTGGGTTATCAATTGGTTCATGTTCATCTTGATTTATCAAAAGACGAAACAAAAACTCATAGGTATTTCTGTGTGAGACAGATTTATCCATTACCGTAGACTTTTTTGTGTGATACAGATTTGTTTATTAAAGTCTTCGACTTTGGGTCGTAGCAACTCTTAGTTGTGGGTGAGATCAGCTAAGGGAATCAAGTGCATAGTATCCTGCTGGGATCAGAGACGTAAGGAGCGCAAATGTACCTTGGATCAGTGTGAGATTGATTGAGGTTCAACTACAGTCCAGACCGAAGTTAGTTTGTAGTAGGCTAGTGTCTGTAGCCGCTTAATATAGTGTGTGTTCAATCTGGACTGGGTCCGGGGATTTTTCTGCATTTGTGGTTTCCTCGTTAGCAAAACTTCTGGTGTCTGTATTATTTCTTTTCCGCATTATATTTTGTTATATAATTTAAATATCATAGGTTGTGCGTTGAATCGATCAATTGGGAAATCCAACCTTTGGTTGTTGATTGAAATTGATTGATCCTTGAACATTGGTCTTTGGTACCGTTCAAGTGATTTTCTTGTATTCAATAAGACTCACAGATTTCTATTTGCTTGAGTAAGTATTAAATCGACAAAGTGAGACATAACTCTTTGATATACTTTTATTAAGATTGAGTCTGACTGTCTAGTTGATTCTCTTAAAAGTATATTGGAATTTTTCCATTCAGATTGTTAAGCGAAATATTGGGTGTGGTTGTTAGACCACGTCTTTTTCACAATTAGTTAAGTCTCGGTCTAGGATAGAGGTAGTTGAGAAAGGAACTAGTCATGATTTGCGTTCTACCGTTTGAAGGCGAAGATATACCGAAGCTTTTGGAGAGCTTCATCAACAAAAGGTAAGTGAAGACTGGACCACCTATTTTTCAAGTTATATTCACCTTTCTATTCTTGAGACGTTTGTCACATAACTAATTATACTAGCTTTCATAGACAAGAATTTCGAGTCGAGAACTAATTATTTAATTTACGAATTTCTCGAAATATAATGACTAAGCTTAATAAATATTTGTTCATGCTTGATCAATTTCGGTGGAGAACAGTTTATTGTTCGGAACCAAATCATGATTCAAGTTTATCATTCTAAAATAGCCTAGAACAATGATATGTGTCATTGGTGTTATTCGGGAATGTTTCGAATTGCTTTGGAGAAATATAGAACTACTATATTCGGAATACAAGACAATGTTATCAGTCTTACAAACTGAGATAGTTGTTATATCTCTGAAGCCATGTTACATGTACTCGTACACATAGAGGAGTAGCTATATATCGACTTACAGATTTGTGTGATATGCATATTCGTATGCACATCATGCGAAAATCCGTTTGTTACATGATACGGATAGTACGTATGTTCGTATATAAACCATTTTGGAACTGTGGTAAAGGAAACGGGTGTAAGTATGTGAACCAATACAGTTCTATATTCTTGAACCAGTTTGGGGCCCAAACCGGTATGCATACAAACTGAAAAGGTTTTGTGAACTCCGGAACCGGTAAAGTCTTAAGGTTTCCAAACCTGTTCCAAACTGAAAAAGTTATGTGAACTCCGTAACTCAGTTTTGCACCTAAGTTTGCAAACCGGTACGTGAACTAAAAAAGTTCTTTCAACTCCAGAACTCGGTTTTGCTCATAAGTTTGCAAATCGGTCCGCGTACCATGACCCTGCCGATTCACGAACGACTCATGTATTTGTATCTTGTGCATTTACAAACTATGTCGATTGTGTTCAAATGCGATTAAATTTTTTCTACGAGATGATTTACATTTGATCAATTCTCTAATAAAAACTAGACACATTTGATCACATGATTGTGACTCAAGATCAATGTATTTGTATTCATGAAAATGAGTGATAAGCTTTTATTCAAACCGGCTAGTTTCGGCTAATCATATTGAACATAGTCTTTGTACACGATTCAGTTACGTTTTACCTAAACATAGTGTATATCTAGTTTATGTGAATAAGATTCAAAGCTTTCATCTAACAGTGAATATTCTTTGATTGGTTCCAAAGTTATCTTAACTTAAACCTGAAGCAACCTATGGTTTGAAGTCTATACAAGGGGAACTCTTGGCAACTGGGATGTTTGAATCCTAACACTACTTTTTGGTGTGTCCTAGTTATATCTAGAGTCGTCATATCCAGAAACCCTTTTAGGGTTTAACGACTATCAAAGACTTCATTGGGATTTGTGAAGCCAGGTCCAGTTATCTTTTATCTTGATAACTTTAGTATCCTGATCTTGTTCGATTGTTGATTTATCACTTGAACAAGATAGATAAAAATGAAAGATTTCTCTTCGTCTCAACTTTGTGATTCCGCAAGTTTTATACTTGTGAGGTGAATAATAATCTAGGCTGCACTTTTGGGTTGCATAGGTCCGGATTTTGAGGATAGCTAGACTTCTGTCAAATTGCTATTGATTTCCATCACCTTGATCCTACGTTTGATCTGATCATCTGTTTCGATCGTAAATTAGGAAATCAATTATATAGGCTTAATATGTGGGAAGCAGATTTGGTTTAAAGTCTTCAATTGAGTTAAAGCAACTCTTAGTTGGTGTGACATCATCTAAGGGAATCAATTGCACGGAGTCCTGTTGGAATTCAAGAGGCATGGGGAGCGCGACTGTACCTGAATCAGTGGGAGACTGAGTTCTGGGTCAAATAAGTCCAAGACCGAAGTTAATTGGTAGTAGGCTAGTGTTAGTGGCGGCTTAATACAGTTTGGTGTTCAATATGGACTAGGCCCCGGGTTTTTCTGCATTTGCGGTTTTCTTGTTAACAAAATTTCTGGTGTCTGTGTTAGTTCTTTTTCCGCATTATATTGTTTATCTTTATAATTGAAATATCACAGGTTGTGAGTTGATCAATCAAAGTACATACGTCCGACCTAGTTTCTTGGATACCACTTGATTGATCCTTGGACATGGTCTTTGGTACTGTCCAATAACACTCTTTGTGATTAGGTTCATGGATTCATTTCTGTAAACATTATAACCGCAAGAGAGATAGAGATATAACTCTAAACACTTTCCTTGATTGAGTTTTAACTCTCGGAGTTGTGTTGAGTTTGTCCATACAGATTGCCTACGAAAAAGTTAGTGGTGTATTTTGGTACCCCCAGTGTTTTCAATAATAATAAAACATAAATAAAAATTCCGAGAATAAATCCATAAATTAATTATAATATCAGTATTGAAGGTTGAAGGAGATCATGATTTCATACTGCTTATCTCTCCGACTTTTCTTCCTTTGTTAACATGTTATATCTTACTGACATGGACCGTAAAATTAGAGTTCTATCATATGAAGAAATTGATTATCGACTGTTTTATCTTCATAAAGACTGAAATCAATCATCGGATTGTCTAGATTCCAGTGAATAAGTATCCAATGTGAGTAATCAAGAATGTTGAACAATTTTTTTCTTCTGATTCAATCAAATTATGAAAGAACAAAAAACAAAAGCGGAAGGGAAATAATGAATAAAGTTTTAGTTTTCCAAATAATGAAGAACTTGATATCACCTGAGAGAGACACGAGAAGGAGGAAGCAAAATGAAAGAAGATTACCACAATTTTAATAGGAAAAATTTCATATAGATCTTAGTCTCTCTTGCAAATCTGTTTTCTTCGAAGAGAAAATAGTCTTACAGAAATGATAATTAGTGGCCGAAAATAATAAATGCACTTTTTATTATTTTTGCGCTATATATTAAAAAAGAGAATCAAAATTAAATTTTCGTTAGTTACTGTAAGTCCCTCCAACTCAAAATATTCTAAACTACCTTTGTTAATTGTCATATCGTTGCCGAAATTAAAAATGAAAAGCTTCGTTACTAAGAATTACATAGAAATGATACCTTTACTTTTAATGGAAAAAAATAAAGAAAATAAAATACTATAAAAGTCTGGAAAAAGAAACTAAACGAAAATTATTAATTATCTCTAAATTGACTAATTATAAAACACTCGGAACTTTAAAAGGAATGAAGATTAAAAAAAATATATTAACCATATTTTTTTCTTATTTATGCACGCAATCTTTAAATTGGATTCTCCGAAAGTGAATTTATTATTCAAACGCAATCAAAGATATATTTGAGAGTTTGATAAAAATAAATCATTATAAGCACAAGGTTGTTAATATTTTGGGATTAACAAAAATAGTATCAAAGTCAAACATAATGGGATGGACATAGTAGTTATTATTTTATTTTATTTTGAAGCATGAAAAAAACAGAAAAAACGGACTAAAGAGCTATTACACACGGGTATTTTGTACCCACTGAGTTATTAAATAATAGTTATTATTGTTTGATAATTGTTTTTGGGTGAAAAGAAAAGTATTATTAAAAATACGAGGTACATTAAAATTTGTGTGAGAACGAGAGGTCAAAATTGTACGACACTCGTTTAAACCAAGAAATTACCGTTCGAGTTTTACTTCCGTAAAAAAAAAAGAAGGGTTGATCTAGGAGAAGGAAGCAAAGTAAGTGTTGAGATCAGAGTGTGAAATTATTCATAGTGTGATATGTATATATTATTATATGCGAAGATATTTTTGTGCAAGGCTGAGAGAAAGCTTGATGAAAATCAGGTTCTAGACTTGTTCGGAAGTTCTATATCATTTGTGAATAGGTTGAGTTACATGTTTATAGTAATAGTTTTATACACTGTTTTGGTAGTAAGTGAAAGTTATGGAGTAGTGGTGGAGTGGAGACTGTTGACAACATGGTGAATTCGCATTCACATCATTAGGGTAAGACTGAAATTTTACAAACACTCACTACCCCCTCTATTTTCATAACCATCCCATTACCTAGTCACTTTCCGGTTATGGATGTATCGATATACCGCACATGTCGTAGACCGACCGCCAGACCAATCTCCTGGTGAATATCCCCTCATGTGACATATTTGATATATATATTAATATTAACTGTAGAGTTAAGTACTACTATTATTAAGTCTGTTGATCCGTACACATGACTTACTTGGTGAATCAGTTAACCTATGACTTAGTATGTGTATGACTAAATTGACTGATGAACATCAGTATGATGATACTAGTGAGACATGTGGAAACTATGTAACATAAATAAAATACGTAATAATTTAGAAGTCTCTGAAAGTGAGATCGTGATGTAAAGACGAGGGTACTTAAATACACCACAATCTTTTAATTTTTTCACCTATAAGTCCTCTATCGAATGTGATCGTCTATGGACAGAGTCGAGACAATACAACATATTCGGTTCACACTTCGTGTGATCGTCTAGGGATAAGAGATCGAGACAATATAACAACAAGGTAACTTGTGTAATTGACTATGGATACAAGATCGAGACGATACGACAACAAAGTGTGCACTTGATAATAACTTCGGTAATAACCGAAACTCTATAGCATCAATATCAAGTGTTACGAAATTAACGTACATGTGTAATTTACTTAATTATAATAACAATTATAATGCGGAAAACAAAGTAAATGGCACAACAAGATTTTGTTAACGAGGAAACCGAAAATGGAGAAAAATCCCGGGACCTAGTACAGTTTTGAATAATCTCATAATTAAGCCGTAATACAAAATCTAATACCAACTTCGTATAGTTGAGACCAAGCATACTACCCCTAGATACTTAGTTCCCTCAGTATTCATGTGCCTTTCACTTTAAGAGTCACACACGTGAATAACAACTCTTTTGGATCGTATTCCAAACAACAAAGGAAGAATCTGTTTGGTAACCACTCTAATCAATCTTGCTAGAAGATATGTGAGTTATTCACAAAGGATCTTATATTTAATCTAATAAACTCATTTGTCTAGTTAGATCAATCTAAATATTGAACACCGAAATAATGAACCTCTATATTCTCAATCAATCAATATATATATATCAAAGAGAAGATATAAAGTGATGCCGATCTCAGCAACTAATCAATCAAGTTTATCAAAGATAAACCGATTCTAGTTGGATCCCACCCGATCATGGTTTTTGCACTAAATCCACAAGATATGAAAACTAATAAGAATTATTCTTCGTCTTCAAATCTTCTATTTCCTTCAAATACCTTCACAACAACACTTGAATCCTTTTGTGATCAATCACGCACATAACGAATTCTATTAACAATGGATTATCACAAGATGTCTTTAGATCTGAAGATGGTTCTAAAGATCCTGTTGATACTTTGATCTAGTTTGAGCGAATCTTACATCATAAGAGAAGATTCTCAAGAATAAAAAAACTAGGTGCAATCAAAGTTACAACAACCGTTAGTCCATCAAATCAATAACCGAAAACTAACAACACTGCAATTATCTAGTTTCCCACAAACGGTACTCATAGAGCTTCTTGATCCCACAAAAATCTTTAAACGAGCGGCCGTAAGAGATTTCGCCTAATTAGGGTACTTTCCTCTCTGAGTAGACATCTCCACCAAAAAATGCAAGAAACGAAGTTTACCTGGCTCTTAGGATAGTTTGCAAGAAATGCAAACTCAAGTATTTATAAACCAAGGTTGTTTGGACAACAAGGAAACCCCAAAACCGAAAATATTCTCAAGATATGCATTAAAGTACCTAAATTCGGTTTTCATATTGCCAATTAATGTTAACCAACATTTCCGAAAACTCTCATAGAAAAACTTCTATTATTAGTCTAGCACACTAACTAATAATATTTTTCATAGGATATGCTCTAATTGTTGGTAATTAAAACATATATGATGAAAATCATAATTAAATACCTTTCACTTTTTCGGACCAGGGATCACCTTGAGTATCAAGGAATATCTTTGAACAATAAATGATAAGAGTTATGTACATGTTCAAATATGTCAACATCCGGAAGTTTCTTGGCAAACCCTAATTCCAAGCTTCACACAAAACTTACAGAGATATGTGAATATTGGAAACTCGGTTTTGAATGTTGCGATCGGTTATACCAACCTCACAATGTAAGTTGTGACCGGTTATACCATGTTTCCCAAACCAGGTTGTGACTGGTTACACCTTGCTTCCTAGAGGCAGCTTGTGAATGGTTACACCTTACTTCCTGAGTTAGCTTGTGATCGGTTACACCTTGCTTCCCAAAGGTAGCTTGTGATCGATTATAACTAACTTCTCAATGTATCTTGTGACCGGTTATACCTTGCTTCCCAAAGTAACATATGTTCGGTTACAACTTTCATTCTAATATAGACATGGCATATCATCAATCAACATCGATGCGCCTTTCTAAGCAGGTGACGCTAGACGTCGCACTAGTCAGTCAGATACTCATAGCCATTGGAATAAGTGATGTCATTCATATAATATGATGATATCGATATGATGAGAAATACAAACAAGTGACATCAATGTGTTGATGATGCAAGTCAGTGATACCGATCAACCTTGTTTGTGAATTATCCCAAGTATTGGCATATATGTTGAAAATACCTATATTGATTATATGTGACCTAAGAGCGTCCACAGTGGTGCGAGTATAACCAAAGACCAAAGATTAAAAAAAAAAAACCAAATTTGGGTTTAGTCTGTCATGTGGCATAGTAGGAAAAGAGTATATTTGGTCGCGCGTTGATAAAGATTATGCCTGGGATCAGGCGTTGGTAAAGATAACGCCCGACGTGGGGCGTTGGTAAAGATAACGCCCGACGTGGGGCGTTGGTATAGCAAAAAAAAAAAAAAAAAAAAAAAAAAAAGAAAAAAAATGGGGCGGAGGTATAAAGCCCGCCCCATGCAAGTTTCAAAAATTTTAAACTTTGAAAATGGAGTGGGGCGTTAAGTATATGAACGCCCCATTTCGCGCGTTAAGTTTATGAACGCCCCATCGAGCGTTATCTTTACCAACGCCCCATTCAGGCGAAGTTTATATGCACGCCTGTTCGTTGGACGTTAACTATACCAACGCGCGATGAATGGCGGAAATTATATCAACGCCCCTTGTGTAGGCGGACATTATATCAACGCCCCATGTGTAGCGGAGATTATATTAACGCCCGACTACATTTGGATTTGGTCTTGATCGCCGACCAAATTTGGTCTGGATTTTACTCTTTGATCAAATTTTGATCGATGGTCCGTCCCACTACGCCAGCCCACTCGACTAAAAATTTGGGTTTACTCGTCCATTGCAGTTGCTATAAGGGCATCTACAATCCCGACCAAATTTTGGACCATAACCAAATTTGATATGGAAGTGGATTGCAGTGGTTGGGACTAAACCCAAATATAATCTGTTTTTCTAGGGTTCGGGACCAAATTTAGGCACCGAGCCACCGACCGACTATAACCAAAATTAGTACGGCGTAGGTATAGTGGGCAGCTTAGAGTTAGCCATGATTTTAATTAACGTCTAGGAGTATGTGTAAACTAAAGGTACACCTGAGTACGGGGCCTGAGTTAAATGTAAACTTGAGTTGGGCGTTAATTATACGCATGTCGTATGCGTGTGTTCGGACGTGGTTAGTAAGTGTGTCTGATTGTGGGGCGTAACTATAGTGATTTTTGGCGTAAATATGACATACTATAATTTCGTCTAGAGAAAAAATAATTTTTTTATCTCCGCCCAACATCAGACGTTGATTCCAGACGAACTTTTGGCGTATGCCCAACCCAGGTGTTGTTTGTATGTCCACCCATCAATCAAACGTTGCTATGAATAAATCCTACGCGCGGGCGTTATTATTATGCCCGCCCCGCTACTTTTTAGTCCGCTCTCACTGGGTCACACTGAGAAAAAAATAATTTTTTAGACCATATTTGGTATGGTATTTGGTCTTTGGTCAGGCTCGTGACCGTGGATGCTTTAAGGCATCAATTAGAGATATCAGTAACTTACTGAATCAAATTGACATATCAGTTTCTCATGGTGTCAAACGGTATCGACCAGTGACCAGGACGAGCGCAAGCGTGGCTAGCCATGGGGAGAGCTTGACTCAGACACTAAAAGTGTATCCTTGGCATCCTTGAGGGGTTATCTTGACATACCATGGGAAATTTTACATTCTGACATAACATAGATGTGTACTTGGCCGGCCGTAGGAAGCTGAGCTTAGACTTGTGCTCATGGGGACTTCTTGCCCGGATGCAAGAGCCTGCCTAACCGGTCGCGGGGAAAAAGTTGGTCGGCTAGGGGATCAAACTAAACTTGTAGAAATTGACGTTTAATCCCATTTTTAGTGGGATTTGGACGCTCTAGTCCACCCCTTCAAAGCCTAGAACTCTCCACTCCAGATATACCAAATTTAAAACGGGTTAATCCTATTTCTAACGATTCAATCCAAATTGATTATTTTTACTACCGAAAATACCCATCACTGATATTACTTCTTCGTAATCCAAGTTTCACATTTTCATTTCCATGTCTGAAATTATTCTCCAGTGAAGAAAGAAATTCAAGATCTAATTTCTTTCTGTAAAAGTATCTCCAAACATAAATCTGAGAATGAAATAAGCAATCGATTTAATTTGAAAGCCTAAATCGTTTTCATCGGTACTTTTTTTTGAAGGTTAATCATGCCAGGGGAAAATTTGATGAGATTCAATTTCAACATTGAATAGTTCATCGTTGAAAGCGATTAAAAAGTTAAATGTAATCTATTCTTTTCATTTAATTTGATCCAACTATTAATTTATCGATTCAGAATATTTTTTACGATTTCAAAAACCTAATTTTGATTCGATGGTGTCTTTGCGTTTTTGTGATTGGTTTTAGGTTTTTGATTTTTTATTTTGATCGTGTTTTGGTTTTGGTGTATAGATTCTCAGATTTGAATTGGTGATTTGGTATTGTGGAAAAGGAATGCCTAAAATTATTGGAATGTCGTTATTGTAAAATTGATTGTAAGAAACTCAGAATGTCTCTGCATTGTTGTTTGAAGGCACATGAATAGTTTAAAATAGGAATTGTTTGATAATTAGAATGTACTACAAAATTAATGAAATGATGGTATGAGTAATTTGTCAACGTAGTATGTCTGGTATGCTTAGATTATTGGTTTTAAAATGATGACCACTTTAAAGTGTAAAACAACTGTAAGTCTTAAGAATTTCCCCTTATGCATGCATGCCCCTTACATGTTTTATGATCTCTTATAAAGGAGCAGAAGTATAGAATATGCCAATCCGATATCTTCTCGTGTATAGATTTGTTGTATCAGTTTATCAAAAATTTACTTGCAAATATTTTGCACCAAAATTAACACCTAGACTACATTTTTGGTATCTTGCTTTTGCAAGTGACACAGAGGAGGCTGTTTTTCATCATATTAAGTCGCATCTCGGATCTGCAAGTTTTTTTGTTTTTGTTTTGGCATGTGTTCTATATTCAGTGGGTGTTGTCTCGTACGAATATTTTTGGGGGATTGCTCACAGCATTTCATTTCAGTCATAATCTGGAGTTAATTTTCATTCAAATCTAGTATTGTATGGGGCAGATGAAAAGAGATATTCTAACAACTTTAGTTTTGGAAACAATTTTTTCATTTTCAAAACGTTAAAAACAAAAAACTGCGTAAAAGATGTTTAGTATGTATTTGTTAATTTGTCTAACTTCTTGGTACGTATATGTTTAACTTTTTTTCTTTTTCTCTCTCAAAATGAATATGAAGT
This sequence comes from Papaver somniferum, assembly GCF_003573695.1. Classification (NCBI taxonomy): domain Eukaryota; kingdom Viridiplantae; phylum Streptophyta; class Magnoliopsida; order Ranunculales; family Papaveraceae; genus Papaver; species Papaver somniferum. Next base: position 59,821,354 of record NC_039368.1, on the reverse strand, counting down.
GAAATGAACTTGGACCAACTTATATGCAGGCATGGTTTGTGAACAAATGGGAAAGAACTGTGACATATTTTCATGGAATAACTTATAACGATGTTAAGAACTTTTGGAATACCAGAAAGAAGAGATTGGAAAGGATGTTGCAGACACCAACGATATCATAGGAAAACAATGGATAGTCCCCTGTCTTAGAGGTACATAAGTTTCCTACCACCTCGTAAATTCGCCCTCTTTGAATTCAACTTGATGATTAGAGTGTGTACATTTAATTCCGCTACATATATATCCAATATTTTTAGGAATGATTACTGACTATCAACTTGAAGTTATCGATTGGGAATAGTTATACACCTGTTTATCGTTAATTTACACATAATTATACACATTTTGATTGTTAATGTTCATATAATTGTACACCCATGGTGCACTTACACCCACCCATTAATAAATCTCAATATCTGGCACAGATTAGTCATCTTACAGTCTTCCGTATAAACACTGTTAAGATATTTTTAGCGTACAAAAGACAATTTTTCATTTAATATAATTACAATGTAGATGACGTGACACTTAGCCCAAATTTTAGTATCTGTGCGAAAAGCACACAAATAAGCTCTGATGAGATGAGATGACCGTCAACAGTCTCAGTATAGAGTCCATAGACCATGTTTTGCAGTGTATCCAACAGAAGAAATAATGAAATGTTTATCTTTGTAGTGAGTTCTTTGAAGGGATGATTTCTAAAAATTAAAGTGTTGATATATCTTTCTTTTTTTATGACACACTACAACAAGATATAGTATGTAGTTTCAATGCATAATCATTGGGTAGGGTCAACTAGTAAGCTTGATGTTTATTGGGGGAGGACCAACTGGTGTAGACTTGTTGGTAAGCTTGCAGTATCTAAAAATATGTGTATTTTCTTTGTACACCATTTGTATGCGTTTCACGTAAAAGCGCACTGTTTTTATTGTGCTTGTTATACGAGGTGTATATGCTTGTACACCAGTTATGTTATAGGAAATGCACTATATCTTATTTAATTTGTGGTTCTTATCCAATTATAGCATTTGATTCCATTGAAAAACATTACATGGAAACTAGGGTGTATAAACTAGTGCACATGTGAAAAAATAACTCCATAAACTTATACTTGACTAGAGTGTACAAACTGGTGTAAACTTATACTTGAAAGGATGATTTTTATTTGTGTAATGAAAAGCATTACATGGTTTCTTACACCTAAACTTATACTTGTAAGCATGCTCTTATAGGATACTGTGAAGGTCTCACGTAAAATCTGACTTGTAATTGTACACATATATACTTTTATGTACTCACTGTTGTACACTTGTTTGTTAATGTGTACATAATTGTACACCTGTTTGTTAATATGTACATAATTGTACACCTATTTATTGTTATTGTGCACATAATTTCACACTTGTTGATTTTTAATGTGCACATAGTTGTACACCTGTATTGAGCTATAATATGTATCAAGTTGGTTTGTGGCATGTGAAAGATTTGTTAGGAAGGGAAACTATGATTCTTATTTCTGGTATGAATTTTTTTTAGCTAATTATTTCACAATTTTTCTTGATTTATCTAGTAGTTTGAGTGCCATGCATATAGTTATGTTTATGCTGTTATTATGAGATATGTGTTCACCCAGGAATGTTTGATCCTTGTTTCTATGCTTGTTATTTGCTTATATCGTAAAACTTTTGATGTGGATGGGGATCAAATGATTGTTTAGGAATTAGATCGTTAGTAAAATATGTGTCTCAAACTCTCAACCTTTTTATTTCTCTCAATTGCAGGGGAATGAAGGTCAAAGATGATAAAGATGGGTCCTCGCCTCATGCTTCTATGCTTGCAACCCAAGATGTTGCAACTGGGTGACAAGTATTTTGTTTAATTGTATACTTGGTTCCCTTTTTGATACCCACCTTAATGTTGGTCTCAGCTGATAATAGGATTTCGTGCATTAGGATATCTTAGTTGAAAAAATAGGTTTTATACATATTTTGGATGGGTGTACATATTGGTGCACTAGTGCAATTCCCAAGAAAAAGTAGGTTTGTGTGTGGTTATGAATGATCGTCTTTATGCATGTTTGCAGTGGTGTGCATATTGGTGCACCTGTGTATTTTCCATGAAAAAGGTTTGTGTGTGGCTATGAGTGATCGGCCTTTGTGCATGTTTGGCAGGGGTGCACACATTGGTGCACCTGTGTATTTTCTATGAAAAAGTAGGTTTCTCGCGTTTTACAGCGGTGTACCTATGTAATTCCCATGAAAAAATAGGTTTGTGTGTGATTACGAATGATCGGATTTATGCATGTTTTGAAAGTTATGTTTTTCTGTGGAGGTTGTATTGAACTCTAGTATGTTCCAATTTGGTTTACAACATGTGACTGATTTGTCAGGAATGGAAACTTTGGTTCGTATTTGTTTATATTAAGTTTGTGCAGTTAGACTCAGATGGATTGTGTCTCTTAATTTATAACTGCCTATTTTTTTTGTTTTCATCCTTTTCTTTGCTATGTTTCTTATGTGGTTGTTAGTGAAGGTTATCACTTTTTCTTCTGTGGTTTCTTATGTTTTATTGTTTTTTCTTGGATTCAGGTTAACTGCTAAACCATCCTATGCAAATCGTACCATTATTAAGCAAGAGCTTGGCGTGTTTGATATTTTTGTCAGTCTGTGTAGACTAGAGTCGCAGGCTGACTATCATGAATCTTGAATGGTTGAATGCAGCTGGCTATGAAGCAATTGCAAGTGATGCTATGGGAAATTTGGAAGAATGGGTTTGCTTGTATGTTGCATTACAAGGAATGGTGCAGCTGAGTAAGTGATGGTAGAACTCTGAAGTGGTGATATGGTGAATAAATATGAAATGCCGATGGAATTGCAAAGATGAAATCTGAAATGTGTGATGTTGGTGGTACTGAGGAGCAGGAATTTATGTTGTTGTTGGATGGGTAGTGTTGCTGCAGAGAAGTGCAGCTAAGATTGGAAAGCTACATAAACGGATAAAAAATTTGAGTTGAATGGTTGAGGTGCTCTAGTTGTTTGCAGCAGCAGGATTAAGAGTGGTTGAGTGTTGGAGCTGGTGTTGGTAATGAGTTTGGCTTGTAAACAGGTTGTATTTTTGTAATTTGTGCATGTTTGTACACCAATGTAAACTAAGTTTTTTAAAAAATTGAGAATTATATAGTCATATGGGTACTCTTTTTGTATCTATCGGAAAGAGCTTTCCGAATATATAAAGTTTGCGAATTCTGGGCAAACGGTTCGAAAGATAAAATGATTTTAATTATTTTTTTATATTATTTAAAACTGTTGACATCATATGAGTCTCTGTGGACTAAAGTGCAAATATTTGGACTAAATTGTAAATCAAAAATTATTTATGTACTTTCCATAAAAAATGACTAATTTGTACCTAGTTGAATGGGTTAGGACTAACTAGTATATTTGGATGGGATTTTGGACTAAACCGTATTTTTCCCACTAGACTTTTATGGGAAAGCATCTTAGTCATACGGAGAAGTAAGCTCAGCTAGGGGAGTTTCTTGGACATATGTGGGAGAGCTTGCTTGTCTGAAGGTGAGAGAAAAACATTGGTGCAACAAGGGTGTTGGTGCAATACTGACAAGTTGCGCAAGAAATAATATGTCGTTATGTCATTGTGCATGTGTGCTCGTGATGATGTATTTTCAACATCATGACTTGATATGTTCAATTATTCACGAGTAACTTTTTAAATATTGCATCTACAAAATCTCATATGAAATAGCTTTATGCACAGAATAGGCTCTGGCGATACCGTGAATACAATATTAAACAAATGTTACTCAATAGGAGTCTAAATATTAACATAAATAAAAAAATAGTCTACAGGTGTTTAGTTATGGAATGTAGCATTAGGATGAGTTCAAGTTGCTCTATACTAGTGAGAAATCCATCTAAAAACTTTGTATTGAAGAATAAGGTCAAGGAAGGAGGTGGCATAATAGGATGTTCTGAATATTTTGTATAGTCAAAGAACATCTCGAAGAAGTTGAAAAAAGCGCCAATTGCATTCAGAAGAGAAGTTTTCTCTGTACTAGTAATAAATCCATCTAGGAGTTCAATCAATATAGATTCGATATATAAGTAGGTACCAAGTTATACAGTACATGATATGCAAATACTGAGTTACATGATAAACCTAAATCTATGGCACGTATATATATATATATATATATATATATATATATATATAGAGTGAGAGGCTATAGGGATAAATATTGAGTACCTTTTGCCCTTAGTAAAGTCTATAGTCTTAATTTATTGCAATATCAAGATTACATATTTACAAATTGCATATTTATGATTCGGGCAGGTAGAGAAAAGTTTACAAATTTCTCCCTTGGTAGTAACCCACCATCAACAATAATTCCTACTTATTTTTTGTGAATTATGTTTTTTGGGTACTAATGACGTTTCAGAATCAGTACATATGATAGGTGATGTCAACAAATTGAAAACATAAACACATATTTATAATTACAAGTTTTTTACAATATCCGAATAAAAGTAGTGGTAGAATCTACTAATCCTGAATACCCATTTTTACTTGTATTTATAAGGTATTTATTTTTTTACTGTTTATTCCCAAATTATAGTACCTCTCAAAATATCAGCTTTGAGAACCATCAAGTGATCTGATGGTTCTCAAGCATCCTCTTATGGGAAAGATTGGTGATCGAAACTTTATAGTAAGCATAAATTCTAGGCTAGTGTACTTAGGTTGTTGTTCTAGGAACCACTACACTATGTAATAAAAAAAAATAGTGATCAGAATTTCCGTCCACCTCATGTGGGATTAACTCATATTTGTTGTGTTGAATTGGCGTCATGCAATTCTAGTTTATTATATTAGGTTTTTGGCCTCGTAACTCAGAAGTGGCATAAAATTTTGTGATTAATATTTATAATTTTCAATTCGTGATTTAGGTTATTATTTTATTTGTTTTCATTTCATATTTTTAATTTTTTTTGTTTTAATAAAATGCGATTTTCTCGTTGACAACATCTTGTTGTGTGCTTTTACTTTACTTTCCGCATTATAATTTGTTTAAGTTATAATTAAAGTAATTGCACTCATAAGTTAATCACAAACACCTGGGTTGATCCCTATAGTTTAAGGTTCGGTTTTGAACTAGTAACTATATACCAAGTGTATACCTTGTGGTTTGCTATCTTCTAGACAGTTTCTGTCTATATTAGATCACGCAAGGTATCAGACTTATAAGTTGATATCGAAAAGATTGTGATGTACTTGGTACCCTAGTCATTTCAATAATATATAAAATATGACGAAAAAAGTAATCGACAAAAAACTTATCCTAATTTGGATTTTCAATCTGGCACAAGATTTTTCATTTTTTCAATTGTACTTTCCAACTTTTTACCAGTAACTAAATGATCTTGAGTAGACCCGTTATTGTTTGTAGTAACAAGATGTTATTGAGAAGCATACACATAGATCCTTGTGTTGTAGTGTTAGTTCTATCTAGGGAATACACAACATAAGTATTTATTTATATAAGAACCAAACAGATTGTGGTCTTCCTTGGTATATAACTTGGGTAAAATGAACCAATTTTGATGCTCCTACTAACGCGATTTACACGTGGGGGAGTTGGATAACATTGTCCTTTATCATAGTCAATCTATGCAACTACTTCTTCCAAATTCACCTGTGGATTTTCTTTTATTCCATACAATTGAATTCAACATGTGCATACCTTTTTCACATTAACAAAGTTGCAAAACCTTATAGTAGGTTATTCCTTTTAAATTTCAATTTTAATATGTTATTGAAAGGTATAAATTTAATGTTTAAGTAATTTTTCTATATCTAAAAACGTTTTTCTAAGGAATTAACCCAGAAAATCCTTGCATGCACGTTTCACCGAAGACCCTTTACCCAAGCTTATAAGTAAATAAACACAAGAGTTAGCATATAGTCAATATTAGGATAAGTGACTATAATTAAGGTGATTTGATTAAGCAATGTTCGGAGAATGACTAAGAAATTTCCACTTACGTTGTTGTAATGATGATTAACATTTACCTCTATTTTTAAGAGAGGGAATGGGAACGTGACCTATAATATCTCCTTCTAATTAACGAAGGTAACACATGGACTTTCCAAATGGAGTAGTTTCTTATTATAAAAAATATCCAGAAAGGGGGCAAAGATGGGTGAATGCCTAAAAATGCATGAGGACTTAGTATCTCCGTCAAATGGGTATGAATGGGTTACAAAGAGATGAATCTTATACAGAGTATCATACATGACAAAAAAAAAACCAGAAAATGCTTAGCTTTAAAACAACAACAAGTGGAAATCAGGAAAAATAATTGACAAAAAAAAAAACAAATAAAAAGCATCCAAATTCCCTAATGAGTGGAATTCATGCCATAAGATATTCTCTCTTGGTTATTATTGGTCCTCTGTTAACAGGATTGTCTACTCACCCTAAGAAGCAAGTCGAAAATGAGATTGGATCAATGTTGCTCATTAAGATTGAATTTGATTATTGTCTAGTGGTTTTAGGTGCCTTATTCAGATTCATAGTTGAAGTCGGAAGCAAAGAAACTAAGTAAAAGGAATCTATCTGTTAAACTAAAAAGCTAAAAAAAGTTCATCAAATAGGATAAACAAAAATTACAAGGAAATATGAAGGTTTAGTGAGAGAAACGTATTAGAATTAAGGTGTTTAAAGTGAGATTTGCATCCATAAGGAAGTGAACAAGATTCTACTTTAGTAACTATAACAACCTTAGATACTATATAAACTTGGATATTCAACTTTTCAGTCTAATATGTCAATGAAGTCACAACAAAATTCTAATATGCTTTTATAATAGTTTATTAATTATTATTATATTTTGTACTAATTAGACAACAACTCAAACATAATAATTAAAAGTTCTTCTTATTAGGTATCGACCCTTAGCTAAGAGGCTGAGGAGGATATTTATAAAGATCATGATGATAAACCCTTCAAAAAATAGTGTTAAAAGAGATCCACCATATGGAGATACATATATGTTCTAGACTCTTGAATTATTGGATGCAGGCTTGAGCTTGGCTCGTCACCTTCCTATGGAGTTGGGCTTTAGAGAAGGTACATAGTTACTTGCAAGCCATAAACCATTACTTAACCACTCATACCCTTATGGATGCTATAATTTTTTTTCAAATATATCTCTTAAACCTTAAAAGACTTAATTTTATTCCGAGACTTCAAAAGGAACTCTTCAAGTCATCCAGATCTCTGTCTTCATGGAATAGGGGATATATCAACTTCACCATATCATTGTCTTCTGTCTTGGACTTCAATTCTGCAGAAAATTTTCACCG